>NC_088792.1:8787481-9409881 GCF_011386835.1 Chrysemys picta bellii
ACACCATATACCTGTCAGTTATGCTGTTCTCATATCAGTCATCCCATCTCTATGCACGTCACAGCAGAGTAGAAAAAGGCCCCGATGACAGTGCAGAAACCCCTCTCTTCCCAGCCTAGTTTTGGCAGTCAGATCCGATCCACAATATCCCCGCTCCCCTCATCACAGATGGCCCACCTCTTCGGGAATACTAATTCCACTGTCATGCCAAGGGGGAGGCTGAGTCTGTGACCTCCAAACCAAGAGCCTCCTGTGTTTGCTGCTAAGCCACGGGGCTGATCAAAGATCCCAGGATTTCCCTAATTAAAACTAGCAACGAACTCCTCAAAATAGATATGATTCTACATTGGACAAGGTCCCACTTTTGATATTGACCTTCCAGTCACGCCGTCTCTTTTCCTTTGAGTGGTAATCACTGGCTAGCAACCTTTGGCATGCAAAGCAGCAGGCTTATAATAAAGCTGCTAATGAGCAGACCAATAATTTCTGAGACTTGAAATGCCAGGACAGGAGTCAGTTCAACGGATGGCATTTTTAGTGCCATGGCCTGACTTGCTAGATCTGTTCTCGCCATGAAAGTCACTGGGTTGTATGAGGGCTACATCATTGGTCACATCCTGCTAGCTGATAAGAAGAATAATGTGGAGCCCTTTCTCTCCGGGGATCTCATTACAAAAAGGGGTTGAGTGTTAGCATCAGCATTTTCTCCAGTTAGGGAAAATGAGTCACGGAAATCCGGGTGACTTATCCAGGCTCACACAGTGCGCCTATTGCAGTGCTGGACTTAGAATCTAGATCCTCTAACCCACAAATGCACCGTCCTAGTTACCAAAGCACATAATCTTTCAATCTTCTTTATAAATAAGAGGGGAGAGAGAGCTGGGACAGAAGGGAATATCACTAATATTTCCTTCCTTTAATTGCACCAACCAAACAGCATCTGGAGACACTTGAAATGGGTGGAAGATGCTCCCAACTCCTGCAGTCAAATGGCCTCGGATGGAGGCTTATGGGAAATTCTAAGATGAAGGGCACACAAAGAGGTGATTCAAGCCATGCGGTTGTCTAACAGAGAAGGCATGAATCCCCTAGGAATGCCTTGTACATAACAGCTCTAGCAGGTGTCCCTTCATCACCCACCAAAAGAACCATAGCCCAGATCTAATCTCAGCTATGATGGGTGTAAATCCAGCGTGACTCTGCTGACAACAATAGAATTATCCTGGTGAGACTGAGATCAGAATTTGGCCCAGAGGCCTACAGTCCCCACCCTCACCCCGGCTCTATTTTAAATGTATACTTAGCAATACCGTTCCCGATTGCACCTTGAACCATCAGCTCTGCCTAGCTGGTCATGAATTTCCCAGGACATACCCTTTTCTCCCATCATTATTGCCTAAAATTGCAATAACATGATTTACGTTTCCAGGAAAATAATTGGCCCAGTGCGTGTGTTTGAAAATTAGGCTATAATGGTTTGGTTTTAGTATAGTCGGGCCTAGATGCCACAACAGATTGGGTGCTGCCCCGAAGAGCTTAAAAACAAACCAGAGAAGGGATGTGAAGCAGAACAGATCAGTGGCAGAGCTAGGACTGGAGTCCAGATCTCCTGAGTCCCAGCATGACACCACTAGCCCACACAGCTTCCTCGCTTATGTCTGATTTCTGGTTCGCTGCTTTCTGATGGCAGCCAGGGGTCCTCCTGCTTCCCCTCCCCCCCCCCCCCCGCCCCCTCCCGTTTTAATAGTTCACACATTGCTAGCATAATACCAAGTAAAAATCAACCGGCCACCGTCTGAATACCACATTGTAAAATAAATTGACGAGCATGGAACCTAAACATCTAGGTCCACATTTTGTCTTCAGATTCACACATGCCGCTCCCATTTGATTTTCATGAAGATGCACTTCCCCAAGGTCCAAATTCAGCCCCTGGACTTCCTGGGCAGATCACGGCACATGATCAAGGACAGGTGTTGGCTTCTGATTTGTTCAGGCCTCGAGTGACTTTTGACTGAGAGGGTGTGTCTACATTGCGGTCAGAAAGAGCCATCTACACCTTAGCCTAGCTAGACCAAAGCTACTGTAAGTAACAATAGCAGTGAAGACCCAGTGGCATCAGGGATTAGCTGTCCCCTCGTGCTGCATTCACACCTCCCAATGATAGAGTAGATGTACCCAGTGTGTAACCAAGTTAATGATCAAAGTTGTGGCAAACCCCCCAGATACCTGGGTTGGCTCTATTAATAGGGAGCCAAAGGGAAGAAAAAAAGATACATCGACACAGATGATCTAGCTGTAGGTATAAAAGATATAGAGTGAGAGAAAACCCACTCTCCATTCTTCCTATGATCAATCCCAAGGCCTTTAATATTACAGCTAGCAGGATCCTTGTAAGGCAAATGCCAAAGTAATTGTTCTTAATGGGGACCATAGGTGACAGCAAAGGCTCCTCTCATCTTCAAGCTTTCATAGGGCTTGATCCAAAGCTGCCCATTGATTTTTAATGAGTTTCTGATCAGAGCATGGAGCTTGCATGGACTTTAGTGGATGGCCCATATGTACAACACATGCAGGGATGGCCAGTATTCTCATCAGGACTTAAGTTGGGGGGAGGGATAGTTCAGTGGTTTGAGCATTGGCCTCCTAAACCCTGCGTTATGAGTTCAATCCTTGAGGGGGACATTTTAGGGATCTGGGGCAAAATCAGTACATGGTCCTGCTAGTGAAGGCAGGGGACTGGACTGGACTCAACTCAATGACCTTTCAAGGTCCCTTCCAGTTCTATGAGATAGGTATATCTCCATTTTGTCCCTATTCCTGCTGGCATAGGAAGGCACTTGCTACAGTGAAGGAGTTGTGATTGCTCTGTCCAACGTCCTTTCATTGCTTTGGTCTCCTCTGAGAGATTTTTGATTTATTTCTGCCAGCCTGGGATGCCCTCTTTTAATTGCCCTTTCACTTTATTGCAGTGTGTAGCTGGAGCTTGCTTTATCCACAGAACAAGTCCGATGGGGTGACAGAATCTTCTCCCTCGCCTCTCGACCATCATACCGGCATCTTGACCTGGAGAGACCACTAACTATTTTCCTACAGAGAGATAGCAGTTCATTTTCTACTGATCATGCTATCCTTGGCCTCTCCGCTGACAAAGGGAATCAATTAGTGCCAATGGATTTTGATGACGTGGCCACCCATCCACCACAATTTGGTTTGAGACTATCAATTCAGGTCATGTAGGTCAGGCCCTGATAAATTGGATACATCCAAAGCTTCTAACCAGCCCATCAACCTGTGTTCCAGGAAAGGGACGTGATTATGTCTTTCTGGCTATAGGCATATATGCATAAATTGTGTGAACCGTAGGGAAAGGGCAGGAGGCCAAATAAGAAATAAGGGTCAGATTAGAGTTTGTCAGAGCCAGTTCTTGAGGGTTGGTCCTTAAATCCCACTTTTACAGGGCACATGGGACCAAATGGGATGAAGGCAGAGATTTTGCTTCACTCTTTCCATTAGATACGATGACACCGCTAGGCCAATGGTTTGTTCCATGTAAAGTGATCAGAGAATGCTGTAAATTATTGACTTGCATTTCTTCGGCTTGTACTTTGCACGCTGCTGTGCTGGGCTGCATTTGGGAATTGCAGTAATAGGAAAGATATGTGGGGTTTGGAGCTGGGCTTGAGAACGTCATAGCAGAGGTGATGTGCACTGAGCCCATCCCATTTGTGCTCTCAAATGCTTCTATTTCTCCTTCCAGCTCTCTCCGATCAAAAGCTCTCCATGCCCTGTCTCAGCATGCGCAGACATTGCACTCTCCGGCAGCCCCTCTTTGAAATGCACCCCTCATCTTCAGGACCTACTGCGCAAAGCCATCCTGCCTCAACTCTCCCATGGCTCACAACTTCATGGCATTCAGAGCACGCCCTGTTCCTTCTTGGCCCAGCTTCATAGGTTTTTCAGGAGTCAATCCCAGATTCATAAAAAGTTCATGAAAAAATGCAGAGGAGTAATGTTTGAAAAGGTCAGTCCAGTCATCACGACACCTGGTGAAAAGAAAAGAATCTACTCCATTTCCTCCATCTTTCGTGCTGTTGGTTTGGTCTGCATCATTTCATCTCCACGTCCAATGCAGTGTCAGCAGTAGACCATCGGGAGCTAGATGGTTCAAAGGATTGGTAATTGCCTACAAAGCCTTTCACTGCTACATCAGTGGTTTGCGTCCAGCTCAGATCCATCACTGTCAAAAATCTTCTAACCCATGATGGCTCCTTTGTGGCCTTCATAGAATGAGCTAGGGCATCCTAATCCAATGGGTAAGTAGCGAGATCACACGGTGTATCTACACTACATACTAAGCCTGGAGTCTGACTCAGGTTTGAGTCCAAGCCCCATTTCTGTCCACACACAAATCAGTCTGACTCAGAATCTAGGACCATGCTAGATGGTTGGTCAGAGCCTGAGTCAGATCCTCACCAACAGAATTTGGTCCATTAAAAGATATTACCTTACCCACTTTGTTTCTGTATGATCCAAGCTCTGTCATTTTGCAATGTGGATGCAGTTCAAGCCCAGAAGGTCTGCATAGTGCAGCATGAACATGGGTCCAGGCATTGTAAAGTCAGGTTTATAATGCAGTGTGGACACTCTAGCATGGGTTTGGAACCACCCAGTCCACAAGCCCAGATCCCACAGACTTGGGTTTATAATGTAGTGTAGACATACTGACAGAAACCAATAGGCTCCAAGTGCCCCCCTTATTGGGATCCCAGACAAACAAGCCCATGGCAGAAGGAACCCAGCAGAATACACTGCTCCCTCAGCCCCAGAGGTGGCCCCTCCACTGCAGAGGACCCTCCCCTTGATTATATTTAGGCCACATCCAAGGATTTAAAGCCTCAGTCTAGCACTGTAGAAAAGGTCACAAAGCTCTCAAATATCCCGCAGGCTCTAAAGGGGGTTACAGACAGTGAAGCAAGAAGATATCTCCGTGTGGCTGTCATTCGAGGTCCTGGAGTGCCGTTGCCTCAGGCTTAGATTAATGCATGATCATTTTGCTTCTTTGTGGTCCAGTCCGGGAGCCTCTTGTTGCTCAGGCTGGAGACGAGCCAGAGGCTGACATGAAAAAAAAGACGCCTTTCCCGTGAGCTGTCGGCTGGAACGTCCGAGGGTTTGCTGGAGCTGAGAAGAGTGGAGCAATTCAAGGGACGTCGCCCCCACCAGCACAGTCCATCGGGGGAACGCATTTCAAACTCCTCCTCCTTCTAATGGTCCTTGCCATTGCGGGGCAAAAGCGACAATGAAGACCCAACTCTGATGACCTAACAGCTCCGTTTAACTCATTCAAGTCCATGGGCTGGGTATTGTTCATTGCAATGCCCCGAGGACATCACCTCCAGGTTCCTGACCAGGGCTGTGGGAAAAACGAAGACAAGGATACCCTAAGTAATTCATGCCAAGTTTTACACGGAACCCAGTGCCTGCTGGGGTGGGACTTAGGAAGTTCAATGTGAATAAATACCCCAGCAGTGCTGCTAGGATCCCCAACACATAGTGCTCAGTACGTTGCTTTCCAATCTCAGTGCACTGTTCCAGGGACACAAGGCTGACATCTAGGACACCACTCCAAAACAGAAAAGTTCTGCTCTCACTTACACACTGGTGTAAATCATGGACAACTCCACTGACGCCAATGGCGTCATGCCAGCGTAAACCGGGGTTGATGGGAACGGAATCAGGCCTGGAGGCTGAAAGGAAGGTTTACTCTTCCTCGGGACACCCCAACGCACGGATCACCCAGCCTTTAGCTTTCTTACACACACTCCTAAAGAAATGCTGGTTTATCTTTTCTGGAAGGTGATAGGAACTGAAATCACCTGATAAAGGGGCCATTTAGTCCAGGGGCCAGTCTCTGCTAAGGGATAAAACTGGGTATTTCAGTGTAGTCATAAAAACCCTGCTTCCGAATGCAGCCAGCCATGCAATAAACAGGCCGGATTGTGTCTTGTTATTATTATTATTTATTACAGCTGGTCAGACATTTTCTGAGGGAAGGCTTTGCGGTCAGAAAATGCTGATTTGATGGAATCAAAACTATCAACGGAAACGAGGCATGCAGGCAGGGTGGCTGGCTGCCAGCCCACCTGGCTTCCTGAGCTCCCAGCCTCCCCTGTGGCCCCCCCCCCCCGGTGAGCTCCCAAGCTCTCCAGCTGCCCAGCTCCCTGCCTGGCTGACTGGCCAGCCTTCACACTGGCCAGGAAGCCGTTTCCATGCGTCCCAAGCAAAATATTTTGGAATTTCTGTCCCGTGAAAAATGCTGAGATTTTTTTGTGATGTTTTCTCCCGATTCCGGATGAGGGTTTTTGTTTGTTTGTTTGTTTGTTTGTTTGTTTGTTTGTTTAAAACTCTTCATTCGGTGGCGATTGGAAATTCCATTTCCCAGCCAGCTGTATATTATTTCTATTCCTTAGCAGCTAGAGGACCCATCCAAGATCAGGGCCCCACTGTGGAAAGCACCGCATGGCCATATAGTAAGATGCAGCCATGTGTCCAGGAGCTTACACTCTTAAGAGACAGGAAACATTATTCTTCCCATTTTACAGATGGGGAATTAAGGCACAGAGAGATTAAGGGACGTCCAATATCACTCTGGGCATCCATGGCAGAGCTAGCCACTGAACCCAGGTCAGCTGAGTGCTGGTCCAGGGCCTTAAACTCCCAAGCCAAACTTTCTCTTTTACATTTGCTGCTCCCTGGCTACACAGCCAATAGAACAGCTATAAAGCCTCTTCCAAAGGGCCATGCACAATTGCAGCCCCTGCTCTCGAGGGAGAGTGAGGCCTGCTCCTTTCCCTCACACCACCCCAAAGTGGTGGGGAAAGCCCCCACCACCACCACATACACACGCACACACCTCAGAAGAGGTGGGTGGAACAAAACGCACTGATCTAAAGAACACAACAGCCTGTGCGTGCCCACCTGTGCACTGGGAAGGGGCCGAGCCATTTCGTTACCATATAGGATGGCGCGCTGATAAAGGAAACATGAACCCTGTCAGTCTAGACACACTTCCGCCTTCTAAGCACCAGCCGCGCTGAGTCAGAGCCCTCCAGCAGGGCCTCCCTGCCATCCAAGGTGGCTTCAACAGCTTGGCGTCTCGCACTTTCCCACCCTCCTCCCCCGCACGACCCGATTCCCCTTTCTCCCCTGCCTCCCACTTAAGCCTGGCTTGAACCACAGCCAACGCTGTGTTTGATGGGTGAAATGTCAGAGGATTAACTTCTCCCTGACTCGGCGGGGCCAACAAGCAAACAGGAATTCTCACAAGACGGCAGCAGCTTCTCTTCTTATCCTTCCCAGACTCTCAGGAACGAGGCCTAGCAACGTCCGCCTCCCGAGCCTGCAGCCTGGGGAGCTCTGGGCTTAGTGAGACTATTCGGCTGCCTTCATGGAAACAAGTGGGGTATTTTCCTATCCCGTCCCTTAATTCAGTCAGCAAACATTCCCCACACAAAAACCCCAGGCTGGGAAGAATGGCCGTATGCACCATCCTGCATTTGCCAAATGGATTAGTTACTAAATTGCTGACTCCCTCAAATGCTGAAGGGCTCCTGGGTCTTATGTCTTGGGAGGGATGGTTTTTAATTTTCATTTTCCCCCCTTGTGAGCCCTCGGATCCTGTTCCTAAATCCGTCTTGCCTTTTTTTTCATTAGCAAAGCAATGGGCCTAAAAATGACTTTGGGAACCAAGATCTTAACCTTTAAGGAGCCTAATGCCGCATTACAACGCATAATCCTGCATTCCACAGCATGTTAAAAACATAAAAGGATAGCCTCGAAGAGCAAAGATCACCCGTTGTGCAGAATTTACACTCGCCGAAGGAAACAGAGATCATTTGAAGGGAGGGAGGGTGAGGACAAAACCGAGCTGGGTCAGGCTGTCTAAGCATGGGACATTTCTAAAGAGCGGAGCGTTGGCTCCAGAGTGGCGTATTGAAATGATCACTCCCGTACATACACACACACCAACTACTTCCTCCCCAAACCACTTTGCCACCAGGCATATACAGCCTGTGTGGGGTCAGCACTACCAACCCCATCAGCATGAGCAGGGGTCTGTGGCACACAGCCACTGTAGCCTGTTGGCATCCCAGAGGATTGAGAATGCATCACAATAAGTAGAACCATCCTTTTGTTCACGGGTTACCTAGCTGCCTAGCCCCCGGGGCCATCTCAGACAGTGTCAGGATCTATTGCTCTATGGCTCTGCCCTGGAATCTCACCACTTGAATATTTCTTTCCCTGCGTATTGGTGAGGACATCAGAGTCTCCGATTTCATGCAAGTGTGATACACGTATCTGAGCAATAAGGTCATCAGAATGATCCAAGGCTTACTTAAAGATATTGCTATGCATCCAGCACACAATGGGAGGGTGGGAGCTGTGAAGGAAGGGGGGGTTTGGCAAGGGAAAAGCTGAGCAGTAAAGAAAACTTTTGTAACAAAGAGGAGAAGAAAAAAAGAATCCAGGTTTGAAAGCAACCTTCTCGGAACGTTGATTCTGCGAAATCACGGGGCACCAGAATCAATGTTCAGATAAGGTTGCTTTCAAACCATCTACGGTTAGGGTGACCAGACAGCAAGTGTGAAAAATCGGGACGGGGTGGGGGGGGTAGTAGGAGCCTATATAAGAAAAAGACCCAAAAATCAGGACTGTCCCTATAAAATCAGGACATCTGGTCACCCTATCTACAGCGCAAGTCAGTGGAGAATCAGGCCCAAAGAGTGTCCAGGATCTAGGTTCCTAGAGAGCTGGTTGGAAATTTTCAGAGGGAACGTTTTTCTGATGGAAAATGACATTTTCTCAAAGCTTCCCAAGGAAACATGCCAATTTGGATGATATTTCATTTCAGAAAAGAAACGGGGAGATTGAAAAGTCAAAACATTGTGTTTTGACATGACCAAACTGGAACGTTTTGATGTTTCATTATGAAACCCCTTGCTGTTTTGCAATTGCTTGGCTTTTATATTAGCAATTCTTTAAAAAGGTCGACATTGATTTTGATTTTTTATCCAAAGGAAATAGTTCAACTGCCTCCATTTATTTTTTCCAGAAATGTCACTTCACGGGAAATTTTGAAATTCTGTATTTTCATTCTGATTCAGAGCGAAACAAATTTAAAAATCGCAGAATTTCTCACAAAATGGAAATTCCAGCTCCCACGCTCTAGATTCCTATCTATCGACGCATCTGCCTACCATAAATACGTAGTCCCCATTCCAGTAGCATCTGAGTGCCTGTTGCCTGCACTGATTCAGATTGGATACATTTGTGAGCTTTACCCATTGCTATAAAGTGCCTCTGTATTCATATTTCTGTGTCTCTTTCATTTAGGGTGATCAGATGTCCCGATTTTTCACACTTGCTATCTGGTCACCCTACTTTCACTTAACTGCTTTCAGTGGACAGCAACCTCCCCTTGTTTGAATGACAGGGGCCTGATTGTTTATGTACACCTGTTTTAAAGCAGCACAACTCTAGACACCTAACTGGAGTTAGTCCTAATTTACACCAGTGTAAGTGAGAAGAGAACAAAGTCTAGCTAGGACAAAACTGAAGCTATCTCCCTAATGCACTGACCAGGGTTTTGATTTTGCAAAGCCAAAACCAGAAGGCAATTCAGAACCAGGTTCCCTTCTAAACCAAACATTCCAGTCCAGGTGCTGGGTTCTGTTCCAAAGCAAACACTGAATCCACCGAAGTTCAGATACAAGTTTTCAGTTTTGTTGAACTCTGTTCCACCTCAGATACCAAATCCTCAGCTGGTGTAAATGGCTGATTTACACCATCTGGGGATCTTGTACCCTTGCCTTCATTGGAGCTACTCTGATTTATGCCAGCTGGTCCTACACGTGTCTCCTGCAATAGATATGCAGCATGGGAAAGTGTGCTAGCGATGCCTTAAAGTGCTTTTCAAAATATCTGCAATAGCAAGGAGTGGGAGAAGATCATTGCTTTGCTAATGTATGGTTTGCAACAAGCACTCCAGGCAAGCTTTCTGAATGGAACCTGACGCTAGCCCTGGAGGGAGTCAAACCACAATGGTGTGTGGGGGAATGGGAATGGGTGCCACATGTGAAGAGTGGGGGGTGCACTTAGAAAGAAAAGTGTGGGGAGTGGGTTTGGGATTCCTCCCTTGGAAAATGGTGCAGTACCAAGAACAAATATCCTGCATTTTAGAACATTTTAAAAACATTGCAGATAAAGGTTTATGCCCCCAAATGAAAGGAACTGCCTCAGTGGTCTTTATCCCAAACTTTCTTCACTAGGAAAACTTGCCGGTGTAATAGTACTGGGTAATTTTAGATGGCCAATAGAGTCATAGAGTTTAAAGCCAGAAGGGATCACCAGATCATCTCGGGTGACCTCCTCTATATCACTGGTCACCAGCACCATCCAGCCACCCTTACATCAACAGCCAGAATTAGACCCAGCACACACCAAACCCAGCCACACCTCAGGGATTATTTGATTGTACTTGGCAGCAGCTAGGAACCCCCAGACAAGGATCTCCATGCATGCTAGGTGCCGTACAGCCAAGTAACAAAGACTGTGGCTGCCCTGGAAAGCTCTCAATCGACACATCAGACAGAACACACAACAGATGATTGACAGACATGTGGGGGAGGGGGAGGAGGAGGTAACAACATGAACAGAATTTGGCTAAAAAAACACAACCCATGTGAATCTGATCAGACACCTCTGGAAACAGAGGACCAAAGGTGCTCAGATGCTAAGACGATAGCACCTATGTAAAAACCTAGAGAGAGAGATTGCCAAGGAGCTGCCTGGGTAGGGTTAAGTCAAAGCAGATTCTGAACCGCAGCGTACAAACACTTTCAACAAGGTGTGTATGTCTATATATACACATCAGATAGATATCGATATAGATAAACACACACACACACACAATGTAAAACCAAAGCAGGATTCTCCCTTCCCATGTACACAAAGACAGGTCTCCCTTGCTAACTTCCCATTCATAACCATGGCTGCCCATTTAAATCCCCATGGTGCAATTCCCCCTTGCCCTGCACAATCTCTTCCACTGATGTATATATAAAAATCAAACATTCTACATATATAAAGGCCAGACCCATCCCATACATACAGTCCCAAGCCCTTAAAATCTCTCTGTCCCACATGGGATTCACTGCTCCAGCTGGTCAGGAAATGGTTTTCTCGTCCTATTAAAAAATTTGAGATTTCAAAAAAATTCACATTTTGTATCAAGACAAAACTGAGACCTTTTGACATTTTTTGCAAATAGTGTGAAAGCCCCATCCTGGACTAGCCAATAGCTGAGTGCTATTGGACTCACCTAGCATGTAGAAGACCCAGGTTCAAGTCCCTATTGCAAGAGTAAAGATTTGATTCTGGGTCTTCTGCAGCGCCATCCCTCCCCCCTGAGCGCCCTAATGAGGAGGCTATTGTGGGGCCTCATTGGCCAGAAATTCCATCCTGGACCTGAGGGACCATCCCAACAAAAGATTTTTTGAAATGGACTCTTTTGCAAAAAGTTTCCACAAATTGGCATTTTCCGACAACAACAAAAAAAGTCTCATAAAAAATTCCCCACTGGCTCCATTCCCAACCCTGCAAGGTAAATTCCTTGGCCTATTTTCTTGCTTCATGCACACTCCCTTTCTCCAGGAAAGGTGCAATGTTAAAGTTGTATAGATTTGTACTGGGCATGCAGGTCATACCATCTGCAGAGAGACATTTATCATGTAAAATCATAGAAGTGTAGGACTGGAAGGGGCCTCAATAGGTCATCTGGTCCAGTCCCCCGCAATCAAGTGCCCTAGAATGGAACATCGAACAACGAAATGGCATCCTAGGTGAGGCGCGTCTTCTGCGCCCTCCCCCCTCCATTTATTAAACTTTTGAATACCCTGTTTTTACTGCCTTTGTAGCCCATTTCACAACTTTTGATGCACAATTTGCATGCATGATTTATCCCTGTCATATAAGATGATACATTTGCATGCTAGGATCTGTAAATCTGTATTTGTTCATGCCCTATATAAGCAAAATGTAGTTCTCAGAAAATCTGGAAGGTTCCATGAGATTCTACAAAGGTCCAGAACTTTCTAGAAAAATGAATCCTCATACAGAATACTTGAAACATGTTATTTCAAACATTCTCTTTTCCCTTTTCTCGCTAACAACAAAAGCACCCCCCTGAGCTTGGCATCCCCCAAGCCTGGAACCCCAGGTGTTTGCCTGGGTCACCTGCCCCTAAATCCAGCCCTGGTTGTGGCATGCCCAGAAGCACAGCCAGCAGTAAAGTAACAAAATACCCAAGATACATTCTTAACACCTAAAAAAATTGGGAGCGGGACCTCAATGTGATTTACTAGCAGGTGCAATGCACAGAGAACTACCTCTTCTTCCTTTCCAACGGCCAATAATTCATTGGATTCATCTGCTGTCAGGTCTTACTATTTTATATATCAGATTGCTGGCTAATTTATGATCTGCAGCCATTCACTCATCACACAGGTCTCTGAAAAAACAACAACCCACACAAGAGTAAAAAAGCCTGCCAACAACTGACAGCAAAGAGATAATCCCGAGATTAATCACTGACAACCCCTATGATTTAAAGGCCTTCGGAAACACCTTCCCCTATCAGTCATCTGAGTGCTAAGAGTCAAGTTAATTTTCAGGGTAACACCACTGACTCCTGTAGAGTTACACCCCAGGGCTGAGTTTGGCTCAAGACATGCCCTGCCCAAATTCTGCCCAAAGGCTTTCTGTAAAGGGATAAACCATAATGACAGGCTCCAGGGGACTCCATCATACCAGGGATGTGGTTGATGGGATGATATGACCTGGTAACCAAGTGGGGCTGTGCTGACAGAGTTCTGTGGGAACTGCTTGACACCCCTGAGAGCAGTGTATCAGTGCTGGACCCACCTTCTACTGACCTTCCTCTTTTCTGTCCTGCCTGGAAGAGCAGACTGGGATGGGGCAAAAGAAGGCCGGACATGGAATCGTAGGCCTTGTGACCGGGTATCCAGTCAGGCAGCTCCACAGAGGTGCCCGGATCTGCTTACTGAAGTCAGTGGGGGCATCTCCATTGACTTCTACGGACATCAGTTCAAGCACCAAAAGCTCCCAGACTTTGGCCTCCAAGAACCTGCACCAGCAGACTGTTCACTGGAGCACTACAGCTGTTCTCAGCTGTCAAGAGGGCACATGGGGGAGAGGAGTGGTCAAACTCAACCATCCCAAAAGGAAGAGCAGTTTAAGCCAGGTTTAGACTTGATCCCTGGTCTCTAAAGTAGCCAGAACGCAGGCCTTTCTCAGAATATTTCAGCACATCAGCTCCTGAATTAACATGTCTAGTCAAAGGCACTTGGAAATTATAAGAAGCAACAAAACCAAGTTATCCACATTTTATTCCCCTCCCCCCTCCCACACACACAACCCTCTTAAAATACTCTAGTTTGGCTTGGGTTGAAGGGGAAGGTCCAAACCAGTCACTAATTAACATGGGGTTGTCTGGTTTTCTGGTATTTATGTGCCATAAAACTTAATAGGGGATTTCTTTGGGCAAATAAATGGTGAGTTGGAAGGTGCCACTTTTAGCCTTCATGGGTTTTTTTTTTCCTGTTGAGTCATAATCTCTCAGTGAGGTTTCCTCAGAATTTTGAGTCAGTTTCATCCCAGGAGCCTATACCGGCTTCCCAAAGCCTATGCTTAGAATGGGGAATGACTACAATCTCAGGTACCGTCATGCAGCCACTCTAGGGAAAAGTTAATTCTTTCATGTTGACCTCAATGGGCATTAGTATCCCGATTCTACAGAAGCAGGGAAGGGAGCCACAGGTTTTCCGAAGTGGCCTGTCATTTTGAATGCCTCCATTTTTTTCTGGGTACCCAAACTGACACAGCTACCGTCCAGCTTTCAGAAATGCCAACCACGCACAGAACCCATAGGGAAGTCAATGGGTGCTCAGTTCCTCTGAAAACCAGGCCCAGAGGGGTTTAAAGCTGGGCACCCAAGAATTGGACCATGAAAAAATTGAGAGCTCTCTCGAAAAAAATTGGCCCTATGTGATCTACTTAAGGTCACAGAGCCAGTCAGTGATAGAGTCAGGGATCTCACCTAGATCCCCTGACTCCCAGCCCTGTGCTTTAGCCCCCAGCACTAATCTGTACTAAGCCTACGCTAACTGCTGGGTTTGGGATTCCGTTCCCTTACAGCTACTTCACATTTCCATCTGTAATATCCAACAGCCTCCGCCAGAAAACCACCAGTAGTTCCATTCTAAGGGTACGGAGAGTACTCCATACTTTGAGTATACTCAGAATTCAGAGAAGGGTAAGCTTCAGAACATCATGAAGAACATCACTGATACTACTCCAGATCTTCTGGTGGAATAAATGGTCAGCAGAGCTCTGTTGATATCAATGGAGTGACACCAGTTTACATCAGCCAATCCTCTTTGAGTTGCTTCCCTCCCCTCCCCGCCCCCCACACACACTGAGTCATGAACCATTCTCCCTAATGAATCCCTTTCCTCTAATAATATAGCATCGAGAAAGAACTCCTGTTGGATAGAACATTTCTACAGAGCTAGCTCTTCTTGGAGGCCTGAGGAGAGCTGCAGGTGTCTGGCATGGGATGAAAGCAGGCAACTAACAATGCTGTTTTATTCCTGACACTAGTCCTGATATTTCACTGGGCTGAAGTATGTCAGTGATGCATGAGCCAAACCTTAAACTATATATGTAATACACAACATTGGGACCTATGTAATGGATTAAAAGGACACGATTATTATGGTTACCACGACTGCCGTGCCAGCAATACTGAGTCATGTTCAGCCAAGGAAGTATCAGGGAGACAAAATTTACTTCTTTATATACTCGAGGGGGGGTAGAAGGGAGACAAATGACTCCAATTTGAAGGATGAAGACACCAACCAGGCAAAGTTTGCTTCTTTGAATGATCCACTTTCTGAAGCGGCAACCACAAAACACAATGTTTAATCCATTAAAAGGGCCAGTCTCCAAGATTCAAAAGCTGGATTTTGTCAACACACCAGACCGCAACTTGCTGGGTGGGCTCTGGCTGGCTAGGTGATACTCTTGCATTTGGTTCCTTCAGGAAAGACCAGGGTGCCACTAGCTTTACGTCTGGTTATCCAAAAGCCTTCACTGATTGTCATCATGAGCACGATGGGACAACATATCATTATCTTAGAGTAAGTAAGATCAAATGTCTCCTGGTCAAAGAGAGACAGGATGCTCTTGTGGCTAAAGCAAAAGCCGTAGGAGAAAAGAAATCTGGATTCTCTATCTCTGGCTCTGTCAGAGTCTTCCTGTTTTACCTTAGGTACGTCCCTCAGAGCCTACCATTGTTCTTAGCGTGAGGAAAGGGGGGGAAGATTCGCCATTTTGCTCACTGGCGCCGTTGGGTGGTGCATGCTTTTGCAAGTCTGGCCAAAGAGGTACTAAGCACCTCCTGAGAGTGGATAAGTACCCTCAAATAGCACTGAGGTCAACTGGAATAGAGGGTACTCAGCACCTTTCAGGATCAAGCTATGGGCTTCTCCATGCCTCCCCTTCCATAAAATGGGGAGGATAAAACCGGCATCACCAGACAGTTCGGAGGCATCATTCATTCCTGAGCAGATCCTGGCCTAGAAGATGCGAGGAAAGGTCAAAATACTAAGAGACTAATAGATGTAGCATGAGAAGCAGGACACAGAACCAGAGATTACATCGCTCTGGTAGCATAGAGGGCCCATGGAGAAATCACATCAGCCCAAAGGAGAGTTCCTCTGGCATAGGAGCTATGTAAGGTCAGTGGGCATAGTTTCCTGCAGTCCCAAGGTAGGAAGCATGTTTGGGGTGGAGTTGGGGCCAGAAGGTGGAGTGGTCATAACCCTGAGCTCTGCACAGATAGGTGTCAGGAGACTGCCATAAGTTATGAGAGCAGGTCTATACAATCACGGACGGTGTGGCGAAAGTGCATAAGGAAGTGTTATTTACCCCTTCACATAACACAAGAACTAGGTGGTCCCCCAATGAAATGAAGAGGCAGCAGGTTTAAAACAAACTTAAGGCAGTACATCTTCACAACACGCACAGTCAACCTGTGGCACTTGCTGGCAGGGGATGTTGTGCAGGCCAAAAGTACACACGGCTTCAAAAAACAAATTAGATGAGTTTAAAGAGCATAGGCGTATCAATGGCTATGGTCAGGGATGCAACCCCATGCTCTGGGTGTCCCTAAACCTCCAAATGCCAGAAGCATCTGGCACTGGCCACTGTCGGAGACAGGATACTGGGCTACGTGGACCACTGGTCTGACCCAGTATGGCCATTATGTTCTCATGAACTACACTACTACCGTACTTTACACCGGGAGTCACACAATCCCCCAAGCAGGCCGAATCCATGTAGCACAAAGATAGCTTAAAGCCCCTTCCACCCCATCCCCCATCCATACTCGGTCTTGGACAGAGTCTAGTCCATATCCTACCGAGGTTATGATGATATGGGAGAGCTGGGTTCTTATGGGATGGCTTTTAGAATCACAACTACAGCTGGACCAGAAAACGAGGTCAGTATATTTGGCAGGACAAAACATTATAAAATAAATGAGCTTTTTCATGTTTGACATTTTCTGTGAAATTTTCCATTTTTCAACACAAAACTTCATTTTGTTTTGGTCGGAGAGGGGAATTTCCCCCCTTTTCCTCCCCACTGGAAAAAAATTGGAGTGGCAGGAACTAAAAGTAGTGGGGGAAGGATCTGGGGGTCTACCCTGACTTTGCCTGCCTGCCCCTAGCCTGGCCCTAACACACCCCTGGTTTCGGAGACAGGGCCGTGGACAGCCATGCCTAATGGTTAGAGCAGGAGTCAATAGTCACTAATCAGTTCCCAGGGTCATAGCCAGAGCCGGAGGCCAGCTGCCACAGCCAAGGGTCAGAGCTAAAGTCAGGAATTGGAGCCAAGGGACAGAGGCGGATTACCTAGAATGAGGCAAGTCTGGGCCCCGGGCAGGAATAGTCCGAAGCAGGAACAGGGCTGGAGCAGGACTGGGAACAAACAGGCGATATCACAGCCAGGGCCGGATTTCCAATTAGGCACAGTAGGCACGTGCCAAGGGGCACCAGCTTTCTAAAAGTTAAAAGTGGGTTAAAAGTTAAGAAGTTTGTACATACGCCAGTGGTTCTCAACCTGTGGGCTGCATGCCGCCCAATAAGCACACAGCTGCGGGCGGCCCAGCTGCATGCTAAAAAAAATTCAAAGTCTGCTGCTCCCAGATCCTGGCAAGGGGTGGGACTGGCTGAGGGGGAGACAGCCCCACACAGCCCTGCTGGAGCGCTCCTGCCATCAGGGAAGGCAGAGCAGCTCGTGTGGCAGGGGAAGAGCTCAGAACAGTCCAATGCAGGGGGCCCTGACGGGCAAGTGGGTGCTGAGGGAGCCCGGCCTGGGCAAGCCCCACTCCTGCTCCAGCCTGGCTGATGGCGCCTCTCCCGAGGGGCCAGAGCGATCCCCAACTGGCCCCAACCACGCTGCCAGTTCAGCCTGCTGGACACGGTCACCTCCCAACGGGGCCGGTGAGTGCGGCCGGGGGGGCAGGGCGCGGGAGAGTGGGTCTCTGGGGGGAGTTGTGGGGGACTGAGCAGCCAGGGGGTGGGGGTGCTGGGAAGGAAGAGGGTTGTGGGGGGTGCTGGGCAGTGGGGGAGATCTGTGTGTTTTGGGGTGCTGGGCAGCAGGGTGGTCTGTGTGGGGCACTGGGCAGTTCTGGTGGTGGGGCTGTGCAGGGGGTGATGGGCAGTAAGGGGTCTGTGGGTGGAGGGGCGCTGAAGAGGCTGTGCTTAAGGGCACATAAGGTGTAAATCCGGCCCTGATCACAGCCCAGGGCAAAGGCTTTGAGCCGCCACCGAACTGCTGCTAGTGCCGGGCTACAGAGCTGGTCAGCCAATCGGGCCCTATGGGCAATCAGGCAGCCTACTATGGGCCAGCTGCGCTCATGAGGTTGCCCAGAGACTGGTGCTGCTGC
This sequence comes from Chrysemys picta bellii, assembly GCF_011386835.1. Classification (NCBI taxonomy): domain Eukaryota; kingdom Metazoa; phylum Chordata; order Testudines; family Emydidae; genus Chrysemys; species Chrysemys picta. Next base: position 8,805,573 of record NC_088792.1, read on the forward strand.
AGGCAGATACCTGGTCCTTCCAGGAGTTCCCCGTACACTGGGGGACTCCTGTGAAGGTGGAGCACAGCCAACCTGGCATAGGGGATCGGCTTTGCTGGGGGTAGGCCCCAGAGGCCCTAACAGTTGCCTGGTATCCCCTCTGGCACAAAGAGACTATGGGGCAGCAATAAAGTGGGCCCAAGGAGGGCTGGAGTTAGCCCTTCATTTACCAGAACCAGGTAGGGTTGCCGGGCGTCCGGTTTTCGGTGCAGCGGCTCCGGTCGGCAGTGCAGCGGGGATCCAGGGCTCGGGCAGGCTCCCTGCCTGCCCAAGCTCTGCGAAGCTCCCAGAAGCAGCCGCTGGGTCCCTGAAGCCCCTAGGCACATGGGCAGCCAGGGAGGCTCTATGCACTGTCCGTGCCCCGAGTGCCGGCTCCGCAGCTCCCATTGGCTGGGAACCGCAATCTGTGGAGGCTGTGGGGACGACGCAAGGGCAGCGCGCAGAGCCTCACTGGCCACCCATGTGCCTAGGGGCCTGGCGGCTGCTTCCTGGGAGCCGCAGTAAGTGATGCTGGGACCCCACACCCTCTCCTGCACCCCAACCCTCTGAGCCCCCTCCTGCACCTCAAACCCCTCATCCCCAGCCCCATCCCAGAGCCTGCACCCCCAGCTGGAGCCCTCATCCCCTCAAATGCCACCCCCCCTACCCCAGCCCTGAGCCCCCTCCTTCACCCCAAACCCCTCATCCCTGGCCGCACCCCAGATCCCACGCCCCCAGCTGGAGCCCGCACCCCCCCCCCGCACCCCAACCCCTGCCCAGTGGAAGTGAGTGAGGGTGGGGAAGAGCAAGCGACAGAGGGAGAGGGGATGGAGCGAGCAAGGGTGGGGCCTCGCAGAAGAGGCAGGGCCTGAGGGCAGGAGTGTGTGGTTTTGTGCGATTAAAAAGTTGGCAACCTTAGAACCAGCCTGTGCACCGGCCCCCTGCCATAAGGGCATAGAGAACAACTGGAAAGGGGGAAATAATGAGGTTTTGAGGAAGTGTCATAGGCAGGAATGTGGGGCTTTTTGTTTGTTTGTTTAAAAAAAAAAATCAGTGTGAGCTAAGGAGAAGTGTTTCAAATGTGTACTGTTTCCTGAGTAAAATAAAGACAAAATCATAAAATATGAAAAAATGAAGAGTCCTTATCTTGACATGAAAATATTATTCAGAATCTCTACAGATTGTTTTGCTAATTTCCAGAATGAATGATCAAATAGCGAGGGGGCCTTCTTCGGCTGCCAATATTTTTAATAGGCATCTTAGTCAATGTTAGTACAGCTGCCCTTGCAAATCAACTCTTGTGATGACTCATGCTTGGATTCAGAGGTTTCCCAAGGTTTATCTGCTCTCTTAATGCTCTTTGGTGGACGCGTCTTTGTGTCCCGTAGCAGGAGCGCGCCATCCAAAACACACAGCCCCACTGGGTAATAAAAAGGACACACACAATGAAAGGAGGTGAGGATGAACTGCTTTCCAAGAGCTCTATATTTATACAGAGCACTCAGAATCCAACACTTCTCCAGCCTTACTCATGGCTAGTTCACATCACCTGTTTCCCCTCTGAGTCGACATTTCCAAGAACTCTGGCTTCCTGACATGCCCTCGGAAAACTAAGAAAGTGAAGTCTTTGGAGTCACAAGAAAATACAGCTGATTGCAGAGCACTAGGAAAAGTGTCAACAGCCAATGCAAACAAAGAAGAGAAGGGAAAAACCTGAATATACACGAGACATGAGCCTGGTGAAAGACAGCAACAAACAAAACAATTCATGTTATTTTAGGAACCTAATTTCTCTTTTATTCTACATTATCTTCGTCACGCTGGCCTGGTGCTTAACGGCCGTCAGTGGACCAGCAGGATTCGGTAGCAGAGCAGGGGAGAAGGAAAATCAATAAAATCAAGGATGCAGCCTTCCGCTGAAAAAGTGACCCTAGGCCCAAAGGTAACGTGGGAAAGGCTTTGTTTAACTCAGGGATGTTGTTCCTTCTTCCAGACCAGTCTAGATCCTCCGATAAAGGGAAGCAATCTCTGAGCTGAACAGTCCAGTTTTGGAGCCTCCAGTAGATTGAAATATCTCCAAGTCTATTAAACCCTGAAACCAAAATAAGCATGTTGTCTTCCTTTCATGGAATCATATCAAAGACCTCTTAGGTCAACAACTTGTCCATTTGCCTGCCAATGTCAGATTGTGCTCTAGAGTATGTTCTCCAGGTCTTTGTCAAACCAACTTTTAAATGTGTTAAACAATGGGAAGTTCTGCCACTTTTCCTGGAAAGTCTATTTCAAAATCTTTTTCTTACGCCCTTATCAAAAACGCACCATAAATTAAAGAGGCAGAGTGGGTGAGGTAATATCTTTTATCAGACGAACTCTCTAATATCCGGGAACTGACACTACTACAACTACATTGCATAGCCATAAATTAAAGGCATGTATAAGTACCGATGTAATATCCAGCTAAGAATTAGCCTTTTCCTTTTGCATTGCTCCAGGGACTTAAGCTACTCAGCTATTCATGTATTAGGAAATGCGTTTCATAGGAGAGAATGCCTGTAGTGCCACTGAAGGATGCCTTTTTAATAAAAGGGTACTGTCCATTTTAATTGGTGCATTCAGTCCTCCTTATATAGGGCTGACACCTCCATTTCTCCTAGGGTTCTATATACTGCCTGTTTTAGGATTTTATACTTGCATCAATATATTATCTGAGGGCGCTGATATGTTTCCTACAGTCCCTATCCACGCAGCAAAGCTCTTAGTCATCGGCTAACTTTAAGCAGGTGAGTAGTCAGTAGATAATTTGGATTACTCAGGTCCTTAAAGTAAGTATGTGGTTAACTGAGTTTCTGAATCGGGGCCAAAAAACCTCACTTGACTTGGAGCCTGACCCAAAGCCTATTGAGGTTAACGGGAATCGTTTCTGCTGACTTCAGTGGGCTTTTGAGCAGGCCCCGGGTAGGTGGATATCAACAAAGGGGCACATGTTCTCTGTATTCACCATCTTATCAATTAAACATACATACGTCTGTTTCTAGAACATGTCCTCCTGCCTATGTTCCGGATACTACCATTGAGAACACATTCACTCTGCTATCTTATTGGCTCCTATCTTAAGTCAAGGGCCCATTGCACATCTTTTGCAGGCTAAACTTTCTGGCATTGATTAATAAGTATTCTGCATATAGTAGTTGATTGCACTGTCAGCTGTTTAGTATTGATTTATAATTGGTCTTCAAGGAAAAACTGGGCAGTTCCAGGTCGGCAAGACGCCAATGAAAATAAAGCTCACGTTAGCCGTCATCAGTTTTTTTCTGGTGCTAAGGATATGGGGGTGAGGTATAGCGGGGTGAACACCCGCTCCAGCCCGGAAGGGGTTGGAAAAGCTTTACGGAGAGCTGGGGCTGGGCAAGGGAGTAAAACCCTGGCTGATTGGGGGAAGTGGCTGCAGCTGGGGCCACGCCCCAAACTGGGCCTTATAAGAAGGCCAGGGGCGCCAGAAGAAGCAGCAGTCTCTCTCTGACTGGAGAGGGAGACAGGCCTGGCTGCTTGGAAACTCACCCATGGGTCCTAGAGTGAGGCAGGGCTGGGGAAAGGCCTTAGGAGCTGGGAAGCCCTAGGCCAGCAACTCCCCAGGCTGCAGGGCCTAGTTCTAGGCCCACCTAGGTATTGGGGTTGCAGAGGGGCAGCCGGAGGGTGGGTAAAGGCAGCCAGTCCAAACCCCGTGTTGCCTGTGATGATCGGCTGATAGACTGCAATCCACCCCAGGACGCGGGGGCTAAACAGAGACTGGCAGTAGATATGACTGAGGCAATGTGGGGATAGGGGGTGGGGGAAACCCAGTAAGACTGCGGGGTATTACAGGAGGCAGAACCCTGAGATAAGGGCACTGGGGTCCTGGGAGGGACACGGGGGGGGGCTAACGGCAAACAGATCACCGGCCTGCAGAGGGCGCTCCTGGCTCGAAGAGCTAATTCCCGGAGACGACCAGCAGGAGGCGCTGCAGGGGTGAGTCGTGCCTTGCTACGGGGGGCGAGATTTGTGCTCTGTTCACAGAGATACTGATCCTCAAACAGTTACCTCACCACAGTCCAAACCAAGGATAAATAAGGTGGGCTCCGAGCAAAGGATCGGGAAAGTGAGGGGAAGGCTAGCTCAGTGAAATACAAACAAGGCAGACGTTAGACTTTCCAGCATTCTGAAAGGGCAGGTTCTTTGCACAGTCAGGGAGGGAAAAAAACAGATTTACTAAATAGCGTGACATAACTTGTTTGCACAGCATTTGATGACGTCTATTTTATTACCTACACTACCTCCGCGTTAGCCCCCAGAGCCTTTTCCAGAGGGCTTGGGAAGAATGCATACAGTATGGAAAAGAAATAAAAGCAGTGTGAGGCTGGATGGCACAGCTGGGTGAAAGGAAAAAACCACCAGAAGCAACCTGGTTGTGTGTAAATAATACTGACCAGCGGGGGAAGAAATATGGTTCTTTCCCTTACACTCACTGTCATTTGCCCACTGGGTATAACTGCAAGCTCTGGTCCTCATTACTAAGATGTGCGCGATTGCTGGCACAGTGTGGTACTCCCATGAATGCCCATCTGTTTGCATACTCCGGCTCTCCAAGACCTGTTTGCAAACAAAAGGGCCATCGTTAACATGGCAGAAGGAGGGCACCTCTGGGAATGCTTTTTAGCAATTCATTTCAAATCAAGGCTGGGATAAGGCATAGACACCAGAGGCCTAGGGCTGAGCCCCTGAAGTCAAGTGAGAGCAGAATCGCCGTGTTAATTAAAAAATGACAACAAATAGGTAACCTTTTTCAAATGTCTCTCTGGCTTGCCATGTCATTTAGGCATCGTAGGCCTTGGCTACACTGGCGCGGTACAGTGCTGCAACTTGTTGCGCTCAGGGGTGTGAAAACGCCCCTGCCCCGAGTCCAGCGCTTTAAAGCGCCAGTGTAATCAGATCCTGCACGCTCACTCGCAGCGCTGCAAGCTATTCCCCTTGGAGAGGTGGAGTACATACAGTGCTGCGAGCAAGCTCTCGCAGTGCTGGCAGCACGACTACACTTGTGCGTCACAGCACTGCCACGGCAGCGCTGGGAAGTCCCGAGTGTAGCCAAGGCCTAAGTCACTTGGGCTTTTGAAAATTTTACCCTCTCTTCCTAACACTCATGGAAGCAAAGGAAAACTTGAAAACACTGACCGAAGTGTAACTGATGCCTGCCTGAGTTTGCAAAGAGCCTGAAACAATAACTCCAAGAGGTGTGAACTGTCCTATACATCTTAAATCTGAAACCTGCTGCCTCACCAAGAAGGGGTGGGGACACAGCATGGAGGGTGGGATGAAGGGGAGGAGCGGATGGGTTGTGCCTGAGTTCCCAGTTGCCTTAATTTTGCTCTGTTTCAAGGAATTCAAAAAAAATTTCAAAAAAATATTCCAATAAACATTCTCACTGTCTTCTAATGAAATACTGTGTTCAACTGGAGGGGGCTGAGTGGGGGAAGGTGTGAATTTCCCTGCACCGAGTTTCCTCTCCCTTTAGGGATACTGCTAAACCGCCCACCCAGCAATGACTTATCATCCCTTGCTCATCAAGAGTGAAATGCATCTCCCCTGCATGTGGTCTGCCCAAGGTCTGGGCACGATTTCCCACATGAGCTCACAAAATATAGATCTTCAGCACAGGACAGAGTTTGCCCACAAATCCTGCTCACCTTGAACAAAGATGGCAATAAACCATTAGCAATACTAGCCCTGACTGAAAATCAGAATGTTGTTCCCGGGGGGTGGGGCTGGGGGAAAATCCCTAGATTTCAAGATTTTTTTTTTTGTCCCAAAACTGGATGAAAAGTCAAAATCTCAGAACTGATCATTTCAACCATCTATATTGTCACGTTTCAAATTTTATGTTCTATTCCATAACAAACATCAAAATGATGAAGTCAGAATGAAAGGGTATTGTTGAAACAAAACATTTCGATGAAATCTGTCCGTCCCCACCAAATGCTTCAACTCCTTCTAATCAGCATTTTCCAGAAGAAAACGGTCACTGTGGAACACTTTCAGCCCTTGCTATTGAATATGGGTTGTACTGGGGCACTAACACCCTATTCTGTCCTGCAACATTGAAGAACTCAACAGGCAAAACCAACCAATGTTCACATCCAGCCCAGGCGGGCTGTTAGAGTAGGATGACCAGATGTCCTGATTTTATAGGGACAGTCCCCATATTTGGGGCTTTTTCTTATATAGGTGCCTATTACCCCCACTCCCATCCTGATTTTTCACCCTTGCTATCTGGTCACAGAGAGACAGCCTGGTCCAGTGGATAGGAAAATGGACTGGAGATCAGGAGAGCTAGATTCTGTTTCCAGCTCCATCACTGACCTTGGGCAAGTCACCTCACCATTCACTGCCTCTAGTTTTCATATGCATCCGAAGAAGTGGGCTGTAGTCCACGAAAGCTTATGCTCTAATAAATTGGTTAGTCTCTAAGGTGCCACAAGTACTCCTGTTCTTTTTGCGGATACAGACTAACACGACTGCTACTCTGAAACCTAGTTTTCATTGTAAGCTCTTAGAGGCAGGGACTGTCTCTCACTATATGTGCATACAATACCTAGCAGAACAGAGCCTGGATCTTGGTTCGGGCCTGTAGGTGCTGCTTAGAATAAAACTAATAATACATAGCTGGAGTTAGAAGATGTAAAGAAGAGAGCTGTGCATGAGCATCTAAGTAACTTTAATCACCAAGACCGGATATGCACACGCAGAGCAGCCCAATCTGATTCTGTAACATATTATACCTGAAATGAAATACCAGCACTCTCTTATTACCACCTGTGCCGTGTGTGTGAGTAAAAGGTTCTAAACGCCCTGCCTCAAATTGATCAAAAACAGGCCCATCACTAACCACCAGAACCAACACTGGGATTTGGACGGAGACAGTCTAACTCCAGCTATTTATGATTCGTTTTATTCTAAGCTGCACCTACAGGCCCCAACCAAGACTCTCGTATTTGATATTTTTCTGAAAGCCGCAGCTCCTGGCCACAAGTGATTACCTGAGAATCTCAGTGTTTTTATTTTTTCCCCCTAAGTACGTTTCTAGCCTCCATGGTTCGAAACGGTTGGAATTTCTGTTTTGTGGGAAGTTTTGTGGAAATCTATATGATTTTGGCAAAATCGGCATTTTCTGATTTTGATCCTTTTCCGCCCAGTTTTACTCATGGTTGCAGAGAAAAGCTTGAAAACATGCCCCCTAGTGTAACCTAGAGGCTCTGAAATCATGAGGCAAATAAAAAGAACCCAACAGCGATGGGATATTAGACGAACTGGATCCCAGCTCTAATCCATTTTGGTATTTCCTGTATTCTCAGGAGGCATGAGATGGAACGAACCCAGCCTGATGAGCTGATGTATTTGCAAGGCTGGCAGTGAAGAGAACACAGCTAAGCTCTTCAGGGCAGGCATTGTCCTTTTGAGATGTGTTTGCGAAGCGCCTAGCTCCATGTACTCCTGATCTCAACCCCGAGGCACAGCTGCAGTGCAAAATATAAACACCAATGAGCACATGCGATCTGGAACTGCTGAGAGACAAAGCAAACACAGAGACGCAGAAAATTACTTTCCAGACTAAACCCACCCTTCAGAGCTTTGAAACATCGGAGTTGCCTTTTTTTGGTCGCTCTTCTCACCCAGAGCATCTGTGAGCTGGAAGGGAGTTGAACAAGTCTTTGAACCAATATAAATATTAAATATCACTAAAAATAAAACAAAAGGGAAGCCACCGAATCTTGCTGCAAGGAGAAAAACCGGGAGGGGATTCTTCCGGTGAGAGGTGAAAACAAGAACAGCTGGGGTGACATCCAGTTTAAAATAATACCAACACATCAAGTTGCGTTCGTTACAGGAGAACGGAGTCTATGCCTTCAAAAAGAAGAACAGGAGGACTTGTGGCACCTTAGAGACTAACAAATTTATTAGAGCATAAGCTTTCGTGGACTACAGCCCACTTCTTCGGATGCATATGCATCCGAAGAAGTGGGCTGTAGTCCACGAAAGCTTATGCTCTAATAAATTTGTTAGTCTCTAAGGTGCCACAAGTCCTCCTGTTCTTCTTTTTGCGGATACAGACTAACACGGCTGCTACTCTGAAACTTTTCATCTATGCCTTCAGTTCATCCAGCAGAGTATAATCTGAGCTGGGAGAACCAGTTTGGATAAGTAAAGATGAAAACCATTGTCCCCATGCTGGAACCAGACCAAACCAACCATTAGAAATGAATGTCCCAAGAGTGAAGCGCTCTCATGAACACCCTTGCTGCAGAAATATTTGTTGCAAGTGTTTCTGTGCTAGCAGTGAAAGAAGCACACCCAGAGATGGCCCCTAAAGGAGGTGGGCTTCACCCAGAAGGAAAAGGCCCTTGTCTGAGGAAGTTCAGGGAGTGGGGATGCATTTGTGCTTCCTGATGGGGGGCGTGGGAGGAGAAAGCCAAACTCTCTTCTACATCAACATGAGCAGCAGGAGAGGAGCTACCTCTGCAGTGTCTCCAACTCTCCTGAATCTCACAATATTTGGTGTTTTTCTTAAAGCAGCAATTGTTTAAATCAGGACTTTATATGAGAATCTCCACTTTTTAAAGTAAATGTCTAGCCCTTTCCGTTGCAAAGAAAAGCTTGAAAATATGAAGCAAGAGCAACCCAATGGTCAGAGATCAAATAAAAAGAACCCTGTTTTTAAAAAAAAAAATTAAATCTCATGATTGCTAAACCAATCTCATGATCTATGGGGGGGATCTGACTCACCATCTTTCAGTGCTTGGGGCTGGCACCTCTGTACCCTTTTCCAGTAATAAACAGATGCTGTTCTGTTGTTCACTGGGCTTGTGCCTGTGTCGTTATTCGGAGGACACTGCCTGCTTGTGATGATCCACCAATGAGGAGAGCACGAGGAGGCATAATAATATTCAACACTACTCTGGCCACTTTCAGAAGCAACTCCAAGCCCAGGCCTTCCCAACTGATGCAAATGTTACTCTCCTACTTACTGGTAAAATTGCAGGTATTCAGTCTCTCTCTTTGATACTCCAAGAGTCGTATCACGTGCCTTATCACCAGGGTGATGGCATAAAACCGTTGTTTGCGATAACAAATTAAGTAAATAAAGAACAATGAATAATTATGCCCTAGCTGCAGGAAGTCTTTCTCCCCCTATTCATTTATCTGAACTCCAAACTCGTGCATTATTTTCTTTTCATCAACATGGCCTCAGCTTACCTTACCTGCCATACTTGGCATGAAACCTTCTATCAAATGCACAAAATAAACAGTAATAATAATAATGTGGCTTTAGCTTTCCCTCCTTGCCGACAGTCTGCCTTTGAAGTACAGGTGGATTATTTGGTTTCCAAGAAAAGATTTACACCTTAGCTGAACAGAATTGTTTGAAAACAAGACCAAACCTGACTTTTGGTTTTTTCTAAGATTTTTTTCTTAACAAGAAGAAAATGATTCTGCTGGTTTCCCACAGGCAAGGGTCACTTCAGTGCGGCTGTTTGACAGTCCCTGTAATTAATTTCTCAGATACATGGATTTTGTAATAATCTGAGGATGTAGCGCACTGGCCCTTTAAAAGACAACCATGTCCTTCTCCTGTAGCGCCATCTGGTGTTGGAGAGGAAGGATACACGGGGTTTAGGCACTGAATTGGGTCTCAGGAGATATCGGGGTTCAGTTTCTAGCTCTGCCACTTCCACTTTGGGCCTCAGTTCCTCATCTGTAATATGGCGATAAAAATCCTTCCTTCATCTGTCAGGTCTCCTTAGACTGTAAACTCTCTGGGGCAGAGACTGTCTCTTGCTATGTTTCTGTACTGCACCTAGCACAATGGGTCCCTGATCTCAGCTAGTGCCTCTAGGAGCTATCATGATAATAGTAATGGAGAGGGATCAGAGAGTGCTGTGAGACAGCAGGGAGGGTCTGGAGCTGACTGCCCCTTCTGTGTGCTTCTTCTGTCTAGCCTGAGACCCTCCTGACCTCCAAAGACTATGAGAAAGTCGTCTGAGGCAGTGGTTGGACCTGATGACATGTTCCATACCCGAAATTCAGGAAACTAATAATTGGATGGCCAAGAAATCTGATAAATGACAGTTAATGGGAGTCTTTCTATAGACTTCCATAGAAATTGGATCAGGCCCAGTGTTTATCTTATTTGGGGGTGTCACCTGCTTCTTGCAAGTTGGTGGAACAAAGTAGACCCTGGTGTCCAATTTGTGTTTTTCTCAGTGGGGTGAGCTAGGTACAGAATCGCAGAATCATAGGGCAGGAAGGAACCTTGAGAAGTTATTAAATCCAGTACCCTGTGCTGAGGCAGGACCAAGTAAACTTAGACCATCCCTGACAGGTGTTTGTCCAACTTGGTTTTAAACTCTTCCAATAATGGAGACTCCATAACCTCCCATGGAAGCCTTTTCCAGAGCTTAGCTACCTTTAGAGTTAGAAAGTTTTTCCTAATATCTAACCTACATCTCCCTTGCAGATTAAACCCAATACTTCTTGTCCTATCTTCAGTGGACATGGAGAACAATTGATCACTGTCCTCTTTATAACAGGCCTTACAATATTGGAAGACTGTTGGTTGCCCCCCAGTCTTCTTTTCTTAAGACTACACATGCCCAGTTTTTTCAACCTTTTCTCATAGGTCAGGTTTTCCAAACCTTATCATTTTTGTTACTCTCCTCTGGATTCTTTCCAATTTGTCTACTTCCTTCCTAAATTGTGGCACCCAGAATTGGACACAGTACTGCAGCTAGGGCCTCATAGTCCAAACAGACAAGACAGACCAAGGACATGTTACCATCCCACTATACAGATGGGGATCTATAATTTTAAAACTTAAAAAAAAAAAAAATTGGACCAGATTTGCAGCTGCTTAAAAAAACAAGGAGAAAATGTTATGAAAAATTCTCTCCATTTTTTTTCTGGATATCAAAATATGAGCAAAAAACCTGACCAGCTCTGGTCGCTAGCTAGCTAAGATGAGTGCAAATCTAAACTCCAAATGCCATGGATTTTTACATAAAGCTACTTACAAATACCAGCACTGACATTCGTGATTGCTGGAGATGCTGTCATGAGGGCACGTTCAACTCTATTAAGAGCACTTGCCTCACCCACCAAACACCAACGTAGATCTGATTCCAAGCATTCGAAACCGGTTTACTCTGGAGTGGAGGGTACCTGTAGGAGAAGCTTCGAGTCTGGAGGAGGGAAATCTTTGGCGGAAGCTCCATGCACAGCAAGCCAGAGGCCTAGTTCCAAAACATGCTGATGCAGCTCTAGAAGAGGAAAAAAAAAAAAAAAACCAGCAAAAAACCTCACCCCTGCCAATTCACGCAGGAGGTTCCAACCCCTCGGAATTCCATAAACGGCCCAAGCACATATTAACAAAAAAGCCAGATCACGTGTGCCTGGAATCTGTTGGCAAACAGGTCAGAAATGCAGATGTTGTCCTAATCTAACCTCCACCCACTAGTAATATAGTGCCAGTTTGCTGCTGACTGTCCTCCACCCACTGGGGCTGGTCACTCGGGGAATCCAGAGATGACAATGTGAACACTGCGTTTTACCCAACATTTGCTCTTCTTGCTATGGGGGGGGGAAACCTCACAAAGGGCATTTCCAACCAAAAGGGAGTCGTCATCCCCCAACTCCAGAACTAGCTGAAATGCTTGGAAAGAAGCAATGTGGAGCCAGCACTAACCGATAGACCCTCAGGCACCATAAGCTGTGGTCTTGTCACTTCTTACTAGCTAAGCAGCCTTTGGCTTGATGTCTGCTAGGAGGGGAGCCTTGCCAAGAAGAGTCTGTTATCTTTCCTCTGATATGTAGATTGTAAGCTCTTTGGGGCAGGTACTATGAACAGTACCTAGGACAATGGGGCCTCAACCTCTCACTGGGGCCTCTTAGTGTCACCACAAAACAACTACTACTAATAAAACACATGGCCCTTCAGGGAGTGATGGAGATTCAACAGGAGACACACTTTGCTCTAAGCCAGTGCCTCAGCATGGTGCTATCTTTTAGGGATGAGATAGAAAACTGAGGCAGGTAGTCATTAAGGATCTGGAGGGTAGGGGGCAGTTCCAGGTGGTGGGAGGAAAGGCACTGAAAATAGGAGTCCATGTTATTACACAGGGAAGCTTTCCAGGACATCGCACATACTAAAATGGAGCCACCATGAGTTAGTCAAACATTTTCCATCAGTGGGAAGTTTGGTTTTCAACTAAATGGCATTTTTCAAGAACGGAGTCTGTTTTTTCAGAAAAATTATGAATACCTGGAAAGCCAAACTATTTTAATTTAGATATGTCACCATGGTGCCCCAAGGAAGCTATAGTTTGAGTATCTCATGTCCCATTCTCCTCTATGGGCTGGGCTCCCCAGCCAAACTTTATCTCCCATGATGAAGGGACTCTCATGATGCACCAAGATGGACAGCGTGGTGCATCATGGGAGATGTAGTCATCGGAGATGAAAGGAGCCCAGTCTGCAGAGAATAGGACCATTAGGCACACAAACTACAGTTCCCATGAGGCACCACAGCTCATATCCAAATTGAAAGAGTTTGGTTTAAAATTTTTCATTACAAAAAAAATTACGTTATCCATAGAAGAAAAGCCCCATTTTCCAATCAGCTCTGGGAGCTAGCATGACCATGCGATCCATTCTGATAAGATCACCCATCCCCAGGCCTTTTCTCCTACCAAATCTTTACAAAACTCTAGGAAATTCCGAAACTTCAGAAATAAAATGTTATTTAGTTTCAATTCTTGCAGCCTCAAGCCATAACTGGAAGTGGAATTAAAAAGTTTCTTCCATCACATGACTAAAAACTCAACTCTCCCCCACACTAAGTGCTTACCCGGTCCCGGGATATTAGAGAGACAAGGTGGGTGAGGTAATATCTTTTATTGGACCAACTTCTGTTGAAGAGCTCTGTGTAAGCTCGAAAGCTGGTCTTTCTCACCAACAGAAGTTGGTCCAATAAAAGATATTACCTCACCCACCTTCTCTCTCTCTCTCTCTCTCTCAGATCAGTACCAAGTATAACTGTTCACTCTTTCCTTTCACATATTCTCTATATCCAACATTCCCATTTAGCCCAATGGCCACATTAGCACTCCTTCCTGGGCCACCCAATTCCAAGCAATCCACCCTCTTCTTCCAAACCAAACCAAGTGCTATAAAGGGGCCATGCAAGGTCACCTCAAAGTCAAACAACGTGGACATTTCTTCCCTGTCAATATTGTGCTCTTTAGGTTGCATGAAAGGATTTTCTTCTAAGCCTGTAAACCACCCCCACTTCCCCAATGACACAATAAATAAGGATCGTAATAAAGCTTTGAAATCAAAGGAGAGAGGAATCACAAGGTTTCCAAATCAACTTTGAAGACCCAAAGGTGCTCAGAAGGGCTCCAGTGATGACCTCTCCCCACCCCATCCTCCATTTTCCTTCTGCGTTTCATGTGTCAGACCTCCCAGCGCAGCTCTACAATTCTGCTGGCAGTGACATGGCTTGGAAGAGAAGGGTCCTGTTTTAATGAGATTAGTCTTCGGGTGCTTCTCTTTTAAGTAGCGGGAGCGGTGAGGGACAGTTCACAACACGAGTTTCTGTAATTTACACCTCAGAAGATCACACTGACCAGGGAAGCTGACAAGACAACAACCTAAAATGTTGCCAGAGCACAAACATCATTCTCCTGCTTTGGCAAAAACCCTCCGGGAGCGAACAGAAGTTTGGGAGATGATTAAAGACTGGAAGAACATGGTCTAGTGGACAAGGCCTCAGCAGACCTGGGCTCCAATTCTGTCTCTGCTCCTGGCCTGTTACGTGACCTTGGGCAAGTCTGTGCCTCTGTCTTCTCTATTTAGATTGCAGGCTTGGCAGAAGAGGGACTTTTACTCCTAGCTCCCAGCACAGTGGGCCCCTGATCATGTTTGGAGCCTCTAGGGGCTACTGTATAGAAATAATTAATAATAATAGAGGTCTAGAGACTTGCCTGAGCCCAGAGATCTAGACCTGGAAGTGCACTCACTCACCATCCAAAGCCCATGGAGATCTTTGTTGATTTCAATGGCCATTCGATCATGCCCTGGGCTTTAGAGAGTCTTATAGTGAAAGTTGCCAGCTACAAAAGTCAGACTGGATCCTGATGTGGGTTCCACAAACCCCCTTAAGCCTGTGGCTGTTGAGATCTGGTGTACACGGGCTGGGGAGAAGGTTGCTGTAGACTAGAGAAAGAAACCCTGTAGCCAGGATAAGACGACACCACCCCATTCTGTACTCTTTGAGCTGGGTGCCCAGTCAACAGCCGCCTCTCTCCGGTTGCCCAGCTCTGAAGGCCGCACAGAAGTGAGGGTGGCAATACCACGACACCCCTCCACTAAAATAACCTCATGACCCCACCGCAACTTCCTTTTGGGTCAGGACCCTGAATTGGAAAAATGCTGGTCCCCCTGTAAAAATCTCTATAGCATAAGGTAACAGCAAACAAAAGACCAGATTTCACAGGGGGAGACCAGATTTCCACAGTCCATGATGTGCTTTTCATGGGCGTGGATTTGGTAGGGCCCTAGCAATGAATAATTAGCAAAGCTGATTCCTCCAGACATATCAGGTCCTCCGATGGCACTGTGCGTTCTGACGGAGTTCTGTTAATCTGTTTGCGACGATGCGGTGACCACGTTTCATTGTAAGCAGCGACCACAACCGCAGTTTTGCTCTTGCTCTTATCACAATAGATCGTTGGTTCTGTTTGAATCCAGGCCTTTCTTTTTTTGGTATTTAGTGAGAGTTGCATGTTGATTTTTTGGTAAACGGTATATGTACCTGTGTGGTGGGGGGAGGGGCATAAACTAGTACAGACAAAGAAGTAGGGAGAGATCAAATCAGTTTGAGAACCACAGTCATAGAATCATAGAATATCAGGGTTGGAAGGGACCTCAGGAGGTCACCTAGTCCAAGCCCCTGCTCAAAGCAGGACCAATTCCCAACTAAATCATCCCAGCCAGGGCTTTGTCAAGCCTGACCTTAAAAACCTCTAAGGAAGGAGATTCCACCACCTTTCTAGGTAACCCATTCCAGTGCTTCACCACCCTCCTAGTGAAATAGTGTTTCCTCATATCCAACCTAAACCTCCCCCACTGCAACTTGAGACCATTACTCCTTGTTCTGTCATCTGCCACCACTAAGAACAGCTGAGCGCCAACCTCTCTGGAACCCCCCTTCAGGTAGTTGAAGGCTGCTATCAAATCCCCCCTCATTCTTCTCTTCTGCAGACTAAATAATCCCAGTTCCCTCAGCCTCTCCTCATAAGTCATGTGGTCCAGCCCCCTAATCATTTTTGTTGCCCTCTGCTGGACTCTTTCCAATTATTCCACATCCTTCTTGTAGCATGGGGCTCAAAACTGGACACAGTACTCCAGATGAGGCCTCACCAATGCCAAATAGAGGGGAATGATCACGTCCTCCTAGAGGGCTGCATGGGTAAGAGCGTGTGACACACCAATGCCAAGTCATTGCATTTTAAGTGTCACTTCCAAGTTATACGGGGCTCCATTTTGTTCTCAGCAGATCTGCCACCCCACACATTAGGGCTCAGTGAGGCCTAAGGGAGGTGGGCTGGGCCTTGGATTTTAATTATTTTATTTTGAGAGAGAGAGAGAGACTGAGACTGACTCTAATTCTGTATTTTTTTTTAAATCCCAAATTTTTACAATATGTGTTCTAGCTTCGCCTCCTTCCGCTGCTGGAACAGCTGTCAAAACGCGGCTGGATCCGAGGCTACTGCGGCTTTACGACTCACATTAGCAGCTCTTTAAGGGTCTGGCAGAGACTGGCTGTGAGGTTTCAGCCTGCAATTTCTCATTACCCAACTGGCAGGAAGTGTAACGTAAGGTCAGAAGGGAAGCACCGAAGGTATGTGGCAGGTCTGGCCCCATGGGGTCTCCAGCTCGGATCACACCGCCTACACCCTTCCCTTTGCAAGGCTGGCCAAACGCCCTCCAGCAATAGATTGTGCTCCAGTTCCTCAGGGCCCTATCACAGCTCATCCCCTGTCTTCACTTTATCCCCACTCCATGCTGTCCCCTTGCTCGGTCAGCCCAAAATGCTCCATTCATTTCTGTTTCTGTGCTCCCTCCCATGCCACGCCTGTGCCCAGATTAGTCTCCTTGCCCCGTGTGGCATGCCACCTTGCCCTCAACAATCACTGCTTCCAGTCAGCCTCCTTCCAGTGCCAACCTCCTGCCACACACACACCCTGGCATGTCCCACAGTCCCTAACTCCAGTGCCTAGCCCCTGAAAAAAACAGAACCCAAGAGGGTCTAATAAGATGCATGTATAATGAGCAGTGACGCTCATGACCCTCCCATGGAATCCACACCGCATTTAGCACCAGCCTTCACTGTGCCAAGTCTAACTTGGGGCTGGTGCAGATCATGGAAAAGCCCCAGTGTAACTGCATCAGTGTCTGCTCTCCAGGGCCACCAAGCATCGGCAACCAATGGAGGAAGCAGGGAGCTTCCTTTTCCCTTCCTCAGCTCCCTGCATGGAGCCTGGCAGCGGGTAGGGAAGGGAGAAGAGGGACTGGGGTCAGAAATCCAACGCCCTCCTTCCAGGCCCACGGCCCATTGGCATGTGATGTGATCTCTGGTTGCTCTCAGAGCCTCCCTGACATCTGTGCTCCAGTCCCTGGCCATTCCTGTACAGTAAAGGGAGACAAGAACATCTGAGGCCCTCCACTAACCAGGACTGTCCACGCCTCCTTTGATGAGAGGAATCTACTACCCATCCTAAAACGTGCACAGGGTTCACCAATACCAGAGAAACTATTGCTCAGTCCAAGAGCTCCCAGAATCCACGGGTCATTACGTGCAACTGTCTTCCACCTCCAGAGCTCCTCATCTCTTGCATGGTATTCATATCTATATGAAGCCACTGGGAGATCTGGTCAGGTTGAAGAGCCGGCAAAGACAACACCCCACTCTACATTCCGACATAAAACAGAGACATCTCCCAACTCTCTGAATGCCTAGCTGAGACCAACAGCTGGATGCAAGACAGCTGGCTGCAGCTGAATCTGGGCAGGACTGATGCTGGCAAGAAGAGGGAAGTGTTTCCAAGGATTTGCCATCTCGCCATTGAGGACATCTGCCCTCAGATTGCTAACTCAGTCCACAGTCTTGGGGGTCTTCCTTGCAATCCCAAATCCTACTGGATGCCCACATAGCCATGGAGGCCAAAACAAACAAACAAACAAAAAAAACCACCACTCATCTTTGACTAGCCAGATGGCTACCCCCTCCAGCTGTCGGACTCCAACCTGGCTACCAAGATCCATTCACGTGACCTCCAGGCTACACTACTGAAACTCATACTCACGGGTCCTGGAAAACAATGCAACTGGTGCCCCACACAGCAAGTCCTTCTGCTGAGCAAGAAAGGTCGTCATGAGCCCATCCACTCAGGGCTCTGGTCTCTGCCCTGCTCTCCTTGAACTACAGAGTCCAGTTCGAGGTCTCAGTCCTGATATTCAAAACCCTCCATGAAACTGACTGGAGCCATTTGAGAAATAGCGTCTCGCTCTGCAACCCTGGCCTCTGACAATAGCTACATGCCACCAAAACCACGAAACGGTCAATTAGCAAGGGAGTATGGGACACCAAGCTTTCACCAGAGCCTGATCGAGACTACGGGGCTCCCTGGCACATGAAACAAGAACGACTGTGGGCCTAAACCATCTTCAGATTGAAAGGCAAGAACCTCATTTCAGCATGGCTTTCCCTCAATGAACAGTCCTCATGCACTCAGGCAAACACACAAACACGCCCTCTCCCGCACAAACTAGAAACATCCAAGCTAGTCCAACTATTTCTCCAGCAGCCAAGTGCACAGGTCCTACAGTGATGGAGGGAAAAAAGAAGAGAATAATTGTCCAGGACTCCCTTACACAGCACCAGCCGGAGCTTAGAAGTTAGGAGGTCTTATCTCAATGCTGTTGCTGCTTCTGTTCGCGAAGGAGGTGCGGGGAAAGACAGTTGGACCCCAGCCCGTTAATTAATAACTGGCTATTGACCAATTACTGGGCACAGCTGGCCTTCACTAACAATCCAATGGATCGCATTGCCAGCCTGGTTTGAAAGAAATGGAAAACGTGGCTCCGGGATGTTGACCATCTTTCACTGTAGAACCTCCCGTGGTATTGCTACTCGTGGTAACAAGGCTCAGAGAAAGGCACCGCCAACGCTAAAGGTGGACCAGAGTTTTTGGAATAGCACCAAAGGTGAAATTCACTCCTGTGCAGAGAGCAGCTATCACATTGGTCATGGGACCCAACGCACCAGGGACCTCTAGAGCAAAGGCACAAGCTGCTACACCTGGAGATAAAGACCGAAGCTCCGTGCCTGGGGGCTGGAACAGCTCATCCCCTTGGTGGTTCGGCACAGAGGGGGACCTGTAACCCACACTCATCAGTGGGTTAGGGCAGCCAGAGGCCCAGCCATCGATCCTTCAACCCTCCGGGGTTAACTAGTGCACGGGCTTTGCGCTGCCCCTCTGCACAGGGTGAATTTCATCCCCTCTGCTTAAACTAGGAAACCACCATCAGGAAAGAGAGCGCAAGATGCGTATGTGGCAGTTACCAAGGGAAAACACTAGGCTTTTCCTCTGTCCGCCAAGTTACTTTCTGCTAAGAATGGGGGAAGAGGTGGCATGGAAGTACTTGTGAGGTTTGCCATAGTGAATAATGGGAGCTGAATAGGTCAGTCTGGAAAAAAGAAAAAAGAAAGAAAGACACCTCACCCCACCAGCACCCTTGCAACATCCCTCTCATTAGAGAAGAGATGGAGCTTAGTTATAATAAAGATAAAGGGGGATCCTTTCTTGAGGCTGCTAGATACACAGGATATGCCGACACTACATTGTAAACCCAGCTCAGTGGGACGCAGGCTTCTTCGGGCTTGCCAAGTCCACGCTATAGCGTCCACACTGCATTGGTAACCTGGGTTTACAGTTGCTGGACCCGGGTCTCACAGCCATGCTAACACGTCCATACTGCACTACACAGACCTTCTGACTCAGATCTGCGGCTTTGCCCTGCAGCCACACTGCAAAATGACAGGGCTTGGACTTGAGGGCTCCGACTCTGCTCCTCTCTCAGTAGAGTGCTAGGACCTGGGTCCTGAGTGAGATCACCGTGTGTGTGGACAGAAGGGGAGCAAGGGCTCAAACCTGAATCAGGCCCAGACTTAGTGTGCAGTGTAAACATACCCTCAGACCCTACGGTTCTCTCCAGCTCCTAGATCAACACTGCTGGTGCTGCCTAGCGTCACTGCACAGGCTCTCTCTAAGCCCTGGCCTGGATTAGGAACTCATTGAAGGGTCTGCTGGCCCAACTCACAGCAACCATGAGTAGGAACCGAGTCAAGGTCAAGGTCTCAGTCTTTATCTTCAAGGCACTCAGTGGCCTGGACCCAGGATAGCCTAATGCTCTGGGATGAAGAGCATGGTCAACAACTTTATTCTTAAGGTAAAATGGAACCATCGACAATAAAGGTAGAAGCTTGTCTATGCAGGAGACGGAGCTTTCTTGGGGGTTGGAACAAACTCCCCCAGGAACGAAGGGCCATCACACACCTCACTATCTTCCATTTCAAATGCAAGGCACATTTCAGCAACCTGCCTTCTCCAGTAGAAACACAGAGCTGTGTGTAAGTTGTTTGTTGTGGTTTTGTGGGGTTTTTTTAAAAGAGCAAAACAAACCAATCCACTGCACACTCAATTCTTCCTTCGGAGAAAGGATGAAAGAAACATGTAACAGATGCTAGTCATATCACTTAAGGCATTACTGGAAGGTGTTCAGATACTACTGCGATAAGTGCTGGATAAGAACCTCTTTAGAACAGAACAGAACAAAACAAATTGGTGCTTCACTAACATGCTAGAAGCATCTCCATGGACCAGCAGTGATTCAGGGAACAGTTTAAGAAGCTCTGATCTAACCTGTTTTCTGAGACGGCACATGCACCGTAGATGCAGACTTCTAGTAATTTACTAAGATCAGTCGGTCTGGTCACTGTCAGTCCTACAGTGTCTTTTGCTGGTAACATTAAAAAAGTTATCAGCCTTGCCAGATGGAGCACAAGTAGGAGTAGGGTTTACATAGTCCAGTTCCCCACGTAGTTGTTGTTGGACAGTACTACATAGCATCATGATGTTCTAATCATTAGTGTGGGAATACTGAGACCCCATGGCATCCTAGGTTCAAATGTAATCAGGGCCAACTGCATCCTTCAATCTCTTTCTGGGTGCATTAGAATTCAAAAATGACTTTCACAAATTGGAGAATTGGTCTGAAAACAACAAGGTGAAATTCAATAAAGGCAAGTGAAAAGTACTTCACTTAGGAAGGCCAGGGGGGCGGGAATCAAATGCACAACTGCAAAACCGGGAATAAGTGGTTTGGTGGTAATTCCACTTATAAGGATCTGGGGGTTATAAATTGGAAGGATCACAAATTGAATGAGCCAACGTGATGCAGTTGCAAAAAAGGCTAATATGATTCTGGGGTGTATTAATAGGAGTGTTGTATGTTAGACATAAGAGGTAGTTATCCAACTTTGCTCAGCCCAGGTGAGGTCTCAGTTGGAGTAAGGTTCCAGAATTGGACACCAACACTTCAGGAAAGATGTGGACAAATTGGAGACAGGCCAGAGGAGAGCAACAAAACTGATAAAAGATTTTGAAAACCTGACCTGAGAAAGGTTAAAAAATGGGCCTATTTAGTCTTGAGAAAAGAAGACTGAGGGGAGACATGATAACAGTCTTCAAAAATGTTAAGGACTTTTATAAAGAGGACTGTGATCAACTGTTCTCCACTTTCATTGAAGGTAGAACAAGAAGTGATGGGCTTCATCTGCAGCAAGAGAGATGTAGGACAGACGTTAGGGAAAACTTTCTATCAGGATAGTGAAGCTCTGGACCAGGCTTCCAAGGGAGGTTGTGGAATCCCCGTAATTGGAGGTTTTTAAGAACAGGCTGGACAAACCTGGCAGGGCTGGTCTAGGTTTACTTGGTCCTGCCTTTGCACAGGGGGCTGGACTTGATAACTTCTTGAGGTCCCTCCCAGCCCTATATTTCTATGATTTTGTGTCCCCATGAGAACTGCTGGGTGCTGGAGACATTTTGTGGTCACCTAACATTTATATTGTGGTAGCACCTAGGGGCCAACCAGATTGGACCCCTCCTCTGTGCTGGGTGCTGTACAGAGTAAATAACAGCTCCTGCCTCAAGGAACTTCACCTGCTAAGAGACTAGATACAACTGGTGGATGGGACACAGGCAGGCTGGAGTGGGAGAGACGAGCTAACAAACAATAGGATGTATCGCAATTCTTAGCCAATCGGGAGCCAAAATCACAGCTTAGCAGCTGTCTAGTTGATACCTTTTGATTATCTAGCCTTTATGGAGGTGCCCACCTGGGAGCCGAGCTCTTCTGAAAAAAAAAGAGACATCTAGCCCAAAACGAGGATGCTGAGCACTTGAGAAACCTCCCCCCTCCCTCTAGGGACTACAGTGACGAGTAACCTAGAAATACCAGACATGCTTAGAAGAGCTTCACTTACTCAGTTTAATCCACTGCTGGTGCAGCCTCACAGCCCTCCAAACTGGATAGTGTCAGTTCTGTGCTTTAGAGGGTAATGTGTAAGACTCAAAGGGGAGGCAGGCAGAAAAACTTGGACAGCCACCCCCATGGCACTTGCCTTTCTGCCTCTCTCTACACAGTGGCTATGGATTTATGTGCTGTCTAGTTTTGTATCTGTTATTTAAAATAAAAATCCTAGAGTCTGGTGGCTTCTACAGAATACAGTGAGGTTTTTCAGGCTGGAAGAAGCAGGCTCACTTGTTGAGCCGTAGGTGCATTGCACCTATGGGGCAGGGGGTAGATCAGTGCACGAACATCATGTTTCTGCAGGAGTGGTTTGTAATGTGAGGCATTTGCTCCTGGCCTGTAGTTTGCCCTAGGCTAGCCCTTCACTGCAGACATCTTCCACACCCAGAGGCCTCGCTCATGAACAGCACCCCAATGATATGGGCAAGGCTCATAGACTTTAAGGCCAGAAGGGATCATCATCGTTTTTCTGTGGAAAAATTGGAAAGAGTCCAGCGAAGGGCAACAAAAATGATTAGGGGCTGGAGCACATGACTTATGAGGAGAGGCTGAGGGAACTGGGATTGTTTAGTCTGCAGAAGAGAAGAATGAGGGGGGATTTGATAGCTGCTTTCAACTACCTGAAAGGGGGTTCTAAAGAGGATGGATCTAGACTGTTCTCAGTGGTAGCAGATGACAGAACAAGGAGTAATGGTCTCAAGTTGCAGTGGGGGAGGTTTAGGTTGGAGATTAGGAAACACTATTTCACTAGGAGGGTGGTGAAGCGCTGGACTGGGTTCCCTAGGGAGGTGGTGGAATCTCCTTCCTTAGAGGTTTTTAAGGTCAGGCTTGACAAGCCCTGGCTGGGATGATTTAGTTGGGGATTGGTCCTGCTTTGAGCAGGGGGTTGGACTAGATGACCTCCTAAAGTCTCTTTCATCCCCTAATTTTCTATGAAAGGTTGAGTGCCACTGCTGTAGCCCAAGTCAATGGACACGGGCCAACCACGGGTCTCTACACTGCAGTTAGACACATCCCTATTGTTTAGGCCCTGCAATGGCAACCCTGAGGAACTGCCAGGGCTTTTAATAGTCCCACAGTTAGTGCAGCATTGAAGTACATACAGTACAATATTAGCATAAAGAGGAAAGATGGCCCAGTGGTGAGGCCACTTGCCTAGGATTTGTGAGATGTGGGTTCCAGTCCCTGCTCTGCCACAGATTTCCTGGGTGACCTTGAGAAGGTCACTTAACTGTTGCACCTGATCTATAGGATGAGGAGACTAGCACTACCCTCCCCCACAGGAGTGTTGTGAGCATACACACTATAAATGTTGAGGTGCTCGGATACTATGGGAATGGGAGCCATAGAACATACTATCTAAGGTATCAGAATTAGCAAATCACAAGACCTCAATCTTTGGGCATTAGGTAGGGATGCTATACCACCAAAACTAATATCTCCATTTTAACACCCCATAGCAACCAGTTCACAAGGTGCCATTTCTCCAGGTGGCATTGTGCTGGGAAATACCATGAATACAGTCATCCTTCATGCACTTATGAGTCTCAGAGCCATTAAAGGTTGAGATCCTCCTCTTGAAGGCCTAAATCCCATTGGGGTAGAAAATTCAGAAGTTGGCATTTAGTGCCAGGCTGGTAAGGCTAGCTTTAGAAGTTTGGCTGAGGAACCCCATGAAGACACAAATATGTGCAGGGGAAAATGGTCATCCACCATCAGATAATCTGCAAACACAGCAGCAGGATGAGTTACAAGTTCTTTTCCTCGCCTTAATGAGATCAGCTTTTCAAGTTCTTCTCCATTCAGTCGGTCTTGAAGCAATTCCCTGGAAGCTCTGCAGCTAATCAAATCCTTGTGTGTGCCACCTATCCACCTAGTTTTGGATCTTCCAACCCTTCTCAAACTTAAAAGTGGAGGGTAACACCCTATTTCCAAAATATTCTTCCAATCTCCTTTTCACATGCCCATACCATCTAAACCTGAATTCCCTCAGGTTCTACAATTGGTACCCCCTTCAACATTTCCCCCCCAATTCATTCATTGCAAAGGTTTTCATTTCCACTCCATCCAAGCTCATCTCTTAATCAGTGCCCTGCATTCAGGCCTGCACACTTGTAGGATTCTATCTACAGTCTTGTAGATCTTACTTTTCAGTTGGACAGGCAGTCTATCACAAATCACTCCGCTTGCTTCTCAATTTAATCCATGACTTTTCTGTTCTACTTGTAAGTTCTTGCTTGAGTTCCAGCTTGTCCTGTTCTATTGAACCAAGCTACTTGAACTTCTGTACCTTTGGTAGTGGCCAGCCCTCCAGATTTACTCTCATGGTCTTCCTGCAAGTTATTGAATCCATAGACCACATATACTCTTTATTTCTGCTGACTTTTATGCCATTTGTTGCAAGTATGCACCTCCATCTCTCTAAATAAAACTGAGGGATTGTTGTGCATTATTCACTTGGCTCGGAGGGATTTAGGGCAAGACAAAAGGCAAATACGAGAGGGAACCATCTCAGGTGAGGGCTTGGTTGGGACTGCATGGAGTATCTGCCTGTGAGTCTTTGCTATATTTTAACTTTTGGTAAGATGCCAACGCACAGGAGATAAACAGAAGTCCAAGCAGCTGTGCAAAGCTAATATCACCTAAGGGTCCAATCCTGCACAACCTTAACTCTCAGGGGTTAGCTCAAATGGGTGGGAGTACAGAATTAAGTCTTAATGGACCCTTATGTCTTTTGATGTCCTAGAGGAGGGGCATCCAGCCTGTGGTCCTTGAGGTTATAAATTGTTGCCCTTGAGGACTACTGTATTTAAAGAAAGGTACCTCCTGAGCCACGCTCTGATTTTTAAAACTGAAATGTTTGGCTCAGCCCCATCATTCCAGAGAGGGAGTAGGGCCTCCTAAACTCCATCCCACCCCTCCAGCCCCAAGAGCAGCTCTGACATGAACTGGGAGCACCACGTAACTACTGCCCCTTCCTTGATGTGGCTTTTCAACAGCTCCCCCTGATGGCCACCCATTGCATGGCCAGGGCAGCCTGAAACGAGTGGGAAACAGGACAGAATCTGCCCCCCAAGGATGGGTTGTGGCCACTTGACCTCTTTTGAAAGGATCTGACACCACTGCCCTAGCGGAGATGGTCTCAGACAGCCAGCCAGCCCAGGCAAAGAAAGGGGAACAGACGTCATGTATAATTTAAAATACATTTATTGTTTCATTTGTTCTGGCTTTTGTTATACAAAGATGTTAAATAACTTAAATACATTCTCAACAGTCACTCAGAATCAGATTTATACCTACAAGCTGTACATATGAGGTAGAGAAAAATAACTTAGGCTCCCATAAGACATTAAAAAAACCCAAAGAAAATACTAATCCTTCATATGTTAGTGTTCAGTCCCCCATCTCCCTTGCAAAAGGAAATGCCATTCTCAAGTGCACAAAACAAATCCTAGACTCCACATTCAGACCTCACAGGGAACTGTAGCAAAATGGGAAGGGGGAGGTCGGGGGAGAGGGAGGGTCATGTGCAGAGTAGGAAAAGGCTAGTTTGGGTTGGGTTCATTTAAAAAAAGCGAGGAGAGCTGGCAAGGCTGGGATAAACCCAACAGGCAACCCAGCTTCCTGTTCATACCTCTTTGCAAATTGTGTTATTTAAGTGCATTTCTCTAACTTCTTGAGACTAAGTGCTTCTACACTCATTGAATGGAGGCCAGCCCAGCATAACCCTACGAATACAGGATGCACAACGGGAGAGCGGGCGGTGGTAAGAAAGTGACTTTTCAAAGCTTGGCTCTCGGGAAACATTGAGCCGTGTGCCTTTGAACACAAAGGGTGGGGGGATTCAATTGAACTGTGTTGCCATGTATTGCATTAACTTAGGTTTTCCATTTACTTTAAAAGGGATCATTCTTCCCCTAGATTTGTAAGAGCTAGCATAAAATGGCACCCAAGTTAAGGTGCTGTCTGCATTTCTATTCTACTCTTGCCTACAAGCTTTGGAGCTATACAACTTCCCATCAAAGATACCCTTTCAGCTTTAACCTTTAGTGTTAGGCGGAGAAGTGACTGGAGGTTCAAGTGTTCCATATCATGGACCTGGTCCAAGTCTAGCCCCACATTGCACTCTAAATCCAGTCACCAATTCAGCAATCTGGTAACCTGCATGAAAGTAAATTACTGTCTCAGCCCAGGGCCTTATGGACAGACGTCTGCAGGATCGATCCTGCAAGGTGCGGAGCATCCTCCACCTCCTGCTGGCATCAATAGGAGAGAAAGGCACTCAGCACCTCACAGGTGAAGCCCATTTTACAAAGCCACCCACCATGCATAAGCCAAGGACTGAATGGGTGAGGGAGACAAGAGACTTTCTGCATTAGCTATGTAGCTGCTGGAGATGACCAGGCAGGGAAAGAAGCTACCAATGGCATTGCCCAGGCTGCAGCTGTTCTATGGGCTACAGAAAGGCCTTGATTCTCCTAGGAACATTTCACAAGCATTAGAAAGAGTTTGCAAGTGACCAATACCCTCTAAATGCTCCCTTCCAAGCAATGGCCCTTTAGACATCTTTTCCCTCATCAAGCTTGTACTCTGATACTTGGCAAAAAGGTGGAGAAATGGCTAATGCCCATGGCAAAAGTGGAGCAAAAGAAAGAGTAAGTTTGCAGGCCACCACCCTCCTGGTATTTCCTTACAGGAAGGAGTGTAGATGGCCAGCTGAGGACATACTAGGTGTTAAGTCTCCCTCATCCCCTTCACGTTCCTTTCCAAAGGAGCCAACCACAGTAAGTCATGGCTTTTGACAACAGGTCCCTGACTCTATCCTTTGCCTCCAAGGAGGACTGCCAAGTGTCCTTAGCTGCCACGGACAATTCCAGCCTCTCATGCATTCAGCAACTACTGAACTGAAGTTAGTGAGAGCTGTGTATGTTGGAGGCCAGAATTGGGTCCTCGATGTTTAAACCCTTCCATGTCTTTTCATCTCCCCCATTGCTTTCATAATAGCCACCTCTGCTGCTCCAACTGAAAATCGCTGGCAAAAGCATCATTCATTTCAGGGACACAGTGGTATTGGCCCTGGATTCATTATATTCCACCCACTACAGCACAGATCTTAAGTTCAGTTGACAAATTTTAGGTGTGGGGATCTTTACAGTAAACTTCTGCTTCCCTCCACCTCTGATCAGAAATTCTCATTTCCGTTTGAGGGAAGGAACGGATGAACAAACACGGTCGTCACCGTAAGGTAAATACTACTCAGTTTGCCAAGGTAAGGCCTCTGAAGTCAGAAGAGAACAGTACTGTAACATTTAGGATTTGTTTTGTACTTCACATCCAATATATGGAAGTCAGTCGCAGAATTCAGAAGCTTGTTAAAGAGATGATGGGTGCAACAATTATTTGTGTGGGATTTTTTATTATTTTTAGTAGAAAATTCTAAGATAAAACAGCAAACGTTTTCAGTTTGCCTGGTTTACAAAAATAGGTTTATATTTCCGACATAGCTAAATGCACTGCTCAAAAAAATATTTTTCCATCAGCTAACTTCTCTATGATAAAAAAATTAAAATAAAGTTATATAAATAATGGTTGCACCCTTCCATTACCTTCCAAGTCTTGCTGGATTAGATAAGGAGAACCAGCCCTTAAATGCTGGAAGGGAGAAGGGGAGGGGAAAGCAGAAAGCTCCCCATACACACACCCTGCTATCCCTCTCCAGTTATATCTGCTGCAAGAGTCCATTTTAGAAAATGAAAAAAAAAAAAAAAGTTAAGCTTTGCTTTCCTTGTAAAATGGCACCATGGCAGAGACCGGGTCCAATTCTGCTCTCATACCAGCTTTATAGACTGAGTCATTGCAATGGAGTTACATTGGCATAAGTGACAGCAAAACCAGCCCTTATGGAAGAGTAGAACTTAATATGGATGAAGACAATAGATTCTCTAGAGGTTACTCTAAAAACCCTATCTTTATGTCCTATATAGGGTTGTTTTTTTTGAGCTACCCTATAGAGCAGCAGGGATAGAATTCTCTGGTAAGTTCCATAAGATCATTTTAAAAACCGACAGAGAAGGGTTAGGAACTATTAAATTCTCCTTAGGGGTCAGAGGAATTTCTGCAAAGACACTACTGGATCCATCCTAATTAAGTTCTATAGGACCTTCCCATAAGGGAAAGACCTAATTCCCCCCCCCCCATCCATTTATTTTCCAAAAATAAGGCAAACATTGGAAAACCCTAGAATTTAACAAAAAACAAAAACAAGTGTGTACATTATACCTCCTTAGGTCAAAAAGGCAAGTTCTCCTGATTTCAGGGTGTTAGTATATTTTATACACTGCCTATACATTTAATGCATGTGCCTCGCTACTATTTTAGTAATTTATAGTTTTGCTTAACCACAGGAGAATAAACCTTACTATTTACAATATATAACAGGAAAGTAATATATCCAAATTAACATAAATACAATTTGTTTTTAAATACTTACAGAAAGCATCCAGGCTTCAGTGCGTGAATTATAATACACAGAAGAGCTCTTTCACTCAGTAGTTCATTCACTCTTTGCCTTTTACCTCACTGTGATCGTTTAGTTTGCCTTATTGCCCCAACCTCTCTCTCTCCATTGTCAAACACATTGCTTGGAAATATATGCCATGTGCAAGCTAACTTATTTGATGCGTCCCATCCACAACCCCCAAACTCAGTGTCAATTCCACACCCTCTTCATACATATATATGGCCTCCTTGTCCTCTGGCATTGACGAAAGCATGGCGTTACCCCAGACAGGTCAACGCAGATGGATACACAGGTTAAAAGGAGTGGGGGGGAAACTCAGGCCCCATAGTTACAAAAAAATAAATGAAATCCAGCATGTAACTGTCCCACTTTAAGAGACTAGAGGGGGTCTGGACCCAGCAGCTCAGATCTAAAATGTCTCAAGTTTGGGGTATGTTTGGATCTGGGTTTAAGCCTCTTTTGGGGGGAAAAAAGTGATATGAAAATATTACTGCAGTGAGTTTGCATCCGAGAGAGAGAGATTGGACATAATACCACATTGAAACCACAAGGTCCTTCTGAAAGGCTTTACAATAAATAAATGTTCGTTCAATACTTATATATAATTATGCATATATATCCACACTGACTAATATGTTTCTGTTCAGTCTATTTAAAAAAATAAAAAACCACCAGGTAAACTGCTTGTGTGCGACTTTCGAACTGGCGCATCTGGCAGAAGTCACGGAATCCTCCTTATACCTCGCATTCAATGCGTCAATGTGCATTTGCTATGCAGAGTCACCAGAAATGACAGGTGGTGCCCCAGAACTGTCCTCCCCCCACCCGCCACCCTCCCCAGTGCACCCAGTCTCCAGAAATGTACAAAAAAAAGCGCTAATGTTTCGCTTTGCAGGATTGTAAAGCTATTTAAAAAAAAAAAAATAGGGAAAAAACACCTTCCCTCCCACACTCTTCCCCACCCCACCACTCACCCACCCAGGCCAGGCTGGACTGCAGTTATCTGTTGATTAGGAAAAGAGATCCCCTCCCAGTAGATGCACATGAACAGCTTAAATATTAGTGGCTACTATTTGAGAAGATGCTCCAATGATAGTCCCTCTTGGAAAGTCATATGGCTCATTACGCAACCATCTACTTTTCCTTGAAAACAAGAAAAAAATTTTGCCAGTCAGCCTTCCTCCCTTGAAAGCCAGATATGGGTTATAAACTAGTGACAATCACTACTACTAGACAATCAAAGACTGCTACACCCCCCCCCCCCAAAAAATGCCCTCCACTCTCCAGTGTTTCCTTAGAAAGCTTGTTAAGGCATTTACCAGCCGCTTCTGATCCCAGCAGTGTTATATGACTGAAGAACATTGCCACATAAAGTACTAAGTTGTAAATATCCTCTTTAAAGAAAAATATGGCGGTTGTCATCTAGTTCACAGCATTGGAGCTCTCTGCCATTGCATTTGGCTTTTCTTTCTTTGTCCACCCTTGGGTAGAACCATATGTTGACTAGGCATTTGGACTCCCATGGTTTGTTACCTTTAAAACTATGGTTCTCAATCTAGTGGTTAAAAAAAGCTTAAGGTCATAGGGTCTACATATAGCTTGTGCCATATTCTCGAATAAATGGAATTCTGACTAGGAAAATAAAATCTTTTCCTCCAAAAAGGTCCAATCCAGTCCAGAATGGCTGCTATTCAACGAGAGCATCAAGTCGGCCTTGCCTTCTGAGAGGCAACGGAATGGATATGGTCATAAGCCAACTATCCAAAAAACACACACTTTCGAATTCAGCCTAGATAAGGCTAAAGAGTCCTCATTTGGGTTTTTGAAGCAGCTGCCACAGGGTGATTCTAATCAACAAGAGATGAAAGAAATTAACCCTCTACAAAACGAAAAGTGAAAGGTCTTCTAGTGGTTTTATTTTTTAAATTAAGACAGTGATCGTGCTAAAAAACCTGCATCTGAAGAACACATGAAGAGGAGTGTCCAATCAGGCTGAAGGGGGCGGGTGTGTCTGAACTCTTCCCAAACTTTTTGTTGTCTGCAACATGGCAAGCTGGACGGACCCCAACATTTCTGAAGCTATGTTCACTGAAAAAAAACTGGATAGACCCACTTTTGAGGGTAGCTCTTTGTCAGAGCTTTTTATGCTAGATCTGCAGAAATTCCACTAGAGGAATGATTGGTACTCTCTACGCTTAGCCCACCCCCTATCTTTAGGGCGCCACAATTACCTTGACCACAACGTTTCAAGGCAAAAAGATCCGAAGTCAGTTTATCTCGCTCATTTGCGTAGCTGTCTGGACAGTCAGGTAGATTTCCAGGAGTTTTGGGGAGGATTGGTGAAATAATCAAAACCTCAAGATAAGTGAGTGATCTATCAAGCTGATGGGTTCATGGACCGCTTTGGTGAGGGTCTACTGGTACCTAACCCCAATATGACAGGCACTTATTTCCACACGGTTGGACCTCATGGTTAAAATTCAGTCTACAGAAAAAAAAAAACAAAAAAAAAACAACAGCAACACAGCTGGGTCACCTGTACCCTACAAAGTGCTTATGTCTCAACATAGCTTTCAGATCCTAGAATGTCAGTCAAACCCTGTTTGTCTCCATGTGTAGTTCTCATAGATCATAATCTCCCACCACCGAGGATCTCCATTAGGCAGAGCATGCATTAGTCTTTGCAGGTATAAACTTCTTCTCTTTGAGTACACTGCTTGCACTCTACGTAGCAGCACCAGCGAACCTGGCACTGGCACGGCCGTGTGACCACCCTGCTCTGTGTGTTGTGACCTCGGCCGCAGCAAATGCTCTCGCAATTCTTGTCCTTGTAACATTTCCTTCCTGAAGTCCCAGGCGAATACCTGCTCATCAGACAGAAACTAGGGGAATCGTCAATGTAGACAAGATCTGTAGTCCTTGGGATTTGATCGCTGTGGCCAGGGGTGGATTTCTTGGGTGGCGAGATGTCCCCTTCCCCCGTGGCCTCGTTGGTGGTGCTGCCCACTTTGAGTGACGTCTCATATTTCTGCTTCAGCTGCTTGCCGATCTCATGGAACGGAGAGAGCTGCCGCCAACACGTTCGGACAGTGCAGGATCCGGACACACCATGGCACTTACAAGTAGTCTCCACACCAGCTTTGATGACCTGCAAATAGAAGAACGAAGCCTAAGAGAGTCACTTATGGGAGCAGGAGAAATTTAACCACAGAGCAAACAGACAGTCTACAGGCTACCCTGTGAAACCAGGAAGTCATGGCAATACAAAAAGCGATCTCCTGGCTGGAGCAGGAACCTCGGGGGGGGGGGAGGGGGGGCACAGTTCTTTTCCTGGTTCTGTCCCACGGATTTTAGCCAAGTCATTTAACTTCTGTATCTCAGTTTCCCTGGCCTCCCAGGGGAGTTGCAATGCTTAACTAGTTAATATCTGAAGTGGTTAGGGATCCTGTGGTACTAACCTGGAGTTTATTGTTACCCATTATATTTGCACAGGTAGATTTTTTTGAAGCTGGGATGAATCAGGGGTTGTATATTGCAGGGGGATCATTCTTGTGTTCATGGTTAATACAACGTTCACCTTGCTTATCATAGTTACCATTCGCCCTTCCAGGGTAAGTTACCAAAAGCTACCAACGGCTAAGCAAAAAAAAAAAAAAAGTATTTCTAAGACTCTTAATTTGGATGGGTTAAATGTAATCCTTTGTTACAAGTCTTAGATTCGTACCTCTAGTAGCCCTCTGTTGGGTCAGAGTTCAGTTTTTCCTACAGTGGTGGTCCATAGACCACCAGTGGTTTGCACATCAGTTGGTCACATTGTGGAGGCTTTCCTCCATTTCCAGTAACTACATTGCATTAAAGACAGCTAAACACTTTCCACCATCTAATCACAGGCAGATAAGCAATCATGAATAGAGGGGGAGCACCCACAGGAGTGGAGGGCTACACTTCAAAAAAGTTTGAGCCTATAGTGCTAATTTCAGATGTGTCACTTACAGTAATTTTAGTGCGACAATGCCCATTTTGAGACAGACAGCCCAAATTGGCAGCATCTGGGAACACCAGAGAAGCAGCTCACTAGGTTTCAGACCACACGACACACTGTCCTACTGGTAGGCATGAGGTTCTGGAGGGATTTAAGACCTAGTGCAATGTCCTGTTCTCAGGATGAGCATACGGAGAACAAGTTACTGTGTTTTGAAGCAGGGTAAGAGAGGAAGCAGGAGATGACAGCTGTGAAGTTCTAAAGGGCTACAGATTTGACATTACGCTCCATGCTGAGGCCACTCAAAACTTCACGACTGGAATTCTGCCTCAACCTTCCTTCTCCAGAAAGCATAGGGTCCCTATCACGAGTGCACAGAACCCGCATTAGCAGGGTGGCACCTATGGAAACACAGCTGAGCAGTTCAGACTCCAGCGAGCAGATGCCAATAGCATACAGACACCGGTCAGGTGAGTACGTCAACAGAACACCTTTGCATACAACTAACGTCAGAGGGTTCCCTCCAGTTCATGATCTTATTTTAAGAGGTCGACAGCTCATCCAAAGAGCTGCCAGAACTTACAGCAAGAGGTCATGAGCGCATATGTTCTCACAAAGTATCACTGCTTACTGGCCAAGCGCAGGTTTAATGAACCATGCTGTAATTTGCTATGAAACCCCAGGACGCCCCTTTGTTCTTGCGTCTCGAAAAGGAGAGGGTCAGATGGGAAAGGATGGAATACATTCGTGTATGTGAACACCATGATCTCACTGTCCGTTGCAGAGCTGGGCAAATAACTGATTTTTTGATTCACTGGCAGTTAAAAAAAAACGTTTGCTTCGAGTCAAGCTGAAACCAGAAGTTTGGGGGAAGGAAGCAAAGGGCTAGATTTACAGGGGAAGTAGGCACCATTAACAAAATGGAGAAGGAGGAGGAGATGTCCCCCACCCCCATAACCACTGGGCTCTTGGGTAAGGCGTTCACCTGGGATGCAAGACCCAGTTTGAATCCCTGCTCTGGAGTCATAATTGGAAACTTGTTAGCCACTGGGCTGGGTTGTGGAAAGGACTAAATGGACCATTTCAAGATTTCTGAACCTGTCCCCTTTCCTGAAGCAATTTTCCAAAAGAGACACCAACTGGCAAAATGTTTCAGTCAACCCAAAATCAGCATTTTTCAGTGCAAAAAAGGTTTCACCTAGCCCTAGTCAGCACATGGGGTTAATAATTCCCCTAGTCAATGCTACAGGCAAGGACCAAGTTGTTAAAAACCTAGAGCCTTCAGAAGCAATTCTGCATAGGTCACTAGGCTACGTTGTTACCCGTGCAGGGTCAGATTCCCTCCCAATTATACAGTATATGGTACTCCACAGATCTCAATGGCGTTCTCAAAATCCAGTTGGTGGAAGAGGCCCATGGGCCCAAGCCTCAGTCTGAGGGATCCCAAATAGTGGGAACTATGAGGAAGTTGAGTGGGGTAGGAACAAAGGCCTTGCCTTTAATCCAGAAGTGGGTGGCTTCATACAAGAGACATATTAATGGAGCCGGCTACTTGTTCTCTAGACACATTGCGGTCATGTGGAAAGACCCATCATGATGAGAACCTCCATTACTATCCCATAGCACAGAGAAGCCCACTACAGATCTCAGTGGGATGCAGGATGCACAGGGCCTATACCAGGGGTTCTCAGGACAAATTTTTTGGTGGCCAACTCTGCCTGGTGGCCACTCTCTCCCTTTTTCCCTAAAGGATTTAATTAGCTTTCGGAAAAAATCAAATAAATATGCACATCGAAATCATTGTCATTTATTTATTGCTCGCTAGTAAGTCTGCTTTGGGAGGGGATATTCGCAAACATACAAGTATCACTTCTCAAAGCAGACTTGCTCAGCCCTGGCCAGCCTGGGGACAAATTAAGTCCAGGGGGCGGGCAAGGGGAGATGGGGGAAGTTAGTGAGAGCTGGAGCCCAAAGCCCTGAGGCCAGAGCCCAAAGTTCTGCAGCCAGAGCCCAAGGATGGAGCCCGAAGCCAGAGACCGCTGCCCTGCCGCCCTGGAGCTGAAGCCCAAAGCCTGAACCCCATTGCCCCTGGGAAGGTGGGGGACTCACCAGCTGCCTGTTCCTCCAGTGTTGTGCCCCAGGTGACTCCAAGGGGGGGGGGGGCAACCCCTGCTGGCAGCCCCAGCAACCAACACTAAGGCGGTGCATCCAGGATAGCAGGAACTACTTTGCCCTCCCCATCCCTCCCAATCACAGCCTCGGCTTGTGGCCAGAAGAAAAGCCCCTGGTGGCTGCATGTGGCCACATTTGAGAAACACTGGCCTATCTGGTGTTTGGCCTCCACTCCACAGTAGAACCATAGTTTAAGCTCTTCTGGCCCTTCCAGGGGTAGGATTTGACCCAGAGTGCGATGGCAACTGAGGCTGGGAATCAAAGGCCATTAGTTTGCAAAGGGTCTATGACTGAGTGGCAGAGCCACGGGCATGCCATGCAGGTCTGCCGAAGACTTCAAGTCGCCACAGTGACTCACGTTGCCTCTTCTGTCCTTTTTAGTCTACCTTTCATCTCCCACTTCCCTCCAGAGCATGCTAGTTGGGCAAATCTTGGAGCCTCTTCCCACATAGTATGTTACAGAGCGAGCCTACACAATCTTGTGACAAAAAGGTCAGGATCATCATCATAATTATCCCTACTGTAGAGATGGGGAAACTGAGGCAGGGAGATGAAATTACTTATCCAAGTCGCCCAGCAGGCCATTGGCAGAGCCAGGAACAACCTAGGTCTCCTCAGTTGGAGTCCATTGCTCTACCCAGTGGGTCACAACCCTGGGGGAGCAGGGGAAACCAACTGCTTTCGAAAGAGGCCACATTTGCATGATTTCAACCCCCCCCCCCCAAAGGAGGGGCAGTTCCACTTGAGTCCTTCAAACTCCAAGTTGGGGGTGGGAAGGAGGCAGCGGCTTAGAAACCCTGCAAACTGAAACCAAAATGGACACCTTCGTATAGGGGGTCTCGTGTCAGATTCTGCCCTTGTTTAAGCCCAGTGACTTCCGTGGGGGTGCAAGGGTAGTGTTTGGCCTGGAGGTGAGTTTATTTCTTCACTCTAGTGTTCCAATCTTCCACCATCACATCCCATTGCTGCAGAAAGGCGGAGGTCAGAGGATGGAGACATCAGAAGCAGAATGTGATTTTTAAGCAGGGCTGGGGGGGGAGGGACAGACAGAAAGACAGGATCTATTTCCAAGGTGTATGCACACCCATCAACCTAGGGAGTTCTTCCTGTTGCAGCTTTAATTTGAACATGGGTTGTTCTTACTTCGCACACATCAAAATAATTCAGAGCTAAGTAGGAGTAGAGGTTGGGCAATGGAAGGAATGTGTTTTCATAGGCGATGGCGTGGGGAGACGGCAAGATGCAGGTGCTGCTGCACGAGTGGCCTGGTTTAACGGAGGAAGCCAGAGGAGGCTGGTGCTAGGTGAACGCAAGGAGAGGAGAATAAGGGCCAAGTTCTCAGCTGGAACAAAGCGCCGTCGCTCCACTGACTGATTTATACGAGCAGAGGATCTGGGCCAATTTGAAGGCATTATTTACCAGACGGTGCCAGAGAGAATTCCTATTACCGGAGCCCATCCACCTCAGAAAGGGCTCTCTAACCTGCTCCTCCACCCATCCTTCTCCACAACTTCTTTGTGGCTGCTGGGAAAACCACGTGGGCACCTTAATTGGACAGTCATGGGCAGCTTGTACTTTTCATGGATTGTAATAATTATATTTTTATAGTTCTAGTTCTTCCCCCGCTCTCCCCAGAGGGCAATACAATGCCACCGCCACATTTTCCACTAGAGAGACTTTGTTTTTACTCTAAACGGACAAGCTATAACCATCCCTTAAAATAGCAAAGGGGAACAGTCTGTTTTAGAAGCTCCCTCCCGTAAAAGGTACCACTGCTGAGCACTCTTCCTTTGGGCCATCTGGCTTTATTCAGTATCTTGAAATCAACCTTCACGTCCCCCTCCCGCCCATTATGGTGTCAGCCTACGTTACAGCCCCACAACAGCAGATGACTGGCTCAAATCCATTTTCCCGACCAACGGGTTCTTAGTTACTTGGCAGCACGAATCCCAAGCACCACATGCAAATTTGCAATAGGTCATGGACTTGGGAGCTGGGGCCCGGCCCAATCCTGATATTACACAGTCATTTTTAGAAAGATGCTCCGCATCATACGGCCTTAAGTAAACCCCAGCCAATGGTCACACTTCATTCCTGTGACAGCCAAGACCTTCTCAAATGCAATCCAATAATACACAGTAGCATTCAAACAAGTGACGGGTTACAGAGAGCGATGTGTTACTGCTTACGGTGCTCGGCTGGGCCAGCTTGGTTAGACGCCGTTACACACTATGTGCCAAACTGTCTAGCCAACTCTGCAAGAAATCCCACAAACGTTAGACAAGAGCACACAGAACACATTTCAAAACACTAAGAGAGACCCTATGCTTGCTCTTGCTCTCCTGCAGTCAAACTGGTTCTCCCCCCGCACCCCACCCCACCAGTGAAAACTGAAATAAGTTCTTATGCCTGACTTCATGCCCAGACCACCAGTGTGCCGGGCAAAGCCGACGAGAGAGGCTTCATAAAGGTCTGCCCTGCAGTCACTTCGTGCTCCTGGATCAAACGCCCGAGGCTGCCGGTTCTCCTCCTCGCTCCTACAACCCACTCCCTAGTGCTCCGGCAAGCAACCCAGTGTGTGAAACTATCTACCTCCGGCAGCACCTCACTGTTGACTTGGCTGGTGCCTAGGAGTCTATATAAGAAGGTGGCCATTTCAAAAATGCTTGTTATGACACTCTTGCAGTATCAGATGGGATGGACAATTTGACCACCTTGGCCCATCTCTCTGCCAACTGCACTGGAGGAAACGCAAGACTCTAGGGCTCCCCCTAGAGGACAGGCAAGTGCAAAGTACTGTATGCAGGCTGCAAGCCTTCACTGCAGTGCCCAAGGTGGGAGGAGATTTATTGTGTCTGGGTGAGGTTTGTTTGATGGAGGCGGGGACCGTTGGAGAAGGAACACGGCAGTTTATGAACCATAAGTATTAAAACCACCAGACAAACCTGGCACCATTATCCTGATCTCCCTGCCAGCCCCATGGTTACCCACAGCCAGGACTACTCAGCCCTGGCACAGGGTGGAAGTGAGCATCAAGTTTCCACTCCCCTGCTTTTAACGAGCACACCAGTTCCTCTGTTCCAGAACGCTGCATTTACACTGCCGGCGCATAACAGGGACACATACCGAGCTCCCCATAAAAACGCCTCTTCTGGGGCTTGTGAAGACTCAAGAATCTTACAAGGCGGCTACAGTGAAAATCCTAGTGAGCTTCCTCCCGCAGCCACCCTCCCTCTCTGCCATCAGTCACAATTCAGCTGCTCATGGAAGGCTTCCATGGAAAGCCATTATTTAGGGGTCTCGCCACGCTACAAGAGAGGCGGCCAGGAGGGGGCATCTGCTGGTGGACAGGTCTATGTGGTGCTGGAGAACGCATCATATATACTAGTTAGTCGAGTGGAAGCCCATGGGGAGCCCTGACTCACCTGCTTTGCCCCCATCCCGCACAGACTTACTCTGATCTTGCATCTACCACTGCGGTCCTTTTACAGCAGAAATATTTCAGCTGTGACACTAAGGGGATGCAAGTTCACACAGCAGGTTGGGGCAGAATCAGGAACAGAAGCCCAGCTGCTCTATGCCCAGGCTTGCCTGACTCCCTTGACCATGCTGCCTTCAACACCATTGGATTTACTTGTTGGGGAGTGGGGGGGAGAAGAGACAAAAAAGTTTTTAAATAGAGCTTTATCTCCTTCCTCTAAAATCAGAGATAGTCACAGCTGGAGATGGGACACTGGACAGGCCAGGGCGGGGTGGAGGTGGTAGAGCATTCTCCCTCTCCAGTGCTTGGCTGGCTGGTTCTTGCCCACATGCTCAGGGTCTGACTGATCACTATGTGGTATCAGGAAGGAATTTTCTCCTAGCTCAGACTGGAGCGGCCCTGGGACTTTTGCCTTCTTCTGCAGCGTGTGGGTGTGGTCACTTGCCAGGATCATCTGGGTGTCTCACTTAATCCCCTTTAAGGACGCACGGGAAGCTGATTAGGGTACACCCCTTCCAGAATCTGGAGCAAAGCCAAACGGATTAGCCAGCACTGGAGGACCCCACTGCCAACACACTCGGGGAAGGGATCACAGCAGAGCATCACTGCAGTGCAGCAGCATAAGTCTTCCCCACAACAGCAGCAACTGTAGCCTGTGCTTGGTAGCCAGCTAAAGCCCAGTCTAAAAAAATAAATCCATCAGTTTTGGACACACTGCAAACAAACACTCTCTCCATTTTAGCTGAAACACTGAGCACCGATCCCCATTCACCCCCCACTGGGCAATCAACCTTTCAATGGTTTTAAGCCAGTTCCTGGAATGGTCTAAACTCAGGAGCTGGACACAGTCATGGGCATCGGTAGATGGTTTTATTCTTCGAGCCCACCCTGCAGCTCCCTTAACTCAGATCAGTAACCTGCTCCTCACCCCTTTTTTTCCCCAGGTGCAGATTCAGACATGTGTTCAGAGCAGGGAAAGAAAAACCCAACAGTACAGAACTTCCCTTTCGATGGTCATTCTAGAAACAATAACAGCATCCGTTTGCCCCCCCCTTTTAAAAAAAATCCAACCCCATTCAATTTAATGAGACTTAGAAGAATGTAACCCAGCTTTAAAGCGGTGTTTTGCAGGGAAAGTTTAGCTTCAAGATTCTTGCTGGTTTGGTTAACTTTTGTAAGCACTTCTGAAGAGGAAAAGCACTATGTAAGAGCTAAGTACTTTTCCTGATGGGGTAACTTGGAAAGAATTCTAGTGGCAAGTTCATTTTCAGGCCTTCCTTTTCAGAATGTTTTTTTGCAAGGCAAATCTGAACCTGGACAAATAAAATGTGCGCTTGCATCTTTCTGCCTGCAGTTGCCTTGCTAGCCATTTGATTTGTAGGTATAGGTCAGGTAATTAACCCTCCAGCTGCCAGTATTTTGCTGGAGCGATTTGTTGTGGATGGAAAGATGCAGGTACAATTTGCAGCCATATGTACCCCTAAAGAACTGCATATGCAACATGCTTGTGTCTCGTGCTTTGACTTGTTGTTACATATCCTTGTGTGTGTTTAGCCTTAGAAGCCCTGCCGGACAGCTCTGGAGATGAAATCTCCTTGTCTGCAGGGAATAGAAGCAGGTAGAAAAAGGAAGGATTGTGCAGCGATCTGGGCTGTAGGAGTCCTGGTTCAAGTCCCTGCTCTATCAGATGTCCTAGGTGACCTTGGATAGGTCAATTCGTCTCTCTGCCTCAGTTATCTTACAGATGGGGATATTAGCACTTCTCCCCTTCAAAGCGCAGTCTGGTCAGATACTCCAGTGATTGGGGCCAGGGACAGTACCCCAGAGAGGGACAGGCTAGAATTCCACCTCAGGCCTGATATGGAGAGGTGACCTCCAGGGGCAGGAGAGCTGACCAGCCTGACCATTCAGTCCTAGAGCTCCCTACTGATACTGACCCAATTTCTTTTTTTGGCAGTTACAATGGGGCCCCAACCACGCCCTTCGTGCTGAAAGCCAAACCATGGCTATCCTTAGTTGTTACCAACTGGGGTCCAATGAACCCTGTGGGCCTTGAGGGGAAATGGTGACCTGCTGCTAAAGCCACTTCCTCTAGTACAGTAGTCCCCAAACTTTTCATGGTCATGCACCCCCCTTTACTGTGATTGTGTACCCCCCAGGGGCAGGGCCACAGCTCTTCAGGGGAGGGTTGCATGGATATGGGTAACAGGGCCAAGAACTGAGCCGGGGCCAGGCCGGGAGCAGAACTGTGGCTGGGTGGTGCTCCTGCCCTGATCTCACACCCCCCCCAAAATGTTCCTCCATGCCCCCTAGGGGGCATGCCCCAGTTTGGGAACCACTGCTCTAGTAGGATTCTCCCACCCATTCTTGCC
Source organism: Chrysemys picta bellii (assembly GCF_011386835.1). Lineage (NCBI taxonomy): Eukaryota > Metazoa > Chordata > Testudines > Emydidae > Chrysemys > Chrysemys picta. The sequence continues at coordinate 8,845,856 of NC_088792.1, forward strand.
CTTACAAACATGAGCTGTGGGGGTGGGGGTGGGGGTGGGGGGAGGAGAAGAGAGAGAACACTGATGCAGAGACCTGAAATAAGGTGGATCCATTTTATAGCCTTGCAGTGGATGGCTTGGGAAACAGGCCTTTAGTAGGCGTATGTGATCTCAGCAGGCCCAAATCCCTCAACTGGCCTTTCAGGTTACTCCAAAATAAAAATAGAGGAAACTTAAAATTACTGCATGAGGGGGAACAAGTTCTGATGGATTTATTGTCTAAAGAGACTGGTCAGGGAGAATTTGCTGCTTTGCTGTTTTTTCTGCCTCCTTTGCTCTACACCCTCATCCTCCTTAGCAGAACTGGCCTTTGAATGCACCACCCTGCAGAGGCAGCTGACCATCACCCACAGTCCTGCGCCCTTCAGCTCATTGAGAGGCAGGGAGAGAGGGCTGGGAACAATGGCCCTCCCTGGCTAGCTGCGTCCCCTCTAGTAGCGCCCCTCAGACTGGAAAAAGGTCAGGCCTTTGTGGGATTACAGGAATTTAGCAACGCTCCAGAGAGAGAGTTGCAAAGTCATGTTTAATGATACTTTGCTGAGAAACATGGACGAAAATTTAATTAAAAACATCACTTACTCAAGCCTGGTGGAACTAATTGAGTGCTCTAACATTCTGACTTTTCATTAATGGGTTACAAAAGAGGGGGCGAAGAGGGTGGTGGAAGAGCGTCCAGCCTCGCTTTGTATAAGAGCGGAGTGGCTTCCACTTCGCTGCCAGCCATGGAACTTTACTGAGTGGACTTCTTTCAAGGGGGGGGGGGGGCGGTGGGTGGACAGAATAGCTGAGTGAGCTCGAGTAGATTTGGCAGAGGAAGGGAAATTGCTTTTTTAATAAGTGGGCTATTCAGAGCCCATGCTTCACAATAAAAGAGGATGCTGGAGAGGTCTGAAGTCTAATTACCTCATCCTCACGCCAGACAAGCTTGCCCTTTCATTAGCAATTGAGGTCATATGGGAAGCACTTTGCAAGGCCGAACGGCCATAACCAGCTCAGAGAGGAGTTCAGCATTTGTGGGAAGTTACAGTCGACCCAGCGAGGGTGTCAAGACGTGAAGTCAGAACTTCTACCAAGAGAAGCTAGGATTTGTGTTTTTAAAAATGGAGTGACAGAATAATACCACCACCTAGAACTACATAGTGTGTTTGATAGCTTCTTCCCATGGAGAAGTTGCTCTGTTGACTGGAAGGAGACTAGAGTTTGTTGCCAGCCAAGTTCTCTTCTGCTGTATCTCAGGGCACCCGTTATACGTTCTGCCAGGATTGGGGAGTAACATGCTGCTGAGAAGTGGGGAAAGACCACCAAAAATTGTGCTGCTGCACCTTTAACAGATTGTTCCAGTGTTAGTGTCTGGGTAGGGCTCTCCATCCCCCCATGGACCATCTCCTAAGCAAGCTATTGGAGGAAGGAGTCTTCTTGCCCACACCAAGCCAACGCAAAGCAGGATCTATGGTGCACTGCACTGATGCATCTAGTCTACACTGGTTTAACTAAACTGATGCCTTTAAGCCAGGGCAATCCCTCTAGTGTGGGCAGTTGTGGCCCAATGTTTAGGGACCTAGTCTGGGACTTTGAGCAGGGAATTCAACTTCTGTCTCCACCATAGACTTCCTATGTGACACTGGGCAAGTCACTGGCTTTCCAATCTGTAAAATGGGGATAAGTGCCTCATATGAGTGTTGAGGGGATAACTACATTAAAGCCTGGGAGATGCTCAGATACTTCAGTAACAGAGGTCCTACATGTACCTTAGATATTAAAAGGGAGCTCTATTGCAGTCTCTCAGGTTGGTTTATGCTAATTCAGATGAAGAGTTCCCCATTTTGAAACACACAGGGGGATTCCCCCATTTAGTTAAATTGGTTTAGTTAAAAGTAAAGGCGCCAACTGGTTTTCCAGCAGCCCTCCCTCACAGCTATCGATTTAGATTTCCGTGCTAGTCAACAGTTGGAGAATCTGGAGCACAAAGAGCCATGTCCAGTTTCTTTAGGAAGAGATGAAAAGGAGGTTGCCAAGAAACGTGACCTTGAACTGGATTGATTAACTCTTTATCCTGTTACCTTCACAGAGGGGGATGCCAATAGAGGGGATGCTAAAGCAGAGGGTTCCCACGCTTCCCTCGACATGCACACCTAGCACTCCTTGTTATCCCTGGGAATTAATGCCTGGCTCCACGTACAAGTGACAAGATGGACACAGGGAAAAAAAAACAAGTTTCAGAGAACGCTCCTTATTCTACCTGAAAGAACAGCCACAACCACACCGTACTAATGGGTTTAGCCACCTGGTTTTAGCACAGTTTAGCTCTTATTGCAGCCAAAACAGGGGTAGCATTGGTTTGCCAGCCAGAGTGAACAAAGCCAGGTCAAACACAACAGCCTCTTGTCTACATCTTTACAGTTATCACTGAATGATGGTGGGGAAAACTAGCCTGACCACATTAAGCTACATGCTTAATTATAGAAATGGAGGGCTGGAAGGGGCCTCAAGAGGCCATCTAGTCCAGCCCCTTCTGTGAGGCAGGATCAAGTAAACCTAGACCATCCCTGACAGGTGTGTCCAAACTGTTCTTAAAAGCCCCCCATTGATGGAGATTCCACACCCTCCCTTGGAAGCCTATTGCAGAGTTTATAGAAAGTTTATCTTAATAGCTAAGCTAAATTTCCCTTGCTGCAGAAGGTGGGAAGCTTCTCGCACGAGCTCTGCAGGGGCATCTTAGTCTTGACAGCAACGCCGTGCAGTTCTGCTCCCGCTGAGGGGAGGCACTCATGCACCCTGGCAGTGGCCATGGTATTAACAATATCAAGAGATAGCCAGATGTGATCCAGTCCAGAAGATGGGGAGGGGAGACTTCCTCTGATTCCAATTCAGACCCAACTCAAGGGAGGTGAAAGGCCAAGTGAATTAACCCAGATCACCCTCCCCCCAAGCGCCGATTTCCACATGACCCAGATCGGGCAGCTGGAAGGAGTAATCTCTCACCTTCATGCCCACGAGGTTGTTGTGAAAGTCCACCCTGGCTCGCAGGTCCTTGTTGGATTTCTTCCCTAGGAACTCCTTGACAAACTTGTTGCTGTACTTGAGGTTGTCACCGCAACCGCCCCACTGCCAGGCCTCTCTGTTTTCCAGATCGGGAGCCTCGTCGCAGGTGCAGCGCTCCATGCGCCCAGCGCTGCAGGCCTTGGCCATGGCGTGGGTGAGCCCGGCCGAGGAAATGGCATAAAGGAAGGCTGTTTCCTTAAACCCTAGGAAAGGAAGAGAAAGAGGACAGTGTTACTTTGTGGCAGACTGCCTTGCTGGACACCGTTATCTCCAAGGGACTGGACTGAAGGGAATAAGTCATGCCAAAAGCATTACTCCACACCTGCCATTTATACAACACGGGGAGAAATATTGGAGAACAGAACAGAGAACAATCTTTCCATGGCAGAGAAGCGAGGAGAGAAAGGACAGATCAGAAGTCAACCTGCAGCTCTCATCCTCTGTGTGGCTAAGCCCTTGTCTACACAAGGAAACTTTTGCTGGTGTAGCCATTCCAGCAAACCCTCCTAGTGTAGACGCAGTTTATATAAAAAAAGGGCTTCTTAGGGCATAGCTCACTCCAGTTCCCTAAGAAACAAGCTGTGCTGGCAAAGACACTTTTATACTGGTATAAACTATCTACAGTAGGGCTTACACTGGCATAGCTAGGTCAGTTAAAAAACAAACAAAAAACATCACATTCATACCAGCATAGGTATTATGGTTAGAAATTTTAAGCGTAGACCAGGCCTGAGTCAGAGGAAGGAGGAGGGAAATAGAGTGTGTGGGGGAGCATTTGTGAAGATCCCCAGCCTCCAAGACCAGCAGAGGAACAAGTCAAAGCCATCATCATCATCATCATCAAGTAATCCACATACAACAAATTTGAGGTCAGCAAGAGCTTCATGATCATGACTGCGTTGCACAGCAGAACCACTTACAGTTAAATGGTTACAGTGGGGAACAGGAACAAACAACTTTCTGCTCCAGAAGCACATGAGCTCAAGGAAACAACGATCTAGGTATGTGTTATTATTCACGATAAATATCCAAGACACAGTTGAGCAGGGAGGAGAGCGACCTACACAGTAGCTGGCCCATCATCACAGACACTGCCCCATTTGAAAAGTTTCTCGTAAGTCTTACACACACTTTACAGTGAACCTGTCTGTGCCTCAGTTTAAGTGATCTGGCTCGAGATTACTCAAGGAGCTGATGAAGACAGAAATGGCTCCTAGGTCCCTTCTATCAAGGCAAAGCTATTGCGTGTTTGAGATCAGATCCCAGAATTCTGTTCTGGATCTGGCTCAAGAATCCTTATCTTGTGAATGACTCAAGCGAAGGGTGACAGTGGCTGATGTCCGTCTGCTAGTCTGTCACCCAAAGACAGGCACGGCCACTGCCAGATCACTTCTAGCACTGTGAGCCTTCAAAGCAGGGAGTGAGATTACATGGTGCTGTGCCAGCACCAGTTTTAGCATTGCCAGGGCATTCCCAGATCCAGGGATTTCTAGGGACACAGCACTATGTAAGAGTCAGGTTGACAGCAAGGGCCTCCTGGATGGTCCGGTGGTACTAGCCTTGAACTTGGGAGATGCAGGTTCCATTTCCTGCTTTGCTACAGACTTCCTGTGTGACCTTCGGCATGCCACTTGGCCTCTCTGCCTCAGTTCCCCATCTGTACAATGGGGATAACAGCACTGCCCTACATCACCGGCGTGTTGGGAAGGTAAACACACGAGATTGTGAAGCACTTTGAGATCTGCTGACGGAAGGCACTGTATAGGAGCTCGGCATTATATTGTCCTAGCCCAATGTGATGGAGTGTTGAGCTCACACCAGCCCTGAAGGTGTTCAGGTGGCCCAGAAGGCTCTGACAGGAGGCCTGGGGATTTATAAATACTAATTGCTGATGAAGCCCAGCTGGGGGAGAAGCTGCAGTAGCAGGAGAAGGCTGCAGGGAGACCAGTCTGCCATCAGAGAGACATGAGGTGGGAAGGAGGAAACTCAGGGGGAAGAATGAGCCCTGGAAGAAGGGTCAACCCCAGAGGAATTGTGGGGGAAAGAACACCTGAGAAGGCAGAGTAGGAAGAAGCCCAGGGAAACAGCCGTAAGGAAAACTGTCAGGGTTGGCTGCTGGTTATAGGGTCCCTGGACTGGAACCCAGCGTAGAGGGTGGGCCTGGGATTCCCCTACCAGCCACTGGGAAGTGGCACAGGACTGTTGGAGGTGCCCTCCATACAGTTGGTCCTGTGAGACTGATATCCTGGAAGTGGGGACCATGTAGGACCTAGCCGAGGGCTGAGCTGTGAAGAGAGCACTGAATTATGGGAGGAGACCACCACCACCACCACCACCGTAGAGTGGCCATCAGCAGCAGGAGGCACCACATGGCAAGAAAGTTGCTGTGCCATGCCTAGCCAGGAGGTGGTGCTCTTGCGGTGGGTGAACTCCATCACCCCCCATTTATTGCAGGCCACACAGAGCTAAACATCTCTACATAGGGCCATTCCCTTCCCCTTCCCCCCCATATGAATGCAGAGAGGCATGGCACCTACGGAAATCCCCAATTCCACAGACAGCAGCATTCAATGGCTGTTTCTCCTCTTGGTACCAGGCAGGCTAGACTCTAGACGTGTTACAATACCCGACGTTCAAAGGGCGGTAGCCAAAGGTGACTGTTGCCCATGCCACAGAATTATCACACAACCCCATGATTTGGCCCATCTCAAGCAGGCTAACCTGTATTCAAGTCAGACTTGCTCAAATCATGGTAGGGGTGCTCCATTGCCATAAGTGACCCCCTTTCACACAGGGAAGATTGTGTATTACAGAACGGCCACTGACAGAAGTGTACAAAAATAAATCAATGGGAGCATTCAACACTCCAATATGGGTTTGTGGCAACTTTGTCCTGCTCACTTTTGGATGTGAACGGGTCAGCGGAGAATCTGGATTTGGCAGAGATTTTACTAGGTTTGTAGGGTGACGCAGTGTGCTCCACCAGAGGGATTCCAGACTCAGGTGTGTGTCATAGGCTCTATATAGCTAGAAGTGGTTCTCTTTAGATAGAGGCGAGTGCTTTTGGAGTAGGACATTGTGGTCTCTCTGCTGAGAGTGCTATTGTAACCCACACATCGCCTGGGTTTGGGGCTCTGTCCCACCTAGTGGCATTGAGACAGACCACTTAGAGATTAATGAGTCTCCAACAGCCTTAGCTAAGGACCATGTGGCTTTAAGCTCATGCAGTAGAGACTCATGCATGTAGCTGCAGAGGTCCCAGGTTCAATCCACAGGTCTGTTAGCGTTACACCATAAAGTAGAGAAGTGAGAATTTGCACCAGTATTGTAACCCTTCTGCCAGGTGACACCAGCAGCAACCAGGGCTGGATTCAATATCTAGGGGCTCCTTTCCATGGATACAATACAGAAATGGCTTGAGCCCCCACCCAGTAACCTGGGAAAATTACACACCACCCCTGAGCGCCTCAGAGAGGCAGTACTTCCCCACTCGCAAGCACAGACTTAGTGTAGAAAAGAAACTTAATAAAAAGGAGGGAAGTAACTTGGCATTAATTTGAGAAACCACCACAAACAGGGTTCATAAACACAAACCATGAGTAAAAGACCCACCCCCTGGGGGGGCGTTGTGCAGCTTCCTGACCAGAACACCAGAATTCCTGTCTTCACCCCTATTACTTTCACAGGGCTCTGACATTCGAGCCCCTGCTTAACGAGGTTCTTTCAACTGAGGGTGCCCCCCGCCATTTGGGACAGTTTAAGCACAGTCCAGCTTTCCTGTATTCCTACAATAATTACAACACTGGTAACCATATTTCAGTACCCCTGCATTCAGTACTAAGGTCATTTGTACCCACCACCAGCCAAAGTTGATCCTTTGACACTGCTGTAAAGATGAATATGTAAACAGAGCAGGAGCAAACTGTATTTACATAAACACACCCATAGTCTCTTCCCCTCCCAGCTAGCGGTCAGGGAAGCATTCATTCAGACCCTGCTTACTGTATAAAGCATGAAGCCCTTATTGGAACAGGAGATAAAAATACCTTCTGTGGCTAGGGATCCTGAAGGAAACGCCATCAACCATCAATGTGAAACAGCCAGCAATAGACGTGCTAGAAAGGCAACAGGCATTTTTGCATCTGAGTTCTCGGCCTTGTCAATACAATGCTACCTTGGATACACGGTGAGCGCAACAGGCCGCAGATAAATAGCCCAGGCTCCGTGCACTGCATGGGGCGTATCAAAACGCTGCCTGAAAATGAATTTGGTGAGAAGGGATCGTTTGTCTGGCATGCTGCCACGACAGTGCTTAGTGGCAAAATTTCAGTATAAGCTTGCTCCTCTTAGGTCGATTTCACAACCAGCCCATTAGGTATAATAGCTTATTCTCCACTTCTCCCTCCTCCATCCTTCGAGACTCAGATTCCCAATGCCCACCGGCCTGCGTATCATCTCACTCTCTCCGGCAGCTCAGCCAGTTCAGTCAAGTTCATGTGACATTTGGCTCTGGCCAGAATTAGAGCCATCTCTGCAGTGCACTATTTGATTGCACAGAGATATTTTGTAACAAGATAATAGACTCTAAATCAATGCAGGCATTCTAACCTCAAGTGTCTGGAGAGCCTGCCATCCACGGCGATCCAGTTTCAGCCGTTTCCAGATCACTTGCAAGTCTCCAAAAAGGGCATCCAAAGAGGATAACAAACACACAGTTAAAGGGATTTTTTTTTTTTTATTGTTAAAAAAGGAGCACTTATCTGGAAGTTACAACTCAGTGATCAGGCACTTTTGGTGACCGAATGCAAGACACAGAGAAGACAGGCAAGTTTCTCTCCTCCTTCAAAGGTGGAGTAGTTCCAAGGAAGCGCACACACAAAAAGATCCCCATGCTGGCACATTTGAGTAACTGCAGATCACTAGATAACACCTTCCCCTTTGCCCCAGGGCAATGGCTCTTGCAACGCGGAGACAGGAACCAAGAACTCCCCTTGTGGAGAAGTGGAAGATTCAAAGGGTAGCATGTTATGCTACAGACACAACATCTGCAGGATTTATAGCCTCTGTGGAGGGCAGAGACCTCCAAAGAAATAAAACATGGAACAACGAGGCAGCAGGCAGACTCCTGGAACCTGCAGGGTTGTCATCTGTTATGCAAAGCCATATTTTTAGGCAGCTAAAATTGAAGCACCTTTAATGTGGTAATGGCTGTCCATCAAGCCAGCTCTCAGCTGGAAGGAACAGGCTGTGGCCTCCAGGTGTCAGTATAAGAAAGCTTGTACTCTAAGCTCCATTAACCAGGGGTAGTTCTGGCAAGCAGAGATATTTTTAAACATCTTATAGCTCAGGTTCAGCGTCTAGGATTTCATAGGACTTTCCTTGTTCCACACAGTCAAGGGCAGACCATCAGTTTAGACCCAACGCTTCAAGTGATTAAATTTTGGACTACTTGAAGATGGTGCAGAGAGGAAGGAGTGGCTCATGGTTAGAGCAAAGGCAATGCTATGCCGTTTGTGTGTGCATGGCATGTGTTGTAGGACCCACAATTGGCAAGACCTGCAGAACGAGTCCATCTAGTCCCTGAACACGATGACATCCTCTGCACAGAGTGACCTCACAGGTCCTGTACGTGCAAGGCCATGCCACATGGAGGACGTCATTTTGCAAGCAAATGTGCAGTTGCATGCCTGACTCAAAATGTCACAGCATGCCACTGAGCAAATGTTGGAGTCAGGACACCTGGGTTCCATTCCTAGCTCTCTCATTGATGGGATGACTTTCCGTTAATGTCTCTTGGGTCTTAATCTGGAAGATGGGTATAGCATTACTCAGCCACCTCAAAGGGGATGCCAAGAGTTTGAAGTTTGTTTTTGCCTTTCCAGGGCCCCACTTTTCACCCAGGGATCTCTAAGCACTTTGCCAAAACACCAACTTATTTTCTATTAGGGAAACAGGAAGGGGGTTTTTGCCTCTTCCAACTAGCTTCCCTTGTATGGAGTATTATAGCCAGACTTGGTTCCCGCCCTTCATACAAGGTTAGGTGAGTTACAAGACTCACCACCAATATTCACTCCCCTCTTCTGCTCTACAGAGCAGCTCAGAGATAGTGTAAAGTAACCATCCATATTGTCCTAGACCTGGAACCATTCCAGGCCGGGGCAATTAGGGCTCATTAAAAGTTGCAAAAGCTTCATTTCACTTTGCACTAGGACCTGGCAAAAGCTGACTCTGCATAGCCTCTGTTTCCCTTTCACAAAATAAAGCCGTTCGGCACATCCTGCTCTTGTGCCTTCATTTTAAGGAGAGGATTCAAAGCACTTTGGTCTGAAAGTGGAGTACTCTTTAGGCACCACTCCAGGTTTCATGGTTTATTAAGAGTGTTTCTTACCTTAAAAGAGAAGTCTGGGGGGCAGATTGGGGCAAATTCTACCCTCTGTTATAACTCATGGGTTTAGAGACAGAACAGAGGGCAGATAATTTAGCCCAATCAGTCCATCTGTGAAACTCCACTGAAGTCAATTGGTAGCTGGAGTGTAAGTGAGCATACAACTGGATCCATGGTTACCACATCCCCTTTGGTGACCCACCATGTTCTAGAGAACAGGGGCTCTCAACCTTTCCAGGCTTCTGTACCTCTTTCAGGAATCTGATTTTTCTTGTGTACCCCCAAGTGTCACCTCACTTCAAAAACGACTTGCTCACAAAATCAGGCATAAAAACCTACAGATGTGTCCCAGCATGCTACTAATGAAAAATTGCTGACTCATGTTTACCATACAATTATAAAATAATCTGTTGGACTGTAAATATTGTACTTACATTTCAGGGTATGGCATAGAGAGCAGTATAAACAAGTCATTGTCCATATGAAATTTGTTTGTACTGACTTCGCTAGTGCTTTTAATTGACTTAGTTTTACAACACGCTACGTATCTAGAGGAGTTGATGTACCCCGGGGGATTGGGAAGGTCTTCTAGGGGTACATATACCCCTGGTTGAGAACTATTGCTCTAGAAGGCTGAGCAAATCCCCCCACTGATCCCTCACTTGCCTCTCTTCAGCAAACTGGCTCTGTAGCGCCCCTCAAGGGTGCAGTTCCACCGTTCGAAGCGGAACTGGTACTGGCACTCCAGGGCACTCATGCTGATGGCCTCCACGAGGGTCTCGGCCACCCCTGGATCCCGCCTGCACATCCTGCGCTGCTTCTTCTCCAGCTTCAGGCGGTCGCACACTTTATAATGGGCCTTGACGGCAGCTTCCTCCATTTCTGAAGTCAGAGGGAGGATGGTCAGAGGTTCATTCCCAGTCAGCCTGTGAAGAGACCGGGGCACAGGTTTGGGGGGAGGGGGGGGAAGAAGAAGAGAGAGAAATAAATAAAAAAGAAGAAGGACTAGTCAGAAGACCACTACCATGCTCAAGCTACATTCTAGTATCTCTAGCCGGTGCCAGCCATTGGCTGGAGATGCCCTACCTCACGGAGTCAGGGGCAAAAAGGAGAGAGATACACAGAACATGTCCTACATTATGGCTCTGCAATCATAGAATATCAGGGTTGGAAGGGACCTCAAGAGGTCATCTAGTCCAACCCCCTGCTCAAAGCAGGACCAATCCCCAACAAAATCATCCCAGCCAGGGCTTTGTCAAGCCTGACCTTAAAAACCTCTAAGGAAGGAGATTCCACCACCACCCTAGGGAACCCATTCCAGTGGTTCACCACCCTCCTAGTGGAAAAATTTGCCTTAATATTCAACCTAAACCTCCCCCACTGCAACTTGAGACCATTACTCCTTGTTCTGTCATCTGCCACCACTGAGAACAGTCTAGATCCACCCTCTTTGAAACCCCCTTTCAGGTAGTTGAAAACAGCTATCAAATCCCCCCTCATTCTTCTCTTCTGCAGGCTAAACAATCCCAGTTCCCTCAGCCTCTCCTCATAAATCATGTGCTCAGCCCACTAGTCATTTTTGTTGCCCTCTGCTGGACTCTTTCCAATTTTTCCCCACATCCTTCTTGTAGTGTGGGGCCCAAAATTGGACACAGTACTCCAGATGAGGCCTCACCAATGCTGAATAGAGGGGAATGATCACATCTCTTGATTTGCTGGCAATGCTCCTGCTTATACAGCCCGAAATGCCGTTAGCCGTCCTGGCAACAAGGACACACTGTTGACTCATATCCAGCTTCTTGTTCACTGTAACCTACAGGTCCTTTTCTGCAGAACTGCTGCCTAGCCATTCAGTCCCTAGTCTGTAGCAGTGCATGGGATTCTTCCTTCCTAAGTGCAGGATTCTGCACTTGTCCTTATTGAACCTCAGATTTCTTTTGGCACAATCTTCTAATTTGTCTAGATCCCTCTGTATCCTATCCCTACCCTCCACCCTCCCCCCCATAACTCACCCACCTTCAGGCCTAGGTTCAGGTGATGCAGTCAAGAGGCTTTAGTTTTCAGGTTTGTTCATCTAAGTTAAAAGATTTGGGAGCTTTAAGGGGCGGGGGGGGGGGGGGGGAAATAGGTGTCCCATCCCCTTCTTCAAGTACAAGGTCCTTGACTCATACAATGTGCAACAAAAGAAGCCAGCATACTGTTCCCGGTGTCAAGTGACTGGCTGCTGGACGCTGACCAGGCTGGCACCCGCCCCAGGGAGTAAAGAAGCTGCAGGAACATCTGCTGGAAGCATGAGCCGCTTGTTGGCTTTTCTACCAGTAGCCAGCTCTCCTGGCTCTGCCCTCTTCCGGCCAGGTGCCAGTGCAGCCAGTCAATGGGAATCACTATACTGTGTTTTGAGGGACCTGAAGATGCATTTCCCCCAGCCAAAAAGGAAGAATTGCTAAAGCCAGAATGAAAAAAGCTTTCTGGAACATTTCAGCCCTGCACAGACACACACAGAGCGAGTGCAGGGCTGGGCGTTTGCCTTCACTGAAGCGTACTCTGTTGGTTTCAGAACTTGCACAGAGTAGACCCCTAACAGAGCCCAACATCAGGGGAGGGCAGGAAGAAGGGGAAAAAATGGACCATCACTTCCGGAATTAAAAATAAAAGGTTCTAGAACCTTAAAAAGTTATACTTGTTTTAATTTTAGGAGGAACTCCATATTATACATAGGGATTCTCCCTACCATGCAGGCAATCAACCCCCAGCCAATAGCCGGAATGCTGGAACTCCAAGACATTTCTTTACAAATAGATTTGTATTCCAAGTCCCGATGCAAGCCCCCACACCCAGCAGAGTTGACTGTTGACTTCTATGAAGTGGCTTCATTCTCCTTCTGTGGGATTCAAAAATGGACCCAATTGTTTTGCTGATGTTGTTTATGGTTCTCCCCCCAAACCCTTGGCCACTTTTGAAGTATTGGGATTATTTTTTTAAATGGCTAAAGGAAAAAAGGGGACAAAAAATAAGGGGGGGGGGGACACTGATAAGTGAAAAATATCAGAAAGTGATTAAACACAATTAAGTGCATGAAAGTATTCAAAAAAAAAAAAAACCTACACAGTTTTCCCACAAAGACACAGTTTTCAAAAAAGGTAATTTTTTAAACCACTCTTGTTCATAGGTTTCCACCATTGCCACTGGTTCCTGATCACCCCTTAATAAAATTTTACAGAAAGGTGCCAGATTCCATCTTCTGAGGTGTCAAACTGTCCACCATGAAAGTATAACAGCTCATTAGCTCAGAGTCCTGACCATGGAAGGACCAGCTCTAGTGAGTAGGGAAAAAAAAAAAAAATTCTTCGAGTCCACTCTTTGGATTTCAGCCTGCTTGCTGGCCCTTCTCTTTGCTTAGTAGCCCAGGCTTTGGCACCACTTCCCTCCATACCCTTCAGAGGTAACTTCTGACCTTAAGGGCTTGTCTACACTACAGGGGCTACAGCAGCCCTGTAGCTATAACCCTGCAACAGAAGTGCTTTTTCCAGAACTGGAGTAACTCCACCTCCTTAAGCAATGGCAGCTAGGCCAAGGAAAGCTAGGTCTACACCTGGGGTTAGTTGGTTAGAGCCACAGGGTTCTGGGGTATAGATTTCTCTCCACATCCCTGAGCTATGCCAACTTAAAATGCAAGTTGTGACCCGGCCTAAGCTTCAGAAAAAATCCCCCCACTACCCCCACATTATGCTCAGTTTAGTGAACAAAGACTCATCCAACAAGCATAAGCAAGTAATGGACATTTGTCACCCAACCCAGCTTCATGGCTTTTTTGGTTCAGGTCTGCTTGAGGCCAAAGCAAGAGAACAGGTTATAAAACCAAAGCACGATTACAGGGTCAGTAGCAGTTGCTGCTTCTTGGCCAACAAAGGCCTGTCCCATTCAGGCAAAAAAAGGAAGGGAGAAAACAAGTAAAATGAAGTGTGCCTCTGCTAGCTGTTAAACAGAACCCTTCTTCCAGATGAAGAATTCCTTTGGAGCAAATGTAGAGTAATATGCATCTTTGGCATGAGACCTATGCCCATTCCAGCAAGGGCACCAACCTAGCAGTATCAGGACTTTACTGTGACAGTTCAAAGTGCTGAGGTGGCATTTTCAAGAGAGTGCCAACACCACACACACACACACACACAGCCAGGGAGAGTCAGTGCCGGTGCCTGAAATACTGGCTTAGGGGCTGCCACGGCATGGAACCCTTATAATCCATCAAGCCCTTTTATGCAACCTAGGCTGAGTGAGGTCTTGTGAGGCCATGGGGTCAGAGTCCGATGCCCTCTCAGCTCTGCACAGAGGCTGAGCTGTTCCTGCCAAGGAGTCTGGGGCTCTGTAGGGGTGAGGGAAGTGCACTTACTCTCCCCAATAGAGATAATTCCAGCAAAAAGTCTAGGGTGCATATGATGGAGGTGTTGTTGCTCAGGGAACACCACCACGTGGGAGGAGCTGGGATTATTGTTGGTGGGAGCGATTGCTAACATTGAAGGTGGGCTTATATTAGTCATTTTACCCTTCAGTCTGCATCTGACTGCAAAATACAGTGCTTAGTTGGGAACCCTTAACTAGTCTCTTCCCGTTTGAAACAGATGCCAACATTATACCTACTTTAAATATTGCAATAAACTGTTGGCAAGTGGTAGTACCCCGGATGCTCAGTTGTGCCCAGCCCTATGAGGCGAAAAAGTTTTCCTCCGAGATCAAATTGCAGTGATCCAGGCTTTAATAGTCAAGATCCGGCCCTGCTCTCACTAAAACGTTCAGCTTAGCATAGTGTGCCCCACATGGACAGCAGCAAAGTCCCTAGGCAGCTGTGTGTTTGTGGCAATATGCTACCCCCCAATGAGCCCTGGTTTTAGACAGGCTCTAAACCAAAGCTTTAGTTCCCTACCTAGCAAGAGGACTTTTTGTGATCAGTCAAAGCAGGACGAGAGAGGCAGGGTCTCTGCAAAAAGCCAGGGAGTGCACTCCCAGTTTGACAAAATCAGGAGTTGCCTAAGCCCTGCCACAGCCAAGCAGAGCCACATCACATCACTGCAAGAAAATTGCTCGTCTATATCTGCCTGGAATGCCAGGCCTGGTGAAATCCACCATGCCACTCTCCTCTTCCAAAGGATTTCTCAATGGTAAATCTGTACAACACTCCCCAATTGAGATTTTCCTTTTTATGACTACTTTGCCTGTAGTTCTACTGCCTATACCAGCCCCTCTTTGCCTTCTGACCTTCTCCTTTCTTCCAAAAATGCTTTGAGGCACGACTCTACTGTATCCAGTATGAGTGTATATGTCATAGCCCAAGGCATAGGCCAGTGACTCAAGTGAAGGAAGCCAGACACTAGTTCAGACTGGACCATGTGGAACAATCGATCGGATGTCCTTTTTCTTCCAGCTTTCTGGCAATTCCAAATTGGGATTTTCCCCTCCTCCCCATAACTTTCCTAACTTGGGCCCACATCATGCCCCCTTCTACAAATTAGAAACACTATTTGGAGTATAATGGGTCCAATTCCTCTCTGGGACAATTCCACAGACTTCAATGGAGATTAATCTGGACATTGGTTTGATGCCCGGTCTAGTCTTTGAAGGCCAGTAATTCATGAAGCAGTCACCACACTTTCACTGGTCCAATGCTTACAGAAAATACGACAGTGAATTGTAACCAGTAGGCTATTTAGAGTCCATAAAGAGGAATGCAACATATAGCTCTGTTGTAGACCTCAAAGGTCCACTGAAGAGGTTTTTGGTTTTACCAATAAGAGTCATGGGGAACCTCCCATTAAGTTATTTCAGATTTCCAGAAGTAGCCATCCAGCTAGTGTGGTCAATAGATTCCAGTTTATAGAACAGGAGATGCTGATACCAGACTTTTGATGCTCAATCCAACTTGGACCAAAAAGCCATCAAGAAATCCATCACCACAAAAAGTAAACAAGTTGCAAACTTCCAGTCTCTGAACTTCAGCTCAACACTACAGTTCCCCCCCCCCCCCCACACACACACACACTTTGGCTACCAAACAGAAAAAAAACCCACACCCACCCACCCCTTACCCCCATGCCACAATAAGATTCCCTCCAAACCTCAGCCCAGATTTGTTGGCCTTCTGGGTGTCTCAGTGCAAGTCAAGCACCATGCCTCTCAAGAGCATCCTGTCAGCAGCTCCCTCAGTTATAAACTAAGGGAGAACTAGGTGGAAAGATGCTGCTGATTTCACCCTGTGCCACACCACCACAGAAGGGGGCATCACAGGTAGACAGATCCTAGGCCACTTAGAGTTTATGGTGTTCGGTGCTTTAGAGGTCTAAACCAATCTGGAAATTGACAGACAGCTACTGGTCTTTTCAACATTCTCTTGCCTCTAGTGTGGCTCATACCAGAGGGTTGACCAGTTCCCTGCCACATGTCGGCTTTGGAACCACTGCCGCATTCTTCGGTTTTTCGATGATTACATTCACTCCCTCGTTTGGGAGCTTCTGGGTAGCTTGGCACCCCGAGCTCCCAGTGACCTAATTCCCCTGGAACAACCCATTTTGTTTGTAAGCGAGCTGGGTTTTGCCCCCCTCCCCCTTCATCCTCTCAGGAATGAGACAACCATCAGCTAGATTTATGGAGGATTTTTACTCAACTTAAAACCTGCTGGTGAACTCTGGTGCCAGTGGAATGCGTGGGCCAGGGAGCTTTCACTCTCAAATTTAAGACAGCATTAGCTTCACTCTCCGCAGTTTGTGCCAGGAGTTCTTCTCGCCTCAGCCTTTTCCCCCCCCCTCTCACCCGCATTGGCTGCGCAGCTTCATGGATAACCCCCTCTCCACCCTCCCAGGGAATTCTTAGCAACCCAGGACTGTTAATTATTCTGACTACTTTTTTTGGCTTCATGTCATTCCTTCTGGCATGGGTCCCACTAGATCGTAGGCAAGCGTAACTGTGAGTGTTGGTACAGGGAGGCATGAGAAAAAAAAAAAAAAAGCAGTGGAAGGAGAGAAAAAGGCGGTGGGGGGGGGAGTTTAACCCCTTCAGTGCCCCACTGTTGGGGACAGCGGCTCCAGCATTAGCTGCAATTTTCAGCGGACCAAGAAGGGGTGGGAGATCGCTGCAGCAGAAGCTAGGACAAGAGACCGCTACAAGTTCTGACAGTTCAAGTCATGGATGTCCCCTCCTCGCCCCCCTTTGAGTCAGCAAGAGAAGGCAAGGCTGATGGGCGGGTTGTGGCCAGAGATCTTACGCACAAGAATGAGTAGTTATTACAGCAGCAACGGTGTACGGCCACGGGGCTAGGTTATCTGTTGGCGTAAGCCAGTGCTTCTCCATCGACAATAGAATTACATCAATATAGTCCACTTGAGATTTTAGTCCAAGAGCTTTCCCTGCTTCGTAGTTTCATGTGTAAAATAAAGGCACCTGAAATTTCAATTCTTCTCCAAAAGTGGACACAGCAGGTACAAAGGACATGAGCAAGGGTCCTTTAAAGAGGCCAAAATCCAACCCCCACCCTATCCAGGTCTGCACCCGGCATCTCTGGCCCATCTGCTACTTCACAAGAGAGCGTTGCTACATAAGGCACAGTGGAATGCCACAAGCTTGCCCAGAGCCGTGTGGACTTTACTGTTATAAAAACGTCTCTACCCTCCTTAGCCCTGCAGAGGGAGTGACTGACTTACTCACAGATGCTTTACGATTCCCTTCTTGCTCTGCGTGATGAGAGGATTGGGAGTCAGAAGACCTAGATGCTCTTTGTAACCTTTGCTACCAATTCATTGGGTGACCTCGGATAAGCCACCTCATCTGTAAAGGAGCTGCCCTCACTTTAGTCACCTGTCAAGGTGCTAGATGTTGCCTATGGTTATTTTCACGTGGTCCTCCTGTTAATATTAAGGGCACAGCCAAAGGGTTTTTGGTTATTAGGATCTAGGTGCTATTAAGACACTGAGGGGAGTCACTTCTACTTGGATTACAGAATACACTGGATTTAGGCACTATAATGGTGGCAGTTCTGCTCTATTTCCAAAATATTTCTCTATGACTCAAGCTAGCCCTCAATTCTTCAGGACATGGGCACTTGTGGCACAGCTCCAATAATCCGCGCAGCATGCCATGTGTTAATGTCAGTCTCGTCTGTCCGCTCCGGTGCCAAAGAACACATCTGACTTTGTAATGAATCACTCATTTGTCTCCCCAACACCTCAGCCAGCCTTTTGTTAAGCCTCGCCTCCCAAATTTAACAGCTCCATGATGGATGTTCTGCAAAGCACTGGCCTCTCCCTTTCCACGCTCCCCCAATCCTGCACGTCCAATAAATCCTGCTTTCGTCCAGATGCAGAGAGTTATATAGCCCTGGATCAGCCAAAGATTTGCAGAGGGAAGACTCCTTGTGGCAAAAGGCAACAGTTTCCTTAATTGCCCAGAGATTAAGTAGTGTGTTTAGAGCACAATCGCTTAAAGAAGAGGAGTTTATGGTAATATGGAAGTCTCACGCTTTCCCTCTTGGTGCTTATTTGACTCTTCCACAAAAGCAAAGTTAGACAGAGGAGCTTTCTAGGCTAGTACCCCTGGTTTTGGTGGGGCCAGAAATACTTCGAGAACAGCCTCTCCTCTTGTATTTGGCACTTGTGTTTCACAAGTGGAGAGGAGAGATAAGACTCAATAGGGTTCATCCAAATGTGTCATAACCGTCAGGAAAGGTTTTAGCCTTAGTGCGCACAGCTGAGCAGAAGGTGCGTTAGTTCCCATCCCACCCCAGCTCCTCCAAACAGTTCACCCATCCCCAATTTTACAGTCCACAGCTATCAGATCGTAGAGTATTCGGATGGTTGGGCAGTTTGACACATCATCTGCTCTATTTTGGGAGCAGTTTACAGCTCTGCAATGCCTCTGCCGCACAGCAGCGATAGCTATTTCACTCAGCCACTGGCTTTAGTGTCATATTATCCTGGAGGCAGGTTTAAAAACTGAACAGGTGAAAAAACAAACCTATCGGGCACTGGAGAAACCAGGATGCATGAACGGGGATTATGCCTCTGGGTTGGTATAGGCTTTTCTTACTGAACCGGAGAACAGAATGAGTTACAAGTGTAGTGGCTGGTTCTGTCCTTAGTCAGTTAGGAGAGGAGGAAATTAAGAGGCTCTGATACACCCGTCTCTCTTGAAGGGGTATTTACAAGCTTTTGAAGCTAATCAGTGGAAGCGTTATTACTAACAATTGTATATAACAAGTGATATGCACCCTGTTTCTGGGCAAGCGCTACATAAGCAAAGCCGATTTAGTCAATGGAGCTACAGATTAATACCAACTGAAGACCTGGCCACTGCTCTAAGAGATTCCCTCATTAGGTTAAGTATCGGTGCAGGAAGCAGAGTTTTCTTGGGGCCAGTCCCGGATTGTGGAATGAACTCACTCAGGAACTAAGGACCATTGCAGCCCTCACAACTTTTGGCTTCAAGTGTAAGGTGTATTTCAACCTGCCTTCTAACAAAGAGCAGCATTACAATCATATATTAAAGAAATCCCACCACTCACAACCCTATCAAGACACCACTTCAGTGTACACACAACCCTCCACATAGAAAGATAAAGGAAAAAGTAGGAACGGACAGACTAGAGAGAGAAGGTAGGCAAGGTGATAGTTTAGTGGACCAATTTCTGTTGGTGAAAGATAAGCTTCTGATCTATACAGC
Source organism: Chrysemys picta bellii (assembly GCF_011386835.1). Taxonomy (NCBI): domain Eukaryota; kingdom Metazoa; phylum Chordata; order Testudines; family Emydidae; genus Chrysemys; species Chrysemys picta. The sequence goes on from NC_088792.1 coordinate 8,865,024, forward strand.
GCTGAAGGGCTCCAGCAAAAGCATCTTTCACCAACAGAAGTTGGTCCAGTAAAAAAATTCTCACCCACTTTGTCTATCGAGTATCCTGGGACTGACACAGCGACAGCCATACTGCAGATGAGGTGACAAGATATTCACCACAGTTCTTAATCCACTATTGGAAGGTGCTCATCTACTCTGGTCATGAGGGTGGTGTAACCACCTAGATACGAATCCATTTGCAGCCCTCTGGAGAAGTAGCAGGGGAGTCCATCTGAGCCAGGGAGGAGAGCAACGGATAAGTGGCTCTTGAACTGCCCTGTGGTTTAACTTTTGGTGTGGACACCTCTTGGGTTGAAGGAGGAAAGCAAGTGCTTTGTGTTGCCTGCAGTTTTCCTTCCAAGTGACAGATGTGGAGCTCAGCAGCTACTCAGAGAGAGTCCTAGCTAGTGCTCCCAATCCTAAGGCCTGGTCTACTCTGGTGGGGGGCGAGGAGGGAAATCTAAGTTACGCAACTTCAGCTATGTGAATAACGTAGCTGAAGTAGACGTACTTTGATCTACTCACCACGGTGTCTTCATTGCGGTGAGTCGACAGCTGACGCTCCTCTGTCGACTCTGCCTCTCACTCTGGTGGAGTACCAGAGTTGACAGGAGGGCGCTTGATTTATTGCATCTAGACTAGATATGATAAATTGACCCCTGCTGGATTGATTGCTGCCTGACGATCTGGCGGGCAGTATAGACAAGCCCTAAGTAGCAGCAAAATGTAGGAGGACATCCCAGCCCATGGCTCTCACCCCCCGCAGCCAAGAGTGTGATGGAACTGAACAGCTTACAAGAACCACATGTGTAGCTTTAACAGGAATAGTCACCCGTGTAGCTGGGCAGTGATATTTGAATAGATATACTGATGGAGCTAGAGAAACATGGATTGCCATGGGGTTGGGTGTACGTGTGTGTGCGCGCACTCTCACGGGATCATGGCAACTAGAGTGAGACAAAATCAGATCCAGACCTGAGCTTACGTTGAGTCCTGCGCAGCCAAACAGATGGATGCAAGGCAACACCAAGACCCTGATTCAGCCAAGGTGCTGGAGCACATGCCCAGCTTTAAGCATGCCAGTAGCTCCACTGACTGGACCGAGTTCCATGCCTCGAAGGCAAAAGCGAGGTGAAACAATTTGCCAAGGCCCCTCCACCAAGTCCATGGTAAAGCTTGGTACTGAAGAGGTCAGTCCTCCTGACCATCACCACAAGTAACCCACTCCTGCCCTTCTTACCTGAGGAGGGCAGTGAAAGTAAGTAATGATTGACATGCTAAGGTATTTCCTGTGCAATCTTGGGCATGTCACCTATGGTAGGACTTTCAAGAGAGGGCGAGTGCTTGCAGCTGGACTGGTCATGGACTTCCATGGGAGCTGCTGTGCTCAGCATGTTGCGGGGGGGGAAGAGAAGGGGAGGAGAAAAAAAATAATCAGGTTGATCTGTGCATCATTTCTCCCCCCCCCTCCCCCCATCTGTAAAATAGGGATAACACTCCCTTTTGTCTCTTAAAGATCTAAACAGATCTCTTTGGGGGCAGGGGCTGTTGCTTACTTGGCAGGTTTGAACAAAGAGCCCCAGTTTCAATTGGGGCCTGTGAGTGGAATGAACAAATTGAGGCCGATGAGTGTCTCAGCGCTTAGCAGTTGCTCCGTACTTTATAGGCTCACAGCACTTTGCACAGATTAGTCAAAATAAAAAGATCTATTATCCAAAAATCATGCAGACCAGTGTATTAAGACACGCATTTCCTTCCTGTATTGATTATGTACCAATGTATTAAGTTAACCTCCACCACACACACACAAAAAAAAAAAAGAATCAACCGAGTGTTAAACATAGCAAGTTCCAATCAGATTAGGGAAAACTAAGATCTTAACAAGCGGACAGTGGACATTTACATAATTAGCTTGCTACTTGTAAATTCCTTCAGTGGTGCCAATGGCAGATTGTCACCACCTAAAATAGCCCAAAGCCGTTGATTCAGGAACTGTTGCCATCCCAAATTAGATCAACCCAAATACAGAGGCCATAAGGTGTTTTTGTTACATCAAGATTATGAGTTGAATGGGCCGTGTGTGTCAACCGGAAGGGGTGAGACTGCAGATGAGAAAGTCCGATCACAAGGTTACCCATGATCCACCTCAACACAGGATTGTTCCTTTGAGTTGTCTGAAACGATTTACAGTATGGTTCTTCTGCCACTTCTCTTACAGTGAGGTTCTACCCTAAAGAAACTGGCTCTCCCTCCCCAGGGGAAAAAAAAAAAAAAGCCAGCAATAATATGCATTGTGGGAGTCCATGTTTCGCTCTCACTCACTTTGCAACAATCTGCCCCTGCAGTTGCCAGCCCCATAAATGGACCAAATTGGGTCCCTTCCATCACATCTCCATCTAGAGGTGCTCGACAGGCCAAGCCAGGCCTCCGACTACACCCTTGTTACCTCAGAGCCTTCAAGTCATGCCTTCCAGGACACCTGTGCAGACACATCTTGGGCCCACAGGCCACATTATCATTGAAAGATATCAAAAACAAAACGAACACCACTTGCACATGGATTTCTAAACCAAAATTCTATATGTACTATGAGATCCAGTGAACATGAAACCACACAATGCCATTTCTACAGACTAATATATATATGTCCAGTCCAATAGCTTTCTTGAGACATGTCCTCAGTCCCATGCAGGGCTTCTGTTTTAGTTCTATGCCCTGGGGAACAAATCTAGAACATTCTTAACCTAGTACACCGTTAGAATACTCCCCTCCTCCACCCATTTAGAAGGTGGGCTAAAAAGCTATACCTCTATCCCAATATAAACACGACCCGATAGAACACGAATTCGGATATAATGCAGTAAAGCAGCGCTCGGGAGGGGATGGGGGTGGCGCTGCGCGCTCCGGCGCATCAAAGCAAGTTCAATATAATGTGGTTTCACCTATAACATGGTAAGATTTTTTGGCTCCTGAGGACAGTGTTATATCAGGGTAGAGGTGTACTAGTAGGATTTCAAGGAGTGGCCATGTCAAAGGAAGAGGGGATCTATACACCTGGCATCAGATTCTGAACCTCAGAACAGGTGTGCAACTGCCAGTGAAGTCATTGGAGTCGTACACTCTTACAAAAGGTTAGAATTTGGCCCATTGTCAACAAGACAAGAGGAGACCTCCTGAGCTAGTTAATCCAATCTTCTGCATAAAATGAGAACGCTCCTCCTTCCTGATCCTGACCAGGGCATCATTGCCCATACGACTTTTGTAGAGACTAACTGGGGACCGCGGATATAAAAGCATGACCTTCTACTGCTTCAGCAAATGGTTCTACAGCTCAAGAGATGGTAGCAAACAAAGTTTGTGGCTCAGCTGCTAGAGGGAGAGACAAGGAACTAAAAACTGGATTTATGTTGATTACAATGATGCCATTTCTCCAATACCCAGCTCTACAACAGATACTGTGTACGGCTAGAGTAGTCCAGTCAGCTACTGCAATCTGATACGGCATTTCACTTGTCTTCTGAACCGGTCATTGCTGTGTGCTGTTGGACAGCTACCAACATTCCCCCTCCTTTCAGTCTTGTGGAAGGTAGAATTCTCCCACCCCTCCACCACGCTAGTAAGGGACAAATGACAAGGAATCTAGGCAGGCTGGAGACAGTGGCAGGAATTCAGATTAGATTCTACCATGCATCTAGGGACAAATTCAAAAGAGGGCAACACCTGGAAAGCCGTAATGTCAAAAAGGAATAAAGTCAGAAGCCATAACAAATTGAAAGCAATGAAACAATGCCCCTCCTAAAAACAAATCCACGAAATCTATCCTCCTGCATGGACTAGGATGACAAGACCTGGAACATAGCATTCAGTTCAACAACAAAAAAAAGCTAGAGTGTTCAGAGGAAAGAGGTCAAGGGGCTGGAGATATGCAGGGAAGGCTGAACTATATGTGTAGCTGGCTAACTGATGAGTTAGGAGGGTGTTGATAGCATAATGGTAGAGCAAGGGTGTAAATACAGATTGAGGGAGAAATTGAACCAATTTTAGCTAAACAAAAACCAGGTGGAGGATACTGTGACAAACTACTAGAAAGTAGTGCACCTATTTAATTAAAGAAGTTGATTCTCCAAAGTTCCATTACAATGCTTTTTTAGCACCAAGGCCCCCTCCTCTGACTATATCCATCACTAGTCACCTTCTGTCTTATGCTTTTCAGTCCAACTGGTGTTCAGTGAATCAGCCCCATCTTTGTTTCTCCTTCCTGAAGTAGTTCTTGGAATTGTTCAAATCTTCCAAGGTCCATAACTCATTGGGTGCCTCTCAGCCTCAGTGTAAGAAGTCCTCCAATGTTCTTCACCCTGCTCCCCAAGCTAGTAGAGTTAAGCTGCATGTAACCCACCCTTGCAATCAGAGATCAAGCACAGCAGCTCCTCAACCAACCACTTTGCCCATTTTCTGTCTGCTAGAGTGATGTTGGTTTTCCAGGTGGAGAAAGGGACCCATCAGAGCAGAAGCTTACTGCTATTAGACCACCATCCATGCATCTGCTGAATCAATGGCAAGTCTATTCCTCCACCATCAATTAATTCAAGCACAAAACAAAAATAGCCCCTTAGACTTGCGATTTCCCTCCCCACTGTTTTTCTGGTGAAGGATATCCTGTTTACACCTTCAACAATGGATCTGTATTCTGTTCTCACTTGCCCTGATGAGAAGTAGGAGCAACTTCATTGAACATGGGTTTAATAAAGGAGAATCAGGCCACCTAACTCTAGAGCTGAAAGGAGCCATCTATTATAACGTCTTCTGAGTTAAGCAAGAACATTAGCCAAGTTAAAGAACTTTCAATTAAATAAAAATAAATAAATAAATAAATAAATAAAGAGTGTCTACATTTCCAGAGTATTTCAAGTGATAAAGCTGAAGGGTACAGCTTGAAAATAAGTTCCACCTATAATTTGCACATACCTCAGAAGAGCTACACCCCAAAACCAGAAAAATCTTGCATGTGGTTCAGTTGAGTTGTCAGTCAATATATGTAACACTCAAGGTTTCCTATAAACACAATCTCTAATTATGTGGTTATATACAAAGCAAACTTATACTCAGTATCTAAGGCAGGTCAATTATTTTTTTCTTCAAGGTCCAAATGTCTTGGTCAAGGTATAGTCAAGGCCCAGACCCCAGAGAAAAACAATTCATAATAAATACAAATATTTTGGGGTCTGTTCAAAAGCATCTGGTGGTCTGGATTTGGCTCACCATCTGTCTATTGACTACCCCATCTAAGGAGACACCCCAGGAAACTTGCAATACGGTATGGACAAGACCATTTAGACACAAGATAAGTATTGTACTAAAGACCACCGTGAAGTCATCTTGCCAGCAGCCTGCAAATAAACTGCCCTTTGGACCATCAAGCTAGTTTGCTACTCTCATTTTAACTGGGCTGTGGTGCCCAAAGAAGGGGTCATTTTTGTTCTAGGTTTGTACAGCACCCAACACCATTGGGTTCTGGTCTGTGACTAGGGCACTATGGTAATACAAGTTAATAATCCTGACAGCCCTGAAGATCGGAGTCTTTTCCATCCAAGTATAGGAAGCAGCCTTATCTTTCTCCTGCATCTTTTCCTTTTATGCCTAGTCTTAAAAAAAAAAAAAAAAACCACAACAACACACCAAAAGCTCCCTCCAGGAATTTTGGGGAACATAACATCCATTCTGGATCAGACCAAACATTCATCTAGCCCAGTATCCTGTCTTCTGACAGTGGCCAGTGCAAGGTGCTCTAGAGGGAATGAACAGAACAGGTAATCAAGTGATCCATTCCTTGTCACACATTCCAAGCCTCTGGCAAAGAGAGGCTAGGGACACCATTCCTGCCTATCTTGGCTAAGAGCCACAGATGGACCTATCCTCAATGAATTTAATCTAGTTTTTTTTTTTTTTTAAAACCCTGTTAGTCTTGGCCTTCAGAACATCTCCAGGCAAAAAGTTCCACAGGTTGACTGTGGGTGTGCGGAAAGAACACACACCCCCCTTTGTTTTAAACCTGCTGCTATTAATTTCATTGGGTGACCCTTAATTCTTGTGTTAAGAGAGTAAATAAACTTCCTTATTTACTTTCTCCATACCAGTCATGATTTTATAGCCCTCTATCATATCCCCCCCTTAATCATCTCTTTTCCAAGCTGAAAAGTCCCAGTCTCCGATGAGGAGAGATGAATGGCAGCTGTTCCATACTCCTAATCATTTTTGTTGCCCTTCTCTGAACCTTTTCCAATTCCAATATTTTTTGGAATGGCGCAACCATATCTGCACATATTCAAGCTGTGGGTGTACCATGATTTATATAGAGGCAATATAATATTTTCTGTCTTACTATCTATCCCTTTCTTAATGATTCCCAACATTGTTCACTTTTTTGACTGCCGCTGCACATTAAGTGGATATTTTCAGAGAACTATTGACTCCAGGATTTCTTTCTTGAGTGGTAACAGCTAATTTAGAGGCCATAATTTTATATGTATAGTTGGGATAATGTTTCCCAATGGGCATTACTTTGCATTTATCAACATTGAATTTTATCTGCCATTTTGTTGCCCAGTCACCCAGTTTTGAGAGATCCTTTTGTAGCTCTTTGTAGCCTGCCTGGGACTTAATCTGAGTAGTTTTGTATCACCTGCAAAATTTTGCCACCTCACTGGTTTACCCCTTTTTCCACAGATCATTTATGAATGTTGAATAGGTCAAGGCCAGTACAGACCCCTGGGGGACCAGCACTATTTACCTCTATATTCTGAGAGCTGACCATTTATTTCTACCCTTTGTTTGATCTTTTAAAGAGAGTCACCAATCCATGAGAGAACCTTCCCTCTTATCTGATGACAACTTACTTTGCTTAAGAGCCTTTGGTGAGGGACCTTGTCAAAGGCTTTCTGAAAATCTAAGTACATTATATCCACTGGATCCCCCTGTCCACATGCTTGCTGACCCCCATCAAAGAATTCTAGTAGATTGGCGAGGCATGATTTCCCTTTATAAAAACCATATTGACTCTTCCCCCAAATTATGTTCATCTATATATTTGACAACTTTGTTCTTTACTATAGTTTCAACAAGTTTGCCTGGTACTAAAGTCAGGCTTACCAGCCTGTAATTGCCAGGGTCACCTCTGGAGCCCTTTTTAAAAATTGGCATCACATTAGCTATCCTCCAGCCATTTGGTACAGAAGCGGATTTAAAGGATAGGTTACAGACAGTTAGCAGTCCATTTGTTCCAAAACCACCTCGAATGACACCTCAATCTGGGACAGTTCCTCAGATTTGTCACCTAAAAAGAATGTCCCATGCTCTACAAGAGGTCAGACTCTATAGCTTCCAATCCAGCCATTGTGATAAGTGTCTTTCCAGGAAGCATACCCTCAGCTTCAGCCAGGAAACCTGCCACTAGCTCCTGACTGCCTCTGCCTATAACAACCCAAAGCCATCACAGGCTAAATACCTGCAAAGAAAATGAAACTAGCCCTTGCTGTGGGAGGATACATCAGACGAGCTTCCCCCAAGACGGAAAAACTTGGGCCATTCCTTGCTTAGGGAAGACTCAGAATGCATCCAATCCATGAAGCGCCAACCATCTCCAAATGCAGCAGGCAGTTTGTAAACAAGGGAACACCAGGTAACTGTCTCCTGTGCTGACCTGCACCAGCTACTTCAGAGGAAGGTGCCAGCACTTTTTGCCTTCATGTGAAGCATCAAGAGCAACAGTTCAACTAATTGCACAATAAAATAGTTGTGTGTGCAGATGGGGGAGCACCTTCCCACCCTTGGGGTATCCAATTAAAATGGTTTCCATGTGAAGAGGGGAAATAGAGAGGTCTAGTCAATACCTGCTGACCAGAAGTAACTGAGCTATTCCAAAGTAAAAAACTCTAGTGGTTAGGGGGACTCACTTGGGATGGGAGACCCAGGTTTCAGTCCCTGCTCTGCCAGATTCAGACCAGAGATTTGAACCTGGGTCTCCCACATCCTGGGTGAGCGGCACTTGACCTGTGGGAGAGGGAAACCCAGCCCCACAGCCCTTTTCCTCCAAAAAGCTCAACAGGTCACTATTTTGTCCCAATATGGGAAAAATTCTCACCTGAAGACATCTCTGCTCAGCTCTGCCATTCACATGGATCATTAGAAGGTCCCTGCTGAAGCTAAGTAGGGTTTAAAAAAAGAGTTTTCATTGCATGATCATTGGGAAAGCCAGAGTTTGTGGTGCCAGTTAATTAGCCTACTTCCAAGGCTTTCCGGGGTGGGAGGTCCTACTTTGTCAAGTTATTCAGGGGTTGCTTTTAAGAGTCTTAAAATAAACGGTCAGATGTTTCTTCTTTCTAGACATGTCCCAACTGGGACATATAGAATTAATTAGTAACTTTAAAAAAAAAAAAAAGTGGGTGGGAGAAAGGTGGAATCTATTGAGGACAAATTCTTATAATTCCTGATGTCAGTCTAGCTTGATATGTCCCACTGAGAATTCAAACAGCTATGAAAGGGCCCTGTGCAACCAGGAAATACACTAGTCTACAGCCTGCCCGTTCCTAAGCCAAAAAAAATCAGCAGGATTTACACAGTGGTTGCCAATTAATTCCACTGTTCTGAACTGACATCAAGGAACTGTTACAGGACCTTCGCCTAAGTAAGCCTCCAGAAGTCGATCTCCAGAAAGAGGTAAATAGTAGAAAATAAGTTGCATTATTGAAACTGAAGGTAGGTTGACACTTTAAGGCCTGCTCTTCACTCAAGAGTCGGGTTGACCAATCTGCATCGCTCAGGGGTGTGAAAAATCAACACCCTTGAGAGGTGTAGTTAAGCAGACCTAACCCCTCGTGTAAACAGAGCTAGGCTGATGGAAGGATCAGGGAGGTGGATTCTCTACAGCAGTGGAAGAACCCCTCCCTTTGGGGTAGTGAATGTCTACACTGAAGTACTACATTGGTGCAGCATTTCAAGTGTAGACAAGCCCTAAAAGGCAAAAAGGTTAAATGTTCACCAGTGGTCTTGCTATTAGCCACGTAAATTGCAGAATCTGAAAGTCCCACTCCAGAAGTCTCTGGAGGAAGGCTGTTACTGCCATCAGCTTGTCTTCAGAAGGCTCAGTAGTGGTAGATATCGCCACCTTGTTATTCTTCAGTGTCATCTTATTCCAGTGCATGACAAGGGTGAGGGTCACATCCTCCAGAGAGCAAACCAAATCATTTACAGGGTGTTCCCCCTCACCATGTCTCCCAAGGTGGGACAGGTCTAGATCCTGGGATGAAAGGACCCGAATGGGGTCAGGCTCAAGTTCACAGGATCAGGCTTTCCTCTCACTCACTAAGTGATTACAGAGTCCCCACCTCAATTCTATGAGTCCAGCCTGCTCCTTTCTTGCAAAAGCAGGTCATTATGCAGCTAGAGTGGAGGGGAGTAATGGGACAACAGGACATACCTCATGAAGAGGAGCTACAGTTTAGTTAGTATTCCCAGCCAGATTGCAGCTTCATCTCCAAATACAAGTGTGTCTCTCTCCCTTCACCCTCATTGGATTCCTTTTTGTACACTACACTTGCAGATTGATTCACCTAGCATGTATGTAGGTAGCACTCAGTTCAGTGCTTGTAATCTTAACACTCCAACCCAACGGAGATTCTATTCCCCTTTGTTTCCCCCACCTGCCATAGTCAAGGCTATTTCACAGCAGTCCCTATGGAGCTGGGCTGGTAACAGGTGTTAAAGGTGACAAGGAGGGGATGGGGGTGGGAGGAGGGTCAGGAGGAGTGATGATTGCCACTTAGCTACCTACTAGGTTCCTCTGGAGTTAGAGAGAGTGGGGTGGAGAGAAATAAAGTCTTACTGCAGCTACAGTCAGGAGGGAACCTCAAGATCACAGACCACTTCAGTGCATGCACATCCCAAGGGTCGTAGGAGTCAGCCGCTGCCTCCAGAAGTAAATGTCAGGAGAGCAGGAAATAGAGTGAAGTTGTAGCTAGGAATTTGTTTGCTCAAAAGGTATTACTACTAGTGCAATCAGGACTGGCGGGTCTGTTCTGTTCGGTAAAGAACCAAGCAAGTCCCTTCTCTAAAGGAATTCCACCCTTTTGTAAGGAAGGATCCCAAGACACTGAGGGTACATTACATTGCAATAGAAAACCTACCGCACCAAGTCTCCGACTAGAGCCCAGGCTGCAGAGCGAGGAACCGCCGTGGAACTACCAAGCAGCAGATGTTTTGGTCCTTTATAACCATGATCCCAGGAAGCAACTCATCTCTCCCAGCACTCATGTGCCCACTTCAGTGTCACCACCTGATTTGCTTTAGCACAGTGTTCAGACAGTGATGTACCTCCCTCCATGTAACACATACGCTGTTGCATGTTAAGGCAACCAGATCACAGCATGCTAGTGAGCAGCTCCTGGAGCATCTCAGCCTGCAGATGATAGACTTTCACCACCTCTAATGGGAGCAGGCAGATACCAGCTTTCGTGTGCTTAAGCAGTGAATTAGCGTGCCCTCCTACAATGTATTCTGATCCACTCAACTCAACCCCATGCCATCAATGCAGGAGTCAGCTGCAGGGCTCTGTACTCCATCACTCCTGTCCTGCACAGTAGATACTGGTGCTTAAGATGTTCCCCGTACTGCTCCACGTCAGCTCTGGAAGGGCCATCTCCAGACACAAGTGGTTCAGTTTTCTCCCCGCTATGCAATGAGTAGCAATTAAAATGGCTGCATCTCCCTTCATACGCTCTCGAGTATCATACAGAGGACTTGGCTCAGGGGGGAACTGGAGGCTGACTGCACAGGAGCAGCAGACTGGAGGTACCAACCTGGGAGCTGGTTGCTAAGACGACCAGACAACTTGGGAGCTGGGAATTAAAGGCCAAGCAGCAGTCTGTTGCTGCTGGCAAGGGGTGCCAATCTTTGCCCCTGGGTTTCCACCTGTTGTGGCTGCCTGTAGGCAGGGGATCCATGTAAGTGTAGCCACATGGGACAGACTAGAGGCATTGAGCACTGTGGTGCTCAGAAGTTGGTCTCTTTGACCGATAAGTTGGTCCAGTAAGAGGTATTACCTCATCCACCTGGTCCCAGCATGAGAGACACAAAGACAGCTACAACAATGCTGCAAAATGAACATTTATGGCACTATTGTTTATAGTAACTGAAGAGCTTCAGAAGCTTTGAGCACAAACAACAAAAACAGTCACCCTGGCAACTGTGTGTGAACATGACCATGTTTACCCACCCATTTCTGTACTGCCTAGTCCCACCAAGGAATTTCAACCCCTGAAGCCAAAAGCTTCTTAAGTCACGCTATACACATGGTCAAGAAAGAGTTGACCAAGTTACAAGAACTTCAATAGCAAGAGGTTGGCAAGAATCAGAACAATTCTCGAAGCCTGAATAAAGACACAGCCCACAAGATGTAACCTCATCCACCCCTCCGCCCCCATCCATGAATAAGCAACACCTCAATGGTGGTCATGTAGCAGATGCCTCAAAAGATTAAAGTCATTGCTTTGCAACGATAACCATGTAGAGGCGATTCAAGGCTCCAGGAGAGGTTAACAATGGAATGTTTGATTTACTTATTCAAGGTCTGTTACCGTCTCTCTGGCATGTCATGCCCACAGCAGGCTCTTTAGAAACGTGACAAGTTTGAGCGAAGCAAACTGTAGGTTTGTTCCCAGAGAAAGAGCCTATGAAAACTGCCAGCTGCTCCTATGACCACCCAAACTGTCCACATATTTCTTAAATAGTGCTGAATTAAGTACAGGAATTGAGATATCAGGAGGGAAGAGATGGGAGATTGGAAAATGACAGAACTACTGGACAAGTAAACCTCAGTTCTGGCGAGGGGGACCATATTTCCCCATGCTGAGTACAGGACACCTGGTAAAATTACTCACATTCAAGCAAGTTCAACAGCAATCAGAACTATGCAGTACAAACATTCAGTTGACTGAGGCGGTGTTGAAAAGAAACACTGCCCGTAGTTGGATTCATTTTATTTACCTTCTTATCTTTAAGGCTTTGGGGATAACACACACACACACACACACACACAGTGACTGACTGACCTGACCCTCCATGCCTGGGTGGGCCCCTGGGACAGACTCACCTCTCCTGGTACCACATCTTCAAGGCAAAATGTGTGTGTGTGGGGGGGGAGGGGGGGAGGGAGAAGAGCACATTCTCCCCCCCCCCCCCCAGATTTCTGCCAGGGTTCACACCAGAATGTGACCAGCAGCTGCCTTTCTGCACAGTGCAGGAGGGAAGGGGCGGGAGCTGCTTCCAGCTTCAGGGGAGGGATGACCTGGCCAGTCTCTTTGCAGAGCTCATCTCTCCCCCCGGCCCCACCACTCCCCTGTGGCTGGAACCAGCTTGTCCCTTCCTGCCTCCACAGTGTCCAAAGGCAGCTAACAACTCCAGGCCGCTGCTGGCCATGGACATAACTCAGCCACCGCCTGTCCCCTGACTACAGCGTGAGCAGGAAGGGGTTAAGCCCTAAGGATGCATATGCACCAGGGCCCAGGGAATCTGACTGCAGGGGCTTTAGGGAACCTGGCCAGAGGGGTGGCTCAGCAGGGGAGAGTGCCTAGGGGACAGAGCAGTCCCATGCTTCTTGGGGGCAGGACCTAGGGTGGGGTGGGTGAAGAGTGTGTGCCTGGGGAGCTGCTGGAGGGGCACAAACAGGCTGGAAATAGCTTCCCCCCCACCCTCCCCCTGCAAACTCCAGAGCATAGCCAAGGGGCAGAGAGACTTCCCCATGCCAGTGCTGTGCGGGGCTCTGGCACATGCAGGGCTTGGCTCCTCCTAGCCAGCCCCCAGGCTGGAGAGTCTTGGGCTTTTCCAGGGTGCCAGCCCAGCCAGAGGCAGTGGGGGAAGGAAGGAGCCTGCCGGCCAGGCTGTGATAAACTGAGCACTCCGACCAGGGGCTGGTTCACCACACAGCGCTGGAGCAGGATGTGCCCTGTGGGGTGGGTGAAGGGGCAAAGCATGTAAAGGGCCAGTGTGGGGGGCAGCAGAGGTGACACATAACCAGCTGTCACCTGGCACCTGCCTGCCCTTACCAGCCACTGCAGCTTGCAGCCCGTGCCGGCTGGAAACAGGATGAGGCCCTGCTGACCGAGAGCCAGCACGCAGCGGGGGCTGTGCTGACGGACCAGCACGGGGAGCGGCTGGCCCTGTGTGCTGCAGCTTTGCCTCTCCATCAGCCTTGCACCCCCATCCTCAGCCGCTGGACCCCTGCCACTCACCAAGTGGGCCACTGGCGAGCAGAGATCCGGCCAGCAGCAGGACAGGCCAGTACTGATGTCGGGGGAGAAAAAATATGGGACAATTTCCCCCTTTTTAAAAGAAAAAGTCAGGACACCTGCAGGAGGGCTTAAATATGGGACTGTCCCTTTAAAAAGGGGACATCTGGCCACCCTAGTTCTGGCAGGCTGAAGGAGCAGTAGCAAGGAGGATTGCAGACATTTCAGTCACAGGTTTTAACACTTTGGTTTAACGGCTTTGCTGCCACCTACCCTTTGAACATCGAAACAAGGCAGAGTGCTACTTAATAACCTCGCTGTCTGTTCTGGTGACAGCCCACCTGCAAGGAATTTTGAATGTTGTTAACAGGCAGCCTGTTTACCCAGGCAGCTGTCTCTAGAGCACAGGGGAGGTGGGTGGCTGGATTTTTCAGTAAGATCCCATCTGTTGCAACAAGAGACACCAGGAAACAGCCTCCTTATGAAGAGGGCTGCTCTGAAAACTTCAGTCTTTTCATTCTTGCCCCTCACATTGCAGCCATCATCTTAGGGGACATGGTACGTCTCTAGTGAGAATTCAGACCTGCATCTCAGAAGATGCGTCTGAATTTAAACCCCTGCCAAGATTAGGAAGAGAAATCTCCCACAGCATCATGTGCCAACCCCTCTCCCAGATTTAGAGTTCAGGTTTCCACAGGCACTGTTCCATGAGAATGGTTTTGCTTTTGGGGGTGGGGAAGTATACTGGAGGCTGATTTTGTGAGAACCAGCTGAAGTTTAAGTTAGACCCCAGAAAAGTGGACATCAACGTGCCCCATACCTGACGGGATTCCCCCCACTCCCCTTAAAAGTCTTAAGGAAAGACTGAAGAGGAATGAAGTCCCGTTCCCTCACTCCAGCTGTCTGAAGCAAAGAGCCAGAGTCAGTGTCACCAGTACTTTGAATGTGTAAACCACAACAAGGGCTAACCACTAAACACGAGTGAGGAGGGTTCCTTTTCACGGCACTGCCACTTGGTTTATTTGGGATACCTGGCTCATGAGGGGCCTGGTGCGGTTATTGGAGCACTCTTACTTTACTCCAGTGGGTTAAAAAAGCAGAGAAAAGTGAAAAGAGAAAAGGTCCCTGCTGCCCTGGATTTAAGTGAAAAAGCAAGTAGCATGGTCAAAAGGATGCATGCAGGATTGGGGGGAGGGGGAGACAGAAATAGCATGGAATGCAAGAGGGGAGAGACTGAACACACCCCACAATGCACCCCCAGTTAGTTTTAGACACTGCTTTGGTATGGGGGCATTTAGCTCATTAAGCATCTAATTTGGCTAGGAAATTTCTACAAATGTACTTGAGTGTCTGATTACATTGTCCACACTTAGATGTGCATGAACGGGGAGGGGAGGGGAAAATCTACTGAACTGGCAGTAGGCAGATCACTTCGCCTATAGTGTTTTACACAAGTCTGGTTGGGGGTTGGGAACTGCATGGGAGCTTATTTCACTACTGCTTTAGCCTCTCCTTCATGCTGGACACATTTGCTATGCAGCCTTTGGTAGGGTCATCTCCCTCCATGAGGGTAGCGGTAGTTTATATATAACTCCCTACCCACACAAAAAAGTGTGTTACAGGCTCCAGTAGATGGAAAACACTCAGCACTTGCAGAGTACATATATTATTCTCCACACTATAGGCTAGTCATTTTGACGCTAGATTTGTACCGACTGGTTTTCTTTCAGAGAAATTCCCATCTCTTTAATCCCTCGTGCCTGACTCATCTACCAGTCCTCAAATTTTTGTGACTGAGGATGGGTCCAGATAATCCCTGCTGCTTTGGTATGATTGCAGTTTCCACCTACAGCCTTTAAAATGAAGCAAGGTTCAAGCCTTCTGACAAAACTTGACCCAAAACGGTTTGTAATGGAACTGGAAAAATTCAGCCCTGCGCATGCCCAATCTGTTTCTAGATCATTCCCTACTATTTACTGGGCATTACTGCCTGGCAGTGGAGGAGGGTGGAGGCAAGAGAACAGGATACTTCATCTTTATGACCACTGAAAATGCTTTTATAGAGTCCCAGCTCTACAGAACTGGGCTGGAAATATTGCCCAGATGGACCTAAACTGCAAAATCCTATGTAGACCACCACCAAGTTAGGTTTTCTGGCACAAAGGTTTACTGTTACATAAAGCCTCTTGCTGGTCATTATGGCCCTTCTGGTTCCAGATGGAATTTGCCAAGTACAGTAGGTAACAAAACTAGACTGAGTTTTGGTTTTGCTTCTAGAGCTTGCTTGCAAGCCCTTCTCATTTTGATCTGAACTGGTTCTTCCACTACTAATAATCCACACGGCTGCTGTTTGATCTACGTATTCCCAGGCAAGCCCAGTGGTTTTATCTGGTAGATATACCGGGAAAGGAGGAGTACATCTGTGTGTGTTCACGCTAGTTAAAGTTTCCTGTGTGGTTCAGCCAGTTGTGCCTACAGGTATGTTTATTTCACTACTTTAGCAAACCAGCAGACTTTTTAATGGAACTGTTGATATTTTTCCTGGCTGGAATTCCTGGCTGGGCTAGGCAGTGTACAACTGAAGTTCATTCCTAGCTACAGTCTGAAACTATTATTCTCCTCGTGGGACTGAAGAGAATTGAAGGTTTCCATTGCATCGGTCAGATTTCTTCCTTCTCCATCCTTCAAATTTAAGATATCTAAATAAAGGATCTCAGGCAGTTGACAGTAGCTCTTGCATAAGCCAAGGCTTGCTTGAACACCAGGCACATTGGACATTCATCTCCATCACTGCAGCCATATATTGCACTGTAAGTAGATACATTGCTGCACCCCAGCAGATGAAGCTTTAAGCATCGGACTTGATTCAAGGCCAAATACCTTGGGACAAGGCGGGGGAAGATTCCAGCTTTGTTAGCTTAGGCCACATGATCAATAGATCATTCTTTTGGTATTTTTCTTGGCATTCCTTTAGATGCTGCAATGGGAACAGTAACTCTAGTCTGCAAGCAGCATGCTTCTGTTTTGCAGGGCATAGAGACAAGGTACCACTACCAGCAAGACATTTATATTCCAGTAGCACTCAGAGGTCTCAACGAAGATCAGAGATCTATGCAAGGTACATTAGATATGCACAATACGAGTTCCTGATCCAGAGAGCTTAACGTCTTCAGTACACAAGAGAATTCTCGTTTTTACAAGAGATTAAGTAACTTGCCAGAGGTCACACTGATTGTGGCAGAGCCGGGAACTAAACCCAGATTGCCAGAGTCCCATTGCAGTGTCTTAAATGAGGAAGGATAGGCTGAGAGGTCTAGCCTTCCCTGAAACAAAGTGAGACAAGTTTAGATCAGTCAACTATTGACCAAGTACAACCCATCAGCGACAGTCCCTTAAAAAGGCCAACAGGGCATGCATGCACATATCCTCTGGGGTCTTAGAGTGTCGCCTGGTCAGACAGTAGGATGGCTCAAGCAGTCTGATTGCTAGATGCTGCCTTTGTTGAGAACAAAATGACAGCTGGTGCAAGACAGTAACAGGCTGAGACAATGCTGTCCTACAGAACAAGTGCTGGATTTGTTCTTGTTGCAGGAGGCGGTTTTTGCTCTAGCCTGCAGTGCATTCATGCCAAGCAGCGCTTAGACCCCTTGGGAGCCTGATCTATGGTGATTGGTCTTGGAATTCTTTACTGATTCTGGGGGGCACTTCAAAGTGAACTCTACCCCTGCTCCCATCCTAGACCTCTGGCTGAGTTAGGCATTTGCCAGCTCCTCATTCTATAGCCACAATGTCATGAAGTGCTTCATTGAAGGTCCAGGCGCACCTGGCCAGGAATGTAGACAATGGCTGGGGATTTCTGCCTTCATTGCTGAGAAGAGGCTGGTTTCATACACTTACTGACATCACACTGGTCTTGCAATTAGACAGACACACATGTTTAAAGACAAAGTTCTAACCTTGGCTACACCAACAACTCCCATTGACATAAATGGGAGCTGCATGGACATATGGTAGACAAGGGCTGAATTTACCTGAAGCTTTAGGGTCTTGGTATTCTGAGGGGATCTCTGAGGGGTACCAGTCGAGTTAGTGTGTACAACAAGAAGCAGTCACTAATGTAGGCATTTGCTCAGAGTAAGTGCCTACAAGATCCGTGTCAGATTCCTTTACAGAGACACTTGCTGTGTGCCTGAGTTTTGAGACCAGTCTGTGCAAGAACGCAAGTTGCAGCCTGCTCCTCTTCCCTAGCTCTGAGAACCTCTCCTCCACCCAAGCCTGTGGGCTAGTACATTACCCGTCAGGAGACATTTCTCAAAGGCACATGCTCACTCACTGGATTCTTCACCCTGGGCACTTTGTAGTGCACTGGACTGTGAGGACTAGCTGGGGAGAAATGAGAAGGATGCAGTTATGCTGCACTGCCAGACCAACCCACCCCACTCAAACCCTTGTTTGGTGACCAGGGCTTTGGAGCTGTGCTCTGGCTCCGCTCCAGCTCCAGGCAAAATCCTGCAGCTCCACTGCTCTGCGCTCCAGCTCCGGGCTCTGCTCCAAAGCCCTGGTTTGGTCCATCTCATGCTCTCTCTAGAAGGGTTCTTTCACCTCTGTCCTAGCCCACACAGACCCAGTCTAATGAGATTTTGCATCTCTAGGGCCAACATACAAGACTGATTGGAAGCTGGTAGTTCCTATTCAAGCAAAGCCAGGGAAGAACTTGCTAACTTGACTGCATGCTACCTTTGAGTCCAAATGCAACAGCTGTTTCTTATAGAAGCGATCTTGTTGAGCCAAGCTAGGGTAGTGTATTGGAGGGGTTATGTTGCCTGTGGGCTGTCTGGGATCTGCCTGCAATTATACAAGGCACACACACACTGTGTGTTGGGGGGAGAAGGGGGAAGAGAAAGACTCTCCAGGTAGCTCCCAGCAGTTTTGCCACAGAGCTTGTGTCCCAGAAGAGATTTCCCTACTGACAGTGGCTAGAAAGCCTTTGATTGTAGGGGTGTGCTGAGGGATGTGGGGATAGAATCTGGCTGGTTAGTTTGCTGTGTCTTTAGAGATCTGGCCTTTTATTTGAGCATTAGGATAGATGTGCCTGAAGTAGAGGCACCACCAGTGAGTTTTTAAAGGCAGATTCTTTTTTTTAAATGCAACACTTGTTTGCATGGAGCACCCACCCCTTCAAGGCATGGCTGAGTAACCAGAAACTGAACTAGAGGGGTTCACAGAGCAGAATCAACACCTTGTGTGGCACACGGAAGTAGACGGAAGAGACCAGAGAGACTCCCAGCAGCTCACACTAAGTTCAGCATCTTGCAAATATCAGGCTGTAAAACAACTCAGTACAACCTGTTGGGCTAAGTGTGCCCAAGTCCAGGAGATGACAACTAAGCACTCTTATTGGGAATAGTCTTGTATATTTTCCTGCTCAGCAGTCCCTGCTCAGGCATCAGCTACCACTCATTCGTTTCACCAAATGCACCATAAGAATGGCCATACTGGGTCAGACCAAAGGTCCATCTAGCCCAATATCCAGTTTTTGACAGTGGCCAATGCTAGGGGCTTCAGAGGGAATAAACAGAACAGGTAATCAAGTGATCCATCCCTGTTGCCCATTCCCAGCTTCTAGCAAACAGAGGCTAGGGACACCATCCCTGCCCATCCTGGCTAATAGCCATTGATGGACCTATCCTCCATGAACTTTTCTAGTTCCTTTTTGCACTCAGTTATAATCTTGGCCTTCACAATGTCCTATAGCAATGAGTTCCACAGATGTGCTTTGTATGATGAAATGCTTCCTTTTGTTTGTTTTAAGCTTGCTGCCTATTAATTTCATTGGGTGACCTCTGGTTCTTGTGGGATAAGGAGTAACAAATACTTCATTTACTTTCTCCACACCAGTCATGATTTTATAGACCTCCATCATATCCCCCTTTAGTCATCTCTTTTCCAAGATGAAGTCCCAGTCTTATTCATCTCTCCTCACATGGTCTCACACAGAGCTGGGGGAATATTAAACTTGGCAATCTTTTATACACCTGATCAGCAACAGAAACAGCTATAAATAAGGCACCTCATGAAGATGGAACTGGAAGTGTCTGACTGGTGCTTAGCCTAACAGGTGTTCCTACGAAAGGTTTGAGTTCAGCCAATTCAACCCAGGTACAAAGTTAACAGCTGAAATCAGTGGGAGCCTCTACTTATGCCAGGTTAGAATGACCAACAGATTGAGGTGGGAATACGGGGGGGGGGGGAGAAAGATATTTCAGGAATGTCTAAAATATAGGAGCACAAATCCCACTGATTCACAAGAGGACTTGTGACTAAATCACTAAGGCACTTTAGAAAGTCTCCCCTTTAAAAAAAATTAACAAAGCCTTCTCCAAACAGCAAGATAGTCAATAGATGAGAATTAGTGACAATGTTATTCCTTCAAGTAGACTAAGGAACCCAACTGGTAACTTCACTGGGACTCCATGGAATGGCCAAGGATTATGTGGGTGGGATCACAGAGGAGGGAAGCCACTTACATTCACCTGCTACTGCCAGTGCAAGTGCTCCCTCTCAGATATTTTTCTAGTCCAGAATGCCAGAACCCCATGGCTTAGGTCTACTTCCCTTGGGGGATGTGCTATAGTACATATTCTACAGTTCTTGGAAGGACAGAGAAGACAATTTAGTCCTGCTAAGCTCCTGAATGACCTTGAGGCAGTATCTCCAAGGATGGAGCAATGCACATAGCTTCTCATATCCTTCCACAACAGTGGTGGGACAGTCATTACATAACCACCCAATAAAAGTCTAGTGTAACTAACTTCTGTTTTTGGAGTCTTCTGGTACAGCCTTCCCCCTCCTCTCCTCCCCCTCCCCCCCATTTAAAGCAGCATTTTTGCAGCAGCTACTCCTTTTGACAAAAGGAGTTTTTAATTCCAGGCTTTCCTAGATACTTACCCATCCAGCAGAGCTACAAAACCATTGGTAAGTTAATGAAAACAGACCAACATGACTTTTCTTCCAGTCTCTTCCTGTAAGAGCTGGTGAATGAGCAATCTAGACTTCTAATGAAGACTTGCTACTCTTAAAAGAAAGAAGATTGACTTGGGATCTGTGTAGTAATTCTGTAAGGTTTACTAGTATGGATCTGTCTCATGGAAGGTGATGCAGTAGGTGCATTCCAAGTCAGTACAAACTAAGTTTTAACACCAGATCTATTCCAGTTTACACATGCTCAGAGTATCTATTGTGTCTTATGCAGTACAGAGTTGCCCATTTGCAACCCATGGGAAAGTTGAAGTATATATTTAAAATATTCCCTCACCTCTCAAGTTTTTGTAAAGAGCTCCCCACCCTTGACTCTTCTGGAAGAACGATTTAATATTAGAAGCAAAAGCAAAGAACCACACATCAGAAAGTTGTTTTGACCATTTCAAATATGAAGTTGTTTGCAACAGCTATATAAAACGCTCTGATTTTTCCATCAGCCAGAGCAAGTCCCTCGAGTTTAGCCAATATGTTTATCTACGTAAAGTCATGAAATACTCCCTGTTCTAGTTACTACTTTGCACTGTGCTGCTACCATAAGGAGTAGAGCTTACTGTGGTAGATTAAAAAAGTCTGAGATTTTAACCAAGATCAGCTTTTCATCCAGCAGAGGTCAGATCCTGGATCTAGATTGCACTTGGGGACTGCATGAGTATGAAGTCAGAGTTTTATTTTGCAGTCTCAATTTTAGAAGTAAAAGGGAGTTCTGTAGCAACTACATTTTGGAGAAACATGATAGCTCATTTTAATGCCAAAGCTGCTGCAAAAAGGATGAGAGATGCAGCACCAAATGATTTCTGACTTGGTTATCTTGATCTATTTTAGACACCGGAATAGTTCATTAGCACTTGGCTTTTATGACTTTCTTGTGAACAAAAACACGCAAGGCTATCTAAAGAGATAGAAACTTACTAGGACTTTGTCAGGATTTCCAAGCCAGTCTAGCTCCCATAGACTCCTTTGAAAATCCCGGTCCAAAAAGAAATATGTAGGCCAACACTTTACCCCTTCTATCGAAAATCAAAATTCGGCCTTTAAGGTTTTATCCTCCCACTCCCCAGCTTCCCAAATGAAGGTTTGTTTTAAACCAAGACAGTTGCACTTAAGATCTTTAGCTTTTCTCCCACACTCCACTGGCTTGGGTTCCACTTGAATTGGACTAGTTCTCCAGCAGTGGGATCTGACAGATCAAGATGAGTAAGTGGACATGTGTGTATATTGGCTGGTTACAACCAGGGCTACCTAATGCTCAGTATTTGGTAGGGGTACAGTCTTCAGAGCACATCACGAGATCTCTGCCACTGTGTGGTCTAAGATGTAGCTTTAGATACTGTATTTTCCTACTGTGCCTGGCCCAGCTGCCCCACTTAGAACCTAAGGGCTGCTCACTGAAGTGGATTTCTGTACTGTTTTGCTTGCAGGTTCAGACAGTGGTACGTGGCATTAGCATGCCACTAGCAATAAAGCTTCAGGCAACATGGAGAAGGGTGCTTCTTCATAACCAGTTCCAAGCCTTTAGATTGAGTTTTCCATCTCAGTTGAGAATTAAGGTCAGATGCTTAATGTGGGCAGGGAGGGTTGAAAAAAAAAAAAAAAAAAAAAAAGGGTTTCCTCCCCATGTTTATACATCACTTTTACTATTGGGGGGAGGGAGAGAGAGAGAGAGAGAGAGAGAACGTGAATACCTGTTCCCCACATTGGATTTGACAGGTGGGTTTCTTTCACTCCATACAAGAGCCAGTTAGCTCTGCTGGCATGTACCACACTAAATTGGAGCGGAATACAAGGTGATCTATGGAGTCTTGTAGTCTTTCATGAGACTTCACTAGGGGTCTGATGCAAAGCACTCAAGGGACTGGGAGCTTTTCCAGTGACTTTCGGATCAGTCCCTAGAAGGGCCAAGGTTGGTTGGCGTCATTCCCATTCAGGAGCCAACAGCCTCACTTACTGCACTGTGACAATAGCTAGAGATGCCTGTACTATCTGAGGCCTGTAGATTAAAAGGCTAAGAGGGACCATTATGATCTGGCACGACCAAGCACAGAACTTCATCTCAAGTTCAGTAATGGGATTCACTCCATCCTTTGGGAAGCTGCTACAGTGTTAATTACCGACACTGAAAAATCTGCATTGTATTTCCAATTTGTCTGGCAGGTGAAGCCATCCATCCATCAGCTCTTCTGTCTTTGTCTGGTAGGTTAGAGCATCCTCAAACTTGAGGAGGTCTTCTCCCTGTGTAGGTACTGTCTGGACTGATCAACTCACCTTTTAACCCTCTGATGATTTCAGAAGCTTGAACTCTTAGTTGTGTAAGGTGCATTTTCCAGACTATGAATCATAGGTCAACTCTTCTGTGAGCCTTTCCCTATTTAACATCCTTTTTAGAGTGGATGAACTGCACATATTCCAGTAGTGGAATCCCCAATGCCATGTACAATAGCATATCACCTCTTCATGCTTAGCATGCCCCTAGTTATACAGCTGAGTATGGTAACAGCCCTTTGGGGAGTTCATGATCAATGCAGCGATCCCTGCCTCCTACCCCAGTTGTTTTTCAGTGTCACTATCTCCTCAAATAAGGGATAAAGAAAACCATGGGGGAGGGAGGGGAACTATCCTAGAAGTACCCCACATTTTCCTCCTTTCTGCCCTGAAAGGATCTCACTGATCGTTAGCCCAGCAGAGCATCCCATACTACAAATGTTTTCCTTGGGCTAGCAATGAACAGACGGGAAGGGGAGGGGGACAAGCAAACATTGACATGACCTAGAGTCTGGTGCGACAGTTCCCTAGTCTGAATGTATCAGGTTGGTCTTTGTTCCGTTTTAACCCCTTCTGTTCACAGCCCCACCAACAACCCACTCTGCAACTTAATTCAATTAACAGCCACTGAATAAGATTTAGGCAACTTTGTTAGTCTGTGGTAAATCATGAGCCCTTTAATAATTAAACACTCATGAGCTTTCTGTATTGGATTGTAGGGCTGCAAACTGGACTTCCTTTCATTGTGGTTAGCAGCTTCCAAAAAGCAAGTTAATCATTGACCTGCCCCTTCACCAGGAGACCAGAGTCCTAAAGATTTCAAGTGTCAAGTTCTGCATAGCCAGTCCCCCGAAAGAAAAGAACCTGCCGAGTCAGACACTAAAATCCTCAGAGCTGATGAGCTCCTCCTTAAGGAGTGATTGACAGTTGCACCTAGAAGCCCCAGCCAAGGTTGGAGCCTGGTTGTACTAGGTGTTGTAAGCAGGGTTACCTACTTAGGTGGTGAACATCAGGATAAGAGACAAAAAGCATTAGCCCCATTTACAGCAATAGAATTGTAGCAGAGCCAGGAATTGAACCCAGGCCTCCTGAAGTGCAAGGCCATCCTTCTGCTCCCAAGACTGTAGGGCAATTTCCCCCTGGTCTCCTTGCACACTGGTGGCAGAGGGAGCCTACATAGGGTGACCAGATGTCCTGTTTTTAAAGGGACAGAACCTTTTGGGGGACTTTTCCTTATATGGGCACCTGTAGTGGGGCAGCTGCCCCACTCCCCCAGAAGAGGGGTTGAAAGCAGCCCTGGAGAGGACTGCAGCAGGGAAAGGGATCAAGAATGGCTGGGGGAAGCTGACTGGGTAGCTGACCACAGCTGTGGCCAGCTCAATCAGGGCCCAGCAGCTGGGAGGAGAGTCTCTCTAGCTTCTGAGAGAGAAGGACCAGGCTTCCTTGGAGCTGAGAAGGGTACCTGAGGTGAAGCAGTGCTGGGGAAGGGCAGAGGGAGCTGGGAAGCTCCAACCTGGTAAACCCCCAGGCTGCAGGCCTTGCTAAAAAGGCCAAAAAGGTACTGGGGCGGCAAGGAGACAGCCCAGAGATAGGCAAAGGCAGCAGGTCCTAACCCCCTTGCTGATGAGTGGTTTATAGACTGCAGTCTGACCCAGTGAGCGGGGGCTAGATGGTAACTGGCAGTAACCACTGAGGCAAGGTGTGGAATAGAGGGTTGGGGTTCCCCTGGGTAGGGAGACCCAGATTGTGGATTACTGCTGGGGTCAGAACCCTGATGTAAAGGGCACTGGGGTGCAGGAGGGACACAGGGGCCAGCAGCAGGTGAGACACTGGCCCACAGAGGGTCCTCTGGGCTGGAAGAGCTAATTCCCAGGACGACCAGCAGAAGGCACCACGCCAGTGAGTCATTATCCCCCACCCTATCTTGTTTTCACAGTTGCTATCTGGTCACCCTAAGTCTATAGTTCCCAGAAAGTTACGCACCCACATGTGGATTTGTGCATCCAGGTCTGAAAGCACTGTCCTTCACTTTCTGTTGCAGCAATAGCAAGTCTATTACAAGGTCAGACTGCACCAGGTCTATGGGCAAGAGCTACCCTCTAAGCTCTTCAGGTGCTCTCCACCTTCAGGGTATTTTGCAAGTGCAGTCCAGTACTCCTGTTAGGCAGACTAAAACAAATGCTTCTTCATCTGCTCTTCTGTAAGTGGTTCCCTCCACAGAGGGGGAATAGTTAAAAGCTGCTTCTTGAATTCACCAGGTCAAGGCCTACAATTTGGGAACTGGAGATCACGGTTTGTTGATCATATCCATTAAAAGAAGCCCACACGTGCACTTCACTCATTTTAAATGGGGTGAAGAAACTACTATTCCAGCTCAGGACCAAACCAAATGCTTCCTCATTTACTCCCATGAAATGAGAGACGAAAGGCAGAGTCTTGAACCGATGTCCTGTGTAGAAAAGGGACTAGAGAATCTCACCCTTGCTCAGATCCCTCTTCTGCTACTCTTGATTATGGTCATTGTTTGGATTCCAAGACCACACATTTGGTCTGGAGGATTGAGACCTCTGTATGGACCACTGGGGTCATTAAAAGGTGCCATGGGAGCGTTAAACAGCATTGAGGGGTGTTAGACCCACACTCCTGGCCAGATTCCAATTTTGGGAATTACATTCTGCCTATGTAAATTCCAGCTGTAGATTCAACTGGATACAGTATTCATCACAGCTCATTTTTCTAAACAGCTGCTGCGTTTCACTCCGGAGAAAAATGAACTAGACGATGGTACTTGTTATAACACAGTCAGGCCTGTACTTTGGACTAGTCCATAGCCTATACCACAGTTCAAGAACCTGCAGCATAGGTAACACTTTGAGTGTATGCACCACTTTCCCTAGATCACACTACCATCCAATATCCGCTGCAGAAATTCCCTACATGGAAAGGCAATATTAGGATAGTACTTAGATTGTTTACATTGTGTTTCCAGTTGCCAAAGTCAAAGAAACAGAATCCTTAGCTTTGTTTATTACCCAAGGCGCTATAATAAAAAGAGAATTATGCAAGTATCCAGACAGTAGTCTCTTATCAAGTGATCCCACAAAAAGGTCATGAGTTCCAGTATCAGGCAATACCCAAACGAAAGGGCAAGTGCTTCGTGGCCTGCCAGGACAGAAATGCTTATGGACCAGTAAGTGGTTCTGAACGCTGGAGTGGACCAGGAGGGGAAAAAAGTCACTCCACATTGCAGGAGAAGTGCCAAAGGTGGGCATAGGACATCCCCTGGGATGTGGAAGGAGAGTCAGCCTGCATCTGGTACCAGAGAAGGCATTCCTGAGTGGAAAGTGTTGCACTGACTTGTGACCCAGCCAGCCTGCCCTGACTCCAGAGGTAGCTATAGCAATCCATGTGTGGAGTACAGATCAGCAAGGTTTATGAAGAACATTGGGGTCTGTCAAGATGGACCACCCCTAACACAACTGTTAGGTAATGTTATTACCTTATCTTGTCATGTTTTTGCAATGGGACAGACCTGACGACTTAAGCTAGAGTTTTTCTGCCAATGGGACGGACACACACCTCTGCTTCCCTCTCACCTGCAGTAGTGTGGCACACATGACTGGCTTTAATGATCTGTCACCCAAACAGGACACTGTTAACCTCATCTGTTACTTCGGAGGCCAATAATGCAAAGTCCACAGGGATTCCCTGAATGTTATCCTAACATCTGCCCTACAAAGCAAAGTGGAGGAGCAAAATAACCCAAAGCTTTTAAACTACAGGAAAAATGAGGGGGGGAAATGAAGTGCAATGCCTTCTTGGGGATTTTCCTTTTCCTTTGGGCTGATCCAAGCTACCCCCCTCCATTATCAAAAAAATGGTTTTGATAGAAGTTTGGCACATCCTATGCAGCTCGTCTAAGTGCTCTTCATATTCAGGAAGCAAATATCTTTAACAATCACTCATGGAAGAGAGGAAGAAGCCAATCTGTAGGAGATGCCTTCATATGGCATATACTGCTATTGTAGTTGTGTTCTGCCTTATAATGCCTTTTACCCTAGCAGTTGTGTTGTCCTTTCCTCAAGGTGTGTCCCAAATCACTGAAAATCTAGGTTCTTAATAAGAGAACAAGGCCTGTCTCACATTAGCAGAGAAAGCCTGTTGTCAGTTCAGTTTGGGAGATTCAGGTACTATAGTGATGAGGCCAATTAAGAGCCTAGATTGATCTAGGTCACCTAGTTTACCCTAAGGGGCTAGTATAGGATTGTTTCCTATAGCATGTTCTCTAGACCAGAAGTTCACAACCTTTTTCTTTCTGAGCCCCCCCTCCCAACAGGCCATAAAAACTTCACAGCCCACCTGTGCCACAACTAGTTTTCTGCATATAAAAGCCAGGACCAGCACTAAGGGGTAGCAAGCAGTGCACTTGCCTGGGGCCCCCATACCACAGGGCCCCCCCAGGAAGCTATGTTTCTCAGGCTTTAGCTTCAGTCCCAGAAGAAAGGGCTCAGGGCCCCAGTTTCGGACCCATGTGGTGGGACTTCAGCTTTCTGGCCTGGGCCCAAGTGAGTCTAACACTGGTCCTGCTTGGCGGACCCCCTGAAACCATCTTGCAGGCACTCAGGAGTCCCCAGGCCACAGGTTGAGAGCCACTGCTCTAGACTTTATGAAGTCAGTCATACAGATACAAGGGAGGAAGACCTCCCCTCCCCCCTTCCCTTGGCAGACTCCTCATCTGTCATCACAGGTCTTTCTCCCCTACCCAGTGTTCATAGAACCATAGGACTGGAAGGGACCTTGAGAGGTCATGAAGTCCAGTCCCCTGCTCTCATGGCAAGACTAAGTATTATCTAGACCACCCAACAGGTGTTTGCCTAACCGGTTCTTAAAAACCTCCAGTGACAGATTCCACAACCTCCCTAAGCAATTTGTTCCAGTGCTTGATCAGCCTGACAGTTGAGAATTTTTTCTAATGTCCAACCAAAACCTCCCTTGTTGCAATTTAAGCCCATTGCTTCTTGTTCTATCCTCAGAGGTTAAGAACAATTTTTCCACCCACCTCCTTGAAGCAGCCTTTTATGTACTTGAAAAGCACTAGCATGTCCCCCCCCAGTCTTCTCTGCTCTAGAAGAAAAACCCATTTTTCCAATCTTTCCTCATAGGTCATTTTTTCTAGACCTTTAGCCATTTTTGTTGTTCTCCGCTGGACTTCTTCTAGTTTATCCACATCTTTCCTGGAATGTGGCACCTGGCTGGAGTTTTGTGTCCAGTTCCAAGTCCCTATCAGGGCAGAGTAGAGTATTCTGTTTGAAGACCGTTTATTCCAAGAGTACCAAACATGTTAAGCTTCCTTGGGCTACCACCATATATTCTTTCCATGTCTAGTGTCTCCATTCAGACTTGTTTGGGCACCACACCACCACCACTCCAGGAACAACGCTTGTGACCAGTCACTTCTGATCTAATCTCACACTGAGCACATCAGTTGACAAACACCTGCTTTTCCTCCAAGTGGAAGAGATTTGGGATTAAAGGGACAGGAGTCATGAGATCCAAGTTCCAATCTGTTACAGCTGCAGTCTGACTTCAGGCAAACCAACAGTGTATGCCTTTTCCTTCTGTTACATGATAGTGTTGACCCACCTTTGTAAAGCGCTTTGAGTTTCATGGACAGAGCACTGTATAACCAGGGGACTACACTGTCTTGTGCAATTCTAGCAATTAAGATTCTTCTACAGCATGTACACAAAGCAAGAAACTGCAATGAATTAAGATCAGGAAAAAACAGGCTATATTTCTCCCCCCTTTCTTCCCCTCCTCCCAGTCCATCACTTTTCAGCTACTCTACAATTCAATGGATCGCTCTCAAGAGAGGGGTCTTCATGGATCCAGAGAAGAAAATTGAGGAGCCCCCTCTATTGTGTTCACCCCATCAATCTACTGCATTCTAGAGGGATACTCATCATCCTTGCTAGACCAGCCTGTTACTTCTGCAGTCTCCTTTGCAGGCGGGCAGACACCAGCGTTACTGCATGCTGACACAATCTCGTTAACATGTAACCATGCACAATTCCTGTCCCAGTGGCACTAATTACTGGGTAGGCCACCCATTTGGAAACATTGAATTCTTTCCCTGAAACAATTAGTTTGGGTGGAATGTGGGGGGGCACAGAAGGGAAGAGAAGGCATCGTCCACAGCTGTCTCAATTCCTTTTCAGACCGCGGAACGGAGCAGCCAAGTTTGGAGCTCCAGGGTGACGTCTGTTTAACACGGCCGCCTGCAGTTCACCCCTCTCTGCATGGAGACTTTAAAGAGTCGCTACAGAGATGTTTAAGGCTCCTAGGAAAGGCTCCACAAAGAAGGGAAGTCCATTTTAACGGCCAGAAGAGGAGTACTGCCACATAGGGGTGCGTGCTGAAGGCCAAGCTAGATTCGCACTAGACACCTCGGTGCTTTAAAAGCAGCTCCTGCTGACAGGACGAGGCAGATTCTGCTCTGCTACACTGGTGTAAATCCCAGGTACGCTGAAAGAGGGTATATGTTGGTTAATCTGGTATAGATCTAGGAGCAGAATTTGACCTACAGAATTTCCCTTGGATATTAGGTTCCTTGTGCAGTTTTCACTTTAGTCTCATACCGAACAGAGGAGTCTCACAGGAGATCTTTGCAAGGGGAGTCAGCACAGCCCATGCTGCCTGGCAGGGGAAAAGAAAATCACATGCATGTTTATAAGAGTCCCCTAGAGGCCTGCTGGGCTTCTTTTCACCCACGCTCTGGCTTGTAAAGCAGAAGCACTTCCATTCTCAACAGTAGGGGTGCCCGTACTAAAGAGTGCAGCACACCCAAGTATACCTTCCATGCACACTGTGCATCCACAACAATGCCTGATTTACAAGGACCATGAACCCAGTTATTGAATATTTGTGTGTAAGAAGGCTCAGTGAGCATGATCTCTGCTTTAGTCCTCTTAAAGAACAATGAAGAGATTAGCAGCAGATGCTAATCATTTGCAGGGCTCTAACCAAACAGAAAAGATGCTTAATTTACATAAGCAAACTTCATTTTGCACAGCAAAATCCCCAGGACCTGGGATGCTCACCTAGCAGGATAGAACAGCTGGCATTTCCCCCACACACACAAGATGCTTTAGAATAGTCAAGCCCAAGTCTGGAGAATTCAAGTAGCAACACAAACAGCCCGTCTGCTCAGCAATGCAAGAAATTCCCTGAGACCAAGAAGGGAATCTGGAATTAAGTTGGGCACAGTGGACATTGCACCTTTCTCTTGAACCAGGCTATTAGTTTTGAAGTGCCTATAATCTAAACTGACTGTTGACAGCTGGCTTTAGGAAAGGCTACTCTTAACAGCTGCAACAGACTACCTGTTCCCCTACAGCATTAGCACTGCGTGGTTTAAACAGATCTCGGAACAATCCCCATCCAGCATAGAGAGTGGAGTCAGAATGCAAATGCTTAGTGCCATCTGCTATTTTAGATGATGCATGATGTGGTTTGCAGAAGGCACAAACTTCCATGTGCTCACAGGACTGCACTACCCTTACCACAAAACCCTCACAAAATGAGAGGTCTTCTCTCACGAAGCTAGCCCAGGAGCAAAGAGTTAAACAGCATGGGTTTGGGAAGGGAGCATGCAAGCCGCAGTGTTTTGAGACGTTTGCCAGACCACAGAGCAAGACAATAGACATGGTCTTACTGGAAGAAGAAATCTCAGATCCCTAGTGGGTGGTTTACTAATGGATTGTGTGGCTCAAGGTGCTGGAGTATACAAATCCCAGAGACAGAACCTAGATTCACTATTAGATTTCACATTTGTTTACTGGACTGGCTCTCCCGATCTTACTCCACCCTGCTCCCTCTACCCATTACAAGCTGATCCCATTTCAAACAGATTCTTGGGGGGGGGGGGGGGGGGGGAGAAGAAAGAGAATAAATAAATAACCCCACAATGCTTCCCCCAGCCACTGGGAGTGGAACTACACCAGGATTAACAGAGCGTGAAAGACAGACTGCTTCAGTGTCTGAACTCAAATTTCTCTACCGAGATCAGTTGAGGCTTTAGCCCAGTGACTGATACGGGAAGCAAAGCCAGCAGCAATTAGAGATCGATCTAGTGATAAAAGGGAAAGCCAGGTCTTCAGTAGGATGCAGAGGTAAAGCAGGAGAAGAAACCAAGTTGGGGGGGGGGGGGTGTACTTTTTCCTCCTTTCATATGTTTAGCTTTAGACTTCAATTCAGAATATTGAGAGAATGGATCCTCCCATTGAAGGACAAAAAAAAAAAAGGCAAACTTTCCCATGAAAATATTCTATTTTCTTTGAGAACAGGATACACCTGCAAGTCTCCAGTCAATTCCCCTCCACTCCACAGGCTTCATTAATGGGTTGACGGAACCCTCTGCTGGTGCAACTGTGAAACTGCATGCAAAGCCTCTTCAAACTTGGGGAAGAGGTAACAGGTGACAAGAGCAGGGAAGTCGCGGGTGGACCCATGCTAGCTGCACACCACATCCACGCTGCAAGAGAGAGGACCAAGACTCTTGGTCCAAGAGGCGCCATGTAGCCAAGGAAAAAGGTGTATTCCAGGAGAGCAGTGAAGAAAGCACACTCCAGAAAAGCCATGTGCCTGCTGTTACAAGGGAATCTGCACAACAGGAACCAGTCTTGTGCTTTGTAAGCATTAAGCAAACTAAGCTGCATGCAAGAAGAGTGAAAGCTGTAAACATCAAACCAAAACCCCAGGCTTCCTGGCTCACTTTTCTTTACCTGCAGACTAGAAGGGGTCTTGATAGCACTGGAAAACTTACTGATCTTTAGTATATACCAAAGAGAGAAGAGTTGTCAAGACTTTTCTTTTAAGAGAGAAAACTAAGAAACTAGAGCCAGAATAGTTGAACTAGACAAATCTGGTGTGTTTAAACCAGAAAACTATACCAATTCAGAAACTACATTCAAAGCCCACATGCACACTTTGAGACTGAGAGTCTTGAGATGGGGGGGAGAGGGAGAGAATACTTGTTCTTGCTGTTTTGATTTCCTGTCCAAAAAGAGCAATGATCTGACACTTTCAATAGAACAGCGAGCGGGGGGGGGGAAATCGAGGATTTGAGTTATTTTTCTATAAAACAGTTTGTAAACATCTGGATTTTGCAACGGTTTTATGGTTATTAACTTGGTGGGGAGAGCTATGGTTTGGGGGGGCAGGGAGGACAGAGGAGAATTTATCCCTTAAGGAGGCTTCCCATGATGTACTGCAAGTTTAGACAACTGAACAACAAAACCACACCTAGAGTGTGCAAATCCCTTTTCCCATCCTCTAGATTCCAAAGCAATCACTCCCTCAACACAGACATTCAGTTTTCCCGGCTACTGCCAGGTTTTTTAAGTCACATTTTGTTTATGAAACTAAGGAGTAGCCTGATTTCAAAGAATCGTGGCCCCTAAACAGAATAGCTGGATCCCCAGGACAGACCCACAAACGTGCCGTTTGCCATTGTATAATGTGCCCTTAAGTTGCACTGCATGCAGAAAGAGAGGGAAGGGGGTGGGGGGAGGGTGGACCACAAACATAAGAAAAATATCTGCTTGGAGACTACACTGTTCCCCCACCACTAAACATTACAGGAAAGACAAAATAAGACTCCAGAATCAGCACAATTTTGTTTTTAAATCAACCCCAGTTAAAATGATCTCAGTCCGTCTGCCCAGGCTACAGGGAGAGATTCAAAGCAGACGCCAAATACAAGAGTTATGAATACAGCGCTGCTATTACTATAAGAAATAGGGAAGGGGGGGGGGAGAAATCCCACTTAAAACACAAACAAACAGCTCCCAAGCAACAACCTGCAGCTTCTAGACTCCCAGTGATTAATGACAAGGTGGAATTCAAGGAAAGAAGCAACGTCCCGCGGCCGCTTTCCAGGGGCTTGACAACAAGCAAGGTTACTGGAGCTGAGGGACTCGACCAGAAACAGAGTTGCCAACACTACACTGCTGGGGGGAAACGGGGAGGAGAGGCTGGGTTCCTTCCACGCACCCCTCTTTCTCTCTCTGCTGTTCTGTGCGGACTGATCCCACTCCGCCGGCTCCCAGGGCTGGCCCCCTGCCCACACCCGCCAGCTGATGTCAGTTCCAAGAACTCGCCGAGTGGGTCAACCACAGTAAAGGGTTAGGAGAACTGGCTCCCAAGGGCCCTAGCATCTCGCCTCGAGGGGAAGGCGGGGGGTGCCCAGATGTGGGCTAGATCACTGGCCTCGACCCACCCCAGGCAGTCAGGAAGTGGGGGGCACTGACACAGTCCTGGCACCAGGCCAGAGAAGGAGCATCCTCGCTCTCGAGGGGCAGAGATGGGGGCTCCCCCCGTATGATCAGCACAAGCCAAGCACTTTGCAGACAGCCCCAGCACGCCCAGGGCAGCGCGCCCCAGCCTGGTACAGGGGGCAGAGACAGAGGGTGCGGGGGACTTGACCATGGAGGGAGGTGGCCCGGCTGACCAGCCCGAAGGAGAAGACGGGAGGGTCCCGGGGCGCCGCTGAGCGGGGGGGGGGGGGTCGCAAGGTGCAGCGAGGGGCGTTCACAGCGCACACGGGCTAGGTGCGAGACGCGCAGGGCTGCGAGCGCCAGGGGCACCGAGAGGGACAGCTGAGTGCAACCTAGGGGGAAGGTGGGGGACTGCTGGGCTCCCTGAGGTGAAGGTGCAGAGGGAGATGCTTTGGGAGCAGACTGCGGAGGGAGAAGTGGGGGTGCAGGGGAAGTTGCCTTGGGGTGCCGAATGAAGCTGCCTTGGGAAAGTGGGGGGTGCAGGGCGCGGGGAAAGCTACATGGGGGTGCAGGGGAGCTGCCTTGGGGGAAGCGGGGTGCAGGGCGCACTGAGGTGGGGTGCAGGGGGAGCTGCCTTGGGGTAAGAGGGGTGCAGGGTAGTGGGGGAAGCTACATAGGGGTGCAGGGGGAACTGCCTTGGGAGAAGTGGGAGGTGCAGGGCGCACTGAGGTGGGGTGCCGGATGAAGCTGCCTTGGAGGAAGCTACATGGGGGTGCAGGGCGCACTGCCTTGGGAGAAGTGGGAGGTGCAGGGCGCACTGAGGTGGGGTGCCGGATGAAGCTGCCTTGGAGGAAGCTACATGGGGGTGCAGGGCGCACTGCCTTGGGGGAAGGGGGTGAGGGCGCGGGGAAGTGGGGCAAGCTACATGGGGGTGCAGGGCGCACTGCCTTGGGGGAAGGGGGTGCAGGGCGCGGGGAAGTGGGGCAAGCTACATGGGGGTGAAGGGCGCACTGCCTTGGGGGAAGGGGGTGCAGGGCGCGGGGAAGTGGGGCAAGCTACATGGGGGTGCAGGGCGCACTGCCTTGGGGGAAGGGGGTGCAGGGCGCGGGGAAGTGGGGCAAGCTACATGGGGGTGCAGGGCGCACTGCCTTGGGGGAAGGGGGGTGCCGGATGAAGCTGCCTTGGGGGAAGTGGGGACGCCCGGCGGACCTACCCGAAGTAGGCGGCGGAGGGTCCCGGGGCGCCGCCCAGCAGCACTAGGAGCGCGCAGGAGGAGAGCCATCCCAGAAGGAGGTGTCCATCCAGCATTTTGCTGCAGCGCTAGGGCTGATCATCTCGTTTCCCCGCAGAGCCCGATGAGGCTCCGGCTGCCCGAGCCGCCTTCTTATAGCCTGGGAGGCAGCGAGTGCCCAGCCGGGAGCGGGGCGGGGCCGCGCGGGCCGGCCCCGCCGGGAGGCGGGGCCCCTCCCACAGGCCACGCCCACACGCCGTGAGGGCTCTGCGGGGAGGGGCGGGGACGACCGGGGAGGGGCGTGGTTAGGAGCTCAGGCTCCGCCCCCAGCGGAGGCCGGCACATGCGACTGTGAGGGGAGGGCTGGGAGCAGCTGCGACAGGCAGGCTGGGACTCACAGGGAAAGAGGCAGGCAGATATAGCGGGCTGGGTGGGACGGGAGTGATCGAGGCACGGAGTGCGTGTGTGTGTGTAAGAGAATGCCTGTGCATGAGTGTGAGAATCAGCTGTGTGAGCGTGATTGTGCACACGAGCGTGAGAATGAAGCTCATGGCTGCGATTGTGTGCATGAGCGTGAGAATCAGCTGCATGAGTGTGACTGTGCGCATGAGTGTGCGCGTGTGCATGTACGCTTGATTGTGACTGCAGGAGTGAGCAAGACGTGAAAGTGTGACTGGGCTGGAATGCTTGCATGATTGTGAGCATGAGCATGTGGGACTTGTGCAAGAGCTTCACTGTGCTTGTGTGTCTGTCGTGCCTGAATGAATGGGGTATGTGAGTTTGTGGACATGCGAGTGTACAGAGTGTGCGTGAAGGTGAGTATGAAGTGTGTGAATAAGTGAGAGTCAGAGGAAATGTGCATATGTGAATAAACATGAATGACCAGGAGTGTGTAGTGGATGAGTGTGAATGAGAGGCAAAGAATGAACACATGTATGTGAATGAGTGTTTTGGTGTAGTAAGAAGTATAAGGTCCAGGGACATGGGGGTTATACTTCAGTGGATTTATTTTTCCGTGTGTAAAATGCACCTCTTGCAACCTCCAGGTGCATATGATATAAAAACTATCAAAATAAAATAATCATAAAATTGTCAACATGTCAATTAAAAAGAAATTCCTTGAGCCCTAAATAGAAAAATCTTTCTGGCATTCCCAACTTTTTGGGGCAACTAGACCCATTTAACCAGACTAAAACCTTGATCCTATATAGATTCATAGAGTCCAAAGCCAGAAGGGACCATTGTGATCATCTAGTCTGATCTCCTGTATGACACAGGCCAGAGAACTTCCCCAAAACAATTCCTAGAGCAGATCATTTAGAAAAACATCCAAGCTTGATTTAAAAATGGCCAGTGATGTGGAATCTACCACAACCCTAGGTCAATTGTGCCAATGGTTCATTACTTTCACTGTTAAAAATGTACACCTTATTTCCAGTCTGAATTTGTCTATCTTCAGCTTCCGGCTACTGGATCGTGTTATATCTTTCTCTGCTAGATTGAAGAGCCCATTATTAAATATTTGTTCCCCTTGTAGATACCAATGGACTATAATCAAGTCATCTCTTAATCTTCTCTTTGTTATGCTAACTAGATTGAGCTCTTGGAGTCTATCACTATAAAGCATGTTTTCTAATCCTTTAATCATTCTGCAGGTCTTCTCTGAACCCTCTCCAATTTAGCAACCTCCTTCTTGAATTGTGAGCACCAGCACCGGACATGATATTCCAGCAGCCGTCACTCCAGTGTCAAATACGGAGGTAAAGTAACCTCTCTACTCCTACTCAAGATTCTCCTGTATATGCATCCCAGGATGGCATTAGCTCTTTTGGCCACAGAGTTACACTGGGAACTCATGTTCCACTGATTATCCACCATGACCCCCAGATCTTTTTCAGAGCCACTGCTTCCCAGGAGAGAGTCCCCCAACCCTGTAAGTATGGCCTTCATTCTTTGTGCCTAGAGGTATGCATTTACATTTAGCTGGTTTAAAACGCATGTTGTTTGCTTTCGCCCAGTTTATATCAAGTGATACAGGTCAGACCTAGCCTCTTCGTTATTTACCGCTTCCCCAATCTTTGTGTCATCTGAAAACTTTACCACTGATGAATTTATGTTTGTGAGTGTATATGAGAGACCATGCACACAAGGATGTGTATATGTCCACAAACTGCTATATAGTAAAGGAGCGGGAAACTTTCGAGGAAATTGTATAGCCCTTCATTAAATACTTGCTGTGCCAGCTAATGCCCACCTCATATCCAGTAGTGCTGAGCAGTTTAACCAGCCCCTTCACTTCGAGACTGCGGTTTGCAGTATTGTTAACCTGAAAAACAGAAGACAGACAAAACTTCCAAACCCTGAGATGTGTCTGTCATGAGATTTCTGAATTGGAACCCGGTTGAGAAAAGTTTTGCTTCTTCTCCCGTGCCCTGGGAGCATGTATGATGCAGGTGGTGGATTCACACCTGAGTGAGGGGCTCCCCGTACAGCTACTGGCAAGGGGATTCCACTCTGGCCCTTTTCCGCACCTCTCATGCCTCAGCCACTCTCCCTGGGCAAATCCGGACCCCCAAGCCTGCACTGTTGACCCTTGACCTTAGTTCTGCTCTGGAGTGCCCCTTGGGGGTGTTACCATGAAGACAGGTGCTTTGAGGAGGGAGCTGGCTGAGTGTAAGCCTAGAGGGAAGCATTTCCATACAAACCACACATACTAACGGCCAGCCAAATCCTGCCTCCACAGGAAGTCAAGAAGAGGGCTCTTAAGGAGCAAGCGGCATCGGCATAGCATTGACCACAGCAACCAAGCCTTGCCTCCATTTACAGCTTTTTGTAGGGCTCACATGATGGCCGCCATTTTGGACAACACACCAAGGATTGAACCAGGGAACCTCCAGAGCTGAAAACACACATCTCTATAGCTTGAGCTAAAGAGGGGAGGGTACATTTCCAAGCTCCACCCACAAAATAAGCCCCACCCACATGATACCACCTCCAGTAGATGATGCAGGTGTTCAGGCTATGATTATGCATGCTCTTGTAGGGATTTTCAGACTATAATCCTCAATTCTCCTTCTTTACATGCTTGGATGAGCAGTGAAATAGTTAATCTCTTAAGGATCAACATTGTTAGCATCACATATCTGAGTTGGAACTCACTGAGATGAAGGGTGCAGGTCTCGCTTCTCAGTTATTGTTTCAGGTTCTTCGAACACAGGCAGACGTCGCTGTGCCAGTTACACTCAGCTCGTGTTGTCAAGGCTCTTTCAGCAGCTAGATACTTTTTAGTAAAATGAAAGGTTAAATACTGGAGAATAAAAAGGCAATATGAAAAAGGTACCAGTCTGCCATATCAGCTGCATATGACCCATATCGTCTGCGGATCAGACACAGATGAGGACATGTAATAAACTGGCCAAGATTACATACCTCCTCTGGACGAAGGAAGCTTGTCCCCAACAGTTCAAACCCCGGACAAATCCCCAAGTGACAGCTGCCATCTTAACTGATACACCAGGGATTGACCCACACAGACCTCCAGAGGTGAAGGCATGAGTGTCTACACAACTTGAGTAAAAGACCGAAGCTGTCAATCTAAGAGCTGAAACAGACCTATATCTTCTGGGGATTGAGCACAGAGCAGGACACTAACACTCTGACTCTGACCAGTAGGTTACACTCATACATGACAAAACATCCAAAATCACAAAGCTTGCATCTAATTCATGAGTTCTGGGATGGCTGTGTTTGTGCAACCTCCAGGCCCCTGGATACTTTATGGACAGGCTAGGTCAGAACCTCATCCACTCAGAGGTAGATAAGTGGGGAAAGTCTTCAGGGGCACTTCAATCCCAGGCCAGTCCCTTTGGCAGATTCAGAAGCTAGACGGGCTCACTCTCCCTTCCTATTGATTATGCACCCATTTGTCATTTCAACCTGGGAATCTACACACACACACACACACACCTTCCAGGTTTTGAGCTTTTCCTAACACCAGCCCAGCTTTGCAGATCTCAGCTGGTGTTCCAGTGACTTTCAGAGAAGATCAAGTTCAGATTGCATTTCACCTAGCTGGAGACACCACAGAGAGCAAAAAAAATATTTCCGAGGTGTCATGGAACCTTCCATGGCCCAGTGTTCCATCTCCCCTGGTTAACTAAATAAACTCAAGACAGTTGCCACCCAGCTGAGCTCTAGCCCACTCTACATGGACAAGTTCAGGGCAGCCTCAGTTCCCCAGCCAATTGCAATGTGCAGAACCGAATGGAGAAGCAGGCAGTAGTTTCACCCCAGGCCCCAGCAGGGAGTTGTTTCTTGAGGAAAGCCAGTGCTGGTGGCACCTATAGAATAGAATATCAGGGTTGGAAGGGACCTTAGGAGGTCATCTAGTGCAACCCCCTGCTCAAAGCAGGGCCAATCCCCAGACCCCTAAATGGCCCCTTCAAGGATTGAACTAACAACCCTAGGTTTAGGAGGCTAATACTCAAACCACTATACTGCATGAGCCTTTGCTTCCACAGGGCTGCTGACCTCTCACCATTTAAATGAGAGAGTTCTGCACAAAATAGCCGACATTTAAAAAAACTATGAGCGGGGTCGCAAATGCATCTTTGGGGGGGTTGGCACGAATCCTTCAACCGATGGACAAGACGCTTTAAAAACCATCCTCCATCTTCATCCCCAAGAATGAGCAAGAATAAGGCAACAGGCTTGTGTGTTTGCGAGAGATTCCGATTGTGGAAAGGAACGATAATCTACACGGCCAGTCAGTGCAAATAGCAAGAGTGCTTGGAAAGGTGGAGTGGCCATAACGTCTCGCTGTTTCCCCGCTCTTGACGCTGAGTAAGGAAATGAAGCTGATTCACTTTGAAGTCCAGACTGCATGTGATTCTTTAATGAATGAGACAACACAGGGCATTTTCAGGAGTTGCAAAACAGGGGCTGACAAGAAGATTCCTTCTTTCGGGAGGCAGGTGAAAAGCACATGCAAGGTGTCTACAACTTTGCCCAAACTAACGTCTTTCCTGACTGAATACTCTGCTGAATGCTTAGGTGGTGGATTCGCATTGTTCTCACGATCACTTGCTGATCGAAGCCATCTACTGGATCCCTTTCCCTTATTAAAAAGGAAGTATATAATGATTTCAATATAGCACATAACAGTGTCACAACATTATATTTGGTGAGTCTAACCACCAATGAATACAGTTAGGGTGCATTGTATGCACCACACATATAGAGAGCATGAATGGTGCCATTCTGAAACAGACCTGTGGCTAGCCTGGATTTTCAAAGTATCACTTCCCTAGGAAGTCACAGTCCAAAGCAAAATGCAGGTCTTCCTGTTCCCGGCTCAGCACCTATTGGACACTCATTTGAGCAGGTCTGACATTCCACCCAGCAGAGGGCACCGCTGCATAGACATACGACACGGCGTTAATAGAGGTTTTACCAACAGTTAAAACAACCAACAGCCATTTTTAAAAAGCCTTTTAATTGATAGTGTTTTGCAGAATTTCAGTGGGCGCGCAATAGCCTGCCTGAAACAAATAGACTGAGCAAACAACCACTCCGCAGTTCAAGAAAGAGCATTTAAAAAAAACCAAAAACGTACACACTTGCAACTACATCTAAACCCGCGAATAGTGCTGCTAAGGAAATATAAGATAGATAGCCAATACTTTATCATTGGAATAATGGACTGGAGCTAGAAGGCTCTGTGGAGAATGACTGGGACAAAGGCATGGAACTTGGTCGACTCGCCAGTGGTGAAGTCAATTATTTGTAATGTGCTAGCTAGTGTGTGTGTGTGTGTGTGTGTGTGTGTGTGTGTGTGTGTGTGTGTGTATACATACTTCCGCCTGTCATATGACAATGGTGAAGAATCACAGAGTCACTTTCTTCTAACACTGAACAAGGAACTTTATTAGCAAAAAGAAAACAGTCCTATCCGGGAAGCGACCCTGTTCCCAGTCTGCTTCAGTGTAGTTAGAGCTTCTGCCTAGAATCTTCCCCTACCCCCCCTTTGGTCTCACTTCCTACTTCACAGAGCACATATCCTACGGCCCTCCACTGGATGGAACGGCAGCTCTTTTCAATTATTTGTGATCGCTGTTTAGAGGTTTGCCCCGAAGAGGATAAGCCATTGTCCCATCTGCCCCTTGCAGGCCAGACTTCGCCTTCCAAAATGGGAGGTGAGCTTTGATCTCTGCAACCAGGTCCTTACACAACTACAGCAGTTGCTTCACCTCCCCCCCCTCCCCCCCGTGCCTATAGGAGCCCTATTAGATCACAGGGAATGACCAGGGTGACTTCAAGTTTTCCCTCTCTGTGACTTGTGAGTCAGCTCTCAGGCTCCTGGCTCAGCCAGGGCAGAGCCAGTTGCAGGATCGAAGCGATTTTTCTTTCCAACTTGCCTCTTTTACTAAATGAACCCTTGACTTGCTCCCTTTTACTTCATGAAACTTGAGCTGGTCTACCATTTTTAAACATTAGCTTGAACTTCCATCCTTTTATTTTCCCTTCTTGTTTCGTTCCTTTCCCCTTGGTTTATTTTTCATCGAGCTCCCCCAAAACATTCTCTCTTTCTGAAGGCATTTCCTGGCAGAAACCAAAGTGCCAACCACTCAGCTCTTACGAGTGGCCACTCAGCCAGAGCTCCGACAGCGTGAACCAAACCTCACTGATTCAATGACTACAGCTCAATGGGGGGGTTGAGTCATAGAAGTCAGAGCAAAGGGAAATACCTATGAGGTCACGTCGTTCATCCCCGGTTGCCAATCCGGTATGATTTCCTACAGTATATTTAGTATTAGGTTCCAGTTTGCAATGACTTTAGTGGTGCAGTCTAGTGAGGGGTGGAGAGGGCTAGTTATCCCAAGAAGCCCTGAGCTATCATTCCTGCCCTGACCCAGATTCCCTCTGAGGCAAATCACTCACACTTCTCTTCCTCAGTTTCCCCAGCTGGAAAATAGAGATTAGTTATCTACCTCACAGAGGGTTCCTGCTGTGTTTGAGGCGGCAATGAGCCCATATGTGCCAAATGAGTAATTATTTTAAAGTGTTTATTCCACAATCTAATGGAGCTTAATGGCTATTAGCCAGGATGGGTAAGGAATGGTGTCCCTAGGCTCTGTCTGTCAGAGGGTGGAGATGGACGGCAGGAGAGAGATCACTTGATCATTACCTGTTAGGTTCACTCCCTCTGGGGCACCTGGCATTGGCCACTGTCGGCAGAGAGGATACTGGGCTGGATGGACCTTTGGTCTGACCCAGTACGGCCGTTCTTATGTTCATTGTTAGGAATTTTCTCCCTGATCTTCATCCTATATCTGTTTGCTTATTTTCACCCCGTGACGCCTGCTCATACCCGTGAACAATTGCTCCCTCCAGGGTGTTTCCACTATTCAAATATTCATAGACAGGTATTGATGGGGAAAAGGTTCTCTGTTCTTTTCCAGCAGCAATCAGCCAGATCTGCATAGCTAAGAATTCCCCCCAGTGCAGAGAGCTCTGAGCTGGCGCAAAGCCAGCATATCATACTTCAGGGCTACACCTCCCTGTATACGCACTCAGTGCCAAGGGTAGGGGAGTC
The DNA here is from genome assembly GCF_011386835.1 of Chrysemys picta bellii. Taxonomy (NCBI): domain Eukaryota; kingdom Metazoa; phylum Chordata; order Testudines; family Emydidae; genus Chrysemys; species Chrysemys picta. The sequence goes on from NC_088792.1 coordinate 8,906,724, forward strand.
TGAGGAGGGACCCGGTCAGAATGTGCTGTGCTCCAGTTATACCCTCTGGTGTACTGTCCCTACCACTGCCAGTTGGGGTAAGAGTAGTAGCCAAGCTTTTCTAGCCTATGCCCGGGCTGAAGATGGTGCATGTCTGCCCTGAGAATCAGGGAGCTGTAAGTGGCTACCTCGCATCACCTTCCCCAGATGCTCCAACCTCTTCAATCCCAGCTCTCACTCCTCCTGTCTGCCCTCCCATTGAAATTCACCACCGTGCACCACTTAAACCCCCCTATTTTAAGGACTTTCAGTGGTGCATGGGGTTTTATGCAAGCCCTCCACACAGGAGCAAATGTCATCTTCTGTGCAAATTCCAGGATCCCCCGCCCTCTTTACGCCTGGGGAGGGGACCACAGGGAACCCTGCCAAAACCGATCCTGAAGGCACAATCTGATCCTCCAGTTGTGTCAACCCAGCTTTTTGGCTTGTTCTTCTGCCTCTAGTAACAACACACAGAGCCTGAGCTGATCTCACCTGCACAGGTGTACGTGGGATCAGGCCTATCAGGCGTAAGTAACATGGACAAAGCTACACGGAGTCATTTTGCAAGCGCCTCATTCACACAACCTCAAAGCACAAGAGGTTTGACCATCCCTAATTTGCACCACGGAACCACTTTCTCTCGCCTTACCAGCCATGCTCAGAGGGGGCTGACCACACACCCTCGACCATCAGCATGTGTTACAGCAGCTGTTACTGGGTGAATATTAGGCCACATCCAAAGAGGCTTAACAAGTGGGTGGCACTTCTAAATGAGTGTCTGTTCCACAGTTGTTAAACCTTATTAAATGTTGCTGACAAGCAATCACTATTCCTAGCGCACCATCATGGACTAGCTCAGATCCCTTCCCAATGTTGCAAGCTCTTTCCATTCTATCCCAAGTCTCCCGGCAATTAGGGTTTTTCTTAAAGCCCCAGTTCATGATTTTTAAGCCAATCTCATTTTGGGAGGGAGGGGGGAGCAATGGTCTGACTCATGATTTGTGAACAGCTGTTTACAGTGTTGTTTTCCTGATGCACCACAGACAAGGACTGAGAGGGGAATGTTACTGGATTCCCCAAAGATGCTCTGGAATGGCTCACACCTTGCATTCATGGAGTCTGGGGTGAGGGGAGTATGACCTTTGAGAATCCTCAGCTCCTCCATCCTGGTTTCTAACCTTTCATATCAGCTATAGCCCAGAAAGGACAGTTCTCTGCCTTAAGGACAGTCATGTGCATCACATGTCTTAAGATGAGACCATCAGCTTGAAAATTTATCTGTTGGGGTTTGGGCTTTTTTAATGAATTCAGGGTCATCCTGCACCTTTCCCTGGGTGTACACAGGCTCCAAAGGAAGGAACACAAAATCCATCCCAAGGCTTAGCTGTTTCCAGGGGTCCTCCTCAAGGACCGCTCAGCTCACACCCTAGGTCCTCTCCTTCTAGAGAGCTATTCCCCCTCTCCCTTATAGCCAAGTGGGGAAATTGAGCCATCTGCAATTGTGAGCCAGCAGTATACACTTAATGCTTCCCAGCAAGGTCAACACCTGCTGAAAGGGCAGGGAACCAGGCAAACACTGATGGCCTGTCACGTGTGCAAAGTAAACAGTTAAAAAAAGTAGAGGATAGGTTTTTTCCCCCTCTAATACTTTTCAGTTATTATAAGCCCTGATCCTACAGGAGATTCACTAGCATGGGCCCCTATGCTCATGCAGAACCACAATTCAGTCAATTGAACTTCACACTTCTACAGGAGTTTACACTATCAAACCCAGCTACAGGAGCAGGGCCTTTTGCAGTATACCGGTAACAGCGGAAGGCAAGATATTTTGACACCGTCTGATTTTAGTTAGTGTCCTGTTAACTATTATCACAGTGTATTATTACGAACCTTAGTTTACTAAAAGCAAATAGATTTTAAAGCTCTAATTGACTTTTCACCATTAGTCTGGTTTGCAATATGTATGCATTCAGGGTGCAGTAATAACCCTAACAGTACTTTGCACCTATATAGATCAAAGTGAATTACAAACCTTCACTTGTTTAGTCTGTGATGATCTCTAGCCAGTTTCAGTTCTGATCCTTGTGACCTGCCACAAGCTGCTGTGTTTGGGCCCCTGCCGCGCTGTCCTCCCAGCCCAGCAAAGAACCAGTCTGTCCAGGCCACTTCTTTAATGCCCCAACCGTTTTCAGCCAAACTCCAAAATAAAACAATTCTCCTGCCCCGGGGCTTCCTTGCCAGAGTCTCCATGGTTCTTAATAGCTCTTCCCCTCACTTGAGCTTTCAGCCTTTATAGGAATCAGGTGCTCAACACTTGATCTCTTGCAAACTACCAGCCTATTCTTAACAGGGCTTTCTACCTCTGAACAGGCCTGGCTGACCCCGGGCTCCTAAAGCGGCAGCCCCAGGTCACACAGCACTGCAGCACATGCTCAGAGTTAAGCACCTGCCTAAACACTTTACCGAACCTTGGCCTTTGGGGTCAGCCGCTGCAGGAGGGTGTTTGGTTTAGTTGCTGCTTTCAGTTTTTCTTTAATAAATCACAAAAGCCTAAACTCAAGCCCTAAGCTTCCCGCTGGTGCATAACGAAAGCTGGACTCTTCAGCCCGGATCCATGTCCCACAGAAGCAGGGCAGGCTCCAGGCACCAGCGAAGGAAGCAGGTGCCTGGGGCGGCCAATAGAAAGGGGCGGCAGTCCATCCGTGATTGGGGCGGCACGTCCGGGTCTTCGGCGGCACTTCGGCAGCGGGCCCTTCGCTCCCCCTCTTCTTCTTCAGCAGCACTTCGGCGGCAGCTCAATCGGTTGTTTTTTGTTTTGTTTTGTTTTTTAATTTGCCGCTTGGAGCGGCAAAAAAGCTGGAGCCAGCCCTGCACAGAAGTCAACAGGAGTCTGTCCTTTGACTGTGATGGACGATAGAGGGCTGATCCAAACCCCGTTGCTGAGATCCCTGTTCCCTAGGATGAGCTCAGAGCAGGTCCTTTATTGGTTTGGGCCCTGATCTTCCAAAGACTTATGCTCATGCTTAACTCATGCTCCAGGGAAAATGAACAGAACAGGTAAAGATCAAGTAATCCATTCCTGGGTGACAGGGGATGGATCACTTGATGATGACCTGTTCTGTTCATTCCCTCTGGGGCACCTGGCATTGGCCACTGACGGAAGACAGGATACTGGGCTAGATGGACCTTTGGTCTGACCCAGTAGGGCCGTTCTTATGTTCTTATGTTTAAGCACCTGGGTAATCCCAGTGAAATCAGCGAGACAGCTCCTGTCTTTAACGTTAAATAGGTGCACAAGTCTTTGCAGGACGGGGATCTTAATTAGCACGTTCTATGGGCCCAAACCTTCAAACAACCCTTATTAGACATAAGGAGTTAACTCCCATGGCACCTTAATACCTTTAAAAATCTAGCCCAGAATGCTTACTACTGTGATTTGCCTCATGGCAAGATTGGGTCCTGATTAGCTTTGTTGTGTTCGGTGACTTGAGGAAATAATGTTTTATTCGTTCTAGAAAGCCACCCGGGGCCTTGGAGGTTCCAATCCAGCCAAGTATGTAAGCAAGTAAGAAATGCTGCTGATTTCAATGGGGTGAAGCAGGTCGCTAAACATTGTGCTGGGCTGGGGCCTTAATGTGTTTCTGTTCCAGCCCAATAAAAATAAAACACATATTTACAGGAAAGTCTCTAAGGATGCCCATTGCTTAACTCACCCACAAGAGTGACAGTTGCCCCGGCAACCTGTACCTCTATCTTAAGGTCACCCACCTTACCTGTATATCTGTTATTGATAGCATGACCAAGGCAGGGGTCACTGACCTTGAAAACGTATGAAACAAGCTAAGTGAAGGACATGCCAGGGCCCCACAAAGGAAAGGAAAAGAGAAGTGGAAAAATGAGTGCGGGGCGGAGGGGTGGGGGACGGAGAGCGATAAATAAATTTAAAAAAAAACAACCAAAAGAAAAGAAATTGCCAGACAGGGGGAGATACATGGTCCAGCTAGTCCGTTATCCCGTCTCTGACAGTGGGCAGCACCAGATGCTTCAGACTGAGGAGCAAGGAACCCCATAATGGAATAACCTGCAGTGATGGGGTTAATATGGGCCTGAGAGGCCAATTCACCAGTCTGGGTGCACCTGGAAGGTGGGCCAGGCCTAATTGGAAATAGAGTTGCCAGGTGTCTGGTTTTTGACTGGAATATCTGGTCAAAAAGGAACCCTGGTGACTCTGGTCAGTACTGCTGACCAGGCCGTGAAAAGTCCAGTTGGCGGTGCAGTGGGGTTGGCAGGCTCCCTACTTAGCTCCCAGAAGCATCCAGCATGTTCGGCTCCTAGGCGCAGGGATGGCCACAGGGGCTCCACGTGCTGTCCCCAGCCCTAGCACCGGCTCCGTAGCTCCCATTGGCTGGGAACCATGCCAATGGGAGCTGTGGGACGGTGCCTGCAGGCACGAGCAGCACATGGAGCCAGGGGGACATGCCAGCTGCTTCCTGGGAGCTGCCTGAGGTAAGTGCCATCCAGAGCCTGCACCCCAACCCCGTCCCAGCTCAGAGCCCTCTCCTGCACCCCAAAGCCCTCACCATGGCCCCACCCCAGAGTTTGCACCCCCAGCCAGAGCCCTCACCCCCTCCCATACTCCACACCCCTGCCACAGCCCAGAGTCCCCTCCCGCACTCCAAACTCCTCATCCCCGGCCCCACCCCAGAGCCTGCACCCTCAGCCGGAGCCCTCACACCCCCACACTCTGAACCCCTCGGACCCATCCCCTCAGTCTGGAGCCCACACCCCCTTCCACACCCAACCCCCTGCCCCAGCCCTGAGCCCCCTCCTGCACTCTGAACCCCTTGGCCCGAGCCCCCTCCTGCATTCCAAACCCCTCATGCCCAGCCCCACCCCAGAGCCCTCACCTCCACCCAGAGCCTTGACCCCCTCCTGCTCCCAACCCCCACCCCAGCCCGGTGAAAATGAGCGAGTGAGAGTGGGGGAGAGTGAGCGATGGAGGGAGGGGGGATAGTGAGCAGGAAGTGGGGCCTAATTAGAAATAAAGCCCAGCTGGGTGAGGCCCAGTGAGGCAGGGACCCGGGAAGGAGAAGGGGGAAGTGCCCTCTCTCTAGAAAGCAACCTGAAAGGAAACTGAGGGGGAGAAGGGGGGGAGGAAGGTCAGAGATGCTCCTCCAGGGGTGATCTGGAAGCCTGTCCGAGACAGGGAACCTGATAAGTTAGAGCCAGCTGGAAAGCCTGAGTAAGAGAAGGAGTGTGCAGCTCCTGGGATTGATCAAACCACCGAGGAGGAAATGCAGTAGCAGCAATCTATGCACACCTGCCCTGAGCTGACTGGCTTCTGAGCCCAGCCAGACCGAAGGTTTGGTTTGTGTATGTTTTTGCTGGACTTTGACAAAGGACTCTATGACCCTGGAAGGGGCTGGACACTGTCAAGTGGTCTGGTTGGATGGCCAGGACACTCTTACGGCTGGAGTAGGTCAAAAGAAGGTGGGGGAAACTGAGGCAAAGTTCCACAGCCAGTCAGATGGGGGCAGCAACTTTGCCACCTCCACCCATAGGAGACATTTCATCAGGGGGGAGGGATTGCTCAGTGGTTTGAGCAATGGTCTGCTAAACCCAGGGTTGTGAGTTCAATCCTTGAGGGGGCCATTTAGGGATCTAGAGCAAAAATCTATCTGGGGATTGGTCCTGCTTTGAGCAGGGAGTGGGACTAGATGACCTCCTGAAGTCCCTTTCAATCCTGATATTTGGTAATACTGCTGGTAAATTAGCTGCATTATGCCATGTAATGTGGATTTGCATACATGTTTGATCCACTCTAATAGAATTGTGGAAGCTTTCATTTGTCCTAGAAACACCTAGTCCTTTCATTGAATTCTTCTGAGGTCTCTGCCACAGTAATTTCACAGCATGGTGAGTTCACAGCATGGTGAGTTCACCCTGGTTAATTATGCACCATGTAAAACAAAGAAACACTTTTTTTTTAATCAGTTCTTATTTTCTTACCTCACTTTCATGGATGTCCTCTTGTATTTGTGTCACGAGAGAGGGCAGGTAGTGGTACCTGATTTACCGTCTATAGACCAGGTGTGATTTGTATATGTATGTGGGGGAGTGAGGGAGAATGGAATGTGTGTCGTGCTGGCATTGTATAGATTGTACATGTGTATATCTGCCCTGAGAGGCGAGAGCGGATTTTGTGTATCTGTTATTATTCATTATTATCCAGCTCCGCCACTGGCTTCGGTGGGAGTGGAGACTTCTACATCTCCCTTAACCAACTGTCTCTGGGAGGGAGTGATAGACTTGGCCTGGGAGTGCTGAGGTTTGGTTAGCTGGACTGACTTGTGGGAGGGGAGAGTGGAGAACTCTTAGAAGGCACTCTGAGTCAGGGCTCGGATGGCAACCGCTTCATTGCAGGATCTCCCCTTCCTTCCATGCTCTGCATGTTAAATAGGTGCATTTATTTGAACAAGGGGGAAACTGTCCCCCTCCCCCCCCAACAGCCTGCTTCAAACTTCAAAGCTGGAAGAAGGAGCCCTGGGATGTCTTTCAAGGAGCTCTGGGCAGCTCCTCCTCTGAAACTGTGTTTAAAAACAATCAAAATTAAGTTGAAATGCTTGTAGTAGAACTACCTTCCCACATCCACTGCTTTTGCTCAAGTCAGCTGGCTTAGCTAGCAGGCCTGTCCTACACATCCTGAGGTGTACCGGACCCAGCCAAGAGATCTGGCTTCTGGTCGGCTGCAAAAGAGCCAGAAACAAACTGAGGGAAAATATTTTTGCTGTCACACTATCAAGCCCACCCACCGAATACATGTCGAGTATTTTCCAAGGCTGCTGAAAACGCTTTGCTCTCAGAGAGAGGGCAATTTCGGTCATGTTGTTTCTCTTCATCCCTTCCGGGCTAATCGAGCTGCTCTTCAGTAGGCTTGTTTTAAGTGGGTGTGAAACATAGAAATGTCTTGGATGAACCAGTCCTGTGCTGGTGCATGGGAATCTAGCCCTGGGTGTGTGAATTGCGTGGGTCCTCGTCAATGTAGTCCATTGACTGTGTGCGCCAATCACAATTATAATATCAGAGGGACAGATCATGGCCTGCCCACCCCATGGATATGCAAGAACCGGTCCCCTCCCATTCTTGTACAAACCAGCCTCTGCACCACCCCTCCCCTTTGGGTACAATGATGATGCCCTGCTAATGCTCTCCTGGGCTTAGGTGCTGCCAGGTGAGAGCCAACCACACATACCATAGCCCTCAGGCATGCCAGGGCGCTCCAGAGGTTCTAACAGCTCCCTGAGCTCCTGGTGCACCTCTATCTTCACCTGTCCTCGCTGCAGCCACCATTAAGCCCAGAGGGAGAAATGGGCCCAAAACAAACCCTTATCCCAGCTCACCTGAGCTTTGGGGAAGCTCTGTCCTGGATCCAATCTCTGCCACCAGTTCCTCTGTCACAAGGAGAATCACACTTAATCAATTCCTCGGACACTGAGGCACCTCGGTCCCTTCTGATCTCTGACTGTGGTGCCTAACAGTATAGTACCCTTTTGGCTGTAATAGTTTGGTCTAATTTTGATTTGGGGGTTCAGCATGCTGGTGCTGGTCTGTGTTATATCAAAGTTCAGACTAGATGGTTAGTGATCGCTTCTGAATATTCATTTATTATAAAGCCAGATCTGCTATTCTGAGCTTTTGATTTGTAGCATTTAAGTCCAGAACACCAGATCTGAATATTCATTTCTTATCAGTCCAGAAGGGACCACTGTGACCATCTAGTCTGCATAACGCAGGCCACAGGACTTCCCTAAATTAATTTGTTTGAACTAGAGGATATGTCTTAGCAAGTTATTGGATCTTGATTGAAAAGGTGCCAATCCTGGAGAATCCACCACGACCCTTGGTAAATTGTTCCATGGTTAAGGCATAAATTTTTGAGTGAGTATTTCCAGTCTGAACTTGACTAGTTTCAACTTCTAGATTGAAGGCACCATTATAAGCATCCACATAGGGAACAAATATTTAACAGACATTAAATATTATCGCTAACGGGCCTGCTATTTCCCGCGCCAATTCCTTCAATATTCTCGGATGAAGATCGTCCGGTCCTCCCGACTTAGCCCCATTAAGCCGTTCAAGTTTTGTTTCTACCTCGGATACGGTAATCCCCCATCCCGAACTCCCCTCTGTAATGGTGCTAGTATCCCTAATCCCTTCATTGGCCTCATTAAACACCGACGCAAAATATTCATTGAGATATTGCGCCATGCCTAGATTGTCTTTAATCTCCTCTCCGGCAATAGTCTTCAGCGGTCCCACTTCTTCTTTCTTTGCTTTCTTCCTGTTTATGTGGCTGTAAAACCTCTTACTATTGCTTTTAATTCCCCTCGCTAGGTCCAATTCTACACGGCCTTTGGCCTTTCTCACTCTATCTCTACATTCTCTGACTTCACTTTGGTACATTTCCTTACTGATCCCTCCCCTCTTCCACTCTTTGTACGCTTTCTGTTTTTTCCTAATCGCCCCTTTGAGTCGGTCGCTCATCCAGCTCGGTCTAAATCTCTTGCTTGGTAATCTTTTTCCCTTTTTGGGAATACAGGCCTCCGACAGCTCATGCATCTTTAACTTAAAGTAATCCCAGGCTTCTTCTGCCTTTAAATCCATTAATACGTTTGCCCAATCCACTTCCCTTACCAGTCCTCTTAATTTGTTAAAATTGGCCTTTTTAAAATTATAAACCCTAGTCTTTGACTTAATTCTGTTACTCCTTCCCTGTATTTTAAACCGAATTAGCTCATGATCACTGGAGCCCAAATTGTCCCCTACTACCACTTCCTCAACGAGGTCCTCACTACTTACCAGAATCAAATCTAAAATGGCCTCCCCCCTCGTCGGTTCAGCTACCACTTGATGGAGGAATTGATCATCAAGCACATCTAGGAACATCTGAGCCCTATTATTGCTACTAGCGTTTGTTCCCCAATCTATTTCCGGGAAGTTAAAGTCCCCCATAATTACACAGTTTCTATTAGTAATTACTTCTCTAAGCACATTAAATAGTTCCTTATCCATATCCTGGGTCGATCCCGGCGGTCTATAGCACACTCCAAGCACTATCCCCGGAGAGGCTCTAGAAGTCCTATTACCCATTGTGAGTATTGCCCAGACGGACTCTGAGTTGTCTAATCCATCCACTATTATTTCTTTACAGTTTATTTCACTATTGACATACAATGCCACCCCCCCACCTTTACCTCTGTTCCGGTCTTTCCTAAACAGCGCATACCCCTCCATACCTGTGTTCCAGTCGTGACTGTCATTCCACCACGTTTCCGTTATTCCTACGATATCTGGTTTCAGCTCTTGGACCAGGAGCTCCAATTCCTCCATTTTATTACCTAGGCTTCTGGCATTGGTGTATAGACATCCTAATGTATGTCGTTTAGCCCGTCTCCCATTAGTAGCACTATATGTTGCGGGCCTCCTAGTGTCCGTCCCTCCTGTCCTTCCTATGTCCAATCTCATCTCCACAGCTATCTCTCCTCTCATTTTACTCACCTTCTCCATACTGGAATCTGGCGTGGAGATTAACTGTGCATCTCCCAACCGTCTCCCCAAACTTGCTAGTTTAAAGCTCTTTTGATAAGATGAGCCAGCCTCCCTCCCAGAAGTCTATTTCCTTCCCTACTCAGGTGAAGCCCATCCCGCGAGAACAGGTGTCTGTCCCCGAAAGCCTCCCAGTGGCCATACATCCCAAAGCCCTCCTTATAGCACCACTCCCTTAGCCAACTATTTATTCTCACAATCCTATCAGCCCTTTGCTGCCCTTCCCTCGGAACGGGCAGAATCCCACTAAAGATAATCTGAGCCTCTATCTCCTTGAGCGTCTTCCCCAGCCTGGCATAATCACCCTTGATCCTCTCTAACGAGAACCTAGCCGTATCATTCGTTCCTACATGAAGGATTATCAGGGGGTTCTTACCTGCTCCTTGTAGGATCCTTTTCAATCGCAGGTCCACATCGCGTATCCTTGCGCCCGGTAGACAGCACACCCTTCTGTTCTCCGGGTCCGCCCTGGTCACAGGCCTATCCAATCTCCTCAGTAAAGAGTCTCCAATTACATACACCTGCCGTCGCCTGGCAACAGTGCGATCTAGTAATCTAGTCTCCGATCCCTCTAGTCCTGACCTGTGCCTATTCCTATCTTCCCTTATGCCTTCCTGAATCCTCACGGGGCCCAGAATTGGTGCTGTCTCCATCAACTCCTCCCCCCTCTCTCTTGGACTAGCAGCTCTTCTCTTCTTCCTCACCCTTCCACCTTCAGTCGCCACCTGCTGCCCCTCCACCTCGCTATCCAAACACTCGAACCTATTCCTGAGTTCTATTCCCCCCTCACTGGCCCTTCTTTTCCTTGGCCTGCTTCTCACAGTCACATGCTTCCACCTCCCATGTTCTCTCCCTTCCAGTCCCCTCTCACCGTCCTCTACCTCTGCCTCTACCTCCACCATAGGGCATTCTCCTTCAGTCCCCCCTTGCCTGTCCTCCATCAGCTGCTCAAACCCCCGCCTAAACTCCACCAGGGTATCTACCTGCATCTCCAGCCCCTTAATCTTTTCCTCCAGTAACACTATCAGGCGACATTTCATACACACATACCTGTGTTCCGGCTCCCCTGCTAGGACCATATACATACCACAGCTTCCACATGCGGCCATCTGCATTCTGTCTGCTGCTGCTGCTGCTTGGCTCATGGCTGCTGCAATCTCTGCCCACTGCACCTGTGGACTCGGAGCACACACCGCGCCCTCCTGCCTCCCCCCTTACCTCCCCCTGCAAACTCCCTCTCAAACTCCCCTGTTAGCCGCCCTGTTTGCTGCCTCCGGTGCCGCTGCTCGCAGCTGACGAATTACATCACCCAATAACTTTTTCTTTTGTTAAATTAAATGGCTTGAGCTCCTGGAGTCTGTCACTATAAGGCATTTTCTAACCCTTTAATCATTCTTGTGGTGCTTCTCTGAACCCTCTCCAATCTATCAACATTTTTCTTGAATTGTGGACACCAGAACTGGACACAGGATGCCAGCTGAGATCACACCAGTGCCAAACACGGAGGTAAAACGACCTCTCAAGATTCCCCTGGTGATGCATCCAAGAATCACATTAGCTCGTTTGGACACTGCATCACACTGGGAGCTCACGTTCAGCTCATTATCTACCATGGCCCCCAAATCTTTTTTAGACTCCCTGCTTCCCAGGTGGGTTTTTTAATTCGATCAAAGCAAGGGAAAATAGGGAAGAGAATATTTAGGGAATATTCTATCCCAGTTCTATCCCAGCCTAGGGTTGCTGGTGACCGGAAGCTTCCACCAACTGTGTGTTTGGTGACCAAGGTGAAAAGAGTTCTAATAGGAACTAGACAGGCAGTAATTCATGTTGATATTAACACTATCCTACACTTCTAGGACCTGCTGTAAACCACGGCTGTGTGTTACACGTCTCCTCCTGTGCTGATCCATGGAGGATGAGTCCCTTACAGCCCCAAACAGGGCTCTCACGCTCATGCTTCTAGGTCTGGATGTCCCCAGTGAGTCAGCCAAGAGGGCAGGTGTCACCATGGCAACTTTAAGGAATAATTAGGCCTCCAGCACCTTGGGGCTTAGTGTAGGTGCTTCAAAGCGGATGCCTACAGCTAGAATGACCAGAAGTCCCAATAAAATCGGGACTGTCCCGATATTTAACCTTTTGTCCCGCGTCCCAATCAATGTATGATCTGGATGCCGTTTGTCCCGATATTCAGGTAAGGAGGCGAGCGGGAGGGAGGTGCTGACCCCGTGGGTGCTCTGGGGCTGGAGCACCCACGGGGAAAAAGTGCAACCAAGCTCCCCCGTCCTCGCCTCCTTCTCTCCCCCCAGCGCGCCGCGTCCTCACTCCTCCCCGTCTCCAGCGCTTCCCGCCGCTTAACAAATCCCCTTGGCCAGAACATCCATAAAAGCAAGGATCCTCTTGCTTCGTTCCTGGTCTTCTCCAGCCACATCATGTGCTGGGTGCAATGACCTCCCATAGGAAGGAACTCAGTGAGTCATGTCATATTCACATCAGAACAGAAGTTAGATGAAATCACAAAGACGTAGCAACATAACACTTGGGATTTTAGAATCAAGAACCCCAAAACAGACAAAGCAGGCTGCCGCCCCAAAACAGAGAGACCCAACCCAGCTCACATGGCTGGAGCCCCCGATTCCACATTTCTCTGCAAAGTCTGCTAGCCTTCAAACAGGACTAGGAACCCCCTTACACACTTGAAGAGGGAGCTTGTAATTTTAACTTTTCAATACACCACACAGCATGGCTCTGTGGGTCAAGGGAGAAAAGGGCAGCATCCGGCCCTTTTTCATCCTCACATCTGAGATGTATCTGTAGCTCTTTCTATAGATTGGGAAACTGAAGCAGTAAGAAAAGTGACTTGCCCAATATTGCAGAGCTGGAAGGGAACCGCGATGTCTTTTTATTCCCTATGTTGCACTCTAACTACAGGATATAGCAAAGTAATTAAGTTCATAGAAACGTACAGCCTACATGACCTCATCTACCTAATTACTTCATTAGGTAGATGTCATAGGTGCTCCATAGCACCCTCTGATAGTCAAGCACAGGACTGCTAGTGCTACCTGCCTCAGTTTCCCTCCCTAAGGTGGGTCTCCTCAACTCTCCACCCCCCAGTCCACGCTGAAGATCTGGCCTAGCCCTCCAACTAACTCTCACCAAACATAACCCCTTCCAGGGTACCACAAAACTCAACTAAAAAGTCCCCACCAAAGAACAAGGTCCTGCTGCCCTTCAGGGCCCTATTCCCAACCCCTTTCTAGCCTCCATGCCTTGTGTCCATCCTAGCTTCAATATAGCACCTAGAACCCCAGGCTGCTTCATTCATCTACCCGTCCTCCCAACTGCGAACTAAGCTCACACTCAGGCCTTTTATAAGGCCCAGATGTCCATTAATCTGTCTCCTGACCCTCCTTAGTCTCACCCCTCAGGCTGGGAAGTAGCTCATGATGGCACAGGTGTGGCCGGTCCCATCTCCCCTTAAAGGGGCCAGTCATTCTGTGACAGACGATGAGTGTTGTGTGGGCAGCTGAGCGAGCTGAAATTGAGGCAGTATGACGTCCAGCATTGAATGACGCTCTCAAGGCATGAATTGCTTAATAAATAATAATCTATGGAGATATACCTATCTCGTAGACAGGGCCGGCTCCAGGCACCAGCCGAGCAAGCTGGTGCTTGGGGCGGCAGCTTGTAGGAGGCGGCATTCCGCCCAATCCTAGGGCGGCACGGACACATTGTTTTTTGTATGTGTTGTTACGCTCCGGCTGCCCTGTAGGGGGCGCCAGCACAGAGGATGGGAGCGCCCTGCAGCAAGCCTGAGAGGGCAGCCCGCGTCCTTCCCTCCCAGCCGACCAGAGCAGCGCAGAGCCCAGGCGGCGGGGGCCACATGGCAGCACCCCGCTGAAGCCCTGGCCGCCCCCCTTCTCTCTCTCTCCCCCCTGCAGGTTTGTTTGTTGCTTTGCCGTTCTGGCCGCCCCGGGGTTTTTATTTGTATTTGCTTGGGGTGGCCGAAAAGCCAGAGCCAGTCCTGCTCGTAGAGCTAGAAGGTCATCAAGTCCAGCCCCCTGCCTTCACTAGCAGGACCAAGTACCGATTTTGCCTTAGATCCCTAAGTGGCCCCATGAAGGATTGAACTCACAACCCTGGGTTTAGCAGCCCAATGCTCAAACTACTGAGCTATCCCTCCTGTTGACTGTCTGACTGGTATGCACCATGCACTTTCAGCAGCTTTGCGCTATGCTGCACAGAGCAAAATTGAATTGCTGCTACAGCTGGCTTGAATCTCTGGCTTCTTGGATACCTGCAAGTCTCAGCTTGTTGGGGAACTCCCTGGTGAATAAGTCCAATGGCTCCCTAGCTTCAGTGTCTATGACCAGCTCTGCCAGATCAAAAGATAAATCAGAGTGGAAGAGAGCCCCAAACAACTGCTCAGATGGGCTAGGGATGAGTGCCTCTTGCAGGGAAATAAAGGCAGCCTACCCACATGGACATGTTGGACTATACCCAGGGTGGGTGGCTCGGGGGATTGGCACAGCCAATTTGCCTCTAGGTCAGTAATTCAAATCTAGCCTAAATCACCAGGGTCTGGTAGTTATTATCATTCGCTGACTCCCGTGTGAAATAAATGGTTGGTTTCAGTCCAGTGCCCAAACGCAGACAGCAGCCTCTGCACAAATTCTGATCCACTCTATCACCCAGCACGGGGGTCTCGTTACAATGGGTTGGGAGATGCCCCAGCATGCAGGAAACTTGTGCTGCTCCTGTTTGATAGGTAAGAAAAATACTTCATTCTCTAGGGCTGGTAACATGGCATCTCTCATGGGCATAGGAGTCGTAGCAAAGGCGCATACCAGGAATTTGGCACGAACAGCCCAATCAAGGTCTCACTGCCATCCATGGTTGGGCTCTGCTGATTTCAGTGAGATAAGGCTTCGTCCGAAATGACCAAGATGCATTTAAAAAGAACCCTGTGTTCCTGAACGTGATTGATCAAAGTCAATGAAGAAATTTGCAACAAGCGAAGAAGACTACGTGCCAGATTCTGATCTTGGAACTCCACTGTAAGTGTGTAAAAACAGGCTAGCAAATGGGAGGTGACTCAGACATTGGCTGTGTTAAGGGGATTTGAAGGGATCGGCTCAAATTGGTAGAGACCAAAACTGACTGACAGTTTGGGGTTTTTTAGGTATCTTACATTAAATGACTTGGTCTCAGACTAGCTCTCATGGGGCAAGCGTCCATGCCACAAACCCCCTCTACTATTGGCAGGCTAAGTAGGGAGGCCAAAGAATGAGTGAGCACAGAACCACATTAACCTCTCATCCCTACAGATGGGCTTTTCAGATGAGGTTTGAGGCACATGTGTGGATCAATCTGGGGTGTGGAGTTGGTTGAAATTTTTCAACCAAAAACTGGGGAGAGGGAGTTGTAATTCTCAATGAGAACCTGACAGAGTGGTTGGCCCTTGAAAGAGAAATGGGACCAGCCATACCTGTGACACACTTAGCTCACCTCCCCAGGTGGAGAAAATGAGCAATGTCACACGACAGGCAGATCATGTGATTAAATCAGGCCTTTGAAGTGTAGCTAGGAGAATTCTGTGGAGAACTCGGAGAGTCAAGAAGGACTCCAGGTAGAAAGCCTTGAGCGTCACAGCTTGATCACATGTAAGGAGCACCTCAAAGAAGCCCAGGCAGGACTGACATGAGAACACATACCCTTGGGGGCTGTGACCAGTTTGAAATTGGGGTGGAAGACTTTTATGTTCCATGTCTATTTTGAGGTTTTCTTTTGATGACTTAGCCAGAGGGCTTAGTTATTTCTCCACCCAAATAGGAGAAATAGGAGGCCAGCAGCGGGTCTGGGCTGACAGAGGAGAAACTTAAAGCCATGTTTAGCCTGTAGCCAGATGGGGTAGCTGGTGTTAAAGGGAAATCTTGAAATGAATCAAAATAAGAACTTTTGTTTTGGTTTGAATTGAAACTATTCAGTTTTTTGAAAACTGGGAAACTTTTTTCTCCCCCTCCCCCTTTGCCTTTCCTGATGCTGAATGCTGTGGAGTAGATACTGCCTAAAAGTGTTGTTTAGATCCCTTTTTTTCCCATTCTGTAATTCTTCAAAGCTTCCCTAATTCTGGAAAAGTGACAAAGTAGCACATTCACAAAGTTAAAGAACCTTTGAGAAGTTACAGAATGGGAAGGCGCGGGGGAGAGTACCCTGGGTGGTGGTCACCGTGTGCAATAGCAAAAAGGGGGAACATTTAATTCTGAAAATTCAACACACGTTGTGGGGACAGGAGAGAGCGTTGCACTTTGATTCCAGCAGAATGAAGACAATGAAATACCAGATATTTCATGACCTTATTTTTCCTAGCCCCAACTCTAGTCTGGGGGAAGCTGGCACTGCCCGTGGGGGTGATGTATCTGCCATAGGGAGGGGACTGAGACCTTTTCTCTTCCCTCCAGGGCTACCATTCCAGTGACTTTCTCCAGCCCTCCTCTAGTTTTGAAATTAAACAAATTAAGAAAACGTTCAGTGGCAATGAGATGACTCAAAGGAATAACAGTCAATGAAATGAACCTAGGAAAAAGGCCAGCAGGCTTAGAATCAGAAATGGAGGGCTGGAAGGGACCTCGAGAGCTCATCTAGTCTAGCCCCTGTGCTGAGGCAGGACCAAATAAACCTAGGTCATCCCTGACTGGTGTTTGTCCAGCCTATTCTTAAAATCCTCCAGTGATGAGGATTCCACAACCTCTCTTCGTAACCTGTTTCAGAGCTTAACTCCCCTTTATAGTGAAGATTTTCCTGATATCTAACTGAAATCTTTCTTGCTGAAGATCAAGTCCATTACTTGTCCTACCTTCAGTGGACATAGAAAACAACAGATCACCATCCTCTATAACAGCCCTTTACATATCTAAAGACTATTATTATCAAGTCCCCCCTCAATCTTCTTTTCTCAAGACTAAATATAGCAAATTATTTTACCCTTTCCTCAGAGGTCAGGTTTTCTAAACCTTTGATAATTTTTGTTACTCTCCTCTGGACTGTCCACATCTTTCCTACAGTGTGGCACCCAGCATTGGATGCAGTACTGCACCTGAGGCTTCACCTGTGCTGAATATTTCCATGGTTACCTCCCATCTCTTGCATTCAACAGTACTGTTAATGCACCCCAGAATATTAGCAACTGCATCACATTGACTCATCATCAATTTGTGATCCACTATAACCCCCAGATCCTCTTCAGCAATCCTATCATCTAGACAATTGGTCCCCATTTTGTAGTTGGGCGGTTGATCTTTTTCCCCCTTCTCAAGTGAAGTACTTTGCACTTGTCTTTATCAAAACACTAAAGGGGGAGGGATAGCTCAGTGGTTTGAGCATTGGCCTGCTTAAACCCAGAGTTGTGAGTTCCATCCTTGAGGGGGCTATTTAGGGAGCTGGGGCAAAAATCTGTCTGGGAATTGGTCCTGCTTTGAGCAGGGGGTTAGACTAGATGACCTCCTGAGGTCCCTTCCAACCCTGATATTCTATGAATTTCATCTTTTTTATTTTAGACCCACTTTCTAATTTGTCCAGGTTGTTTTGAATTCTAATACTGTCCTCCAGAATGCTTGTTATAAGCATGCTCTCCACTCCATTATCTAAGTCATTAATGAAAACATTGACTAGTACTGGATCCAGGATTGACCCCTGTGGGACCTCACTAGATGCACCATCCCATTTTGTTAGTGAACCATTGACAACTACTCCTTGAGTATGATCTTTCAACCAGTTGTGCATCCACCTTATAGTAACTTCATATACTCCCTCACTTCCCTAGCTTGCTTAGGAGATTATCATATGGGACCATGTCAAAAGGCTTAGTAAAATAGAGAGATCATCCTTTGATGGAAGGGAAAGGAGAGCCCATTGAGAGCAAAGACACTAGAGCCATCTGCAGAGGCTATTTGTATGTATTTGTAGATGTTTGGAACCAGTTGTCTGGTTGGAATACTAATAAATACAAACCCAGGAAGGGCTAGTAAACAAGTTTGAGGGAGGAGAGGGCATGGTCTTGTGGGTTAAGTCTTCAGCTTGGGAGCCCTGGCTTCAATTCCCAGTTCTACTACAAAGTTCCTCTAACCTTGGCCACACCTATGCCTTGGTTTCCTGTCTGTAAAATGGGATATTGATTCTGTCTTGCCTATTTAGATTGCAAGTCCTTCAGGAGAAGGATTGTCTCTTGCTATGTGTCTATACAGTACTTGGCCCAATAGGCCCCTATTCTCTGTCTAGACCTCTAGGTGCTGTTGTAATAAATCAAAATTATAATAATGCCAGGCTAAGCTAAACCTTGGTATATGGTAAGCAGGAATAACTCTACCAACCTCAGTGGAGAAGCACCAGCTTACAGCTGATCTCAGTTAGACCCACTATCTCAATGGGAGTCTGGCCTTTAAATACCTCTTAAGGATTTGAGCCCAATTCTGATTCTATTGAAGTCAAAGGGAATCTTACCATTGACTAAAACAGGAGAATGGTTAAGCCAACGCAGAGCCTTTGAAACTCCCAGCTCTAAAAATTAGGTCATATTAGAGAGGACTGTTCCATGGGTTGTAAAGATTAGGCTTGGGTCCTCCTAGGTGTGGTGGTTTGTAGCTCGGTCTTGCTCAGCGCTGAGCAATCCATGCCAAGTAGATGTTATATTCTAAAGGCCAAATATTCCCGGGTGTCTAGGTGCTTACCTGAGATTTTCAAAAGCACCTCATGCCTATTGATTTCAGTGGGTGGTGGGATTTTTTTAAGTCAGGCACCTAGTGAGATTTTCAGAAGTGCTTATAATATACAGAGGTATACCTATCTCATAGAACTGGAGGGGCCCTTGAAAGGTCATCAGGTCCAATCCCCTGCCTTCACTAGTAGAACCAAGTACTGTCCCTGACAGTTCCCCCCCTCACCAATCCCTAAATGGCCCTCAAGAACTGAATTTACAATCCTGGGTTTAGTAGGCCAATGCTCAAACCACTGAGCTCTCCCTCCCCTTGAGGTGCCTAAATACTAAATACTGTCTGTAAGACTTTTTGAGTATCACACACTGTAAGGATGGGTCTGATTGTTCCACTTAGGGTTACTCACTGGTCCAATATTATCAGGACCACCAGGATGTTCTTAAGATCCCACAACCCATGTGCAGGACAGTCAACGCCTAACATAATTTCAGGGGGGCCAGTGAAACACAGGTGGGTTGCCTTGCTGTTGTGTTAGCTGGTCATTGCATGGTGCCATGACCTGTTGACACAACCTAGTGCGACACGTCCTAGGGGTACCCAGGGTTGTGAGGCACCTCACTACCACCTACCCTTAGCATTAGGGAGTTTTCTCTGTGCCTGCCGTGGATCTGTTCCCTGAAGCCACCGGCCTCTGGCAACACAAGCACTGCGTGCCAGGCCTCTAGGGTGACCAGACAGCAAGTGTGAAAAATTGGGACGGGGTGGGTGGTAATAGGTGCTTATATAAGTAAAAGCCCCCAAAATTGGGACTGGCCCTATAAAATCAGGACATCTGGTCACCCTACAGCCTCGCTTTCTCTGTACAGGTTAGCAATAGGCACGCTCCAACCCCTGAGACCTCCGAGCAACCCTCTGCAGGGTCCAGCCCCTGTTCCATTGGATGCTCTCAGAACTCTTTGATCCGCTACTGCCAAAGGAATAGAACACCCCAGCTTGTAAGATTCAATTCTGGAGCATCGCTTTGCTTAACCCCCGGCCCTTATTATTCTTTCCAGGATATGGATATAAGTTTAGCAAAGAACAGAGATTCAAGTTAGTGAGTACGGACAATGGAAACAAAGGGTGCCATGTAAAACAAAATCACAACGTGCCTTCTAGAGCCTAAACTTAACTAACACGGCACTCGCTTGTCTGCCCCAAGTTCTAGCTGGTGGGAAAGCTTCCCCCAGCATTTTGAACTGGTTTGATTGAGACCCCGTCTCATAAGATCAAGCCCACTGGCAGCCTGTCATCCCAGAGTGAAGGAATAATGAGGGGTTGATCTGTACCCAAAGTATAGTTCAAAAGTTCAGTCTTACCACTAAATAGGATTAACTCCTGCTGTTTCGTGTTTTTTTTTTTTCTCCAGCCCCTTTCATCTGTTGATTAGTATTTGGTTCAGAAGGTAAGTGGGTGTCCTTTGTAAACCATACAATGCTCAATTGGCATATGACCCGCTCGAGTGAGATAAGCATCTCTTCCCCTCTGCCTGCTAAGAGGTACGCAGATTATCTTTTGGGGACCTGTCTTAACTCACAGACCTAGAGTAGGTAATCTTTAGTGTGTGTGTGTGGATATACACACAACTCTTCATGTATTTTCTGTACATACATCTTGCAATGATTACAATGACCAGGGTGGCACAGACTTTCATTAGAGAACTTGGTGAATCCAGTCGCACACAGCCACTTAAATGTGGTGGTGTCATAAATCTGTCTTCAGAGGTGACAACTCCAGTTACCTGTGGTAGATGGCAGATCATAGTATTGAGTATGCACAGAGCAAGGGGACAAGACCGGCTGATTAACTGGGAGTAAGTTTGACGGGGAAGGCAAAGGAAGCAATCTTAAAGGGCCTAGATCAGCAGAGCATGGCTAGTTACCAGAGTTGGGCAGGAATTGGCTATTCTGTTTTGTGGGAAATTCTGTGACTTTGAAAATTTGGTAACCCTGAAGCAGAACAAAAAGCACTTCCAAATTCTCACTAAACAAAATGCCAAACATTCATGTTGGGTCAACTGCAACACTGAAATCTTCTGTAAAATTGAAATCTTCAGTTTTGACTCTGACCTTCTTAAAAATGAACATCTCAGTGAATTTCACTGTGAAAAGCCATCTTCGAAAAATCAAAATGTGGAACCAGGACACATTGACATAATTAAAACGCTTGGCTCTTTTCTTTTTCTTTTTTTTTGACAAAATTTTCCAAAGTGAGATTGACACACTTCAGTTTTTACGAAAAATGTATTTTTCATCTAAAACTGCTTTGATAAATTTCCAGCTGGTTCAGTAATACTAGCCTACCTTGGAGTGGAGTGATTAACTTGGCCACACAAGGCCCAATGGGAGTTTTCCCAGTGACTTTAAAAGAGCAGGGGTAGACTCTCTTTTGAGGTAAGTCAGTTCTGACATGGTACATGTACAGCCTCAATAACTAAACAAATAATGTAACATTTCCTCATATCCGTGACACTGCACAGTCATTGACTGACTGTAAATGTGGGGTGTATACTGGGTGACAGCTGTTAATAAGCTAGAGGAAAATTGGACATAAAGCCAGCAAGAGCCACTTCAGTGACAACGTCAATTTATATATAAATGTTCCAGATGTTTCCACCGATTTTTAAATCGCAGCCTGATTTTGATCCTCTGGAGTATTTAGAAAAATGTGTGGAACCGTGCATACCAGCATCTGACTGGCTAACAGTTCTGTCGACCAGCGTGATTCTTATGGAACAATTGCATGGGTTGGGACATGTAGTGACATCAGATGGAAAACTTGGGGTGCCTTTTTTGTATTGAACCTATTGTCTAGCAAACTAGAAGTCCTTCCTATTTGGTTAATGGGTCAGCAAACTGTGTTGCTTTAATGGTTAATCATTTACCCGCATTGTTAAACAAGTAAACCCACTCCGATAATGTTCTGTGCCTGCAAAGCACGTGAGATTGAATTCACAGCAGGGATCAGAGAAAGTGATTGAGACAGTAAGAATAAGAGGATAAAAATCAGACTTTTTTTGAAATGGTGGAAGCATCTGGAGAACTTATTTATATAATTACACGCAGACAATGGCAAACCATTTTCCTAAATGCAAACTAAGATCAAGTTGCTCTGTCTCCACTGGCCCATCTAATACCACCCAAATGAGTGTCTGCATGTTGGCTTGGAACCTTCATTCCAACCACTTGTAACTGACTAGCTGTGGAGAGGGTCATGATTTCATAGCAGTTCAGAAATTCATGGTCTTTGTCAGTGTTGCAGTTCAGGCAACTACATTTGTATTTCTCCTTTGTGGTCCAGCAAGGGAGGGTTCTCCAGGCTCCCAGCTCCTCAGCCATGACCTCTCTTGGGCAGAAAACTGTCTCTCTCTCTCTTCTGACCGGGGTTTTTCCAGGCTGCACAGTTCACTAACGACACTGTGAATTCCCCAGCAAGTCAGACTGCCTAAGCAGGCCTGCTTTGCTTTCTCCTCAGAAGCTATAAACCATGTATTTGCCCCAGTTAGAAGTCATCACACTCCCTTTTCTAAGTGCATTTATTTTTAAGGTGAAAGCATTACAGAGAAAATATATTAAACAATAACAGAACCTGCAGGCATGCAAGTGATCTTACCAGAGATCACCCCTACGCCAGGCAGGGCTTCAGCAGGTGATCAGTCCTTCAAACCCCACACAGCAGGTTTTCTGTGGTTAAAAGCTCATAACACTTACGTTCAGAACAAACACCCCCATGAATCTGAGTGTCATTTCTTTCTGCCATTTGGATCTTTGGTGTTGGGACCCTGGGAACAGATAATTAGCAGACAGTCATCCTCTCCTCAGACTGTAGTTTCAAAGGGCTGGGTTTTTGCATAACTGGAGGTGGGCGGGTGGAGGGGGGGGGGTGCTTGTATTCACCTCCCCTTAGATATTTCCCAGGAAATTCACTTTGCAGGTGTTGTCCCAAGAGTTCATTCTAATCTACCACAATGTTCAGTTTATGCCTTTGATCATGCAGGTCCACAATACTACATAATCTTTGCATTTAACACTGTGGACTCCAAAAATAAAATCTATTGAATAAGATCTCCCAAAGATACTACAGTAAATTGCCATATATGGCAGTCAGTACCTCTTGTTGCGGCTGGTTGGAGTCTACGGTTGTCAGAAGGGACAGAACTCAAAACACAGGTCCCTTAACTTCTGATCCAGCAGTGGGATATAGGACTGGGAGTCAGGGGACCTGAGTGCTAATCCTAAATGCCATTGACTTTTAGTGTGACCTTGGATAAGTCCCTTAATTAGCCATTTTAACAGCTACACAGGGACATGGATGATTCTCCATCACTTTAAATAAAGATTGGATGACTTTCTAAAAGATGTTCTCTCAATCAGTACAGCCAGTGACACTAATGAAGTAAAGCCAGGGTGACACCATGGTTGTGAGCCAAACTGGTCTCTGTTCATTTTGATCTTTCTTTGCCCTATAACTTAGAAATGTCAGGTAATTAAAATTGTACCTAAGTGACTTAGGCACCAATGACCTATTTTTAAAAGTGACTTAGGCACAAAGGAACTTAAATTTCATTAAGGCTTCTAAGTGCCCAAGGCTCAGTTCCTCAAAGGTATTTAGGTGTCTGACTCCCATTGGATTTCAGTGGGAGTCCGGTGCCTAAATACCTTTTGAAGCTCTGCATCCAAGTTAATTTGGACTAGATGACCTCCTGAGGTCCCTTCCAACCCTGATATTCTATTCTATTTCTGAAAATGGGACTTGGACTCTCAACCCACACCAGGTGTGGTTGAAGATTTTTACCCAATGATTATCGCATTTGGGGAACCTCTTATGCCATGAAAATTAAACTCAACCCTTTCCTCTTACTTCTCTCCACTTGGTATATTCAATGACTCTCCTGTCAGCCCAGTGATCATCTTCTCAAACTACACCCAGGAAACACCGCGGCATCAGACGTTGCCACCAAGTGAAAAGTTGAAGACGTGTCTCGGACAATAGTCCGGATGAGAAATGTTCAGAGGAAATCTCGAAACACTTGGGTCTCCATACAGTCACACTTCAAGTCCACTCTGGCACAATAGTTCACTGATCCCATTGGCTGACAAAGTTAGCATTGGCACTTCAGAGCATTCTATAAAGACGTAGTGTTTGTTCCTGTGCCGCAAATACTCTGTTAGCTGGGAAGTGCGTCTAGCATTTTAGAAGGCAGGTGGCAAACTTTGAAGTGAATGTCTCCTTCAGGGTTGGAGAGGGAAGCTAACAACTTGGCCTCCCCAGCTTTCTTTGTTGTCAAGCAGCGAGTACTCTCCCTGCAAGAGGACGGAGAAAGAACATGGTCTTGAGCAGAGAGCAAAGGATCAGGGGTGGAAGCCACAAAGCTTGAGACATTTTTTAGCCTTTGTCTTCACTGGGGGGGGTGGGGGAGGAGAGGGGTGGGCGCAGGGCGGGGGAAGGTGTGCTGTTAGTTTGAGTTAAAATCCCAGTGATGATAAGGCAGTTTGTAGTCTTAATATGAATTAGCAGCTAAGGTTTAAACCCTTGACTTCCTTAGAGTTTAATTCAAGTGAAAACTGCAAACTGCCTTCTCTTTATTAGGATGTTTAACTCCCGTTAGTTAAACAGAGATAAGAACTTAACTTCATCCTAATGAAGATGCACCCTTAAAAGGGGGATACTAAGATGAAATGGAGACTGTTGTAAAAAATGAGTTCATGTAGATTGAGGTACTACGCCTGCCTTTGAGTCCTCTGACATTTTGGGGTTTTTAAAAAAAATTAAGAACATTGTATTACCGTCCCATTTTTCTCTCCCCTGGTGAGAAGACACACGCTGTCCAATGCAGCCAGTAAACCATGGTTTCTCCATTATACTTAGGCTTGGAAAGATAAGATTTTTATCAGTAAACATTGATTTCACTGTATGCACAAACTATGAGAAAAGATTTCCAGTGAGGATAGACATTTACAGATAGACAAAGTAAGAAACATGCTTGACCTCATTAGTGTGATTTTTAAGGTTATTTACTTGATATATCTGGACAGCTGATGACAATTTGTGCTTTAACCATTAGAAAGCTTTAACGTTTTGAATCCCAATATCTCTGGTCATTAAGTAATTGTCAGTCACCCTCATAACTGAAAATTTCAAGTGAATTAAAACTGGGGGGAAATTGCTTAAAACCCATAACTTTGCCCAACTGTGAAAACTGAAATAATTTTTAAAATAAATGGCACTGTTATCTACTGAAATGATAAGAAAATCAAATTCTGCCAATTCTACTGCTACTGATGGTAGGTGTTACTCAGAATGGTTTTAGGTAGACGTTTCAGACAAAGGGTGGAGTTGACACTGTTCCTTTAAAATGTGGTTTTTATTCTGAAATTGTGACTTTTTAAAAGTAGTATTTTGGAGTTCCACGGTACCTGTTTCAGTGATTTTTTTCCCCCTCCCACCCATCAACTATGCTCTTTTTACAAATAAAACCATGTCTTGTTAGTTAAGAAACAAAACTGTCAGCTTGGCAAATTCAGCTGGGCTTTGCGTCAAGCTTGGTTCTTTCTTTCTCATTCACCGTCACCAGTAAAGGCACTGCAGACCAAAATAAACCCTCCGTTACACCCCATTGTCTCCAATCATCCTCCCCCTCCTCCCCCGCACGTAAGCCCTATTGCAACCACATTGTCTTTAGCATGAATCAATGCTATTGATGATGCACAAAAATGAATAAAATCCAGGTACTTCTCCCATTGCTGGAGTGGTAAAAATTAGTCTGTAATCTGGCCCCTGTCCATTCACATTTGCTGGATAAGATGCTGACGCTCTTACATAGTCACTTTACAAAGCAAAATCTCATTATAAAACACTGGCCAATGGTGCGTAAAGAGGGGCCAATGGACTTGTGATTAAGGAGCATAGCTGGGAGTTGAAGCTCTCTCTCAAACTTTGTGTGACCTTGGGCAAGTCACCTAGTCTATATGGTGCTTTCGCACCAGCAGGGGTGTATGTTCTACTACACGTCGACTGGCCTGTGTGAATCCTGCTGGTGTGCAGTTTTGATGACGTTTTCATCTGGATGGTTTCCTGGGTCTAGGCTCTATGGTCCCGTCTCAGGGCGGGTACTGTCATGAGAGACCTATGTTCGAGTCCCTGTTTCAAGGGGGAGGTGGAACGCTCTGCTGTGAATGGGGTAGAGCAGGGACTTGACACTGGGTGTGCCCCAGACACTGCTTTAA
The DNA here is from genome assembly GCF_011386835.1 of Chrysemys picta bellii. Classification (NCBI taxonomy): domain Eukaryota; kingdom Metazoa; phylum Chordata; order Testudines; family Emydidae; genus Chrysemys; species Chrysemys picta. The sequence goes on from NC_088792.1 coordinate 8,932,327, forward strand.
CCACCAGACTCTAGAGTGTGAGAATCTCTCACACACACACACACATATATATCAGAAGTGGCCAAAGAACCCTGGGCCCCAAGAAACTTCCTGCATTGCAAAGCTCAGATTTTGATCCAAACTATATATCATGACTATTCTATTAGCTAGGGAAAGGGTCAGTTTTCCTTCCAAGGTGGCATGAAGACCAATGTTGAACGCTCACACGTTACTGCCAAACAGAATTGCCATCCTGCAGGCAGCTCTAAGAACTCGGTTTTGTCCCTTCGCCTGTGCCACAACACACAGGATCCCAATCTTTCACTTACTGTTTCTTCTCTCCGAGGGGGAGGGGAGAGTCGGTATGTAGCTCACAGTTGACTTTCAGTTCTGTCCTTCCTATATTTGCCTTTTCAGTTCAATGTCTGGCTGCCTGTAGGCATGGAATTAGGAACACTTTCCGATGCATACACCGCAGACAATGAGCAACGGTGCCCTAGTCCAACGGGTTGCCCGGTAACAGGGTCACACCACAACACTAGCTGTGTGTATAGTCTCGCAGGACTGTTGGTTCGGTGGGGGAAATGTTTGTCCAGCATTCTGACTTTCACACTGGACAATTTTCCCCCCCATGGGACTCTCATTTCCTGCCCCCTGCCCACCACTCAAAGGAAAATGACATTATCCCAGATCGAGGGGGGGTGGGGGGAGAAATAAGCACAAATCTTTGCCAGGTCACACTAATAATGAAACCTAGTTCTTATATGATGGTTTTTTTATCAATAGATCACAAAGCGCTTTACAAAGGTCGGTATTATTAGCCCCACTTTACAGATGGGGAAACTGAGGCACAGACAGGCAGTGATTTGTCCACGGTCACCTGACAGGCCAGTGGCAGAGCCTGAAGTCCCCATCCAGTGCTCTAGCCACTAGGCACCACTTCACTGGGGCTATTCCTCACAACAGTCTGGATTTTTCTTCAGAGAAGTCCATGGAGTTATTCCAACTAGAAGCGGTATAAATGGAAAGAGCCTTGGCCCTCTGTCTCTTCATCTGAAGTACTAATATTGAAAGGGTTGCCGGAGCTGCATTCTCAATGGTGAACTGAAATCCTTTCCCAATGATAATGGGCCAACTTCTTCCTGCAGATATGCGTGACGCTCCCCAGTGAAAACAGTGGGTGTTGCCTGAAACTGGGCACTTCCCTACCAAAGCAATGGTCCCACGAAGGCAGAATAACCAGCCAGCTGACGATATCCCTGTCATTGGAGTTCCCAGCTGGGAGAGAGCTGGCATGGCTGGTTCCACATCACCTCCCGCTCACAGCCCTCAGTACAGAGCCGGGGAAAGGCGCACCCTTGCGTTTCAGTGATCCCAGCCTGCTGGGACAGCCCCCGAGGGCCAATGCGCCTGATGCCAGTTAGAGCAGCCCTGGAGGTACCTTGAGTTGTGCTGGGCTCCAAATTGGATCAGGGAGCACAAGGGTGGCTGAGAACCACCTCTCTATCCAGAGCCGGCTCCAGCATTTCTGCCGCCCCAAGCAAAAAAAAAAAAAAAGCCACGATCGCGACCGGCAGTGGCAATTGGAGAAAAAAAAAAGCCGCGATCGGCAGTGGCAGTTCGGCGGCAGGTCCTTCGCTCCTAGAGGGAGTGAGGGATCTGCCGCCCCCGAATTGCCGCAGGTGCCGCCCCTCTCCCTTGGCCGCCCCAAGCACCTGCTTGTTAAGCTGGTGCCTGGAGCCGGCCCTGTCTCTATCTCCTCCCCATGTATTGAAAAGCAGATTTTGGCCTTTGCTAAATAAATAGTTAAGTCTGTGGAACTGCCTGAAATCCTCAACAGGATTGGGTTTACTGTCGGGTTGATTCTGATCAGCGTTTGTTATTTCGATTCCAGTAGCTTCCAAATTGCACTCGACGCTTTCCGAACAGCGGGGATCGCCAGGTCCTTCTGAGCCTGATGCTGGCAGAAATCAGGAGCAGCTTCACTGAAGGCACTAGTTAGATCTTTGGAGCAGGGGCCATCTTCCTCTCCTGTGTTTGTACCGCACCTAGCGCAATGGGGTGCTGGTCCATGGCTGGGGCTCCTAATCACTATGGTAAAATAAATAAAAGGGTGCCGAACAGGTGTGAGATCAGCATCAGGCTCAACATTTTTAAACCGAGGGTGGAATTTACCCCATCTCAGGATGTTCTGTACCTCCTAGACCCCACATTCTAGGGTTAAAAAGGGGCTTCATGTGATCCAAAGGGTCTTTCACAAATCCTCTGCCCTGGGATGACTTTCACCCCAAAACCATCCTGGTCCTGATTCTCCACCAGCCTCCCGCTCGTGTTGTCATTGACACCAGTGCCAAGCGAATGTACAATGATCTGGCCACGTTGCACGTCCCTAAGTGACTGCGCCAGGGGCAAAGCCGCAGAGAACCAGAGGCCCGGGTTCCCTCTGTCGCTGGGTTCCCATTGTGTGTGTGTGTGTGTGTGTGTGTGTGTGTGTGTGTGTCAGCATGCCAACCACCCATAACCTGTAAATCATTGTCAACGCACACACATATTAGGCCATAGTTCAGGGACTAACTAATGAAGCATCCCCTCTCAAACATGGCATCACGGCCCTGATTTATACCCTGGGGGCCCTCCGCTGCCTCTGCAGAACAATCCAAGGGAAATCCCTGCTGCTGACCTAGTTCTGAAGTCGTAGGATCCAAAATGCATTTGACTAGAGCCGGTCGAAAAACATCCAGCGGAACCGGCTGCCATCAGAAAAAGCCGTTTCATCAAAACTGAACCCTGGTGCGGGAACGCGACGATTTGGCTGACCTTTTGGAGCAATTCAAAACCAATGGTTCTGACCTCCTCCTTTCAGGAACACCAACCTGTTTCATTTCAAAACAGTGCAGCACAAATGTTTGATTTCAACTTTATCCCTTTGATTCATTTCAGGTTGACTTTTAGAGAGTGTAACATTACACTAAAATAAATATTTTATGATCAGACTGCCCCTACTTTCTCAAAAGCTCAAGTCTACAAGAAGTTGTTCTTTCGGGGGTTGTGTTTGGTGGTTTTGGTCCCGGGTTGGAACAAACACAAATGTCAAGTGTCAGAATTTCATGTGGAATGGAAATTCCATTTCCTGGCCAACTGTACATTTGCCTAGGGTGACCAGATGTCCTGATTTTATAGTGACTGTCCCGATTTGGGGGGCTTTTTTCTTATAGAAGCACCTATTACCCCCCATCCCCGTCCTGATTTTTCGCACTTGCCCTCTAGTCACCCTACGTTTACCCCACACAACTACCCTCATGCATCAAGATAGGATGCGGAGCATATCTGGGGCCTGGGCTTGTTAATTTTAAATTTGAACCTTTCCGTGCTATTGATTTGGGCAGAAGTAAGGAAAAGGGGGTGTTCCAGGGTGGCTGCTTACTGAGCATCCCTTCATGGCTAGAAGGTGCTTTTTGGGTACCCTGTCCCTGTGAGTCCCCTTTTGCAGGCCCCTTAAACATGGAATCGCGACTCTCTTGGGGCTAACCATACCCTCACCCAGGGGCTGGTTTAATAACAGAAACTGTTCAAACAATCCTCAGAGTCCCCCAAATAAAGTCTGCCACTCAGGCCCTGCTGGGCGGTACGTTCTGCAGTCTAGCTTCAGAAGGTACCCCCATGCAGAAACCTAACCTAAGCTTCCCCGAAAAATCAGAATGGGGTGGGGGGTAATAGAAGCCTATATAAGAAAAAGACCCAAAAATGGGGATCGTTCCTATAAAATCGGGACATCTGGTCACCCTACTGGTAATGCAGAAAACAGACAGATCAGCGGCCCGGAACGTCCCAGGTTCTAGTCCTGCTCGGTCTTACGTGTTGGGGGCATAAGTTCAGTACCTTGCTTTACTATGGAATTTGTGTGTGACCTTAGGCAACTAATTTCTCTGTATACCTCAGTTTCCTATCTGTAAAATGGAGAGAAGGGTATTTTCCTACTTAATAGGGATGTTGTGAGAATAAATACTTTAGAGATTGTGAGATGCAGTGCTACTAGGATGATGGGAAACTGAAGTGAGAGAAAGAGACACTTGCATTAAAGGAAGGAATCACATAGCATCTTAAACTTCCTGCATGAGTAACTTTTGTGTGTCCCCAATTTTCGGTGGTTGCCACACCGTGCAGCCCCCATCCAAGCCTTGGCAATTTGGGAGGGACAGTGGGGACCTGCAGCTTCCAGATGTATCTTTTCAGAACAAGCAGAAAGTTTGTTTTCCTGACACCAGTTGTTTTAAATGGTTTAGTTACTTGATTATCCGCCCAATTCTTTGTTGTAAAGGGGTCTCCGGCCTAAAGAGTATAAGGAAGGAAGGGTATATTGTAGACATGGTGCTCCTGTGTTATCCCAGGATTAATTAGCCACAGGAAATAGTTTTAATTGATGGGTAACAGCCCTTCTACATTAGGTAAAACAATTCACACTCTTCATGGAATATGAGGTTTGCAAAATTTATCAGTGCAAGACGGGAGAAAAATCTTTATTCTAGTGCATCCTTTTGACTTCAACGGAATTACCCGCATGAGAAAGAGTTTACAGGCTCTAATCCTTATTTAGGACAATCCCGAAAGCTTCTGCTCAAATAAATTTGTTAGTCTTTAAGGTGCCACAAGTACTCCTGTTCTTTCTACTTGCAGTAAAGGGGCAATTTAATGGGGCAAAGGTTGTGTCTGTATATGGATGGGAAGCATCCATCATCAATTGGGACAAGTCTTCCCCTTGGCATAGCTAATTAACAGACCCCATGCTCCGGGCAGAGATGGTTGAATATTTTTTATCTGCCATGGAAAATCAACTTTTGTTTATTTACAAAAACTGATGTTTTTGTGTTTTGTTTTCAGACTAAACCCTTTCCGTTTTTTGCAGTTGGAAATGTTCAGTTTTCCAAAAAAATCAAAAAAATTCAAGCAAAGAAGAGACTTTCCATGAGAAGCCCATCTTCCATAGAAAATATATTTCAAGCAGCCCTGGTCTTGGGGCAGATAAAAACAGTTTTCTCTTACTTTATCTATGTGTGATACGCTTTTAAAACCTGCAAATGTATATATGCATTGCCCTCGGTTGAACCTACCCCTGCTCTAAATTCTGGCCCTTTAAGGACAGGTATTCTGGGACTTGTAGTTCCCTGGAGGAATCACATGATTGTAAACTACAGCAAAGCCTGATGGGAAAGGGGGCTGGGCTATAAGAGTTGCCTGTGGCTTAGAATAATGGAGGATAGTGGGCAATGAGTTGGCAGACAAAATGGCAAAAAAATGCTCACAAACATGAGCCAGTTGATTTAGAAATCCCTTTCAGTAAACTGGAGTTTAACAATCTAATTTTAAAACGAGTTAAGCGAGGAATGGCAGGAAATATGGGCAAAAGAAACAAAGGGGGGAAAGGATCCATTAAATACGCCCAAGAATTGAAAATGCTGATATACTCCAAGGCCTGTAGAGAAGATTGAAATGGCTCTAGTTAGAATTTTAACTGGCCATAGTGGATTGAATAGTAATGTATTTCCAATAAACATAAAGGTGGATTATGTGGGACGTGCAAGGTACAGGAAACAACTGATCATCTCCTGTGGGAGTGTAAAACATTTACCATTGAAAATGGGTATTTATAGAAAAGACTTTGAAGCCTTAAATTATCTTTTTTCTTTTTTTCGCTTTAACACCTTTGCTTTAAGACCTTTACTTTTTGGGAGAGGGATAGCTCAGTGGTTTGAGCATTCGCCTGCTAAACCCACGGTTGTGAGTTCAATCCTTGAGGGGGCCACTTAGAGATCTGAGGCAAAATCAGTACTTGGTCCTGCTAATGAAGGCAGGGGGCTGGACTCGATGACCTTTCAGGGTCCCTTCCAGTTCTAGGCGATAGGATACCTCGTAAGAGCATCAGGAAAATGGGGCTCTGTTTTTTTAAAAAAGCAATTTTTCAAGAATGTTGGGAAAGACTTTCATTGCTGAATTATATATGGCGTTCAGTGCTTGGCAGTCATAGACTGCAAGTGGGTCTGCTTTGCCATAAAACGCAAGCAGCAGAAGAGCAATGGAAGGTGTAGCAGAGTTTTAGTTAGGGTGGAGTTAGGGGTAGGGACGCCTTGTTGAAATCCCTACAGGGTTCAGGACCTAGATCAGTAGTAGGTATCTTCCTGATGGGAGCAGAGCCTGGGAGGGGTTGAGTTGAAGAAGCTTGTGAGGCCTGGAGACAGGATGGAGAATTACCCTGGGGAAGTGTGAAAGAATAGGCCTGGGGCTTGTGTGGGGCTTTCCTTGGGCATGTCTCCATTCTTGTTTAGGGGCCCTGGACTTGGATTTCCAGAGAGGATGGGAGGAAGGACACTCTTCCTCCCCTGCAACCAAGGAGGATCTTGTCTGGGAAGGGCAGAAGGATTGTCTGACGGAAGCTTTTATGGTTTGGCTTCTTGTTCCTCCCCAGAAGAGAAGGACTCTTCAGTTGGTTGGAGGGCCAAGTCACCAAGTTCCTGAGACCCAGAAAGAGTGAGGGGAGACTAGCTTCAATGAGCTCTAAAGGCAAACACGCTTAGAACAAATATTGAGTGTGCTGTGTGGCTGAGTAGACATGGCTGTGTGATCTGCCTGATGCCAAGACATAAGATGTACTATTACACTATAATATACAAATTTTACGCATCTTCCTGTTTCCCTCTTCCCCTGCCCAGCACTTTGTATGTCAGTCGTCATCTCAGCCCCTTCAGGGCAGGAACTGAGTCTCAGTATGTGTTTGTGGAGGGCCTGATCCCAGCTGGGGCCTTTGGGAGCTGCCACCATACACGTATTAATGGCAAAAGGTCCAGAGGAACAACTTGAATTGACCGGAACACAGACATTCTGCCAGTGAGGTCTGTTAGCTTGTGGCACAGCCTCCCAAGGGAAGCCCCATCATCAGAGCAATGGTGCGTTGATCCCCGGGAAACGGAGAGACCTGGTGTGCCATCTCATCCTATCTCAGTCCGATGACTGTCTGATTGATGCAGTGCCTATGAACAAGATCTTCTGATGCTGCCCTGCACCAGCCCCTTACTGCAAGTTATGACCTTCTATGGAGGGGAATCCTGGACTGTGGACGGTTTGTGTGATGTGGATAACTACCCATGAACTTAGATGCCACCCAGACTCTCTCACAGCTCTGACTGAAGCTAGCATTTGAACCATCGGAGGCTCTGCTCTCCCCACTCCTGCTGGGGTACGGTGGCACCTGGTTAGTGATACCATTGGTAGGGTTGCTTGCCTTTCCTTCTGCTTCATTTGATCTCTGGCTAATACAGGTCAATATTTCAAAGCGGTGTCCTCTGGATTCACTGCTGACCCTGAATGCCCCATCCGAGAGCATCTTCTTCTGCTTTCAGCCAGTGTTGGGTGCCTGCTCTCTGACTTACAATGCCTTGAAGAGGCCTGGTGTTTAATCAGCCAAAAACAGAGGGCACCCCAAAATCACTACTTGCTCTTATAAATGTAGCTTCTGGCTCAGAAATGTCATAATTACGCTAGGGGGTTAACTGCCGTTCAGATGAATGGAAGGGGGGGCACTTAGAGCTCTTCCAGGCTGCTTGCAGCCTCAGAAGTGAGACTCTCTCAGTCGGCACTCATTTCACGTTCAGAAGGTCTCATTGATTATACGGATTAGATGCTTACTACTAACCATGAAACAAAGCTTGCATTCTGCAGAAGCTGAATGCATGCCGCAAGCAAGTGAGATCTGGCCAGCAAGCCGGCTGTTTGACACCACTATCTTGGAGGTACTGCTCCCCCCACCCAAGCATGGATGCAGAAGATGAGTTTGACAGTCAAATAAGGCAGCTGGCTGGATGCTTTGGTGCGATTGGATGGGGAGGTGCTCGGAAAACGGCCCTGGCATCCTTCAGCGAGTCAGAGCTCTTCTCCCTGGCGGCTGTCTGCTGTATGTGCTGAGGCAGTCAAGGAAAGCCCTGCTTTCTCCCCTGAAGGAACAGTGCTGCTTTCCTGGCATGTTTCATGGGGAAGGCCTTCCAGACGCCTATGACAAAAAAAAATGGTTGAACTCTTTGACGGGGCAGGAGGTGGAAGGAAAGTTCAGATTTGGTCCTGTGTCTCTGTCGGTCCCATGAGGAGAGATCTCTGACCTTGATCCAACTGCGTACCATGGACACTTAGGAATGGTTCATCCACCCACTGACGAGAAGGGATCTGCAGGCAGGGCCAGCTCCAGCCTTTTTGCCGCCCCAAGCGGTGAAGCAGGGGCAGGAAAAAAAAAAGTTGCGTCGCGGCCGCTCAATCGTGCTGCTCCATTCTTCGGCGGCGATTCAGTGGCTCGTCCTTCAATCCCTCTCTTCCTCTTCGGCGACACTTCGGCGGAAGCTCAAAGAGGAAGAGAGGGACGGAGGGACCCGCCGCCGAATTGCCGACCTTCCGCCCCTTTCCATTGGCCACCCCAAGCACCTGCTTCCTTCGCTGGTGCCTGGAGTCGGCCCTGTCTGCAGGCACCTGAGCTGGAAGGGACCAATTTCTGGGGCCAGGCCATTAGCAGAGGTGCTGAGTTAACAAAGAAATAAACGGCTCCACCTACTGGTCAAATAACTGGTCAAATAACTCATACCCTGTATAGCACGCTCAATATTTGTTCTAAGCGTGTTTGCCTTTTAGAGCCCATTGAAGCAGGGGAAGGTGACGATTAAACAGTCCCCTCCCTTATCTTGATGGCGAGACGTGCTCGGCAAAGTCCATCAGCGTAAGCGTGTCCATATCTGACTCCTTCGTTTGGTGGCTGTTCAAATACAGGCACAGGTGGGGAGAGCAGCAGCAGCCTGCAAAGAGAGACACCTTTGCAGCAGGTCTTATCCATGCCGAGTGACACAAGCTTGTAATGAATTGTGTTTTCATGTTCTCGCCCCTTTAAGAAAGCTGGGCTGTTGGAAAGGAGGAGGGGGGACTGTGCTGGACAGCGGAGCTGGAAACGCAATCAGCGGCGTTATAGACTCTGGCGTTGTGTCTTAAAACTGTTCTACAGATGCCATGAATTGAGGAGGAGTGAATGTGAGGGCCTGGGGCCAAATCCATCCCTCGTGCAACTGAAATGAGCGGCACTGCCCCAAGGGAGGGTAGCCATTGCCCATCAGCCCGGACGCTGGCTCTGAAATGATTTTGGTGCAACCAGAAGGGAAAACCCAAGCAGCCGAGAGACGGCTTCTGAGACCGCTGAGGTCATGCAGCTCCACTGAAGTCCATGGGAATTAGTGGCACCCAGCGGAGACCCAAGAGCGGAGTGGCAGCATAGATGGTGCGGAATGGCTGCTCCATTCCACGTCATGACTCCGTCAAGCCTCCATCGCACCTGGAACACGCTGGCTTCCGCGTTGGTAACCGCAGCAGACAGGCCAAGGATTGGCTTGGAAAAGGACTGTTTCTCCCACCTCTCCAGCTGGCGGCTCCAGGGCAGAGCTGTCGATCCATCCCCTTCCACCACCATAAAGCGTGCATCAAGTCAGCCTTAACCGTGATGTCTCCAAGGGGGGAGATCCAGGTGCAGGCTCGTTCCTTATGTAGGATCCAATGTGACCTTCCAAAGCCCTGGTCACAGGCCAGCCCCGCATAAAGCTACACGTGTGTTCTGAATAATCCAGCAACTTGCCAGGCCCTGGGAGGTTCTCCAGGAATAGCTTTCCCTGGGCTCAGGGGCCCGTGCTACCAGCTCTGTCAAGAAACTCCACTAGATCTGAGCCGATGCACCTGTTGCTGGATGGGGCTGTCGTGGAGAGTCAATGCCACCTAGTGGCAGGAAATTCATTTCCCCTAAATCTGCCGACTTGCATGGTACGGGGGGTTGGAGCTCTGTTTTCTGAAGTCCATTCTGGGGGGGAGAGAACGTAGCGATAACCTACCGCAGGCCACGCATGCTCTGGGCTCTCCTTCATTTGTTACACTACAGCCACTTTATGCCACTCTAGCAGCATAAGGAGGCCTTACGCTGAGGATACATAAGGGGTGGGGCAGGGGTGTGGTCATATGGCATTACACTGTGGGTATTCTCTGTTTCCCAGGGCCTATACAAAGCAGAAGGGTAAGTTAAAGAAGCCCTGGGGCTGCTCTGATTTACGCCTGAAGAAAAGACATGCAAAGGTCATTTTAAATCCACTTTTGCTCCTCCCCAACCTCCTTCCCTGCTCCAAGTGCAGTGATGAAGTTGGAATTCAGGGTGCCAAGTAGCTCCTGGGGTTCAGGGCACTCAGCCCTTCCCAAGACAGCACAGCACCTCCAGGGTCACGCTATCCTAAGGATGAAAATGCTGCTGTATTGCCAAGGTCTCCAGTTTAAATCACTTCTTATCACAGCCCAAACTTTGAGGGAGTGGTGAAAGATGAAAAGGACAGGCCACAGACTGCGAGCAATCTGGATTGCTTAATAAACTGGGCACAAGCAATAATGTGTTTTAATACTGCTAAGTGTAAATGTATATATCTAGGAACAAAGAATGCAGGCCATGCTTACAGGAAGGGGTACTCTATCCTGGGAAGCAGTAATTCTGGAAAAGATTTGGGGGTGGTTATGGAGGACCAGCTGAGCATGAGCTCCCAGTGTCGCACTGTGGCCAAAAAAGCTAATACAATCCTTGTCTGTATAAACAGGAATCTCGAGTAGGAGCAGAGAGGTTATTTTACCTCTGTATTTGGCACTGGTGCGCCTGCTGCTGGAATGCTGTGTCCAGTTCTGGTGTCCAGAGTTCAGGAAGGAGGCTGATGAATTGGAGAGGGTTCAGAGAAGACTGCTACAGACTGCTACTGAGGGTTCAGACTGCTACAGACTAGGGACCAAGTGGCTAGGCAGCAGTTCTGCAGAAAAGGACCTAGGGGTTACAGTGGACAAGAAGCTGGATATGAGTGAACAGTGTGCCCTTGTTGCCAAGAAGGCTAATGGCATTTTGGGCATTTCCAGCAGATCGAGGGACGTGATCATTCCCTCTATTCGACATTGGTGAGGCCTCATATGGAATACTGTGTCCAGTTTTGGGCCCCACACTACAAGAAGGATGTGGAATAATTGGAAAGAGTCCAGTAGAGGGCAACAAAAATGATTAGGGGGCTGGAGCACATGATTTATGAGGAGAGGCTGAGGGAACTGGGATTGTTTAGTCTCCAGAAGAGAAGAATGAGGAGGGATTTGATAGCTGCTTTCAACTACCTGAAAGGGGATTCCAAAGAGGATGGATCTAGACTGTTCTCAGTGGTGGCAGATGACAGAACAAGGAGTAATGGTCTCAAGTTGCAGTGGGGGAGGTTTAGGTTGGATATTAGGAAAAACTTTTTCACGAGGAGGGTGGTGAAGCACTGGAATGGGTTACCTAGGGAGGTGGTGGAATCTCCTTCCTTAGAGGTTTTAAAGGTCAGGCTTGAGAAAGCCCTGGCTGGGATGATTTGAGCAGGGGGTTGGACTAGATGACCTCTTGAGGTCCCTTCCAACCCTGATATTCTATGATTCTATGAAGACCTATGAGAATGATTAAAGGATTAGAAAACCTGCCTTATAGTGATAGACTCAAGGAGCTCCATCTGTTTAGCTTAATAAAGAGCATGATGAAGGGGTGACTTAATCAGTCTATAAGTACATACATGAGGAACAAATATTTAATAATGGGCTCTTCAGTCTAGCAGAGGGAGGTCTAACAGGATCCAATGGCTGGAGGTTGAAGCTAGACGAATTCGGACTGGAAATAAGGTATACATTTTTAACAATGAGGCTAATTAACCATTGGAACCGTTTATTAAGTGTCATGGTGGATTCTCCATCACTGGCCATCTTTTTCAATCAGGATTGAATGTTTTTCTCAAAGAGCTGCTCTAGGAATTATTGTGGGAAGTTCTCTGGCCTGTGAGTGCAGGAGGTCAGACTAGATGATCACAATGGTCCCTTCTGGCCTTGGAATCTATGAATCCCTTTGCCCTGTAGGTGGCTTTAAAAAAATCCATTTTTTAAAACAAATCTAGCGCGGGTGAAAGTTGCCACGTTAGCAGCCCTGGAATGTGAGTCTCTGGCTATCTGCAGTAGGTACATAGCAATAGAAGAGTCCTGCGTGCTGTCCTGCTGACAAGATCTAACCTGACCTGAAGAGGCTGCTATTGGACTTCTGAATGTCGACGAGGCGACGTCTACACTTAAACCACGACAGCAGCATAGCTACAGCGCTGCATCTGCACCACTGTAGCCCTTCAGTGTAGACACTCACTACAGTGGCTGGCGGGGATCTCCAGTCACTGTAGTTAATCCACCTCCATAAGAGGAGACAGCTAGGCCGACGGAAAAATTCTTCTGTCGACCTTCTGCTGTCCGTGCTGGGAGTTAGGTTGGCTTAACTACACGCCTGAGCAACGTTGATTTCTCAACCCCCTGAGCGATGCAACTGGATCGACCTAACTTTTTAGCGTAGACCTGGCCTCTGTCTACATACCCATTCACTCCTTATCCTGTCTACTGAGACTGGCACCAGCAGTGCCAATCAGTGCCAGTGGCTTATGTGATGGGAAAAGTAAGAGTATACCGAGACCCATTAAGACAACTAATAGTAATGACTGTCACTTGCTGATAACTTGAGCTGCAGTGACTCCAGTATGAATTTACACATAAGAACGGCCAGACTGGGTCAGAGCAATGGTCCATCTAGCCCAATATCCGGTCTTCCGATAGTGGCCAATGCCGGGGCTTCAAAGGGAACTAACAGAACAGGCAACCATCAAGAGATCCATCCCCTGTCATCTACTTCCAGCTCCGGCAGTCAGAGGCTAGAGACAACCAGAGCACATTGTAGGGCAACGCTGCACTCCAATGTAATCTCTCTTTTGAGGTCTGAGTGAGCCCTCGCTAGATGGCTAACATGGATCTCAAGCTACATGGGAGGCCTTGCATGAGCCCTCTGTGCTCCGGTGGGTTTCACCTCCTGTGAATTCTAGTTCTGCCGCAATTTCAGAAAAGGCCAAGCAAGTTAGGAGACACCAAGCTTCTTTGAGAATACTGTTAATGGCTACATCAACACTAGGTGGCAGTACAAGTTCACATTTGGCAACGTCTGCAGGAAGGGTTGCCTCTGGGATTAGGACTTCTGAGTTCACTCATCTTTTCTGTGCCAGCCCTGCTTGACCACAGAAGTAGAACAGGACACAGGCTGAGTCACGTCCCTGGTCAGTCATCTACTTGACTCTAATCCTCAGTTAATTCTGGGTCCAAAGAAAATAGGATGATCCCTGATCTACCTTTTCTTCCTCTCCTCCTGCAAAGCTGGAACCCAGGGTGAGATTAATCAAACAAGGGAAGCAGAAAACACAGCACAATTCAAGCAAGATCCAAAATAAGCCCAGGCTTCAGGCCACTTCAAACTAACCACCACAGCAGGGGCTGGTTTGGAGGGTTGAGCATTGACTGCGGTGTGTTTTGCCGCTAGGCCACGGGTTCAAATCCAGCTTGAGAGTTGGCAAAGCTCATTCCTATCTCACCCCTCTTTGAAATGGGTGGGTGGTCTCCCACGTTGCAATTGGCGCTAATTAGACCCCTGGTTGGTAATTAGTTGTGTGACAGTAGCATTCTAGGCACTGAACATATCCATAGTAAGGCCTGGTCCACACTAACCCCCCACTTCGAACTAAGATACGCAACTTCAGCTACATGAATAACGTAGCTGAAGTCGAAGTACCTTAGTTCGATTTTACCGCGGGTCCAGATGCGGCAGGCAGGCTCCCCTGTCGACTCCGCGTACTCCTCTCACGGAGCAGGAGTACCGGCGTCGACGGCGAGCACTTCCGGGATCGATCCCAGAAGATCGATTGCTTACCGCCGGACCCGGAGATAAGTATAGACGTATTGGAGTCTCTACCTCAAAGAGCATACGATCTAAATAGATAAGACAAAGGGGGGTGGGCAAGGGAGGGGATGCAGAGGCCAAGTGGGTTGGTCAAGATGTTTCAGCAAGGGCTGAGCTGGGTACAGAATTTAGTTTTCCTGAGCCCCAACCCCATGCTGGATTTATTGGGGTTTTTAATAGTCTGGTTCCATCATCCCAGGCATGCATATACTTGCTACAGCAGCAGTGAGGCCAAGGTATACAGCTTGAATCCAGCCTTCATTGTGGTGTCTGGATCTAGGGTCGAGCTCCTAGCTAGCTAATACATGGGCACTTGATGGATACATTTTTTACGTCTTTGGGCTTTACATGGGATGCTGCAAACTAACAATGCGACCCACGATGGGCTGCTGGCTGCTGGCTTATAAACTGGGCCCCCACAGCAGAGCAGCGGCTGCTCAACGTGTACCAAGCCCACGGCTGCCCTTGCCCCTGTTCCAGTCCCTGCTCCTGCTTTGTTTCAGCTCTGCTCCCCTCCGGCTTTAGATTTCTGGCTTCGATCCCCAGCTTTTCCTCTGGTTCCTGACTCCGGTTTACCCCGCAGCTCTGGCATTTGTCTCTGTCCCTCCGGTACTGCCCCTCATCTTGTTTCCTGGACACTGCCCGCCCTGGACCCAGCTCTAACTGGTAGGCCAAACTCTCGCTTCCACCTCTAGGTCTGACTGCCTGGTTACCCAGAGCAACGGATAATGCCTAGATCGATGCGCACGGAACACCTTGGCTAGGGGTTGGGGAATTCTGACTTTCCAATCAGAGTTAACTGTGGCGTGGGCATCTGTCCACTAGGCATTGGACTGAGTCACCAATTCATATTTCAGGGGCTGCTAGGCTCTCACATGCTAATAATTTCTGATCGCCTCCGAGCTGGAATCAAACTGAACAGCTAGAGGTGAGAGATATCCCTGCCACCAGGAAGACTCGACCCCCTCCTTGCCCCCACTGGAATTACTGAGATGTCTCTGCATGGATGGAGACCCCTGTAAAGCATCAAAGAAGCAATGCACTAAATGGACACAGGAGCAAATTCAGCACCAAGAGCCAAAGTAAAATGGAGTCGTACCCGTTTTCACCAGGGCCGGACTTAGCCCACCATAGACCCTCCAGCTGGGCATGACAAGCAAAAAACCTTTGATCCTTCTCAATTTAACTCCTTCAATAGATTTGAAAGGAGGAAAACCAAACAGTTGCATGCAACCCACAGCCTCTGGAAGCCGTGACCACAACGTATCACTGAGGCCAATAGCGTAGCTGGATTGAGAAAGGGACTAGACGTTTTTTAGGAATGGAGTGGTGGTGTCGCCATGGTGATCCCAGAATATTAGATATTATTGTCTATGGATTGCAAGAATATCCAGAGAGGGAACAGTATTAACAATAACCAAAAAGTTAGGCAGGGATCTAATTCCTCTCTTGTTTTGGGGCCTTAAGGGCAACTTCTAATCATTTGGGGGGAAGAGCCAGAAAGAAGCTTTCCTTGGGGACAAGTTATCCTATAACTGCCTCCTGCAGGGTTTCTTCTTCTGAAGTAGCTACTCCTAGCTACTGTCCTTGGTGGATAATTGATCTAATCCAGTATGGCAATTCCAATGCAGACTGTAGTGCAGGCAATCGTGTTTCACATGTGATATACATGGTTGCAAACTGTAGTGTAGATAAACCCTTGGATATCAATGTTTACTTGGGAATTCAAAGCTTTGTGTTTTGTTCACCTCTTTGTTTAAGCGGTGTGTGTAAACACGCACATATCTGAACCTGCGCTGGTTCTAAGGCTGTATGCTCATCCGTGTAGCTCCCTGGAGCTCTGCTACACTTCATTACCTCCAGGAGCCTCAGCTGTGACAACCAAGTAGTTGTGGCGTTAAGAGCGGGGTTAGCTACAGAGAGACAATAGCTGTTCTTTGGGTTGGATCCTGCTTGGCATGAGGTGACATTGTTAGGGGAGGTCGTGTTTGGACCCCAGTGGATAGAGGTGTCTAGAGGTCTCAGCTGAGATCAGGGCCCCATTGTGCTAGGCACTGTATGGACACATAGTAAGAGACAGCCCCTGCGCCCAAAGAACTGAGAGTCTAGATAGACAAGTCAGAGGAAATATCAATAGCCCTGTTTTGCAGCCACTGAGACTGTGATCTTGAGGGGGAACCACTTAGCCAGTCTGGGGGCAGATCCAAGAACTGGACCCAGATCCCCTGACTTCCAACCTGGTCTCTTAATCACAAGACGGTCCTTCCCAGAAACCAGCCTTCTAGTAGTTCACCACTGGCACTTTCAGGATCTAATGTATTCCCATAGACGACACTTATCTTGTGCAACAATTGGGTTCTCCCCGGCACTAACGCTTTCAGGGCACCCCTGCAGCCAAAGCTGCTCTGGAAGACTCAGTGAGGCTGGCAAAAGTAAAAGGATGGCTTCACGATACCATGAAGGAGTGGAGGCCAGTGGAAGTTTCCAGTACTGGACACGGGGAGGGGAGTGCTGGGTAAGGAAGCCAGAGGACCAGATGAAGCTGATTGTCTCTGTGACTCTGAGTGCATGCAGGTCACTCCGCAATGTTCATGACAAGGGTGGTGGTTTGGAGCTGAGCCATGGTCCCCAGGCTGATTTGTGCGAGCTCTGAGCTGCAAGTATGGATGGAGTGCAGTCCCTGCAGATCTCTTTGGGGGAGGGGGTGTGCAGGAAGGATGAGCCCAGGTGTACCTGGCTTCCTCCTCTCTCTTCCTGGGACCCTGTGGAATCACCTGGCTGGATCTCTGTGCTGTTGGAGGGATGGGGGGAGCAGCAGAGAAAGGGGAACTTCTCCCTGTGAAATCCAGTCAGGAGTTATTTATGCCTGAAGTCCCTCTAGCAGCTCACTGGGGAATGACCCAATGGAGGCACATGGAGAAGCAGGCCCTCAGTGAAGATAGTTTTACCTGGACCATGCTAGGACACCCTTTCCTCACCAATCAATGGGGTCAGGAGGCTGCACCTGCAGCCCCATCATGCCCCACCCCCAGGCCTTCCCTCAAATGAGGTAATGATTGCCTTCGGCCTCTCTCCCAGATGGGAGTCTCTGTGGTTGAGGATCTACTTCTAAGGCCATCTTCATTTGGTTGGGGCTTTTAATGGCTGCTCCATGGTGCTGTGAGTTGGGTCTTGTAGGACAAGGGAGGATTCTGTGATCCCATCATGGGAGGCAGCAAGTCCAGTGGTCTACACAACCAAGGCCAAACCATGTTACATGTGGGGGAGGGTGTCCACTTATCAGGGATGGTCTAGATCAGGGGTCGGTAACCTCTGGCACGTGGTTCGCCAGGGTAAGCACCCTGGCAGCCCGGGCCGGTTTGTTTACCTGCCGCGTCCGCAGGTTCGGCCAATTGCGGCTCCCACTGGCCGTGGTTCGCTGTTCCAGGCTAATGGGGGCTGCGGGAAGTGGTGCGGGCCGAGGGATGTGCTGGCCACAGCTTCCCGCCACCCCCATTGGCCTGGAGCGGCGAACCGTGGCCAGTGGGAGCCGCGATCAGTTGAACCTGCGGACGCGGCAGGTAAACAAACTGTCCCAGCCTGCCAGGGTGCTTACCTGGGTGAGCCGCATGCCAGAGGTTGCCGACCCCTGGTCTAGATAATCCATAGTCCTGCAATGAGTGCAGGGGACTAGAACTAGATGACCTCTCGAGGTCCCTTCCAGTCCTATGATTCCATGACTTTATGGACAGAAAAAAATCCTCCCCCTTGTTCTAACCATGAGAGAGGCTCTTATTTAGACTAGTAGCTGTTCCGTGGATGTATTTAGTAAAGTCATGTGGGATTTTGTTTGTTTGTTTTTTAGCCAAAAATGGCTGAGAATTTAAAAATTGAACGGTAACAGACTGTGCATCCCGGTGATGACTGAACGTGGTGATATTCCAAGCAAAAAAAGCCCCCAGCCACGCTTGAGATGTTTCATCTCATCACAGACTCAACAGACGTTCTAGGCTTCAGCAGTACAATCCTGGAATCGTATTATACAGACTAGGTTTCCACTGGTGTCCAAACACGCGCGCTGAACACGGCCACCGTCTGCTAAGACTTTGGCACCATTGAATCCGGGCAAAATCCTAAACCTGAATCAGTTCTCAGACTGGTAGAGGTAGTGCAGAACCAGTACTGAGGTGGATGCAGGCCTAGAGCATACCCTCGACACCCACAGCTGTCCATTTCTATTATGGTAGTGCCTAGAAGCCCAAGCTAAGATCAGGGCCCTATGGTGCTGGGCTCCTTGCATGCAAACAGTAAGATACAGTTCCTGCCACGGAGCTTACTACTTAAACAGACAAAACTAAGGGTGGGAGAGAGGAAGGTGGAGAACCGAAGCGCAGACTTGCCCAAGTTCCCACAATGAGTCTGTGGCAGAAATGAGAACTGAATCCAGATCTAAGTCCTAGTCCAGCCCCTTAACCCTTTGCCCTGTTTGTGTACAGTCTGACACACAGACCAGATTACACCACACAGACTGTAATCTCCCTGGGTCAGAATAGTCGTCTTTGCTATACAGTGCCTAACACAATGGAGTCTTGATCTTTGACTGGGATTTCGAACTGCTACTCTAAGACAAATTAATAATTTCTGGGCTCAGACCCTAGCCTTCAACTCTCACCCAGATACCAAGCTGCCGAGCCTGGGAAAAGAAATTGAACTCCTCACCCTCACCTAAATTGAGTGTCTCCATGATCAAGCACCACCTCGCTGATCCATCTCAAGTTCCAACACCCCACCACAAGCCAGCTCCAGATTCAGGTGCGTCTCTCCACAAAGCCCAAAAGCAATCAGTTTGTCCATGTCTTGGAGTCTTGCTCCAAATATCCCGCCCAGCCCTTAGTCTAAACCACTTTACTCAGTATTCAGAATGACCCATTGCTTTCCTGTGTGCTATATATAAAACTTCCATGTAAATGTTTTTCATTTGACCCCTGCTAATTCTTGGAATCCATGTGGCAATGAGTTCCACGGGTTAATTATTTATTGTATAGAAAAGCACTTCCTTTTATCTGTCTTAATCTTGTTGCCTTTTAATTTCATTGGGCGTCCCCTTGTCCTAGTACCATAAGGCAGGGCAAATTATAGCTCCTGACTTATTTTGAACCCATTCATTATGTTGTATACCTCTTAGTCATCTCTAAGCTATGAAGCCCTAATATTTTTAATCTCTTCCTTTCCCCACCCCCCTTTTCTTGAGATGGGGCGACCTCAACTGAACACAGTATTTAAGATGTACCAACAGGTCATATCGAGATAATTTTCAGCATTATTTTTTATTCCTTTCTAAACATAGTCTATGGTCTTGTTTGCTTTATGGTCCCCTGCTGCACATTCAGTTGTCCACAGATGCCCAGATTTTTTTATAGCGTGGTTAATCGATGTATACTAACTGCTAAGATTCTTCCAACGTGCATCACCTTGTGCTTGCCTGCACTGAATTTCTTCTGCCTGTCGACTGGATAACTGCCGAGCGTAGCGCTCTCCTCCTGAAGGGCCTCAAGTCTTGGCTAGCCTGACTAAATTTGTCATTTCTGACTTTCACCGCTTTGTTGTTTGCAGTCTCCTTTAGGTTATTAATAAACGTTAAACACTTGTCCTTGGGACACCCCACTCTTTAACCCTCTTTTGTGATGAAAATTGACCCTTTTCCCCCTCAAAGTAGAAATTCCTATAGGAGAACCTTCTCCATCCTCCATGTTCTTCTCACTTCTTCTCTGTTCCCTCTGCATTGCAGAACGGCCAGGTCCCTCAGCAGAGACTAGAATTCCCTTCTGTTTTACTCCCCACTCTCTTAGAAAATGAGCTGCTGTTGTATCTCAGTCATCTTTGCCCAGTTTTCCCTTTAGTCTTTGCTTCTGCACTGTCTGGCACCTCCTCAGCCTTCATGGGGCTCTAAATCATAGAATCATAGAATCATAGAATATCAGAGTTGGAAGGGACCTCAGGAGGTCATCTAGTCCAACCCCCTGCTCAAAGCAGGACCAATTCCCAGCTAAATCATCCCAGCCAGGGCTTTGTCAAGCCGGGCCTTAAAAACCTCCAAGGAAGGAGACTCCACCACCTCCCTAGGTAACGCATTCCAGTGTTTCACCACCCTCCTAGTGAAATAGTTTTTCCTGATATCCAACCTGGACCTCCCCCACTGCAACTTGAGACCATTGCTCCTTGTTCTGTCATCTGCCACCACTGAGAACAGCTGAGCTCCATCCTCTTTGGAACCCCCCTTCAGGTAGTTGAAGGCTGCTATCAAATCCCCCCTCATTCTTCTCTTCTGGAGACTAAACAATCCCAGTTCCCTCAGCCTCTCCTCATAAGTCATGTATACTAAAGAATCCATTGATCTCTGAACAGACCATCCAGTGCTCTTTACTCCATGGAGCTGCAGCCCTTGGGCCCTAGCAGTCTGGATACACTCTGGTGCCTTTGCTATAGCTACAGCAAGAGATGAACTCTGATCTCACCTTCCCGTCTCCAGGAATTTGCCAGCAAGCTTTGAAAATGCATCCTTCCTCCTCGGCCTCAGGGTCAGTAAGTGGCATGAGGACAAAGCCCCCTCGGGGAAATGGTGTGTGGCCTCCTCCATCCATAAATGGCAAGGTTCCAAGGACCTTCTCGGAGGGAGTAGATCCTAGTGTCACTTCAGCTCAGTTGTCCTGTAAATGATTAACTGCTGGAACTGAGTAAAGCTGTCTTCTCTTTCTAGGCATCTGACACAGACCCAATGGAGATCATAGCTGTGAAATGTTGCTTGGCAGTAGCGATGGGTGGACCCTGCTGGAAGGCTCAGATTAGGGTTGGTTCAGACAAGGTCTGCTATGTTGGATGCTAATGCAAAGCCGGCCTGGAGCTTTTCACTTCCTTCCTTCTCTCCTCTCAAACCAGCCAGCTTCTAATTCCTTCCCCCTCCCAATCTGACTCCCACACATCTCCAAGAGACCTCCTGAGCCCCTCTCTTTTATCTGAATACAAGTAAGGCTCAGAGCTTCAGCCCTCCCCAGATCCCTCTACCCCTGCAGTGCCCCTTGCCTACCTTTCACATTCCAGGGCAGGATGGAGAGTGGGCTGGTACCTTCTCTTCAGGGGACTCTCCAGCTGCTTAGTTGAAGTCTCTTGCTCTGGGGCTTCCTGGGGTCAGACATCCTGGAACGCAACCCCCTCTGAATATGAGGAGGCTTCAAAGCTTGTAAGGTCTGAAGACTCGGCAGAGAGTGCCAGAGGTGGATTTTGACAATGGTAGCGGGCCAGTGACATGGGGCAAAATCAGACCAGACAACGCTACCAAAACTTCATATCCCTGGGGAATTCCCCTGTCTTATGGACATGCCACCCCACTAAGAAGAGGTGGAAATACTGCTATAATTGTTGGCCCCAGTACCACAGAGTGAGGCGGACAAGCTGTATTGCGCTGGCTGGGATATGTGATAACTTGCATCTGGTGGGAACTTGGGACTTCTTTTGTCACTGCCCTGGGGTAGGACTGCAGCATGGGTTCCTCCATCCTGTTTCCCCTTACCCAGAACCAGTGTGTGTCTGAGGAGTGAGTTATGTTTCATTAGGGCACAATCTCGCCCGTCTTCTTCCCCCCGGAGCTGGCTCTATACAGGAGCTTAGGAGAATATGGTCAGGTCCCACCTTGACTCTCGAGTGGTGGATGGAGCCAGGAACATACTGGAATGACTTGCATTGGCCCTAATACAAAGGGGATGTGTGCAAATATAACACTGACCTAAAATGAAAACGTTCAATGCCTTGGGCTGAGGTTCCACCCAATGCTCGTTTTCCCTCTGAACAAGTTTGCCTAACACTGCTGACTACACCTGCTTCTCCCTACCTGTACACTATCCCCGTGTGTTTTTGAAGGCCATATTGACACGCCTCTTGATGTTTGGTGTTTTTCTTAAAGCCCCAGCTTCTGGAGTCTTTGCTTTTTTAGAAAAACACATTTCTAGACCTTATGGTTGCAGAGAACGTTCCCAGCGTATCCTAAAGGTTCAGAAATCAGAAGGCAAACAACCTCCCCACACACCCAAATCTACGTGTTTTCTTAAAATTTCGGGAACTTTTGGGACTTGCCCCATGGTGGGAGGGATAGCTCAGTGGTTTGAGCATTGGCCTGCTAAACCTAGGGTTGTGAGTTCAATCCCTGAGGGGGCCATTTAGGGATCTGGGGCAAAAATCTGTCTGGCGATTGGTCCTGCTTTGAGCAGGGGGTTGGACTAGATGACCTCCTGAGGTCCCTTCCAGCCCTGATATTCTATGACCCTGCCATGTCTGGATGCTATGGACTGGCAGCAACGAAGAGGGGTTTATTTCCTGAATGGCACTGCTTTGGAGTGCAGGTGAAATAATCTGCCTCCAAGGGGGTGCAGAAGAGGCAGGGGGGAGTTTAGAATGGGAATTCAGCTAGGATTGGACCATCGATAGAGCTTTCCTAGCAGGTGACCTGCAGGGCCTTATCAGAGAATCTCAGGGTTGGAAGGGACCTCAGGAAGTCATCTAGTCCAACCCCCTGCTCAAAGCAGGACCAATCCCCAACTAAATCAGTTATCCAGGTGATAAGTTTCGCTAGGCACTGTTGCAGGTAACAGAGGAGTCTGAACTGGGACCTCTGGCAGACTGGGGTTTTTAAATCAAAACCTCACCCAGGCCTCCCAGCTTTGGGGAGGAAGTTGCTGGAAGAGCTGACCCCAGCCCAGCCTGTGGTGACAGGGTCTGAACTGGAACCCCAGTTCTTAACACCCCCCAAATCCCGATCTGGGCCCTGAACCAATGACTTAAATGCTCAGCTACTTACACCGTGACTAGGGGGCCCATGCTCATCCCAGCGAGCCCCGAGCCCACTGCTGTTTCCCAAACACCTGTCACGTGCAGTGCCGAGGAGGTGGTAGGGTGAGGAATTCCTTTCTTCTTTTGGTGGGGAAAGGTTAGATGTAAATAATCTCCCCAGCCGTTGGACCCAGTCATTCCTTGTGGGCTCTCTGCGGTGCCCAGAGAGAAGGCGGGCAGTGACTTGCAACCCCAACTCCAGGGCTGGGTACCCAGGAGATCAGCCAACTCGGTGCAGCTGTCAGGAACCTCCCTGCCAGGGCTGCTATCCAGAGATTAAAGCTGCCCCCCGCTCATTGAAAACTCCTGGAGAGGGCAGTACCATTACCACCACTGACCTTCCCTGGGACTCATGTCCAGAACCTTCAGCTATGTGGGTGAATCAAGCCCTATGTCTGTATAAGAATGATGCTCCCCCCTCCCAGTATCACCCACCTCTCTCCAATATAGAGCTCAGCAATTGCTGAATTTTACATGGCTGCTGGGAAGTGTCATAGAATGTCAGGGTTGGAAGGAACCTCAGGAGGTCATCTAGTCCCACCCCTGCTCAAAGCAGGACCAATCCCCAACTAAATCCCCAAACAGCCCCCTCAAGGATTGAACTCACAACCCTGCATTTAGCAGGCCAATGCTCAAACCACTGAAGATTGCAACCTCTTTGGGTGTAAGCTTGCATTCCATTCACAGGCACCCCGCACCCTCGCAAACCCAGTGGGACCCAGCCCTGCCATTTCTACTCAGTCCTTGCGTGGACGGCATCCCCCACCATAGTCTGTGGGAGTTCTGCCTGCCTGGGGACTACTGGTTCTAGCACAATATGGCTTCCAACCTACGAGTAAATCCACACAGAGCTGTAACAGGGCAGAGTTCTTCTAACGGACTGATTCTCTCGCCTTCCCCCACACAAAAATAAAATTAGGCAGGGCCACTCTCCTTCACCCTGGAGCGTCTGGCTTAACACAATTGGAGCCAATGGGTTTTGCTATGGATTTACGCCGCTGAAATAGAAAGCAGAAAGTTGCCTATTTCTCCATCCTTTTAAAAAAAATAGCTTTAAGTGATCTTCCTGTCGCTTCTAAGTTCCCAGGACTCTAAAAAAACAGTCTTTTTAAACCAGCGCAATGAACAGGTTGAGCCTCCCGAATGGATTTGCTTCTCTCCTGTAAATTTGAAGAAATTACGAACCCAAAGTGATGCAGCCACAGGTGTTTCTGTTCCATTACATCATTATGCGCCACATCCTGACTATTATGGTAGATCCATCCTGATGTGTCCGTACAGCGCCTTGCGCAGTGGGGTTCTGATCTTTGGGTGAGGCCTCTAACCACTAATATACACATAAATAAGAGGTGGCAGTGGTCAGTGAGTTGCATGTGCCGGTGTGTGCAAACAATGAGTTTCAGTCCCCATTGCCCGGCGCCTTGTGCATCACGTTCACCAGCACCAAGGGGGCGTAAAAACACGACTGTTCAGATCGAGCAGCATTTTACATTCATTTTGCCTGGGAGTAACTGAGGGCCCAAGGTGCAGTGCAGCAAAGAATCTGCAGGAGGCGCTTGCTCGCATCAAGTCAGCTTGCCAGAACAAAAGGCCAGGCAGGTGGCCACCCCACAACTACATTAAGACATCATAACTTTGACTAATTTGCAAACAGTCTGAAAGGACATCCTCCCTCCCCCCAAAAGGGAGAGCTGTCTCTTTAAACCCTGAGGATATGACCTCTTGTCCTCTCTGTTTATAAAAAAAAAGAGAGAGAGAGAGAGAAAGGGAGAGAAAGTCAGACTGCTGCCTTGTTAAACTCTCCCCCCTTTTGTGATGAAAATGGGGGGGAACCATTGTTATTCCTCCAGCTTCTGTTTTCGCTTTTTGTCATTCATGCTCTGGGTCCTTTCTGTTTATTTATTGACTCAGCTCCCTTGTCAACACTCAACCTGCTTCTAGGGTTTTTTAACACCTTTTTTACTCTCTTCCAAATCTGCATCCCTCCCCCCCCCCCCACCCACCCCAAGATACAAAACAGATGGGAAGCTTTGTTCTCCATTTCCCTTCCTCTTGGACAGGCTCCTGAACCATCCTCAGACTTTATTCACCATATGCCAGGGATGAGTGATCTTTGATGAGTGTGTTAAATAATACTTGATTATTATTATTTATTTATTTATTATTTTTAGCATCATCCACATGGCAAAGCTCAGGCAAATATCTCTGGTGCCTGATTCTCCTCTCCTCTCTACAAGTTGGTGGCTTCATTTTAGCTAGGCTAGTCAATTTCATGACAACTTGGCAAGGCTGATATTAAATATAAATGGTCTTAAAGAAATCCAGGGCCAGATGTTCATCTCATGTATACCTTGGCTTACTGTCTTTTTGTCCTAAGTTTGTACAGCACCTGCTCCATGACTATTAACCAATGTGGTAACACTAGCTGGCAATCTGTCCCCCAGCCTTCAAATTCTATCCATCTTTCCTGGTTGGTCTTATTAATTCCTCACAGTGGGATGTGCTCTATGGATAAATAGAAGAGACTCCAGTCTCTGGCTTTCAAGCTAACGCCTTTTCGCAACATAAAAATTCCTGTTTTAAAAATACCTCATACTGCAAAGGCAGGATTGGGCCTCAAATTTTAATCGGTTGATAAAATGTCACTTTAGCACCAAGGAAATAATATTTTGGCTGAATTCATAAAAAAGACAAAATTCTGAACCAAAGGGGGTTTTTATTTTATTTTTAATCCATTTTTGCCAATTTAAGACCAAATGTGGCAAGCTTTTCTTTTTGAAAAGTTTGTGGCGTATAATAGGAATGGTTTAGAACCTCTAGAGTTTCTTGCTTTTGTTGATTTCATAAGGAAGTCTCCATTTCATATAAAACACCCTGGTCTTGTCTTAGTTCTTTCCCAAAGTGTCACCCAAAATTATGCTTATTAAAAATACAAGGGCAAAAAAGGATACATTAAGAGCCAGATCTTATATTTAGGGCTGCCAGTTTTGGTTGGATATACTCCTGGAGGTTTCATCACATGACAAAAGATTAATCTTTAATTAAAGGTTATAATTCCTGGAGACTCCAGGATAATCCTGGAGGGTTGGCAGCCCTGCCTGTATCCTTAGGCTGAATTTAGGGGGGAATACTCACTGACGTCAGTAAAATCTTGCCTAATGCCCCAATCCTGCAACTACATATATAATGGGCATCAGTACTATTGATTTCATGCACATTTCTCGCTATAATAAGCACTAAGAGTTCGCAGGATCGGGGCCTCAGAGAGGAAACCCTTGGTCCAACAAATGTTTGCCTTGGAGAGAATAGATGACTGTTGTTCTGCTTAAACAGATGTCATATAGGTTCAACTCTTAGAGTACGTCCACATTGTAAAAAGGTGGCCGCAGCTGGCCTGGGTCAGCTGACTCATAGAGATCGGGCTGCGGGGCTGTAAGTTTGCAGTGTAGACGCTTGGGCTCTGCAGGCCCCAACCAGCTGACCTGGGCTTTGAGCCTGTGTGCCGAGGGTTTTTTATCTCAGTCTGGACATATCCTTAGAGACTGAGACTGCACACTCGTGCACATCAGTAATTCTACCCACGGGAAAGGTCCCATTGAAATCAATTGGTTTAGTCACAGGAGCAGTAACTCGTGTAGGGAAGTGCAGGATCAGGCCCTCGACAATGACCTTTGAGCTTGGTCTTGCATTCTTTCCTTGGGCAAAACTTCCTGTGGCGTCAATTTGCCTGAGTCAGGCCTGAAGAATCTATATACGTTCAAATACACAACGTGTTGGTATTTGCATTCCCAGGTGTCGGACGCCTAAGCATGAGGTTTCCTGGACTGGAGCCAGAGTGCTCAGGATTGAGCCCCTATTGGTCAGATCCTTCAGTTTTTATGCAGGTTCAACTCCCCTGGCAATCTAGAATTCTGAATGTGCAAAGAAGTGACTTCTCCAGGGCAGGCCCTTTAACTGTATTTCATTAAATCAGTGCTGGGGAATAACTACTTGGGGGTGCAATCCTGCAAAGCTTTGTAAACTTGCTTAGCAAGCAAACATCCTCGGGACCCCCTGTGGCACAGCCGTGAATGTGAAGGCTCTTCCCCATCTCTGGTGCCACAGATTTTCCTTAGTCCTTATCGGCTGCGTGACCATGAAAAAGAGGGAACCACATGTGGGACTATCTGGACCCCGTTATGTATCAGTTCACTTTCTGTGCCATTTGTTTCCTTCCCACGTTGTTTTCTCGCTGAACCACTTGGGGAGCCAAAGTTACACCAGGTAGAGTCCTGCCTGTCCTACACACAACAGCGAGCAAGCGGGTTGCTGATTCCAGTTGGCAAAAAGGGGACATGCCCAGGGTCACACCACAGTTCAGTGGCAGAGCCAGGAATAAAACCCACCAGACTCACAATCTGGAGTGCTAGCCACTAGCATACACTGCCTTTCTCCACTACCTTTTTACTTCATTAATTCGGGCCACAGCACCTCCTTGGCATGCCAAGTACAAGGGCCAGCAAGTGTGGCTGGTAAGCATGTGAGAGAGACGTTTATAATCCTTCTTCTTCCACTCCCCAACCCCTGCAAGATAACAGTGGCCCTTCCATGCAAGAACTACAGAACTGGAGCTCCACAGAAACTGTCCCCTTGGCCTTATGAGTGAGATGATCTGCTGGGAAATGCAGAGGGTCTGGCACTTTGCATAGGGGGGAGCACATGTCTCGAAATGATGGCTTTCTGGACCCATAGTTCCATGCAGTCAAAAGGCCATGCACCTACCAGCCCCTTGTGATTCCAAACTCTTCCCCCTTGAGGGGACATCATCTCAGGAGCTCCAGGCAGTTCACCATATTGAACTTCCCCTCAGCAGTGCTTGCCCCTAGAAGGCAATGGTGTCGCCTTTCAGTTGTTTTTTATGTAAATATGGTGGAGGGAGACCAGCAACATTGACATTTTCCCACATCCCATCTGGCAGTGACATCAAATAATCTTACACAATTCAAGCATTTACCTAAGAACTCCCCGGCCAGAAGCTCGGCTGGTGTCAATACATGCAGCTCGATAGAAGTCAACAGAGCTATGCGTGCTTATGCCACTGAGGATCTAGCCCTGGGTGTGTTAAGTTCTACCAGCAGCATCTTACATTTGATAGCAGGTACTCTAAGAGCCTGGCTGATTATATTACGTGTGTGGCTGAAAAACCCTTTCCAGCACCAATGCCAACTTTCCTAGCCTCTACTTCCTCACTACAGGACAGACTTAGATAGTAAATCCAGATGGTCATAGCAAGCAGGTGGAGGAAGCGCTGGCATGGGCAGCAAGAGATGTGGCTTCGATTTGCAGATCTACCGTCGGTTTGCATTGCGGTCCAGTCACTTAACCGTTCCCTGCCTTCATTTTCCCATCTCTACAATGGGGAGACAACTACTCACTAACCTACTAATTATGTTACTGTAGCACCTAGGCCCGAGCCAAGACTGGGGATCTAAGCACTGTACAAATGCAAAATAAGAGTCAGCCCTTGTCCCAAAGAGCTACCCAGACTAAACGTGGGGGAGTGACTTGCCTGGCATCACACAGCAGCCCAGTGGCTGACTCGGGAATGGAACCCAGGTCTCTTGGATCCAGCTCAGGTGTGGCTCCTTGCTATTGTGGGTGTGAGGATTAAGTTAATGCTCACAATGTGGTCTGAGCTCTTGGCTGGAGGGTGCTGTTGAAAAGCAAAGTACCCTTGATTTACTCCGCGTCCTCATAAAGGACAGCAGGTGTTGGGGGGAAAAGCCCCTTTTAGATGCCGTTTAGACCCCTCGGTATAGTGTGTACACACACACACACCTACACCCCACCCCTTTCCTCTGCT
The DNA here is from genome assembly GCF_011386835.1 of Chrysemys picta bellii. Lineage (NCBI taxonomy): Eukaryota > Metazoa > Chordata > Testudines > Emydidae > Chrysemys > Chrysemys picta. The sequence goes on from NC_088792.1 coordinate 8,960,871, forward strand.
GCATGCTCTGCTCTTAATGACATCCTTGCCTCTTCCATCCTAGCCACAGTTGTAACAAATGCTCTCCAGGGAGGAGCTGGGTTTGGGGGGCAAAAGAGGGCAAGAGAAGTGATGCAGCAGGGCATTTCTCACCCATGTGGCAGCCACCTTCGTTGGCCAGTCAGTCTGCTTGCCTTCCTATCAGGCTATCTTCTTGGCAGCCCCGAATAGCTCTTCTCTTTCCCCTGTGCCCATGGTTCTTTAGTTCCTTGTAGCGAAAGTGGAGCCTTTTCAACTACAGTATAACTCAGTTTATCTGGGCTCTGACGGAAACTCCCTGTGTCACTCAAAGTGGGGACCATCTTCTAAGTTCTGTTCTCCCCTTACCTGTGGGAGCGGTGCCCACAGATTTCAATAGGGCATTTTCTTGAATGAACAGGATTGGAGCTAGTTACACTGACTACTGATCCCTTGGCTATCCAGGCTGGGTCATGACCTCCGTTTCCACCACCACCTCCTCCTCCTGCCTCCTGACAGTCAAGCAATGAAGGCTCCGGTGACCATTGTACCTTTCATCAGAAGATTTCAAACACTAAGGAACTAATTCTTGCAGCATGCCCTGGAAGGCAGGTAAATATTTATGCTCTTGTTTTACAGAGAGGGGAAACTAAGGCAGTGAGCCGTTCAGGGCCTACTCCTGCTCCCATTGAAATCTGTAGCAAAACTGGCAGTGCCTTCAGGGGTGCAAGATCTGGCCCATAAATGACTTCCTCAAGGTGGCAAAAGGAAGACTATTGGGCCAGACCCTCAGCTGGTGCAAATCGGTGCCGCTCCATTGACTTCGATGCCTGATTTACACCAGCTGGTGATCTGGTTCCTGTCTCCTGTATTTTAACCACAGCCAACATTCTCCCCCATCCGCACCCTGCACTAGTTTAAAAAAAATAATAATGCCTTCCAGCAAGAAGTCTAAGGTTACCCTGAATTACAGCAACTAGGGGCCCAATTCTACCTACATTTACTCCTTTTGGTAGCCCCATTGCAGGAAGTAGTTCCCTGGAAATCAATGGGGCTAAGTAAAGATTAGCTGGTGACTCTTTAAAGGAAGGGGCCCTAAGAGAGGGCCAAAGATGGGCAGAAAACGTAGCAATTTACCTTGATACAAATGATCCTAAGTCAGTGAAGCCAATGGAAACTATGCCATTGACGCCAATCGACCACAGAATCAGGTCCTAGAAAGATTGCTGGATCAGCTAGGCTAGCGTTAATTAGCTATAACCAATCCGCTGCAGCATAATTAATGAGCCTAACCACTATTGCCACGGCTAGGGGTGGAGATTATTTTCCATTAGCTGGTTTATGCATAGCTAATTATCATCAAAGCATCTTGGAAAATAACACCCATTCTGGTGGGCTTGGGACGAGGCATCCTGCAGGAATGAAAATCACTCCAAGTTGGACTAAACCATACCATAGCCTCTCTGCAGGTTGTGGTCTGGCCCTTAACACCCGGCCAAGCCTTTGTGTGTAATACTGTCAGAAAGCTTTGCTTCTTGGATCAAACCCTTGCAAAGGATACTATAAGAGTGGCCAAATTTATTCCCCAACTTAGAATATCAGGGTTGGAAGGGACCTGGGGGGGGGGGCAGTCCATCTTGTCCAACCCCTGGACAGATTTTTGCCCCAGATCCCTAAATGCCCCCCTCAAGGATTGAACTCACAACCCTGGATTTAGTAGGCCAATGCTCAAACCACTGAGCTATCCTTTCCTGCCTTACTACCTGCCTGGTCTGATATGATTATTTGAGGGCCGAGATGGCCCCACACCACCCAGGGTGCAATGAAAAAGACCTGGGGTAGGAATTAATAGAGGGCTGTAAAATAAGCCACCGCTGCCTGGTAAAGAAACAAGACCCACTTCTTGGCTATTGTCTGTATTTATTGGGCCCATGACAAAGCTGGGGCTGTCTCCATCCTCCCGAAAAAGCTACTGAAGTTGTATCTTCGGGTCGATTCTGGTGCTACTTCCAAGGCGGTGTGGCCTCCGTTTAAAGCCCTCCAAGAAACAAACGAACGGGCCTCGGGAGCGATTTGCTAAGACCCCCCCCCCCCTTCAGCCATCCCCTTCCAGGCTGTCCCTTGGAGAGATCTCCAGGCGCTGGGGGCACAAGGGGAAGGCGTGTGAACCTCCGAGTCTGCCCGGTGAGCAATCCCCCTGGAAAAGACAGAGAAATCCCCTCCTATGAACGCCTCAGCGCTCGGTTCTTTCCCGCAAGGCTGTAATTGGATGGGATTTTCGCTAAGACGCAGGGAAAGTCCTTAAGATGGGTTTTTTTCACCCCCTCCCCTCCAACTCTCTCTCTCTCTCTCTCTCTCCTTCTTTCTTTCTAGTCCCACCTTGTGCAATGTTCTTCCTTTGCCCCCCAGCCACTTTGGCTCCGGAGCCCTCCGAGGAGGGGCGAGGGGGGGGGGATTAATACAATGCCACACAATACAACTGAGGCATCAGGCCACCAGAGCATCAGTTCCTGCTCCTGGAAGGAAACCGCATCGAATCCAGTTGGGCTGCAAGAACGCGACGGGTTCGAGCAACATTGGCCATGTCGCCTCGATTTCCGGTCACCTCTTCTCGTTTCTTGGCAGGGTGGGAACAAAGATCCTTCCCCCCGCCCCAAATAATAAGGAAGTATTAAAAACCCGATCCTTGCAAATGTCCAGGGGCCAGGAACAGGCTCATTACAGACACCCCCAGAATGTGGTTCATTTCAGGTTTAGCTTGATCGGAATTGATTCCATAGATTTAAAAATAAAGACATATTTCCCCTTAGACTCGGTGTCCGTATCGTGGGAACTGTGTCTGGATAAAAAGGAAAATTAAAGTTTGGGTTAAACTGACACACGATCCAACCCCTCCTCCAATACAATCATGGAATAAAAATCTAGTCTTGGTTGTACCTTTCACCAGCGACTGAGAAAGTCTGCGAGCCGAGCCTCTCTTTCAGTGTTATCTTTACCTCTCTCTTTGCTAACAAACAGGCAATGCCCGTGTAATATCAAAGTAATCGTGATTATTCCGCATCCTCGTTATTATCCCTGGTTGCACTTCTCCACTTCGGTCCCACCCACCCAAGTCCTTCACTGCAAGATTCCCAAGCAGCCGGGGGTAGCCGGATGTCTGACACGTTGTCTCAACTACAGTTGTTTTTAAACAATATATTCCAAACCAGCAAGAAATCTCGCCACCTTTCCCATTTCTGGTAGCTACCGCTTTTTTATTTATTTTTAAATCCCTGTTGCAGGAAAAAGAGTTGGCTTCATTCAAGATTCCCTACACCCACCCCCCTTCCCCAGGACATAAATTGTTTCAAGCTACAATTAAACAAACTGGATCATTTATTAATCCTCGCTTGGGGTTGATCTGATGGATGAAGTCGTTTGAAGCCACGTGCTGGCTAAATTGACTCTGCGAATCTTTTCAATAATTATGGTGCTCCCTAGGAAGGTTTGCATGAAGGGGTTGATTTCTTAGCCGAGGTCCGCACTGGAGCTCTGGGATGGTGGGAACGGGGAGTGTATGTGTGTGAGTGAGGGAGGGAGTGTGTAAATTCTCTCTTTTTTTTTTTATGCAAAAAGAAAGTTTCTCAAAGTTCGTTCAAAGTCTCAGGCGGCCGCTGCGAGGAAAAGGAGATTTATGATGAAGACAAGAGGGTAAAAAAAAATAAAGAACAGACCGAGCAAGTGAAAACAAACAAACACACACACACACACACACACACCCAAAAAAATAACCTCACAGATTTATGTGTTTTTGCATTTTAGTAGCTTCTACCCAGGGAGTGAAATCCGGGCAGGTTGTTATAGCTACCCTAATCCACAGGGGTCCCCCCCCCAGTCTATTTAAACCCCCTAAATCTTCCTCCCCCTTTTAAAAACTACATTTTATCTCTGGCTTGTGGGCCAACATGCCCCTAATGAGTATTAAAACACTATCTTCTTGCAATTAGCTCAATCCTGCCTTCCCGCTCCTGATTGACAGAGCAAGCAGAAGCATCAGAATTTTCCCTTTGGCAATAAGTGCTGATTGGGTCCTTCTAAAGAGAGCGACTTCAAACTTTTTTTTTTTTTAATATTTGCCTTCAGTGTCTTGGCTGAGAGAAGAGTTTTTTTACCTCTCTGCGATTTTTTTTTTCTCGAGAGGAGTTGGGGAAGGAAGAGAGAGGATTATTTACCTGGCTGGGCTGAGTTCATTTGATTTTATTTGGGTTTGTTTTTAATTTATTTATTTGACTCACACCATCCTCGTAAAGCAGAAGAAAGGAAAGTGTTGGCAACTCGGGTTGAATTAAAAAAAAAAAAACCACCCCAAACTTTTCATCAACTTTTGGCGATGGGCTGTATTGGATACTTTCTGTTTCTGTGTGGGTTGAGTCGGGCTATGGCAAGTTATCCAATCTGGTGGTAAGTTTGATTCTTCTTTTTTTTTTCATTTAAAAGGATATTCCCCCCCCCCCCCCCACACACACACACACACACATCTTCTGCTTTTCTGCAATTCCTGCTTTTTATGATGACTTGAAATTCTCCATTCGTTGCCACTTAGCTAAAGAAGTGGAATGGTTCCAACCCCGGGAAGTTTTTTTTAGAATCCGCATTTCACCTCTTTTATTTATACATTCGCGTTGTTTATTATGACTGGGTTATACCTGATCTCTCGTCATTTCTACTGTAAAAGAGAGGGAGAGGGAGAGAGATCGAAAGTTATTTTTTTTAAAGTGCTTTGATCCTCTCCCGCGAAGAACAAAAGGCACGGACTGAATTAAAGAGATAATGATACAAGTTGACATGAGTATTTCAAGGTGATTTTGAGCTAGTCAGGTGGAAGGAAAGACGGGGGGGGGCGGGTTGGAGATTGAAAACATTTTTTTTCCTCGCTTTAAAGAATATTTTAAAAAATCAATCAAACAAACAAGAAGTAGGTAAGACAGGATTGAACCACCTGGACTAGTTATGTAAAGAAAAGAGAGAGAATTGGTTAGAGCGAGGACTGGGACAGATTTCTCGATATAGACTTTGATATGATATCGATGATATTGTATAGTATGGGATGGGTAAGATTCTGTTCCCGTAGCTTCTGGAAACTTGGAAATTATGGGCCAGATTCGGAACACAAATCTTAAGGGGTCCAGTGGAAGTCAGAGCGGAATCGGGTCCTGTGGGTTATAAACTCTCTAGGGCAGCGAGGCGGAAAGAACAACAAGTCTGGGGAATGCCACCTTGGCTACCTAACGCCGTCCAAAAGAAATAGGTGGGTCATTGGTAGGCGAAAAGGGAAATCTTCCTTCGACAGTCAGGCTGTGCAAAGGGAAAGGGGGAGATAGACCAGAATCGCTTTCAGCTTTCTGCTCCTCGCATCCACGGGCAAGAGCAGACAGAAAACAGGGGGCGAGGACACCCAGATAGACGCTTTGCTCCTTGAAAGCCAAATAACACCATTATTAAAAAAGCAACGCTCCCCCCGGTACCATTCTGCAAGGTGGAAATAACCACAAAGCTTTCCTTTGAATCTGGGGCGAGTTTATACCGATCGTCTCCCCTTTTCATTTTAAAACATCTGATTGATAACATGGAGGGTGGACGAAGCCGAAGAGGCGGATTCAATCTTAGATTCCTAATAAAGCTGTTGGGGACAGATCTGTCCCCCTCTCATTCTTGTTTCGCCTGAATTTCGCCTTTTTCTCTCCGTTGCTTTTGAACTCACAATTGCTGTAGAGAGGGGGGCGAAATAGACCAGATGCACGAAAGATACATCCGTCTCCAAGATATATATTGGAATTTAAGGGGGTGGTGTGTCTCATCTAACCGTCTTAATGCCCCCCAAACTTCACTGCTTCTCAGAGCCCTGCCGCGGCGCAGAAAACACCCCGCAGCCAAGGAGAGCAGGTGTGAGAAAGGAAGGACAGATTTTCCCCTCCAAAAGCAAGATGCCTGGGATAGGGTTTTTCCTTTTGTAACTTGTACATTTCGTTCCCGTTCTTTATTCCCAGCTCCCCCTCCCTGCAATGCTCAGATCGATTCAGGGCATTGATTCCCTGAGCCATGATGAAACACACATCCGTGCTGTGGTGAGAGGCCGGTTGAATGTTGCATCCTATCCCTTTAAGAGCTCATCTTAGCGCTCCCACCGCAAAAGCAAATGGAAGTAAGGGGTGCAGAGGAAGGCATGTAGCTGCAGATCGGCTGTAATTACTAAGTTTAGGTAATTGGAATGAGGGAAACCCTCGCAGAGGAAGGTCCTGTTTTGAAAACGGTTCCTGGGCAAGGCGCAGGAAACAAACACAAACGAGCCTTTAGCCAGGCAGGGCTCTGCAGCGCTAGGAGTAGCCTTCGTTACTCAGTGCTTAGGGACTCTCGGGAGGTGCTGCAAATGTTAGCTGGTTTCGCTGGACCCATAAGTGTCCCGGTAAAGTTCCCCAGCAGGAATGTGGTGCAATCTCTGGGCTGTGTCCATGTTTGCCCGTGTGTGTAGGGAAGGCAGGTCGTTTAGAGGGGGTTTTGCTTGAATTAAAATCGCACATCCTGTGGATGCGCGCGCGCAGAGAGAATTTTCAGTGGCATGCCCCACTTTAGACCAACGCTTTTATAATGACGTCCGACCTCATCAGTTTCAGCAAATGTATATATGATATGCGTGCAGGCTGCAAGGGTATATTTCTGCCCAGCCACTTGAACCCGCCGCTGTAAAAATTGCACGCAGCCACCGAGTGCCAGCTGCGCCTGGTTTGATATTCGCCCGAGGTTTACGAGAGGAAAGCTGGGGCGCCGGGAAAGGCGAGAAATGATCCTGGTAGCGTACCTGGCTCTGTTCTCGCTCTGTGCATGTATGTGGAGAGGAAGGGGTGTTGAAGGCAGAACCCCCAACTATGTCAGGTATGTCTGAAGCAGGGAATTCGCTTGAATGGCAGAAGGGTAATAAAATGCAAATGTGTTCCTGATAAGACAAGCACACTGAACACCTGGACTGGAAGCATTAAAAAGCGATCTTTTATTCACAGCCTCCATAGAACTTATCATTAGAAACTCTCTGCCACATTCCTGATTGGGGAAGGAAATGCATTCCACCGAAACCAACATAAATATCCCCTTGTCACCTAGCCCAGCAAAAGGAGGAGGGGTGGGGGGGGGATCTACACCCCCCCCCCCACCATGAAAGTCCAGGAAGATCAAATCCGTTGCAGCCAAGTTTAGACTGAGAATCGTTACCCGACCCCTGTTGAGTTTATTTTCATGCGATGCAACAGGCTGGAGAAGGAGATGGGACACCCCCCCCCCCTTTGCGAAAATACAGGGGAAGGAGGAGACTCGGAGAATAGCCCTGGGTTCCTCTTCTCTCTGCTGTATCGCCCGGGAGTTAGGGCAGAAGGAGCTGGAGCAGCTCTCGTGCAAGGTTGTTAGGGCATCAGGTGTGGGGGCGGGGGTGGGTGTGTTTTAAAACACGCAGCAGGAAACGGCGTGAGATCCGATGCAAAGCAACGTTGCAGGCATCTCCCTTTCAAACCGAGCGAGACACCCCCGGGGCATGGAATTGCAAAGAAATGTTGATTGGGAGGAGGGGGGGGGTTGTTGTTGTTATTTTAGCTGCCTAAATCACCCGTTTATTCCCAGACGAGATTAGACGCCCCTCGTTGGGCTGATGTGGAAGGCGCATGCACTGGGTGCCACGGGCCCTTTCCGTGGGAAAGCAGAAGCCCAAGTCACATTAGAGAGGGAAGGGGAGAAAAAACCCGGAGTCGGGGGGCGGGTCGTTCTTTGGTTTGCCTGGTGAGGATTCGGATTGAAAACCACCAAATCTGCAGTGGAATTGATTTCTGTAATAAAGATTGCACGTCAGAAGGAGACTCCAAATCCGTTGTTTATTCAACCCTCCCCCCCCCCCAAAAACACCCGTATTGTGATCTGCTAAATCCAAACACTCATTTTATTTTGGGAGATCCAAACTTGCTTAGTCCGAGCAGGAGGGAAACAAACAGAGGACATTGCCTCAGTCCCTCCCCCCACTTGTACATCACCCCCCTAAAGCAGCCTGTAGCTACTTAGAAACTTGCAGCCGAGATGAGAAATGTGTCAGACATATTCCCCTTCTGTCCCCACCATCAAACAACCCGCATAATACTGGCCTGGGACTAACACGTAAACGGCCCTAATGCATTTACCGCTACGACATTTCCATTGCATTGGGCTTCTAGGCAATCTTCTCAACCAGAAAAGCCAGGCGGGGACTCAGGAAGGTCATACTCTTATAAGCTTTGGTTGCTTAGTCTCCTCTGTGCGGTAAGCTAGCTGGCACCATACTCTGTGTGTGGTGTGTATTGTGTGTGTGTTGGGGGTGTAGGTTTCAATATACCAAGAAAGTATATTTTATCTATCTATCCCCATACACCCCATCTATCTATCTAATCTATCTATGCCCATACACCCCCTCTATCTATCTATCTATCTATCTATCTATCTATCTATCTATCTATCTATCTATTCTCTTAGCTGGATCACCATAATAGCTTACCCCTGTATGGAAATGAAATATTAATGCAAATTGAGGTGTGTGTAACTTCGGCTCAAGCACAGAGATGCATGTCTTTTTAGGTTGAAAAAAAAAATAACCAGCCAAAATATATTTCTAACAAATGCATTTAACTGACCAAGAATGACGGTAAATGTGAGTTTCTTTCTTATTTTTCCCCCAAACATTTTTACAGTGAGGGCAGATTAGACCCTGAAATATTTTATTTATATATATTTAAATAAGATGCAACCATTTCCCCTGGGGCTAACATTGGGATTTGAACGTGAAGGCAAGTTCCTAAAATACATCCTAGAAAGAAATAAAGTGACCTTTACTTTACGGCAATGGGTGTCTCAGATGTCTTTTATTAGTGATGTCTTGAGACCATGAGACAGAGACACATAAATAGAGTTCATTCTGTCTATACTACCAGCTCAGCTGTTTTTAGCCCTGGACGACTAGATGCTGACAACGGTTGTTAGTGATAGGTCAGTTTCCTACTGTACATTGATTGGTGATGTTAATCTGGATTTACACGGGTATAACTGAGATCTGAGCCTTACTGAAGGCCTGATCCAGTTCCCACTAAGATCCCTGGGAGCTTTCCCTTGTGTTTCACTGAAGCAAAACAACTTTCCCCAACGCAGCACAGAATTCTACAACTTGAGCTAAAAGAGACACTCCATTAGCTAGCAGTAGGAGGAGGCTTTTATCCTCTAGTAGTGGCCAAGCTATCAAACAAATATTTTGCCAGGATGCTGCAGACGCTCCCTGCCCTTTTTTCAATGAGCTGTGTGGGGCGATGGAAGAGGCAGTGAGTATTTCTTCTAACGTTATTAGTAATCATTATTATTATTATTATGTATTTGTATTACTGTAGTGCCTGAGATCCCCAGTCATGGATCAGGACCCCATTGCGCTAGGCACTGTACAAACCCTGATCAAAAAATTGGTCTCGGTCCCAATGTGCTTATAATCTAAATATGCTTATAAGCTAAATATAAGACAAGAAGAGAAAATGTAATATGAATAGAAACCCATTTCACAAATAGAGCATGCTTGGATTTAACTATTCCCCTGCCTGGCGGTCAGATCCATGCACAATAGCACCATGTGAGTGACTATAAATATCAGCAAAACTCACCATGAGTTTGGTTTCACTGCCCCATATGTGTGAATTGCGCATAGTAAACAAACAGCATACATGATGAAAAGTAAATGAGATTTTTTACAATTCCATCAGTGATCTAAAGTGTTATTAGGACTGCATATAGAAAAGGGGATCAGGAATTATTAAAGAGGCTGGAGGGATTAATTTAGAAGGAAAACTAATAACACCAATTAATACTTAGCTCTTCTATAGTCGACTTTTATATGTAAAAGAAAACAAGGCCAATCCTGCATCAGCCATGGCTAGGGGAGATGGAAGGTGTGGGAAGGGAACTGCTGTGCAATATCAGGAGCAAATGGGCACTTTCAGTTGGAATGGTCTTTATTTTAAATTAAGACAGCAAAACAAAACAAGAAAGAACAAAGGTAAAGTCCCTCTCACCCCACCCGAGAGAGCAGAGTGTTTGTCTCCAACAATCTGCACTGAACTGAGCACTAAATAAAGTGAGTACTTTTCTGGAGAAAGCAGATTAGTTGGTGAGGTAGAGGTACAGTACACAGAAAACAAAGGCATAATGATTATGTAGTTAACTATGACACAGGGAGGTCTATACATGTGAGCAGCTGGTTGCTCCACTTCACAGCCTGTCTGCTGCTGCTATCAGCCTTGGGTGCGATTCTGTATTTACTTCTGCAATGGAACCGGAGTAACTGGTTTGGGCCCCCACTCTGCAACGATCTCTGTGTGAGTCGATCCCTGTGCCAGTGTAGTCCCATTGACTATTGCAGGATTGGTGCACCTGCTTTGGAGGGGCCTGGATCAGGTGTAAGAACGCCATCATCATCCCCACGCTGCCCCCAATTGCTCCAGTGCGTAAACCGAGAGTGCATAACAGGCAGCGAGGGAAAGTCCAAGTTGTGCAGAGATTTGTGTGGGATGCGGACTGCCTGTTCCACGCCTGTGGTGGCTCTTTGCCTAAGGTGCTGCTCAGGGCCCCTCTGTGTAATACAATAAGTGGAATGGGAGAAAAAGCACCAAGGAGGGACATGTTTGATGTGACATCAGGAGTGCTAACAGGGCCCAGGCCACAACCAGACAGGACCTCAGCAGGGAACACTGGCCTGTGTGCTGCTCAGGAAAGATCTCTCTCCTTTGGCTTTTCCTTGCCATATCAGCTACTGCTGCTGAAACACTCCGCGTCCTGGGTGGGCAAAGGGATGGTCAGCCCTTTAATCAATGGGGAAATGGCAGGAGGACCTACAAAGGTTTGAAGGCAGGAGGAGCCTTAATTGTGCAGAGTGACAGGAAAGGGGTACAAAACTAAGGATAACGGGAGGAGATTCCGAAAGGGAAAACATCGGTTGGATATCAGGAAAGAGTCCCCTGCAGGGAGCCGTGTTAGACTGCGGAACAGTTATCAAGGAAAGTAGTCAAAGCCCCATCGATTGAGTCATTTATTTAAAACTAGATTGGACAAAGCCCTTGAAACTATGCAGTAGGAAACCACCCTGCCACAGCCCCTCGGGACTGGAACAGATGAGTTAATAGGTCATTTGGTGTCTGTTTCTAGGATCCAGGTAAGGAAATGTAAGTGCAGGGAGCTGGGTTGTGATCTCAGTCCTGTCAGCAGAAATCAGAGCAATTCAATGGCGTTACTCCAAGTTTGCAATGGTTAACTGATGGCAGAATATAGCTCCAGGATTTCTATTCTGACAGCATCACTTTGAGAACAGTGATGACAGGACCAGGTGTTCACTTCAGTTCTGGGGGCCTCATTCAACTCTTGCTCTGATGTGACTCCACTGGAGCCACTCCAGATGTACACGGGAGTGGGCGAGAGCAGAATCACACCCTCTATCTAGAAAGAAGCATGGATTTTTTTTTTAATGCAAACCCAATAGATCCAAGTTTAGACTTGGCACACTGAACTCTTTGAAGACCTGGGTTGAGATTTGGCAGCAACTGAGCATATTAAGTGAGAGATGATCATTCTTTGGTGAGTGAGGAGGGAGACCTACAGGCAGGTCACCCAAGGGGCAGCATCAGCAGTGTCTGTTGGCATAAGAGTGCTCTGAAATACGTATTGTGTTCACCGGTTCCTGCTCTGCTCAATTATCCATTGATGCAGCTGAGGGTTTTCATAGGGGATGTTCTCTCTCTTCACTTCCTGTACTATTGGCTAGTGTGGCTGGGGGCTGCTGAACAGCAGCTGTGTGCCACCCCAGAGATGGATGCACTTCAGTAATGGGTGAAATGATTCCTGTACGTTAAAAATCTCACAAGTTATGAGTATTGGATCATAGCAATGGCCGGCGCGCCCAGCTGAGATCAGGACGCCATTTTGCCAGATGTTGTACAAATACATAGTCAGTGGCCGTCCCTGCCTCGGGAGAGCTTGAACTCTAAACAGACAAAGGGCAACAGAAATCACAACTATTGCGCTCATTTTACACAGGGGAAACTGAGGCACGGAGCGATTACGTGAGATGATTAAAGTCACACTGGAAGCTTGTGACGGGGACAGGAACTGAATCAAGATTTTCTATAATCTGCGTTAGTGTCTTATCTACAGAACCATCCTTGTTTCAAACATGAAGAGCTTCGGGACTGTTCCAGCTGCCAAGTGCATTTTCAAAAGAAGCTATTATGTACTCATTTAGGATTTGGTTTGCTCATCGTAGATCGTGTGCACACTCATGTTTGTTCTTTTCAGTTTCAAGATAACTTTTTAGATGCGTAGATGAATTGGCAAAAATCAAACAAAAGCCTTGTGGAAGCTGAAACAGTATGTCAAGGCAAGGAGAAGTGTTTTCTTTCTGTCCTGTCTCCCCCCCAAAAAGTGAACCATTTCTTTTTTTGAGACCATCTGCCTTAAAAAGCCTCACCCACAAAGCACTTCCATTGGTGGTCATTTATACCTATATGAAGCGTCTCTTCTGAGTGGCTCAAAGAATGTTGTTAACATTCATTAATCCCTCTGCGAAGGAGGTTAAATAGCATTATCCCCATTTTACAGATGAGGAAGTGGAGACAAAGATGTTAGAGCCCTTGCCTAGGATCAAGCGACAAGTCCATGGCAGAGCTAGAAACCAATTCCTCCCCTGTCTGCCTTCTAAAGAGTTACATCTGCAGATCCAGCCCTGAACGTTTTGATTCCTGAGAATCAGTGTTGTCTAGTGGGTGGAACACTAGACCAGCATGTAGTAGATGCTGCTGAGTGACCCTGAGCAAGTCACGTCCCCGCTCTGTGCCTCAGTTTCCCCATCTGTAAAAGGGGGTGCATCCTTGGTTTTAGAAGCAGTGTTGCACTCATCTGCCTGTCTAGCAACCCTGCCCCTTTTGGCTGTATCCCCCGTACTGCATCAGTTTATCCTTATGTGCATGTTCTGAGACTTAGCCTACAGGCCAAAATGTTTCTCCAGTCCAACATAATATGCTCCAATCAATGGTAAACAAGAAGGGCCTCTGCAGGGCTATGTCAAAATTGCCAATTCCACTCTCAGATCTGCCTCAGGACTAAGGCGATCGTATTTCCCAAAGGGAAGATGGGACACCGCATGAGGCTAGCTTGAACCTCCCCCCCCCCCCCCCAGAGCAGGGCTGGCCCGAGCCGTTCACCCGAGCCCTGGCTCCTCTCCCTGCATGGGGCTGATGTCGCTGCTTGCACGAGCCTTCTCTGCCCTCCGTGTTAGACTGGGGCAGGTGCTGCTGGTCACCCAAACCCTGCCTGTCCCCCACTGGAGCCTCTCCCCTGCATGAGGTTGGGGCTGGTGTTACTGCTTGTCCTAGTCCTGCCTGCCCCCCATCCTGAGCCCTGCCTCCCCTCTGCGCAGGGCTGGTATTATCACCATTTGCCCTCTCCCCACCCCGGAAGTTCCTCCACACCCCTCTTTTTTGACAAAAGTGGTCATTTGTCCTGTTTGCTCTTGCTGATCAAGTTGGCAAGCGCAAACGGGACAAAGGCCACTTTTGCCAAAAAGAAAAAGTGAGGACGGCCAGGACAGGGCTTAAAAAAGGGACTGTCCTGGCCAAAACGGGACATACGGTCACCCTACTCAGGACGTCTCTCACAAGAGCCTGCCTTGCTCAAGGTGACCTTTTCCTTGTAGGGCTGTCCTGCCTTCTCTCAGTTCTCTACAGTTTCTCCCCTCCTTGACTCTTTATAAGGCTCAGATGTCTAATGATCCTTACCTAGCTTCACCCCTCTGGCCGGAAAGCAATCTGTCCATCAGCCTCCAGGTGTGAAGTATGACTCTAACTGGGGTTCTTTCCCTTCTATACATACAATCTGATGGGGGCTAATTAAGCTACAACTAATCAGGAAAGAGATCTTGGAGTCATCGTGGATAGTTCTCTGAAGACGTCCACGCAATGTGCAGCGGCAGTCAAAAAAGCAAACAGGATGTTAGGAATCATTCAAAAAGGGATAGAGAATAAGACAGAGAATATCTTATTGCCCTTATATAAATCCATGGTATGCCCACGTCTTGAATACTGAGTACAGATGTGGTCTCCTCATCTCAAAAAAGATATACTGGTATTAGAAAAGGTTCAGAGAAGGGCGACTAAAATGATTAGGGGTTTGGAAAGGGGACCATATAAGGAGAGATTAAAGAGACTAGGACTTTTCGGTTTGGAAAAGAGGAGACTAAGGGGGGATATGATTGAGGTTTATAAAATCATGAGTGGTGTGGAGAAAGTGAATAAGGAGAAGTTATTTACTTGTTCCCATAATATAAGAACTAGGGGCCACCAAATGAAATTGATGGGCAGCAGGTTTAAAACAAATAAAAGGAAGTTCTTCTTCACACAGCGCACAGTCAACCTATGGAACTCCTTGCTTGAGGAGGTTGTGAAGGCTAGGACTATAACAGGGATTAAAAGAGAACTAGATAAATTCATGGAGGTTAAGTCCATTAATGGCTATTAGCCAGGCATGGGTAAGGAATGGTGTCCCTAGCCTCTGTTTGTCAGAGAGTGGAGATGGATGGCAGGAGAGAGATCACTTGATCATTACCTGTTAGGTTCACTCCCTCTGGGACACCTGGTATTGGTCACGGTCGGTAGACAGGATACTGGGCTGGATGGACCTTTGGTGTGACCCAGTATGGCCGTTCTTACGTTCTTCTTATGTTCTCTAGCAGGCGATGGGAGAAACTCCATCACATAGGGATTATGATACTGACCTCCTCGGTCAAGTGCTCTGAGATCTACCGATAAAAGCTGCCATATAAGAGGAACTACATATAAATACTTCGCCTCTCTGTGCTTTCATTTTCCACCTTTTGCCTGGTTCGATTGTAAGCTTTTTAGGGCAGAGTGTTTGTACAGCACCCAGCACAATTCTTGATCTTACTTGGCACTAGCGTAATACAAATAATAATTATTATTACATGTAGGTTTGTGCTGTTTTACAGAATTATTCTTTTTTCCCCCTATAAAAAGTTCCTGTAAGAAAATGAAACGCTCGAGTTTTGCTCATATGGAGGGGGGGAAACGGGGGGAAGTGACTTTTGCCAATCCGCTGCTGTTCTTCTCCCTGTTTTTCCTTTGTGGCTGACGCTGCTGCTTTCGTGTTCCTAGAATGCGTGATTCAAATAGCCGGACTGACTTTCAAAGGACTTTATGGGTGTAATGACAGCGCTTAACAAACATTACACACGTGTGTCACAGAGGGAAATCCTCCGGGCTCTGAGTCACAGTGTGCTGCGTTTGGACAGCTGAGAGTTATACAGCACTGTGATGTGGCTACCGGCATGTGTGATATAAATATGCAGTTCTCCGCTGTGTTTCCAGTAGGCAGAGGGCCTGAGCCTATTGTCACTGAAGCCAATAATAACCCTCCCCTCCCCCCCGCTCCTTTGGAACAGGATCGGGCCCACAGTCAGTGTCTCCCAGTGCAAAATTAGAACTATTCCTCCAGCCCAAGCAATGAAGGTTCTGAACACGGGGTTCTGCTGCAAAGGGCCAGGATAAAGCGAGGCTTAGCTGTGAGTCTGCCCCTTGCTGACTGCCATCCTGGGGGCTCCCTGTGCCCTAACTTGGAGGATCTTCTTTGTGGGCCTGATCCAAAGACTTCCATTATGCCATTGATTTCAACAGGTGTTATGTGCCTAAATACCTTTGAGGAGCTGGGCCTTAGCGCTTACACTGCTGGAAGAAGCTCAGATACCACAGTGATGGGCACCGCAGTGTAAGAACCTGAACAGGACAGAATAGGGGCAGGTGATGAGGGATAGAGGTGGGGCTGGTGGATCCATAACTACATAAACCTACATAAACCATCTACACATACATACCTGGGGAGTAGGGTGGGGCTACCACAGCCCTGAGGATGCGCTCACAGCTGTGGAGTGGTTCCCTTGCCATTCCCTAGCCTAGGGGAAGGGGGAGGAATCCCTGACCTTTTTCTCCAGACCTACGCAGGTCACCCCCGAGCATGGGCTAGGCCTCCCTTCAGCATTCCAGTGATCGGCATGGGCTTCTGTACAGTTCCATGTTGAATCGGCGTGGGCTTCCGTACAGTTCCACACTGGATCGGCATGGAGTTCCGTACAGTTCCACACTGGATCGGCGTGGGGTTCCTTACAGTTCCACACTGGATCGGCGTGGGGTTCCAACATGGAACAAAGGCCTTATGGGCCGAATGCATCCGGTGCGAGTGCTCCTTTTCTTAACATGCTTCAGAGTGCACGTGCTTCAGAGCCAGGTTCTTGTGCCATGCGCCTCTCTGCAGTATCTAGGGCATGTCTACCCTGCACACGGCCCCCCGATTTGTCGACTTCGTGTCTTCTAGCCCTTGCTTGAGCGTCCACACTACATTGTCAACTGGGGTTTCCACTTGCTGGACCTGGTTCTCACAGTCATGCTGATGTGTCCACACCACACTACATAGAGCTTGTGCCCGGGTCTGCAGCTTGACCTGCGTCCACACTACAAAATGACAGGGCTTTGACCCATGTCACAGCAGGACTCAGGCTCTGACCTCCTGCCCCCTTAGTAGCGTCCTAGGACCCGGATCCTAAGTGCTTGCTGTCCCGAGTCAGACTGATTTGTGTGTGGACGGAAAGAGGGTTGGGCTCAAACCAGAGTCAGAGCCCAGGTTTAGTATGCAGTGTAGACATACCGATAGTGCCTTCTAGTACTGCCTTAAACAACGTGACTAAAATATAAGCCTTTGTTCAAAGAGGAATTAACTCAGCCACGTCCTATGGACTGTGCAACGCAGGATGCCAGACTAGATGATCACAGAAGTTCCTCCTGGCTTTATAATCTACGAACTATAGCAGTGTAGCTAAAGAGGTACAACGTTTGTGTGTAGACAAGCCCTTATAAATATGCATCACAGCAACCCTGTGAGCTAGATAAATCTTTCTAGAGCAGGTAGACATTTTTCACACGATAATTCTTTACATAGAAGAAAATGGTCTTTTGTCAAAACCAAAGCTTTTTGCCCCCAAATTGTTGACATTATCTATATTTCCCACGGGGATGGGCGGGGGGGGGGGGGGAGTTTAGCATGATTTTTGTTATTTACTGAAAACTGTGTTTTCTTACTGGAAATGATTGCAGTGCAAATTTTAATGGGAAAAAAAACCTGTGGAAAATGTCACCTGTTTCAAACCCTGGGATACAGAAAAAACTTTGGAATTTCAAAAATGTTTATGAAATTGTTTTTCTGTGTCTCAATGTTACACACATAGATTAATCAATACACAGAGTTTAAGGCCCAGCCTGACCTCCTGCGTATGACAGGCCATTACATTTCACCCAGCTACCCCGTATTGAGTCTAATAAACATCTCCCAGAAAGGCATCCAGTCTTGATTTGGAGACTCAAGAGATGGAAAATCCAACACTGCCCTTGGTAGTTTGTTCCAATGGTTAATGACCCTCTCTGTTAGCAAATTTGCTCCTTAATTCTACTTTGAATTTGTCTGGCTTCAACATCCACCCATCAGTTCTAGTCCTTTCTCCACATAAGCTACTTGTATGTATATCATTGTAATCTCCGTTCCACAGATGAGGAAACTGAGGCACAGAAAGGTGATGGGCGTGAGATGTATCACTTCATTCCCTCTGAAGCACCTGGCATTGGCCACTGTCAGAAGACAGGATACTGGGCTAGATGGACCTTTGTTCTGAACCAGTATGGCCGTTCTTATCTTCCTATGTGATTTGCAATCTGGAAATTCTCCAAGAATTGTCAGTGGGTCACGTCTATCCTGTGCTAAAGTGGGGGCCTGGAGTGGTCCTGCTATGGAAAAGGGGTTTGAACCCCTATTGTAAAGGAAGACATAGGTTCCATATCTCATGAAGCGTTGCCCACTGCTTAAAGCACAAGGTCAGCCTTTCTTTCAGTTATGCTACTTAGCTTCTCTTTGGAGAGGTCAGTTTCATTTTCAGCACAGGTGTGCCTGCCGTATGCAGTTGTGGGCTGCAGCCAGCTAGCCTTTGAATGGCTCCTTTAAGGTGTCTAAAGTCAGGGCCCCGTGATCCCTCATCACTTTGGAAAATTGTTGCCACTCTCCTGACCTGTTTAACTGGTGTAAACATTTGTATCCAGCTCTGATTCCGGCAACTTAGAGGGACCTTGCTTATTTCTTCGCATGCTAATCCATCTGTCAGACTGGCCTATTGAGAGGTTTTAGTTTAGTTGTGTTTTGTTTTGGGGAGTTCACATTCTGCTGATATCACAGCAAAGCAAACACTTGGAGTCTTTCTTGACTTGTCAAAGACCTCAAGCAGTTTTTGATCAGCAGACGTTTACAAAAGCTGCATGCTGCAGAAGCTATAGGAATGGGCATGGTTAAGAGATTTTGCTGGATAACACCGGTGTGTGGGTGAATCTTGTGCCATCTGTTCTTCACAACAGCATTGCCAACCCCAAGCATTCAAAGTTCATGAGTCAGGCCCCCTAAAATCATGAGATTGGCTTAAGGTCATGAGATTTTTTTTTAAGAACAGTTAAAGTTGTGTTCCTTTTATTTGCCTTCCGGGTTCTGAACCTTTAGGGTTGACATTGTCAAGCTTTTCTCTGCAACCATCAGAGCTAGAAACTCGCTTTTTTAAAACACTGAAAGCTGAGAATTTCACCCATTCACAGGATTCCAGACACTGGAGCTTTAAGAAAAACACCAAATACCTTGACTCCTGATAAAATAGTGAGAGTTGGCAACACTGATAAAGTTTCAGAGTGGGATGTAGTCCACGAAAGCTTATGCTCTAATAAATTTGTTAGTCTCTAAGGTGCCACAAGTACTCCTGTTCTTCTTTTTACTGATAAAGTTAAAACTTTTGATCAGCGGTGAAGGTAGAGTTCGTATCGTTTCAGCTGGAGCTGTTGTCAGTTCCTAAACAGCAAAATCCGACCAATTCCTTCTGTTGTCTGTTAGCGTTTCTCTGAGCGCTCCACACCAGAGACAGCCTTGGCATTCGCAGGGAGGCCTGCATAACGTTTTTTTCCCCATTCCTCACAATTGTAAAGGATTCTTGTCCAGCATGATCACATCACTATGCCCAGGGCTGGCCTGAGTGTTTTGGGGATGATTCTTTGTCATAGACCTGAAACTTTACTGTCTGCATAACCTTGTCCTCCCTAGTATCAGAGGGATAGCCGTGTTAGTCTGGATCTGTAAAAAGCAACAGAGAGTCCTGGGGCACCTTTAAGACTAACAGATGTATTGGAGCATAAGCTTTCGTGGGTGAATGCCCACTTCGTCGGATGCATGTTGTCCTCCCTAATTATCTGCTATTGCCTCTTAGCCCCACTCTCCTCCCACCATTTATGCCAATGTCAACTCTCCCTTTGGCGCCTTCCTCCAACCACCACTTTAGCACTTTCCTCTAAACCACATCCTCTGCATGGAGTACCCTCCTCTGAATTGATCTCTGGGGTCATTCGCCTCTCCATCAAATCCTTACTCCAAATCTGCCTCTCCCATGATGCCTGTGTTGGTCTCCTTCTTAAGGCACAGAAAGCTTGTATTTAACAATCTGCTGCTATTGAAACATAACTCCAATATGGCTGTAGCCCTGGCCCGGTGTTGGCTGCAGTCTGTGGAGCTCTGCAGCCCTGAACTCCATCTTCCAAGATAGAAAACTTTTAATCTCTGCAGCTCTCTGACGTAACAGTAGCTGCTCCACATGATGCCCCCCAGAAATTAGCCAACTAATGACTGATAATAATAATACCTAGTTCTTAGCGTCATCTCAAAGCCCTTTACAAAGGAGGTCAGCAACATTATCCCCATTTTACAGCCGAGGCACGGAAAGAGGACGTGACTTGCCCAAGGTCAGCCAGCAGGCCAGTGGCAGAGCCAGGAACAGAAGACGGGTCTCCTGAGGGCCAGTTCAGTACTCCAGTCACTAGTCCACACTGCTTCCTGACTAGCTCAATGGCTAGTTGAGGATAGTTGCTATTTATTACGAGGGGGGAAATGCTGATGATACTTTTCATTCCTCTTCCTCCATCCTTTGGTCCTAATCCAAAGCCTACAGAACTCAATTGGTGTCTTTCCATTGACTTCAATGGACTTTGGATCAGGCCCTTTGCCTGTTGTCCTAGATTCTGAGCTCTTGAGGGTTTTGATCCTGCAAGTTACTGAGCACTTTGGCCTGGATCCAGTAAATCACTTAAGCATGTACTTAATTTAAGCACGTGAGCAGTGCCACTGGCTTCAGTCAGTGGGACTGCAGTTACGGCATATTGGGCTGCATTAGTAGGAGCATTGCCAGCAGATCGAGGGAAGTGATTATTCCCCTCTATTCGACACCAGTGAGGCCACATCTGGAGTATTGCGTCCAGTTTTTGTCCCCCCACTACAGAAAGGATGTGGACAAATTGGAGAGAGTCCAGCGGAGGGGGAAAATGATCAGGGGGCTGGGGCACATGATTTATGAGGAGAGGCTGAGGGAACTGGGATTATTTAGTCTGCAGAAGAGAAGAATGAGGGGGGATTTGATAGCTGCTTTCAACTACCTGAAGGGGGTTCCAAAGACGATGGAGCTCGGCTGTTCTCAGTGGTGGCAGATGACAGAACAAGGAGCAATGGTCTCAAGTTGCAATGGGGGAGGTCTAGGTTGGAAATATTAGGAAAGACTAATATTGGTGGTGAAGCACTGGAATGGGTTACCTCGTGCTTTGAGCAGGGGGTTCGACTACATGTCAGAGAAAAGGAGGTCGCAGTAGGGCTTGTCAGGAAATTTTGGATTCAATATTTTTTGAGTCGGAAATCCCCGATTTGTCAAAATTGCAACTTTTCATGGGCTAGCGTCAGTTCTGACCAAGTTCTCAACTTGAAACAATGTTAGGAAAATGTTTTGTTTTGGTATTTTTGGAACGAACAGTTCCAGCTTTTCCGGTTCAAAATGACTTTTCATTTTTAAATTGAAGCTTATTGAAGTCAAGAAAAAAAAGTCATTCAGATTGAAACGAAACATTTCAAAATTATCCAAATGAAATATTTGGATAGACCTGGACCGACATTTTTTTTTCAGAATTTCACAAAAGTTTTCAAGGGTTTGATTTTTTGTCCCAATTCAGGATAGGAAAATTTTTCAAGACCTTGAAAATGTTCACGGGCTGAGCAAACCATTTCCCTTTCAGCTCTAGATCACAGCGTACAAAAGGTTGAGAGCCATGACACAAATGTCCCCTGCCTTGAGCCCAATAAGAACATAAGAACAAAGCAGGATTGGTCCTGCTTTGAGCAGGGGGTTGGAGTAGATGACCTCCTGAGGTCCCTTCCAACCCTCATCTTCTATAATTCTATAACATAAGAACTTTAGAACGGCCATCCTGGGTCAGACCAAAGGTCCATCTAGCCCAGTATCCTGTCTTCCGATAGTGGCCAGTGTCAGGTGCCCCAGAGGGAATGAACAGAACAGGTAATCATCAAGTGATCCATCCCCTGTCGCCCATTCCCAGCTTCTGGCAAACAGAAGCTAGGGACACCAACCCTGCCCATCCTGGCTAATAGCCATTGATGGACCTATCCTCCATGAATTTATCTACTTCTTTATTGAACCTTGTTATAGTCTTGGCCTTCACAACATCCTCTGGCAAGGAGTTCCACAGGTTGACTGTGTGTTGTGTGAAGAAATATTTCCTTTTATTTGTTTTAAACCTGCTACCTATTAATTTCATTCGGTGACCCCTAGTTCTTGTGTTATGTGAAGGAGTAAATAACACTTCCTTATTTACTTTTTCCACACCAGTCATGATTTTATAGACCTCTGTCATATCCCCCCTTAGTCATCTCTTTTCCAAGCTGAAAAGTCCCAGTCTTATTAATCTCTCCTCCTACAGAAGCCCTTCCATACCCCTCATCATTTTTGTTGCCCTTTTCTGAACCTCTTCCAATTCCAACATAGCTTTTTTGAGATGGCGCAACCACATCTGCACGCGAGACCCTGGTTGAATTCCCAGCTTTGCCAATGGCTTTCTGTGTCACCTTGGGCAAGTTATTTAATCTCTCTAAGCCTCTGCTCGGTCCCTCAGCTGTAAACCGGGGAGAATAGCACTTTCCTACCTCGCAGGGCTGCTGTGAAACTAGACCCATGGCAGGGTTGTGAAGTGCCCAGATGCTACAGCAGTGGGGGCCAGATAAGTATCTAGGACAGATAGACAGATCATGCTGGCTGCTCAACAGAAGAGTTGGATCCCTGAGGGGAAGGCGCTTGCAATATCTTGGGTTGCTTCTGGAGTCGTTCTCAAAATCAGTGGAGCCATCGCTACGATTTTCCAGACCCCACAGGCCAGCCCGGGGTAGCTGTGAGCCAGCTCCCAGAGCAAACCAAGAGCCGACGGCGTAAGGGGGGGAACAAAGGTCAGCATAGCTGGGAATTGGCCATTACTGCCTGCACACGGAGCAGTGCGTGAAAAAGTTACACGGGCTGCGTTCAACTTTCCAGTGAAAAGGCACTTTCCTGTGTGTCCGCCAGTGCAGTGGTTGAATGACACCAGCCGGTTTCTCAAAGGCTTTGTTCGTAATGGGGCCAGGTTTCACACATGCGCGACTCAGGTTTGCCCATTTTAGTGGCAGATTTAAATCGGGAAGCTTTGAATCAACCATCAGAGGCCCGAAACAAGTAACATTGGCCACCCAAAGAACAATACTCAAGGAAAAGCTCTTTCCACTGTTGCATTTTTACCTGTGTGTGTTGGCAGGGTCCCGTTCACTACCTGTGCTGGACACTCAGTGCCCAAGAGATGCCACTGAGATGGGGGCCAGCTGGCACTTGGGAAGGTTAAGACCAGCTTCCTGACAGTGGCTGATAACTTCTTTCGGATGCCATGACTGTTTGTCAAAGCCTTGACCATAAACAGTGATATTGTCTGGATCTGCCAGGCAAAGGACCCCGTGCAGCCCCGGTGTAACCACCCTTGAGAACTGCCTGCACCCACTCACCTAGTGCTGAGTTTGATCCAGGCTGTCCCATGGATTCTTTTCAGTACCACTTCCATTAAACAATGAAAACTGGGGGCATGCATTGCAAATGCCACCAGGCATCAAACAGCAGTGAAAGGGGCTTCTTCCCATGGAAATGCAGGGCTGGACTACACTGAACACTTACATTGGCATGACTCCATCTCTCAGGGGTTTGAAAAATCCATACCACTCAGGGACGTAGCTAGGCCCCTGGGATAGACAGCGCTAGGTTGATAGAAGAATTCCTCTGTCAACGTAACTACCGCCTCTCGGGGAGGTAGATTAAATACAGCAGCAGGAGTTTAACTCCCATTGCTGTAGTGAGCGTCTACACACTGAAGTGCCACAGCAGTACAGCTGTAGCTTTTTGAGTGGAGACATAGCCTCAGTCTGCTCTGGGTCTTGTAGAAGAACAGAGTCCGCCAGTATCCAGCTGTGAGTTGATGCCGATGAGGGTCAAGAATTTAATAAGACTCAAAATGGGGTTGGATAGTTACATGGATATCAAGAATATCCAGAGTGATCATAATTCATGACAATAAACGTGGATGGGGTATGAAACCTTGTGATTCAAGGCTTAAGCCAATCTTTAACTATTAGAGATCAGAATGAGATGGATGTTGGGGGCAAGTTATTCCACATCTACCTACTGCGGGGTTCTGATGCATCTGGTATGGGCCGCTCTCGGAGACTGGATAGGAGACTAGACGGACCACAGTTCTGGTCCAGTGTGGCAATTCTATGGAAATGAAGAGCGTTGTCCCCAGCATGGTATGAAAAATATCATCCTCGGAAGACCCTTGGCAATGAATGCAGACAGATAACTAGTGGACAGAAAAGCCATACGTGTCTTCACACTTTTTACAGAGCAGCCGATCACTCATAGTTTGAGCTAGTTGGAAAATGGCTTTTCTGTCTCAGGAAAAAAATTGAGATTCTGAATTATATTTTTTTCATCCCCAATCAGGACAGAAAGAAACAATTTGTCATGAAATGCAGTTAAAAAAAAATTGTTTGGGGTCAAATGAAATGTTTCCTTAGAATACGTTTGGAAAGTTTCCTTTCAATTTCAACCATTTCTTTAAAACCTAAAATAAAGTACACTGCAAAAGGAAAAGTCACTTCAAATTGAGAAATTGAACTTTTCTAGTTCCAAAAACATCAAAATGGGACATTTTAAAAACTATTTTCCCAATTTTTTTTTCCTACACAAAAATGACATCAAAATCAGTACAATTTTGTGAAAAACGTGGGTTGCGTCAGAACAGCATTTTCCAACAGAAAGCTGTTTTGACAAAAAAAAATTCCAACCAGCTCTGCTCACAATATGCTGATGGCCCTTTACAGCCTTGGTAGTGATACGCTGGACTGTACAATCGTGGTGATGGCGTTCTCAAAGGTGACGTGCTTGCCGGTTTGGAGAGCAATGGACCTTCAGGGAATGTTGAGATGTGATTCTGTGTCTCCTTCGTGCTGGTGTTTAGTGCAGAGCAGGGGTTCTGGACATAATAAGAGAGTTACTGGTTTACCAAGTGACCTTAGGGGGCTCTGCCCTAGATACAGTGAATGAGATCTGGGCAGTAGTGAACCTCTTGACAATGATCTTGGAAGACTGGAGTCTTGTGAATTTCTCGGGAAGTTGCTTAAAGCTGGAGACAACAGATCAGATCTAGAAGTGTAATAGCACCCCTGGGGCTCGGCGTATACAAATCATAGCTGACCAAGTTCTTTCATTTCATGCTTGATGTCTGCCACCATTGATATTAAAAAAAAGATGATGAATGAGAGCACTGTAGCTGAAGAAACTACTTATCCACCTAGTCCTATGCTATGGATTGTGTTATTTAATACTGTCTACACGTGTTTCCAATGCCTGTTGAACTGTGTTAACATCCTGTTCACCTTTAGCTGCAGTGAAGGATATAATTGAGCTACGAGTCTCTAGGAGCTTTCTTCTTGCTTTGCTTCAAACCCACAGGGTGGGAACAGCTCATTAACCTAACTGCTGAGCTCAGCAGCAGAAAATTGGACGATTCATTATGCTTTTGTGGACCCGTGTTCAAAACGCAAGGTCTGGTAGCTGAGAGATTCCATGAAGTCTCCTGAGAAAAGGGGGAAGTAATTCAAACGGAGAGACCACCACAGAGCTGAGTTCTTCACCTGCTATGTTTGCAAACTAAGCAATGAATCCATGCACCCTCAGTTGATGTGGAATGTACAGTACTTGAAAGTTGCTTGGAGCTGAACAGACAATGAGCCAGGACCTCTCTTTGTGTCATATGCAGACATCAGAGCTCAATGTCCACGTTCCAGAACCTCAGCTGGCACCAGTCCATGTAGCCCCACTGAAACCAGAGCTATGGGGATTTACTCCAGCTGATCACCAGCCGAATGAGCCCAATTTAGAGCTCACATCTGCTGGTTTCACTCGCGTGCTGTTTGTTTTGTCGGACTGTTTCCCTTCTCCCAGCCTTTTTTCTCCTTTTTACCCCCTTCCTCCTGTTGCCCTTTTTAAAATTTTGCCCCTGAAGAGGAGGGTGAAAAAGGAAGGCAAAGGAAAAGCAAAAAGGTGGGGGGGGATTACATATTTTATTTTTCACTTTTGTGATAAGACCAGAAAATCGTGAGAAAAATAATTGTGAAAATTCCATTTTAAGAAAAAAATCCCAAATTTAATTCAACGAGTTTTGATCAGTTCCAGAGGAGACTTCCTTTTATTTTCCCGTAGCCTTTCCACACTGACGTGAGCTCCTGGCCTTTTCCCTCTCCTTGTTCCACTATCTTTTAGTAGCATCGCTTATAAAGAATGGAAAACGACTCCATCTAAAAACCACATCTGTACTTTAGAAAGGGGAATTGACTAGACACACACATAGCTAAGCCTACGCATCTCTGATTCCAGTTTCACAGGTGGGAGGAACGGGGGCATAGAGAGATTAAGGCCTTGATATTTATTGTGAACTTTGATATTCATCCAACCCTGCCACAGAGGAAATATGGCAGAGCCAGGAATTAAATGCAGAACTCCTGAATCCGGACTAGGATCTCACCCACTAGCACGGCCTTCCACTAACGCAAGGCTCATGAAGCCAGATCCTCAGCTGCTGGAAACTGTCTGAGCTTCGTTGACTTCAATAGAGCTAGGACAATTTACACACGTTGAAGATCTGGCAAGTGATCTCGCACTGTTACTAGGGCCGGAAGGAAACTTTCTGTTGAAACTTTTGCTCCATGGAAAATTCAGGTTTTGACCATAAAATTGGAACTTTCCACAGAAAATTTAGACGAAAATTCCTTTTTAAAATTTTTGTTAAATTTCAGCAGAATAAAAACTATTGTTCCACCAACTCTGGTTGTACCCCTCATCCTTCCTCTAATCTAACCATGGTCTCTGAGCATCTTCTACCTCCGTCTTTTGTTGTCCTTTGTCAGGTTGTATGTAATTTAGATTTTAAGCTCTTTAGGGCAAGGAGGAGCTACTTATTTGTAAAGTGCAATCCACAGTTATTCATAGATTCATCGATTCTCTAAAAGAGATTTTTATAGTCATCTAGTCTGACCTCTTGCATAACACACAGGCCATAGGATTTCACCCAGCGTCCCCTGCCTTGAGCCCAATAAGAACATAAGAACAAAACAGGGTTGGTCCTGCTTTGAGCAGGGGGTTGGACTAGATGACCTCCTGAGGTCTCTTCCACCTTCATCTTATATGATTCTATAACATAAGAACATAAGAATGGCCATCCTGGGTCAGACCAAAGGTCCATCTAGCCCAGTATCCTATCTTCCCACAGTGGCCAATGGCAGGTGCCCCAGAAGGAATGAACAGAACAGGTAATCATCAAGTGATCCATCCCCTGTCACCCATTCCCAGCTTCTGGCAAACAGAGGCTAGGGACATCATCCTTGCCCATCCTGGCTAATAGCTATTGATGGACCTATCCTCCATGAACTTATCTAGTTCTTTTTTTAACCTTGTTATAGTCTTGGCCTTCACAACATCCTCTGGCAAGGAGTTCCACAGGTTGGCTATACGTTGTGTGAAAAAATACTTCCTTTTGTTTGTTTTAAACGTAATGCCTATTAATTTCATTTGGTGACCCCTTTGTGTTATGAGAAAGAGTAAATAACACTTCCTTATTCACTCTTCTGTCTTATTATCTATCCGTTTCTTAATGATTCCCAATATTCTGTTTGCTTTTTTGACTGTCGCTGCACATTGAGTGGATATTTTCAAAGAACTATCCATAGGAACTTCAAGATCTCTTTCTTGAGTGGTAACAGCTAATTTAGACCCCATCATTTTATATGTATAGTTCAGATTATGTTTTCCAATGGGCATTACTTTGCATTTATCAACACTGAATTTCTTCTGCCATTTTGTTGCCCAGTCACCCAGTTTTGTGAGATCCTTTTGTATCTCTGTGCCATCTACCTGGGACTTAACTAGCTTGATTTAACTTGTGTCTAACTATAGCATATATTCCAAAAAGGCATCCAGCCTTGATCTGATGACATCAAGAGAGAAGAATCCACCACTTCCCTTGAAAGTCTGTTCCAATCACCCTCACTGTTATAAATTTGCACTTTATTTCTAATCTGAATTAGTCTGGCTTTAACTTTAAGCCATTGGTTCTTGCTATGCCTTTCTCTGCTCAATTCAAGAGCCCGGTAGTACCTGGTGTTTTCTCTCCATGAAGGTACTGATGCTGCTCAGGGTCGCCCAGAAGGGGGGGCAAGTGGGGCAATTTGCCCCAGGCCCTGGGCCCCGCAGGGGCCCCGCGAGCCCTGGCTGAGAATCCCTTCCCTGGCTAGAGGCGCCTTTTTAATTTTTACTCACCCGGCGGCGGTGCTTGTCTTTGGTGGCACTTCGGCAGCAGGCCCTTCAGTCGCTCCGGGTCTTCGGCGGCACTTCGGCGGCAGGCCCTTCAGTCGCTCCGGGTCTTCGGCGGCACTTCGGCAGCACTTCGGCGGCGGGCCCTTCAGTCACTCTGTGTTTTCGGCGGCACTTCGGCGGCGGGCCCTTCAGTCACTCTGTGTTTTCGGCGGCACTTCGGCGGCGGGCCCTTCAGTCACTCTGTGTCTTCGGCGGCACTTCGGCGGCGGGCCCTTCAGTCGCTCCGGGTCTTCGGCGGCACTTCGGCAGCGAGCCCTTCAGTCGCTCCGGGTCTTCGGCGGCACTTCGGCGGCGGGCCCTTCAGTCGCTCCGGGTCTTCGGCGGCACTTCGGCGGCGAGCCCTTCAGTCGCTCCGGGTCTTCGGCGGCACTTCGGCGGCTGGCCCTTCAGTCACTCTGTGTCTTCGGCGGCACTTCGGCGGCGGGCCCTTCAGTCGCTCCGGGTCTTCGGCGGCACTTCGGCAGCGAGCCCTTCAGTCGCTCCGGGTCTTCGGCGGCACTTCGGCGGCGGGCCCTTCAGTCATTCTGCGTCTTCGGCGGCACTTCGGCGGCAGGCCCTTCAGTCACTCTGCGTCTTCGGCGGCACTTCGGCGGCGGGCCCTTCAGTCACTCTGCGTCTTCGGCGGCACTTCGGCGGCGGGCCCTTCAGTCACTCTGCGTCTTCGGCGGCACTTCGGCGGCGGGCCCTTCAGTCACTCTGCGTCTTCGGCGGCACTTCGGCGGCGGGCCCTTCAGTCACTCTGCGTCTTCGGCGGCACTTCGGCGGCGGGCCCTTCAGTCACTCTGCGTCTTCGGCGGCACTTCGGCGGCGGGCCCTTCAGTCACTCCGGGTCTTCGGCGGCACTTCGGCGGTGGGTCCTTCAGTGCTGCCGAAGACGCGGAGCGAGTGAAGGACCTGCCGCCGCCACAGACTCGGAGCGCTGCCCGGTGAGTACAAGCGCCGCAGCGGGTGGTGCCTTTTTTTATGTCTGCTCCCCCGCTTTGCCCCAGGCCCCCTGAATCCTCTGGGCGGCCCTGATGCTGCTGCACCATAATCAAGTCACCTCTCAATTGTCTTTTTGAGGAGCTAAGCAAATTGAGCTCTTTAAATCACTGATGGTAAAATTTAATACTAACAATGATAAATATATAAACATTCCACAGCGCCCATTGAAGTGAATGGGAAGTGTGCATCGGAGTCTGGAATTTGGCCCCTGCAATGTATTCCCTGGCAAGAGTGAATCTTTTCAGACCTTGGCTTTTCTGCTCTTCTGTTGTGAGTGCTAATGGGGGGTATCCAGCTTCTGCTTGGGCAGCAGTCACGGATACAGGGACTGGGGGTGAGATTGTGCAATGCTTCCCATGAATGACATTACTTCTAACAGTACATAGTAGAGACATGATGGGCCTGACTTACCCAGATCTAGCCAGAATGAGCCTGAAACCACATGTGGGGAGAGTGGCTGGAGTATATTTCATTTCCTTTTTGCCCAGAGGCCAGGTTGCCATCAAGTGAGTCATACTGGTACCTGTAAAAATAAATGCATTTTATTGCTGTCTGTTAGATACAGATATATAAAGGGATAGTGACTGCCTGTAGGGGAATCTTTCTTTCAGTCGGAATACTGTCTCTGCCCGCATGAGAATCTCAGTTTTTCTCCATGGTTCCTTCAGTGGTGGGCAGGCTTTGGTCTGTTTGGATAAGCACCCAAAAATTTCAGATGCTTATCGGAACAATCTGATCTTGCTTTTGCAAAATTCTACTGGAAACTTCCCCAACAGCAAGTGCTCTTGTGAAATTTTCATTCCCCTTTCTTTGGTATCCTTCATGCAGTAGAAGACCTACATGGTTCTATTGATCATCTAGAATAAACTAAGTTTTCCAGACCCTAACGTTAGAGCTGTGACTGTATGTGACAACAACAGGAGAACATCAGCGTTTTGAGCTTGCAAAAGCGTGCAAAAGTTCAGACTGGGTCTGATTCTCTGTTGCTTTGTGCCTTGGTTTGTCATTTATATCAGTGTAAAGTGGATGTGATATGCTACCAAATCCAAACTGAGAGGCCTGAGTGTCATTGGCGCTAAGGGTATGTTTACACTGTGATCACTGGGTGTGATTGGAGCTCATGTAGACGTACCTGAGCTAGATTTAATCTCATTACCTCCGGTACTGGCGCAGTAGGACTCTGGGTAATTCCTTGGGCAGCTAGCTCACATGGAAATCTGTCCTGCCCTGGCTTCGTTACTCCAGGACCCACACTAACTAGATCAAAGCTGGCTTGGGTATGTCTATAGGATTGCAGTGTAGACAAAACCTGTGGCCCATTTTCACCACTCTGGCAGTGCAAAAAGTCCTTGAAACAGATGTAAATGTGATTACCCTACTTTAAGGGTACTTTACACTGCAACCACTGTAGTCAACGGCGGCTCCAGGCACCAGCGTAGCAAGCGCGTGCCTGGGGCGGCAAGCCGCGGGGGGGCGGCCTGCCGGTCCCCGTGAGGGCGGCAGTCAGGCAGCCTTTGGCAGTTTGCCTGCGGGAGGTCCGCTGGTCCTGCAGATTCGGCGGTAATTCGGCGGCGGGTACGCCGAAGCCGCGGGACTGGGGACCTCCCACAAGCATGCCACCGAAGGCAGCCTGCCTGCCGTGCTTGGGGCGGCAAAAAAGCTAGAGCTGCCCCTGACTGTAGGGGGGCTGTTTTTTAAAATGAGAATCTGGCCCCTTGTGTTTTACATCCACTTTATACAGCAATAACAGGGCTCAGATGTTCCTAGAAGTGCTTGCTGATCAATTCCTCCATCAAGTGGTAACTGAACCGACGAGGGGGGAGGCCATTTTAGATTTGATTCTGGCAAGTAGTGAGGACCTTGTTGAGGAAGTGGTAGTAGGGGACAATTTGGGCTCCAGTGATCATGAGCTAATTCGGTTTAAAATACATGGAAGGAGTAACAGAATTAAATCAAAGACTAGGGTTTATAATTTTAAAAAGGCCAATTTTAACAAACTAAGGGGACTGGTAAGGGAAGTGGACTGGGCAAACGTATTAATGGATTTAAAAGCAGAAGAAGCCTGGGATTACTTTAAGTTAAAGATGCATGAGCTGTCGGAGGCCTGTATTCCAAAAAAGGGAAAAAGATTACTAAGCAAGAGATTTAGACCGAGCTGGATGAGCGACCGACTCAAAGGGGCGATTAGGAAAAAACAGAAAGCGTATAAAGAGTGGAAGAGGGGAGGGATCAGTAAGGAAATGTACCTAAGTGAAGTCAGAGAATGTAGAGATAGAGTGAGAAAGG
Organism: Chrysemys picta bellii; assembly: GCF_011386835.1. NCBI lineage: Eukaryota > Metazoa > Chordata > Testudines > Emydidae > Chrysemys > Chrysemys picta. Next base: position 8,992,120 of record NC_088792.1, read on the forward strand.
CCAAAGGCCATGTAGAGTTGGACCTAGCGAGGGGAATTAAAAGCAATAGTAAGAGGTTTTACAGCCACATAAATAGGAAGAAAGCAAAGGAAGAAGAAGTGGGACCGCTGAAGTCTATTGCCGGAGAGGAGATTAAAGACAATCTAGGCATGGCGCAATATCTTAATGAATATTTTGCATCGGTGTTTAATGAGGCCAATGAAGGTATTAGGGATACTAGCACCACTATAGAGGGGCATTCGGGATGGGGGATTACCGTATCCGAGGTAGAAACAAAACTTGAACGCCTTAATGGGGCTAAGTCGGGAGGACCGGACGATCTACATCCAAGAATATTGAAGGAATTGGCGCGGGAAATAGCAGGCCCGTTAGCGATAATATTTAATGAATCTGTAAACTCGGGGGTGGTCCCGTTAGACTGGAGAATAGCTAATGTGGTTCCTATTTTCAAGAAAGGGAAAAAAAGTGATCCGGGTAACTACAGGCCTGTTAGTCTAACATCTGTAGTGTGCAAGGTGTTAGAGAAAATTCTGAAAGAGAAACTAGTTGAGGACCTGGAGGGTAGTGGCAATTGCGATAAATTACAACATGGTTTTACGAAGGGCAGATCGTGCCAAACGAATCTGATCTCCTTCTTTGAGAAAGTAACGGATTTATTAGATAAGGGAAATGCGGTGGACCTAATATACCTGGATTTCAGTAAAGCGTTTGATACTGTACCCCATGAGGAATTATTGGTTAAACTGAAAAACATGGGGATCGATATGAAAATCCAGAAGTGGATAAGGAATTGGTTACTGGGGAGAATGCAGCGGGTTGTATTAAAGGGTGAACTGTCGGGTTGGAGGGAGGTTACTAGTGGAGTGCCTCAAGGTTCGGTTTTGGGACCCATTTTATTTAATCTATTTATAACTGACCTCGGTACCGATTGCAGGAGTGGGCTGATAAAATTTGCGGATGATACGAAGGTGGGAGGCGTTGTAAATTCGGAGGGGGACAGGGATATCCTGCAGGGAGACTTGAATGAGCTTGTGAATTGGAGTATCAGAAATAAGATGAAATTTAATAGTGAAAAGTGTAAGGTGATGCATTTGGGGATGACTAATAACAATTTTAGTTACAAGATGGGGACGCATTGGTTAGAAGTAACGGAAGAGGAGAAGGACCTAGGGGTTCTTGTAGACCGCAGGATGACTATGAGTCGACAATGTGACGTGGCGGTGAAAAAAGCCAATGCTGTCTTGGGATGCATTAGGCGAGGTATATCTAGTAGGGATAAGGAGGTCCTGCTTCCGTTGTACAAGGCGCTGGTGAGACCTCATTTGGAGTACTGTGTGCAGTTCTGGTCTCCCATGTTTAAAAAAGATGAACTCAAACTGGAACGGGTGCAGAGAAGGGCCACTAGGATGATCAGAGGAATGGAAAAGCTGTCGTATGAAAGGAGATTAGAGGAGCTTGGGTTGTTTAGTCTGACAAAGCGAAGGCTGAGAGGGGATATGATTGCTATCTTTAAATATATTAGAGGGATTAATACAAGGGAGGGAGAAGAATTATTCCAGCTTAGTACTAACGTGGATACCAGAACGAATGGATACAAACTGGCCGTGGGGAAGTTCAGACTTGAAATTAGACGAAGGTTTCTGACCGTCAGAGGGGTGAAATATTGGAACGGCCTACCGAGGGAAATGGTGGGGGCGACGGACCTGTCTGGTTTTAAGATAAAGTTAGATAAGTTTATGGAGGGAATGGTTTAATGGTAAAACATAGTAGTCAAGGAAAGCCAAGCAATGGTGGGTAAATAGTATAATGGCTAACGGGGTCGGGCTGGAGACTCTTGCCTATATGCTCGGGGTCTTACTGATCGCCACATTTGGGGTCGGGAAGGAATTTTCCTCCAGGGCAGATTGGCTGAGCCTCTGGAGGTTTTTCGCCTTCCTCCGCAGCATGGGGCAGGGATCTCTAGCAGGAGGGTCTCTGCCGATTGCAGTCACTAAAAACAGGATTGGGGACTTCAACAGGAGAGTCCAGGGAAGGGGTAGGGACGGTTTTATGGCCTGCAGCATGCAGGGGGTCAGACCAGATGATCATAATGGTCCCTTCTGACCTTAAAGTCTATGAGTCTATGAGTCTATGAGATGTAAAGGGCAACACTGAGAATGAGACCCCTTGAATCTATGGTCTGGTCTACACTACAGAGTTAGGTCAACTCAAAGCAGCTTACGTCAACCTAATTATGGAAGTGTCTACACTTAAATTTCACTCCCGCCAGCATAACTGCCCAACAAATTACACCAACTTAATAGCTCCACCTCCACGAGCGGCGTAGAGTCAAGATCAATGTAGTTAGGCCAACGCAGTGTCAGTGTAGACACTGTATTGTTTACGTTGACTATTCCTCGCTTTCGGGAGCCGTCCCACAATGCCCCACATGCACAGTACAATCAATACAAGCGCTCCTGGTGAGGACGCACGCCACCAACGCAAGGAGCAAAGTGTAGACACGCTCAAGTGATGTAATTACCGTGGCAGCTGTGTGCCTACATAAGTTAGGTCAACTTAATTTTGTAGTATAGACATGGCCTATAAAACTTCTGGTTCATTCAGACAAGAAATACCAGCAGAATGGCATTTCTTAAAACGTTTTGGTGTTTCTGGTGCCACCACAGAAGCACAGAGATACGGAGAGACGCAGAAATAATAAATTCACCAAATCATCTGAACTAGTTCATCCATCCATCTCTTGTTGTACCTGGTTGCCTAACACTTTACCTCTTAACCTGCCATGGCCCAAAAGTGGGATGCAGTGTATGACAAAAACACAGAATGAGGAATACACCAAAAAAATCATTCATGCAGGAAACTTACAATGTTGTGGGGTTTCTTTCTTTAGTACAAATAGCTCTTCCTGTATGCTTAGCTTCATGAGTCTTTGTTTTTGGTGTAAATAATCTTCAACACTGAAAGCAAAGGGGACTCCAAATGTGTGCAGAACTTAGGTAACTTCGGAAGTAAAGTGAAAAAGTTCCTTTGAAATGAGGGCCATTTGAGGGTCACGCCTCTCCTGGGAGACCAAGAATTAGCACGTGAACGAAAAAATGGGAAGATTAAATGTATCGCAAATCTGGAGAAAATAATCATTCTAAACACTTTGAATTAGGCGGATAAAATTTCTAATACCAGCCAACAGAACTATCTTAAGAACTTCTGATTCCCCCTGTCAGGGGTGATGATAGAGTTCCATGTGGTAAAGTCTAAAACATACGCAATAAAGAACAGTTATATATTGATGATTAGAGCTGGGCAACATTTTTCATTGGAAAGTTGTTGGGGTTTTTTGGCAAAATAATGCAGATTTGGCAACAGCAACATGTTTTGTGAATTTGTGTCCGTTTTGCTGAATTGTTACAGTCAAAACAAAACAAAAATTCTGAAAAAATTGAAAGATTTCAATTTTTTTGGTTCAAAATGACTTTTCATTTCAAAATTTCCTTTAATGTTATTTTTAAAAAATCAAAGATGTTTTAACATGATCACAATCAAAACGAGATGTTGCATTCACCCCAAAACATTTTTTCCCCACTTTTTTAGCTACCAAAATTTTCACAAAAATTTGCATTTGGTTCGATCCAAAATATTTTTTTCTCAGTTTTTTGGAATTTCCAGTAAACCCGAAAAACCCTGATTCTCACCCCTCTATCAGCTATGGACAGGATAGCTCTTAGGACTTCACATTGAGATGTGGAACCCTTGGTCATCCATAAACAACATCAGTTGACAACCTTGTTGACATTCTCACCAAGAAGCCAAAGACAGAATGGACTATAAGGAGCGAACTGTTCTCTTGGGTCTAGATGTGGTCCATCTGGGTCAGGGTTGAGACATGTTTAGGAAACAGTGTAGGGGAAGCTTATGTTGTACATGTATGGTGGATAAATCTCCAGAACTATCAATCCAGCACCATTCACCAACATAAAATTCACCTTCAAATCTTTTTTTTTAAAACACCCAGTAGATGTGTAAATATTAAAGAGGCAGAAGAAGTTCTCGGTGCTTTCATCTAGTGCCAGAAGTTTTATTCTGCATTATATGTGATGACTTTGAATTCACTGCCGTGCTGGCTCTAGTGGAGTCCAAGATGGATGGGGTTTTTTCAAGGCTTGTAGCTTTCACGTACAACCAGAACTGCATCATTTTCTTTTCATTTGGAGGCATTGTGGCCTAGTAGACAGTGCCCTGGACTGGGACTTGGGGAACCTAACTTCTAGTCCTGGCCTGCTCGGTGACCTTGGACAAATCACTTTGCCTGCATGTGCCTCAGTTTCCCCATCTGTAAAATGGGGAGAACGATACTTACCTCCTTTGTAAAGTTTAGATCTATAGATGGAAAGTGCTATGTACGAGTGAAGTATTATGACTATTAACTTGGTGTGTAAATAAAGGGAAATGGAGCCCTCTTCCCCTTTCTTATGTGTATTTGAAAAACTCAGGCACATAAGTAGGGCCTAGTGGTGGGCAACTATTTTAAATTTTATGGAGATGCAAGTGAGTAGCAACAGCTGCAGGAGAAAGAAGAACCCACATGACCTAGGCACTCGCGTGTGCCTTTGACCTGACTTTGCAAAGCAAGGTGACAGCAAAAATGACCCACATGACTTAATGCATCAGGTCCCAGAACAGCAAGATAATAACCCCTGTCTATCTGACTCTGGTGAGCCTGCTCTTGAACTACAGGATTCAGTTCCACGTCCTTGTCGTTGTCAGAAAGATGTGGACAAACTGGAGGGCTGTCAAAGAGCCGGGGGGAGAAGGGGCTGAGGATTATGGGGAAAGGTTTCGAGCAGCTAAATAGGTCTAACGTGGCCAAATAACCTAACAGCTCACAAATATTTGTCAATTCTAAATAGCCGGGGAGGAGAGGAGTCATTCACCTGACACAAAAGGATGTAACTAGGACTAACGTGGGAGCACTGAAGAAAGGGAGATTTTAGGTGAAATGTCAGGAAAAAACATCCTGCCAGTCCTGTCTCCTGGGAACGTCAGTGAGGATTGTGAAAGTCCCATCAGGTGACTAAATTAAAGCTACTCTGGACAAAACCTTGGAGCCTTGACATTGTACAGTAATAGCAAAGGCTGGCTTGCATGAGACATAACGGGGCTTTTCCACCTCTAATGTCTTGTAAAACTAGAACCTCAGCGGGTGCAAATCAGCCTAGTTCCACTGACGTCTATGGAGCTACACCCATTTACGCCGGCTGAGGAGCTGCCCCCCCCCAACTCCAAGAGAGACGTGCGGAGAATCTGGCCCTATTAATTTCAATAGGGCTATTCTAATGTACACCAGATGTGGGTCTGGCCTATTTATTTGTTTAGATTGAAAACCATAAAGACGTGAATCGAAGGCTCTAGGTGCCCTAACATCATTCCTCAGACAATATATCTGTTACCAAAACTCTTGAGAGGCACTGGACGGCGTGATGCTAATTAACGAACAGGTCTATCAGCCCTTTATTCCAGGCGTTAATAGCCAGGTGTGGTGGAGAGAGAGGGAGGGATCTAATACATCTCTCCAGCGCACAGCCTGGCTGCTCCTCCATTTTCTGTCCTCCCGACTGACTCGCTAAGGGCTCTGGTGTACATGGACGTAGCTGCTTGGAAACTCGCCCAGCGATCCTGATTTACAGCTATGGACAATCTGGCTCCACTTGCGTTAGGGAGGTCATTGGTTCCCAGCAGCACTGTTGCATCTCTTACATTGTGTCAGGCTCCGAACTGCTTTGGGGTGCAGTGCGGGTGGGGAAGACGCTGCAGAGGATGGAGTTCTGCTAATAATACGTGCAGAGAGTTACTCCCAACCGAGACAAGTTCGGGAGGCGGCTTTCAAATTTTCTGGCCAGCTGGCGGCCAAAACACATAAACAGAATCCTCCCCACTCATCCACTGATGGGACTCCAGCACACGCATGCATCCTGCATGCTGTCTCAACTGAGTCTCCTGCTGGTCCTTAGGCAGTAGCTGTGTTAGGTGAGTCAAAATGGAGCCTCCACCCCCATGGCTAAGCCAGTAGGAGCCCTGCTAAACTTGTCTCGGCTAGAAGGCACTGTTTGCATAGCTTACCATAGCTACTGAAACACAGCTGATGCCAGGCTGAGACATGACACGCAGATTCTTAGCCCACATGGCCAATTTGCTTTGGGAATTTGGACTGTCTCCTGGCTCTTTGATGGTCGGGCTGATATTTTTTCATCTCAGTGACGTTGTGTCCCAGGTTACCCGGAGCTCATAAAACCAAGACACCGAAGGCCCAATTTTGGCGTCCGAAGCAACCACTTGGCACAACCCTGGGCCATTAAGCCACCCAAATTTACTAGCGGAGAATCCCCAGCGAACCATAGCTGGCCCTGTGGCACCCGTTCATAGCCCCTGATTTGGGATTATGTTGAAGACACGTCTGGAGGAAAGGAGTGTGGCTGGATTCTGTTGTGCTCTAGCAATCCCCAGCTGCCAAGGTCATTGGCAGCCATGTGCAATTTAGAGCAGTTATCAGACTGCTCTAAATTCAGACCAGTCCTCAGCCAGCCCCAGCATTGGGGAAGAAAGGCATAAAGGTTGGTGAGAGCTGTTTTTGCTCCTCCGTGGCTTCAAAACCTGCACAAAGTTGGCTTGACCTTGAGTATACAGAACTATGAGCTATATACATCCTAGCTGCACTGAATGAGCATTCACACAGCACTTACCAAACTCCCAGAGCCCTGGGCTCAGTGTTTAAATCTGGAATGGATCCATTGTGGGGCAGTCTCTGCTTTGGTTGTTCCAAAGTCCTGATCCAGTATCTGCAGTGGTATCTGTCCAGGACACCACCTTACGGGCACCTGAGTATCATTGAGTTTAAGGCCAGAAGGTCCTGTAGATCACAGGCCACCAATGCCACCCAGCACCCACACAGTGAACCGCAACAACCGGAAGGGGACCAAAGTGTTACAGCCCAAAGGAGACAGTCATTGGCCACAGCCAAAGAATAGGAGGGACCGAGGTGCACCAGGGCCTGAAGTCCCCGTAGTTGCAGGGAGATGATTGAGAGATGCCCACATAATCCTGGCAAGTGACCTGCACCCACACGCTGCAGAGAAAGGTGAAACTCCCCCAAGGTCACTGCCAATCTGACCTGGGGGGAAATTCTTTCCCGACCTCAGATCAGATAGACCCTCAGGATGTGAGCAAGAACCAGCCAGCTAAGCACTTAAGAGTCAGAAAGCACGGTGCCACCTCAGAGCCCTGGCCCACCCCATCTAATGTCCCATCTCCAGCCGTAATCATTCCTGATGCTTCAGAGGATGGAGATTTAAAAATATATATATTCTCAGAATACATTCTGAAGGAGAAATTCCTTCCTGTCCCCTGCCAGTGGCCATCTAAAACCCTGAAGCATGAGCTTTAGAAACATACCGGAAATGAGCTCCAGGGCTGTTGAGCCCTGCCTCCCAGCATCACAAACAATCCCGTCATACCACTGCACTCATAAATTTATCCAGCTCTCTCTTAAAACCAATTAAGTTGTTTGTTCCCACCAAGCTTGAATAAGACTAAGGTGATGCCCATGAAACGGGGGAAACATTTTTCAAGGGTCGAGGTTGCTGTGCTTGGAGCCAGCATGGGACCGAGGGCTCACTCTGGGCTGTTCTTTCCTGGAGGAAGAGCATGCCATCCATGATAGTGGGTCAGACTGCTATGACCTCTTCCTCTCAAGCAAGGACCTTGTTGTGGTCCTACAGGATTTTATCACCTCTCTAGCATTTGCAAAAGAGATGATGACTGAAACAATGGGCTAGAGCCCCAGCTCCTATAAATCAGCACAGGTCCAGTTGCTTCGATGGAATTACCCCACTATATGCCAGCTGGTATATCTGTGTTTATACAGTGCCTAGCACAATGGGGTCCCCCACTTGGTACGGCAACTCCCATCTTTTCATGGGCTGTGTATTTATACCTGCTACTGTATTTTCCACTCCATGCATCTGATGAGGTGGGTTCTAGCCCACGAAAGCTTATGCCCAAATACATTTGTTAGTCTCCAAGGTGCCACAAAGACTCCTCGTTGTTTTTGCTGATCCAGGACTGGGGCTCACAGGTGCTATCACCGTGCGAGCTGGGTGGAGGATGACAATTCCCTTCCGTGGCAACTTTTGAGGTTTCAGAGTCTGTTTTCTTTCCATGTCGGAACAAAGCCCAAACTTTTCAAACATTTTCCTGCTGAAACGCAATAGAAAACCTGCGGGTTTCAATTCAGGAGGCAGTGATGAGCTGTCTCAGAGAGTGAGCAAAGCGTGGGAGTTAGAAGCTATGCCTGAGATGTGAGAAACCCCTGTTCAAGTCCCTCTTCTGGCTGATTCAAAGCCGAGTTTTCCTCACAGAGCAGGGACTTGGAACCTCAGTTTCCTACGTCCTAGAGGCAAGTGAGCAGGGTGTCTGCCCTTTTGCCACCTTCTGGGGACACTGTGCTAGTCGGGTGTTTTTGTTTTTCCTCTATTCTGACTGGCCAGCCATATTTGCTTCTCTGATTGGCCAGCATTTTTTTTTCTTGACTACTCTGTGGAGGGCCAAAATCATTTTGTCTACGGTGCTCCGTTGTGCCCCACCCACCAGGCTATGAAACGTGAGTCTCCCTCAAGACCCTTAACAAAGTTTGGATGAAATCAAAAATGTTCTGATTAGCTCTAAGCACTGTACAAATAATAAACAGGACTTTTGACTCTGGAGTATTCAAGTGACCTGTAATGGCCTTCTTTGGGGCTACCCCTAGTGAGACCCCATCGTGTAAATCAACCCAGCTCCTCTAAGACAAATACATTGGGATGATTTAGTTGGGGATTGGTCCTGCTTTGAGCAGGGGGTTGGACTAGATGACCTCCTGAGGTCCCTTCCAACCCTGAGATTCTATGATTCTATGATACTGCAGTATGTATATTTATTTCAGCTGTGACCATAATGCAAAACAATTGCCATCCGTATGTTCTCAGTTGTTAGCTGCATTTGCATTTTGCCATAGTATGCTCCAGTAGAATGTGCACTGGACTGGGACTCCGGAAACTTGCGTTGTATTCCTGGCTCTGGTACCAACCTGATGGCATCCCTACTTCCTCTCCCACCCTTTGTCTGCCTCTCAGGGGCTTGGACTATCTTTTACTGTGGGGTTATCTTCAATAGGCATTTTTAACTTGTAGTACTTACCATGTTTGTAAAAGCTAGTGTGGAAACTTCCCATGCCAGTTACAATTGAATTAAATAGAGTTAACTGGCCATCAATTAACTTGAGGTAGAAAAGTCCAGTGTAGACAGCCCTCGTGTCTATACAGCACCTAGCACGGTGAGGCCTCAATCTCAGCTGGATTCTCCAGGTGCTACCAGAACACAAATAATAAATAACAGTTGCGTCCCTTTTGTATTCACTTTCCACCAATGTTAATATGACCAATTCTGATTGCCTGAGTGTTTGAGACAAGAGAATTTCAAAGTCAAACCCGCAGCGCGGGATTTTATATTTGCACAAATAGGTGAAAAGGGCTTGCAGGCCGATCCACTCAGGCAATGGAATCAACCCCACGTGACTCATTTGTCCAATACCACATGACTTATTTCATAGAATCATAGAATATCAGAGTTGGAAGGGACCTCAAGAGGTCATCTAGTCCAACCCCCTGCTCAAAGCAGGACCAATTCCCAGCTAAATCATCCCAGCCAGGGCTTTGTCAAGCCGGGCCTTAAAATTTGTCCAGTGAAAAGTAACTTACTAGCACAGCAGGAAGACCAGGAATTGAAAACTCACAGAGAACTATTTGCTGTCAGACCCCAGAGTTAAACCACAAAAAAACCTCCTGAGATACTTTTAAGTAACAAATACATTTGAGGAAATCGTGGTCAGTGCTTGGATGTTCCCAAGGCAGAAAAAGAGGCTCAATTAAATAGGTAAATTATTCCGTAAGGGCTACTGTTTATTATAGGCAGGGCCTGGTAACCCCACCCCTTAAGATCGTCTGACATTTCCTACTATAAGACCCGGTTTTCACTTGCTTATAACTTTGCAAAAATTTAATAATTTGGGATTAAATTTTCCAAGCCAAGTGACTGCCTCAAGCTGAATTTTTTTTTTTTTTTTTTTAATTTCAGCTCAAAACAGGTCAGCCATTTCTGAGACTGAAACCAGGGAAAATGATGTTGTTTTGCCCATGTTAAAGTTTGGGAGACCTTTGTCTTTGCAAAGCTCTAGCATCCTCGTGCTTCGGAGCAGGGACTTGAAATTTGGCAGCGGGTGGCCTTGGTGTCAGGGATGTCTGTGCCTTTTGCCATCCCTGCGAAAATCAGCTCAACCGCGAGCAAGTTAGACGCCTTTGAAAAAAATCACAGTTTGCACAAGCTCAGTAGAGACTTTGTTTTTAGCAGCTAAAGTCTTTGACAATTCCAACCTCACTGAGCATGTCCCATCCCCCCACAGCTCCTAATGCTTGCCAGCCTGAGCATGTACCAACCTCACAGAGCAACTAAGCATTCTCCGGTCCAGGCTCACCAGAGCGGAGTTGGAATTTCCCTGTACTTGCTGTTCCTGGCAGAGCGGGAGCTGGAACTGAGCACAGGGACCCTGTCTCTCCTATGCTAACAGTGATCACTCCCACCACCCCTAGCCCCCCAGTAGTGCCCAGGCACCAAGGAGGAGGAGACCATCTGATTGAAATGCAGGGGGGGGGACAAAAGCTGGATTGGGGCAAGGAAAGGAATAGCCTGGAGCCAGGAGTCTGGTGAGACTGGGACTGGAGGGCAGAGGTGAGAAGGAGACTGGGACCGGCCGGGCAAGGAGACTGGGCCTGGGTGTGAAACTCATGATCATATCCTTAAAGAATGTATCATAATGCATCTGTACTAGGGGGGGCAAATGAAGGTTCCACGGGCAACCTTAACTTTAGCACTTGCAAGCTTTGGCCTGCTTGACTTTGCAGCCTTACTCATGTTCTTTTCAAGTAGGGTTTGTGTGTGTGTGTGTAATATAATAAACGGGTGAAGTTATATTGGTGGAAATATGGCTAGACATAGGCATACCCACTCAACCATGGCTCTAACAGCTTCCAGAATGGATTACTGTAACTGCTCCTCTTTGGGCTTCCCTCAAAGGTGGCTTGGGTTGGAAGCAGTGGTACTAGAACTAGGGGTGCGGCAGAAGTAGTAACACCAAACACGTGGGTTCCATGGTTCCCATCCTATCACCTCCATTATAAAAATTGTTCCAGCACCCCGGCTTGGAAGCTGCAATAGCTGCAACGTTTAGCAGCTCACCTAGGCTCTGATAAAAAACCTACTGACTTCAATGGGAGTTTTTCCATTGACTTCAGTAGGCTTGATTCACTTGAACATTACCTGTTAGGTTCACTCCCTTTGGGGCACCTGGCATTGGCCACTGTTGGTAGAGAGGATACTGGGCTGGCTGGACCTTTGGTCTGACCTGGTACAGCCGTTCTTATGTTCTTTGTGGGGGAGGGATAGCTCAGTGGTTTGAGCATTGGCCTGCTAAACCCAGGGTTGTGAGTTTAATCCTTGTGGGGGCCACTTAGGGATCTGGGGCAAAATCAGTACTTGGTCCTGCTAGTGAAGGCAGGGGGCTGGACTCGATGACCTTTCAGGGTCCCTTCCAGTTCTAGGAGATGGGATATCTCCATTAATTTAATTTATGCTTTGGCTCAGGCTGCCGCTCTGTAATAGAGGTTAACGATGCTGTGGGAATTGTAGCTGGGCCATTGGGTTTGTTTTACGATTATGATGATGTTTTATGTAAAGCGCCCGCATGGCTTTTTGTTGGCATGTGCTCATAATAAACAAACAAACCTCAATAAACATGCCAGGAAGGAAATCTGGTAGTGGGGTTGGACTAGAGTAAAACGGAGTGACATGTTTATTGGCTTTAAGACAGGCTTTTATTTTTGCTGATCTAGTGATTTTTTTTTTAATGGTTGGGGAAAAAATCATTTTGATACAGGTAAGGCTGTAATGTTTGTGTCATGTCCCGCACCGCTGGGGAGCTGGATTTAATACAAAGGAGACAGATTGTCTGTTTAGTCTGTGTTTGTACAGCACCTAGCACAGTGACATCCTGGTCTGTGACCGGGGCGCCGAGGCACTATCGTGCATTTAGGACACAGGCACAAATTGAAACAGCGTTCTGGGTATGAGATGCTGAGCAACTCAGCAAACCTTCTGCTGTGCTTCAGAATTCCTAGGTTCCCTTCGGCCGCAGCAAGCAGCAAATGAACTGGAGTTGGGCGGTAGCTGTGAACCCTCATATTTCCTTCTGCTAAAAGAGGGTTTCTCTTATAATGGAGACCCAAGCCATGTAGACTCCCGCATCTCACCTCCGCCCCAGCCATGGTGACGTAGAAGCTACCCCGTGGGCTGATAATGTTGCATCTTCACAGCATGACGTTGGTGGCACAAACGCTGAAGTTCATTGCTGAGTGGGAACAACGAAGTGGTGTGAATCAACAGCTAGGAGGAGGGGAAAAGAAGAGTACCGTTTTTTCCGCATGTGCCTTTAAGGTTCCAATCAACATTGGGATGGATTCCTCCTAAAGCAGGAGCTGCAGCATTTTGAAGTAATAACCCGTCGGCTGGGTTGTTTTATGAAGCAGAACGTCAGGAAAGAGTTTGCTGGCCAGGAAGGGGCTCCTAAGCGTATCCAGCTCTCATCTGCACTGCTATTTACCGGGTGTTGGATAGTATTGCATCTCAATGTCTAAGGCAGATCTCAGCGTTCAACCCTTTGGGATGATAGGAACGAAAGGTCTGCTGATTCGAGAGGTTTAGGAGCCCAGTGATAGGGGACTTTCTAACTTTGCACCCATATGCCATCTTGGGCCTGATCTTGTCAGATCCCCTAACCAATGCAGGTGTAGGGATGGGTCAGCACTTGGGTGGGAGACCTCCAAGGAAATATAAGTGCTGACGGGGTGCTGGTAACTTAGTCTGAGTCACAGATTGTAAGAACTGAAGGGACCATTGCGAACATTTAGACTGACCTCCACTAGCCTGAAAGCTACACCCAGTGATTCCTGCAGCAAACCCCGGAACTTGTGGTGGTTTAACCGGAGCATCTGTTTTATAAATGGAATTTTCAACAGTACCTATGTGACTTAGGAGGATTGACGTTCAAGAAGCCTTGAGCTCCTAAGTCACTTAGGAACTTTTAAAAATGCCACTCGCCCAATCTTGATTTAAAATACTTCAAGTAATGAGGAATCCACTAGATCCCTGTTGTGGACCAGGACATAGGCAATCAGGCCTAGTGGGATCAGACCAGGAGGTAGGAGACAGAGCCCAGGATCAGAGACAGAGTCAGGAATCAAGCCAAGGGTCGGAGCCAGAGCAGTAGCCAGGGGTGGGGTGTAGAAGCAGGACCCACACAGGGATTCACCTAGTTGCTCAGAACAGCTTCCTGTGCCCCCTTCTGGCTTAAATAGCAAGTCGGAGCCAATCAGAGAGGCCAGACATCCCCTCCAATCAGGAGCTTCATAGGTCGTGTCTCTGGTGAGGTAGGGTCCCCCACCCCACACTTCTTGCTGGTACTGGCAAGCTGCAGGTTAGTGGCTGCGGTCTGAGGACTGCCTGCAGACATGGGTTGAGACCTACAATCCTATAAGAAGTTGTTCCAAAGATTATAATCACCCCCACTGTTAAAAATTCACATTTTATTTCCAGTTTGAATCCGTCAAGCTTCAACTTCCCACAGGTGGATCTTGTTGTACCTTGGTCTGATATACCCTCGATATTCACCGGCTTATACAGCCAAGAATTGCATTAGCCCTCTTAGCCATAGCATTACATGTGTTTTAATAGGTGCAAATAGCATTACACTGGGAGTTCATGTTCAGCTGGTTGTCAATCATGACCTCTAAAGGTATGTCTACACCTTTAAGAAAAACCCACAGCTGGCCCATGCCGGCCGACTTGAGCTCGTGGGGCTCAGGTTGTGGGGCTGTTCCATTGCTCTGTAGATTCCAGGCTGAAGCTGGAGCCTGAGCTCTGGGACCCTCCCACCGAGTCAGCTAGCATGGGTCAGCCATGGGTGTCCCGGTGCTGTGTAGACATACCCAAAGTCCTCTTCAGAGTTGCTGCTTTCCGGGATACAGTTTCTTTATCCTGTAAGTGTGACCTGTGATCTTTGTTCCTAGATGTCTGATCTTGCATTTAAACACATGTTGTTTGACCTAATCCTGTTTACCCAACCAATCCAAATCACTCTGTATGAGTGTCTTGTGCTTATCATTATTTATCAGTCACATCACCAGTTTGTGTCATCTGCAAACTTTATCAATCATGATTTTATATTTTCTTCAGATCATTGATAAAAGTATTAAAGAGCATTGGGCAGAAAACTGGCCTCTGTGGGACCCTCCTAGAAATACCCCTACTCAATGATTATTCCCCATTAACAGTTGCTTTTGAAGATCTATCAGTTAGCCAGTTTTTATTCCATTTCATATGTGCTATATTGATTTAGTATGTTACCGTTTTTCAGTCAGAATGTTGTACACTACTAAGTCAAATGCCTTACAGATAACCAAAAGTATTATGTCTACAAAATTACCATTATCAGCCAAACTTTTAATCTCATAAAAATATATCAAGTTTGTTTGGCATGACCTATTTTCCATCAAACCATGTTGACTGGCATTAATTGCATTATAATACTTTAGTTCTTTATTGATTGAGTCCTATACCATCCTCTCCATTATTTTGACCGGGATCAGTGACAAACTAACAGGCCTACAATTATCCCAGGTCATCCCACTTACTCTTTAAAATTATTGACACTACATTAACTTTTTCCAGTCCTCTAATATTCTGTCAGTACACAAAGATTTATTAAAAATTAATATCAGTGATCCAGAGAGTTCCTTGGCCAACTCTTTAAAAACACTTAAGTGAAAGTTGTCTATACCTCAAGATTTTAAAAATCATTAACTTTAGCAATTACTTTTTAATATCCTCTTTAGTTATTGTTGGAATGGAAAGTATTTCACCATTGTTATATGATATGAATACATCATCCAGCTTTCTTCCAAAATTCAGAACAGAAATATTTATGGAACGCCTCTTCCACGTCTGGACCATGATTGACAATTTTAGCATCTCCACTTTAGTAATGGACCTATTTCATTGTTAGGATTCCTTTTCTTCCTGATATACTTTTAAAAAATCCTTTTCATTGTTCTTTACCCTACCAACCATGAATTTTTCATTGTTACCTTTAGCTTCCCTCATCATTTGTCTGCATTCTTTAATATTTAATTTACATTCATTACTATCAATGTCCCCTTTTCCCCATTTGTTATATATATGGCAATCTTCCCTTTCAATCTGCTTAACAATTGACTCAGCAAGGTAAACATGGTCACTGTGCCATGGAATTGATGGATAAACCATAAAACCAAGACCCTGACTGCTCCAGCTGTTTACAGATGTCATGGCACTTTCCCCAAAAGCAGAAGAGTTAGCCTCTGAGCCCACTTTGTATAATTACATTATGCCTACCTAAATTTGCCTTATTTCCATTCAGTACAGTTTTCTTCTACGCTGCCTGTCCTAAACATCTGTTTACTTGTGCTGCTGTGTGCCACACCAGAGCTGAACAAATTAATTCCTCTTTCATTTATGTATATGTTTGCATTTGTCTACTGTATACAGGCAAGATCTACTGTTTCTTACTTCAGTGTGAATCTGGAGCTGCACCATTGAAACCAATGGATTTACTCCATTATCAGCGAGAACAGAATTCAGTCTATTGGTTGCACAGATCATATATGATATACTTTTTTCTTTTTAATGCTCTTGGATCTTCTTACTTCAAAACCCATGTTTACATTCACTGTCGCTTTACATAAAGACATTCTCATTCCGTTTCTTCTTGGTTCTCCCAAAATCCTCTGTCATCAGCCCTGGGTCAGTTCGTGCCTCACCTTCCATCAGGCGACACTTCTATTATTATTTATTAATTGTATTGCTTTAGCCCCTAGTGGCACCAACTGAGATCAGGGCCCCGTTGTGCTAGGCGCTGTACATACACCTAGTATGAGACCGTCTCTGCCATGAGGAGTTTACAATCTAATCTAAATAGGCTAGACAAAGGTTGGCAGAAAGGAAGCATTCTTATTATGGCACCATGTAAGCACTTGCTCACTCCAAATCACTGGCAATATTCCATCCTCAAAAGGGATTTGACCATAGGTAGCTCTATTCAAGGCCAGACATATGGCAGTAATAACCAGGGGCCATATGGCTTGGGATGGAATATGTCCCTCGTAAAATATCGCCGATGGAACGGGATTCTACTGAGTGTGTTTCACTTGTCCCTTTAAGCCGGGGTATGTTGGAGAAGAGGAACCAGGAGACTGGGATGATGCTTGTGCTTGTCGGGATGAATATTAGAACTGGCCAGACACAACGATAATGCCATTTCATCACAGCTTTGGGGGGTTTGAATTGGGAACGAAAACAAAACCTTTAAAATAGTTTTGTGAAACAGAATTGCACCCAAAAGTGACGGGTTTTGATTCAGGGCTCTCCCTCTGGAACTGAGTCCACCCTGGGCCTCAGAAACCTTCCCGTCCAAACCGATACATCTTTGTGAAATGTTTCAGCTTCAGTGAAACAGCGTTTTTCCATGAAAAAGCCTTTTGTGGTTAATGTTCCTACCAGCTGTAATGAATATGGACTTAGTTAAAGATTCCTCCCCTCCTGTTTTAAAGGATCCGCATTTGTACAGCTTGAAAATTCAGGGAGATTTCCCTTCTACCTACCATTGTTTGAAGTGTTAAACCAAAGGAGGGGGAAATTTGAGTTAGTCAAGTGGCCAGCTGTGACTTCTGCTCGTCTGCTAACCTCTGTTCCTTGTCCTCCCAGCCCACCCCTTCCCTATTAGTCTGTTTCATTCATCCCTCTGTGTCCTATCTGGCATTAGAGCTCTCTGGGGCTGGGATTGTCTTGTTGTTAATTCTCCATACGGCACCTGGCAGAAGCGAACCTGATCCTTGACTGCGGCGCTTAGGCACTTCTGTAACATAAATAATAATCATTAGTGATCCAGTAGGGCACGTGTAAGAGCAACGGGAAGAATGGGAGCAAAGACCATTTGAATCTACAGAAAAACGGTGCCCGCCGTGAACTCAGAGGGGTCTGATCCTGAGAAGAGGTGAGCCTCTGCAGCGCCTGTTCACGACGACCACCAGCACCTCTCAGGATCAGGCCCGGTAAGACAGTCTCCCAGGAGCAGTGGTAGAAGCGCCACTGCGTGACTCACTCATACCCAGATTGCACAGAACAATGGGAACAGACTGTCGGGAACAATCCTGGCTCATCAGCAGGGGACAGATTGGCTCTTGTGCAGAGGTCAGCCTTTGGCCGCTCACAGGTATGCAGGACGGGGGCTAGCTGCCAACACGGGCATGCAGTGCTTTTTCCCTCTCGCTCGCTTCTCCTGAGCACTCCAGATAAATAGCTCCAGGTGAGGGCCTGCACATTCTTTATGAAGCAAAACGTGCTGTCGATGGAAGCAGGCGAATCTATGGCCCGGGGCACCAGTGCAAAATAATGTGTCTCGAATCCCATGCACGGGCTTGTTTGAAATATGCATCAGCAACACCACCAGCAGCAGCAGTTTTCTGCTTGGAAAGTAAAAGTAGGTTAGAGCTTAGGGGAGCAGCTCAGGGAAAGCGAAATCGGGGTCGGGGGGAGGAAATAGCTGCCCCATCCCTTTTCCAAGGGCCACCTTAAATGGCATTAAACTTCTCCTCCTCCCGACCACCGACTCTCTCTTTGCGCGGCGGGATAGTGCTCATTGAAGGGAACACACCACAGACAGCACTTCCTATAGGAATCTGGTGTGATCTTTTACACAGTTATTTTCTACAGCAGGAGTAAATGACCCCGGAGCCTTTTTAGGGTGTGAGTGAAGTGGCTCTGATTTTTTTTGAATGGCTCCAATCAAAGCCAGATAGGACCTTTGTTGGGACTTGAACAAAACGGGATGAAATTCCCCTCCCTGCCTCGCATGCTGGACCGTAGTCTGATCTCATTCACAGTGCCAGAACACTGGGGTGACTCCATTTGTTCCATGGGGTGACACTGGCGCAGGAAGGAGACACATCCAGCCCGTTGTATTCAATTGCCACATGCCTCTGCACTGCAGTCCATGATTCTGGCCAGGGTCGGGCGCAGAATGTCTTCAGAATGGCTGGACGCAGAAGCCGGACAAATTCAAATGGGAAATTAGGCACACATGTTTAACAGTGAGGGTGACTAATCACTGGAACAAATTAACAAGGAAAGTGGTGGATTCTCTATCTCTTGATGTCTTCAGCTCAAGACGGGCTGCCTTTCTGGAAGATCTGCTTTAGTCAGACACAAGTTATTGGACTCAGGACAGGAGTAACTGAGTGAAATGTAATGGCCTGTGTTATACAGGAGGTTAGTAAACCTTGAGTTAGCAGACCCTGGGTTTCTTAACCTAGGGCTTGAATGTCTACACCCATTTGTAACCCCAGGTTAGGAATTGTTGAATTCCCAACCTGGGGCTCCAGTGTCCACACTGCATTATGTGGGCCCAAGTCCAGCCACCCATATCCCAGACTTCCTCGTGCCCTCCCAAAATATGGCTGCTCTAGCCCTTTGTTCGTGGTGCAGTGTGAGAAAAATTGACTCTCCACCAAACTTGATTGTCAGAGGACAAAGAAAGTCAGCCGATGGGATTCTGGGACACTTTTGGAAGCTGCCCAGAGCACAAATCCAGTGGGGCTGCATCTACACTGCAAAGCAATAGGGCTTGAATCCTGGGTCCCAGCTTGGATCCTCCACCCCCAGGGGGTCCTGGGACCCTGGGTTAGCGTGATTTGCATGTGGATAGAAGGGGGTTTAGGCCTGAGCCTGAGTTCAAACCCTGGGCTTACACATACCCTGTGAATCTGAGGGGTTGAAATGCTGTAGTTTTCCAACGGCATTTCACTCTTTTCATAAGATTTCAAGCCTAGTTTTCACACAGTTTAGAAGTTCAGAGGAGTTCTCAAACTTCCATGGTGATCCTTCGCCAGTCAGGTTATTTCCCATTTGAGGGGAGAGGAGGGTTTTTGGCATGCTAGCAAGTAGCTAAGTGAAGCAAACAGGCACAGGGTCCCTGTGATGCTGTCCTCCTCTCAATATTTGGCCTCCCTGTGACATTTCCCTGAGTATTTGTCTCTGATCCTGGTTAAAATAAGAATCTGTGTGCTGGTTTGTTGCGTTTCCTCAGGAGAAGGCTTCTATCCCTTTGCATTGCAATGACTTTTGTTGTCTCAACAGGGTTGCTTGCAGCGCCCCTTGGAAACCCGTAAAGCCAGGCCAAAGAGTTGCCTGCAGAGAAGTACATGGCTCTCTGAATTATCCTTCCCCCTTCCGAGGAGGACGCAGGGGCTGCGTGTCTTCAGATACTCACCTAGGCTTTGGGAAAGTTGGCCAAACCAATTCCGAACTCCGGACTTTCCTAGGTTTACTCAGTCCTACAGATAAGAGACCTAAGGGACTGTCCAGAGAGAAGCCACTGGCTCTCCCTGTTGCTTCACTTCCACTAGAATGGAACATCTTAACCTGCAATTTACATGGGACAATGGTGTGGTGTGTTCGTGTGCTCGCAGAGAAAAGGGGAGGGATTGGAAGAGGGAGAAGGAGAAGGCATGCAGGTGTGGTCTACTCTGAAGGTTTAATCAGCATGTATTTGGGCTGGTGCCATTACTCGTAGAACCGATCTGTGGTCCATCAGGTCCCCTATCTTATCAGTGACAGTGGCCAGCACCAGAGCTGCTCCAGAGGAAGGTGCAAGAAACTCTGCAGTAGGCAGCTGTGAGATAACCTGCCCACAGGGAAAATTTCCTCCTGCCTTTCCATGGTTAGTGGTTGGCTTAAGGCCTGAAGCTGGAGAGTTTTCCAAATCTCATGTTTATTTGCTGAGTATTTACGGTGATAACTCTGGACTGGACATTCTTATTCTCTGTAGCAATAAGCAATCCGCTGAGCTCTTGGCCTCAACAATACCTTGTGGCAAGGAGTTCCACAGGCCAATTGCACCTCGTGTGAAAAGGTTACTCACGGGTAACAAAGCCGTAAATTGTGGAAGGCAAAGTCAAGCCAGCACTAAGAATAGCTTTACACCCCCACTGCGAGGTATTCTGTGTATCACATGTACATTACAGGAAGAGCTATTTTACAAAGGCTTGAGTGTTTCCAAAGAGCTTGTCTAAACAGTGTGGCAAGGGGGACAACAGGGTGTGACTTCTAATTGGTCCATGTGGACCCATGGTGCACACTAAAAGCTCCCTAGTGCGCCTTAGGGGAGCACTATTTCAAACAGCACTGGGCACCAACACAGACTAATACCCCATACCGCCACACCCCATAGCGCATTACCCCACTGTGTAAACACACCCAAAGATTAGGAGCCTGATCCTTAACTCCCCTTCAAGGGGCACCTGAGGATTTCATCATCACGGTGAAATCCTCCATGTCAGGGGCAGGTAGGGTGACAGATGTCCCGATATTATAGGGACAGTCCTGATATTTGGGGCTCTCTCTCTTATATTGGCACCTATTACCCCCCACACTCTGTCCCAATTTTTCATCCTTGCTATCTGGGCACCCTGGGGGCAGGGTGGGGGCGTGCCCCAAGCAGAAGTGGGCGGGGCTAGCGTGCACAGCCAAGCAGTGTCCCCACCTGAGATCTGGAGTATGCTTCTGTTTCCCCCAGGGACGCGTCCCCCCCATAGGCCATTGTCATCGATCAGGCCTCCTGAGAAGCTGAATTATTATTAACCTTGCGTAACCCCCCCAGGCACATCAGTTCTGCGGGTGACAAGAAGAAATCCACGCTAGGGAAAATCCATCTGTCAAACCCATTGACCCCGGAGAGTTGTTGTTATTATTATTAGCAGGAGGAGGGTTTTAAAGTAAACACAAGAGACGCCTTGGCACGGGAGCTGCCAGCAGAAGGCTGGGATTGCTTTACAGAACTTCCCCTCTGCATGTCCAAGCTGGTATCTCTGCCTGATAGTGAGCAGCCATCTGCTAATCGATCGCTATCTGGCAGGCTGCCTGCCTTCCCACAGCTGCGTGAGGAAAGAAATCATTAACTCTAAGAGGCTCTAGGAAAAACTCTGTGGGCGCAGCGCCGATTTGATAAAAGTCCCCGCTGCTGGCTGCTTCTTGTTCCGAACGCTGATGGGGAAACCACCTGCCCGTACCCCATTACACATGGCTTCCTTCGCCTTCCCCGTCTCCATGTTCACCCTCCTGTTTCCAGCTCAGACATTTGGGTTGGTTCTCCCAGTCCCCGCACACGGCACCCGATCCTCTCCCCCATTTTCTCCTACTTCTTGCCGTCCTCAGCTCCCTCCCGCACGCTTCCTCTCTCATGCCAGCCGTCTTCCCCCATCTCACCAGCACCCAACGACTGCTGCGTGAGGCACTGACTCACCGGTTGGCAGTGTCATTAGGATTCGACGCCGTGCTGACGAATGCCAAGCAATTGTGCTGCTGAGTCACCGGGTGTGAAGTCATTTGTGTCAGGGCGATGGGTAGGCATGAGACAAACTCCGACCACTCCAGAGACATCAGCCTGCAGTATACACATTGATGAAAGCACCCGAGAAGGGGTTTGCAACTAAATGAGTGTAGGACGTTGGGATGTTTAATGTAGATGGAGGCAGCCAGTGAGCTGAGCGTGCCTGAAATTTCCTTGCCTGATCAGAGGCCATCGGGTGCCTCGATGTTCCATCTGAGCTGCCCGTTCCACTAAGATTAATCATGCTTCCCTCAACAGCGGTGGCCTCATTCTGGGAAGTGAATTTAATTTCCCCTCTTCTTCCTACATGCCATTTAATAAAAACTTTCATCTCAAAGGGCCCCTCCCAAAGCAGTTTTACACCCTATCTATAGCTATATAACTACAGCAGAGCCATGTGACAAGTGGTATTTATCATGCAGCTTTGACCACTTCTTCTGCACTCTCCCCACTAATCCAGTCTGTGGTCCATAGATGCCCGGGTTATATGCAGAGTATGTGCTGGTGGCTGTGGAGAGTTGTCATTAGCTCCTCCTTATTTCCAGCTACTAAATTGCATTCATAGACAGCTGCAAACACACTCAAGACTTTCCTAATGTTACTCAGAGCTGGCTGAACATTGTCAAATCACCGAGGCCTCAACTGGAGTACTGTGTCCAGTTCTGGCACCACACTTTGGAAAAGATGATAAATTGGAGACAGTCCAGAGGAGAGTGACAAAAATGAAAGGTCTAGAAAACATGATCTATGAGGAAAGTTTGGAAAAATTGGGATTGTTTAGGATGGAGAAAAGAAGACTGAGGGGGGACATGATACATTTTTTTCTCTTTATCCACTGAGGACAGGATAAGAAACAATGGGCTTAAATTGCAGCAGGAGAGATTTAGGTTGGACATTTGGAAAAATGTCCTGACTGTCAGGGTAGTTAAGCACTGGACCAAATGATCTAGGGAGGTTGTGGAATCTCCATCTTTGGAGGTTTTTAAGAGCGGGTTGGACAAACACCTGTCAAGGGTGGTCTAAATAATACTTAGTCCTGCCATGAGGCTGGGGGCTGGACTAGATGACCTATGAAGGTCCCTTCCATTCCTATATTTCTATGATTCTATGACTAAGGCTTTTTTCCTAGCAGAAACTAGTTTCTTGGCATAATGGAAATTTTACCCCCCAAAAATTCATTTTGCGGTTTTATAAAAAACCCCAGAAAACTAATTTTTGTGTTTGTTTTGGGCAGGTTTGGGGGGTTTTTTTTGCAAGGAAAATCCCCAATTCCCTGACCAGCTGTAATGTAACTTTCCCACGTTAGCAAGTGATTCCATTGCCATAGGACTGTTATATGATCATAAAGGATAAGAGAGGTGGCCCAGGCTATTATGAGTGGGAAGGGAAGTGTCCACAGAAAATATCTCCATTAAGACATAGCCCACCCTGTGGAAAAGTTTAAGAACCTCCTGTCTGTGAGATATATGCCACCACCCTGGCTCAAATGAGAGGACCCACCTTCTCCTTGGCCAGAGCAGCTGTGAAATCACAACCAACACAGCTCTTCCCCAGAGCAAACCCAGCTGTGGGCAAAAGGCGGGCCCAAACACTTTCATCCTACTTTGCAGGGAGGACAAAATGAATATGGGACAAACGCATGAACTGGATGCTTTTGGGGGCAAGAACTGGCATTGACTTGTGCAGCACCCAGCTGGCTGGCCTCCAGACTCTCCAGAACAGAGCAACTCCCAAATCAAAGCCCTTTGATTTGCCCCCTTTGAGCCTAAAGTACATCTATACTACAGTGACTCTAGCAGCATGGCTATACCATTGTAGACACAGCTGACACCAGCGGAAGGGGATTTTTTATCGCTGTAGGAACACCACCTCCCCAAATGACGGTAGCTACGGGTGACAGAAGCATTTGTCTGTTACCCTAGCTGCATCTACCCTGGGAGGTAGGCTGGTATACCTATGCCATCAGGGATGTCGACCAACTTATCAATATAGACCCTTTACCCTGCCAGAACTGTGTAAGGCTAAGGATACATCTACACTGCCATCGGAGGTGTGACTGCAGCATCTGTAGACGTACCTGAGCTAGCTTTCATCTAGCTAAGATGAGCATCAACGGCAGTGAAGCTGTGGCAGCTTGAACAACTACCCAAGGTGCTGGGTGGGTTTCTCTAGCTCCTGCTCCCACAGCTCCACTTCTACCGGTGCCTGAGCTCGCTAGATTAAAGCGAGTTCAGGTCCGTCTATCTGTGTTGCAATCATTTCCCCTTCCTCCGCCCCCAGGATGGCAGTGTCAACATTGTGTAAATGAGAATCAGGGCCTGTGTCTTTAGGAGGGGGTTGACTGGAAAGAGGGGCGATGACTCGTTAGAGCAGGGCTGGGAACGGAGTCCATTGACCTATGACTCGTGTCCTGATTCTGGAGAAGATACGAGGCAAGTTTAATTTACATATTATTTGCAAAATTGATTTTAGGAAGCCAATAGAGCTGAAATGCAAGTAGGAAAATGTCCAGTATACACATTAATGTTAAGGTAGGCTTGGCAATGAACGGAAGCCTAGTAGTTATATGTTAGTTAGCAGAAAGTAGCACAGAAGTTAGCATAAGTAAATGACCTATGGTTATAAGATTTAGCAATATGTAGCTTGTGATAAACAAATATACTGTAGAACCACGAAATAATGGATTTTGGAGTGGGCGGGGGGGGGGGGGGGATTTTTAATATGTGAAATCATGAAGTAGCCACATGAATGTGTTGGAAATATTGACTCATGGATTGATGCAACAATCGGAATTCCAGTTATGGTTTCCCAGACAGCTATGACTGGACCGGTGGCCGGAAAACAGTGTAAATATAGTCACCAAACATGTGTGGGTGTTGGGGAAAAGGTATAAAATAGAGTGTATGGCCAACCTTTAGTTGGGATCACAAGTGGTTGACAGCCCAAATGTCATCTCTGTTCATGATGGTCTCCACTTACTTTTCTTTCCATCTTCACTTCTAAGGGTTGGGTCATGAGTACGCGCAATGTAGAGGGGACATGTTGTATTTTCCTTGTTTTGTAATATTTTTTGATTATTTTAATTATGCATGTCTGTAGGAAATAACCCTATAAAGTCTCCATGTGTGCTCCACCAAGCTCAGATTCAGTAAAAAATTCACGTGTAACCCCCGGAGTAAAGAACCTGTTATTAGTGACAGGTGCATTGTTGCCTATACATTTATCAACGGCTACAAGTCCATGTAGAGGCGACACAGGGTCATGCCCTTCCCCTCTGCCCCAAGATTTGCTGCTTGGCTTGTACTGAGAATGCTCACGTGGACGGAGTATGTTCAGTAACGCTGCTGAAGCCAGCTACCCTCCCTCTGCCCCCCACACTATCGGCAAGCACGGGTCGTCTCTGAGCCCAAGCAGTGGGGTAGTGTAGAAAAAAGCGCAAAGATGGTTTGGGGCAAAGTGGTCAAATTGACTTGTTGACTGGCAGCCTCAGCAGAGAGGCCAAGGGTTGAATGACCCTGGAGATCCCGTTTTCATGCCATCTGTGGCAGTGGTCCTTCTAAGTCATGGTTCAGGAGCAGTGCAGGGGTGGGCAAAATCGGCATGACTCTTCTGTGGATATAAAGAGGAATCCAGCCTCCAGGGCTACAATTTAGACTCTTTAGCTCAATACCAATCATTAGAAAAACACGCAACCCCTTAACACACAAAATGTTCCTCAGATAGGCCCTGATTCAGCAAAGCACTTAAACATGGACTCAGTTTTAAGCGGGTGCTTAAGTCCTTTCAAATATTAAAATTAAGCAAGTGCTTGACTGTGCTCTTGAATTGGGATGCTGTCCTTAATCAAGGCTTCTCCCTTAGTTTTCCGTAGCAGTATTTCATGACTTGCTAGGACTTAAGTCTTTCGTAGGGGTTCATCCGGGAAAGAGAGAGCGCAAAAGGGAGGGAAAACAAAGAGGAGGAAATTTTATGGCTCTGTAAACAGCTGTAAGCGATGTCTCAAGTCGGTCAGACCGGTCTGAGTTGACAAGGCAATGTCTTCAATTATATAGCATGCCGTAGCCTGTAAGAATGAAATCAATTTGTTATTTTTCTGGGAGAACACTGTAGCGTGAGTTCACACATTTCCTAAGCCTGATGACTCAGTTAATACCAAAGAAATAGCTTTCCGACATTAGCGAGTGTGTGTTCTGGAGGTGCAAAATGTAGCTTTAAAAAGCCATCTGCGGTGGAGTGAGTGTGAAATATACATGGCTTAGTGCAGAACTATGAGGAAATTGGGTCAAATTTTCACCAGCATCATCATCACTGTAATGCCTAGGTCTTGCATAGTGTGTTTCATCTATAGATCTCATTTCAAAAGTGACATAGCCACTTAGTAGCCTTAGGGTTAAACTGTCTAAATGATTTAGGAGCCCAAGTCCCATTTTTGAAGTGTCTCAGGAATGCAAGGCCCAAATCCTCAAAGGTCTGACATGCTTAACTCCTGTTTAAATCAATGGGAATTAGGCACCTACATACCTTTGAGGATCTGGGTCAGAGGAGCCTAAATCTCACTGACTTTCAAGGAGATTTAGGCTCCTAAGGGCCCAATTTTTAATGACATTTAGATGCCTAACTCCCATTGATTTCAGTGATAGGCATCTAAATACCTTTAAAGGTCTGGCCCTAAGTGCCTAAATCCCTTAAGTGTTTTTAATTTTTGTGCCCAATATGTGTGTGTTTTGGGGAGGGGGTTTCCCACATTTCTGAAAATCTGCCTCATTTCCATTAAAAATGGTGCTAAGGCTTGGGAATTTTCTGTGCATAGATGAGAGTGTTGTCCAATGAGTCAGGTGTGGGCTTTGCATTGTAAGCCCTCAGAAAGACACATTTTCTACATACTGCAAAAAAAAAAAGATATTTTTAGGTTACGAAATGGCATGAGGCAAAGCAGCAAAACTCTTCACATGAACGCTGCTTTCAGCTGCAAGTAACAGTTGTGCCCATAGTTTATTCATCCCGGGTAAATTTATTCATCAGCAATATCATTATGTGAGTTCATTATAACCATGAGATTTACAGCTCTCATAAACTGCGGTGTAGGTGGCAGATTGAAACATTAAGGAGAGTGCAGCTATAATACCTTGTGCTATGAGGTTAGCAGCTCTCTCAAGCTATGCAGATAGTTCTCAGCCTCAAAAGTGAGGTGGAAGACCAGGGCAAGGTATAGAATCATAGAATCACAGAATATCAGGAATGGAAGGGACCTCAGGAGGTCATCTAGTCCAACCCCCTGCTCAAAGCAGGACCAATCCCCAACTAAAGGTAGAATGTTGTATAGGTGATGCCATTGTAATTGTCCTTGGTGTGGCTTGAGGGGCCACTAAGCGACTGTCTTTCAGTTCATATGTAAAAGAGAAGACCTAATTGCCTATGGTAATTAAAGAGCTCCGGGCACTTTTTGCAAGAAGCTGGGCTGTTAATTCTAGTGTCCTATTCTATTGTAGTCTTACATTGTGCTCAACACCATAGGATCTGAGCTTCTTCCAGTCATTCATTAAGCAATGTGACTAACTTTCCTCACATGTTTGTTCTCTCATCCTCTCCCCTGTGGGAAAACTGTGTGCAGTGTAGTGTTTTGTTTTGTTTCAGAGTAGCAGACGTGTTAGTCTGTATCCGCAAAAAGAAGAACAGGAGTACTTGTGGCACCTTAGAGACTAACAAATTTATTAGAGCATAAGCTTTCGTGGACTACAGCCCACTTCTTTGGATGCATATAGAATGGAACATATATTGAGGAGATATATATACACACATACAGAGAGCATAAACAGGTGGGAGTTGTCTTACCAACTCTGAGAGGCCAATTAATTAAGAGAAAAAAAACTTTTGAAGTGATAATCAAGCTAGCCCAGTACAGACAGTTTGATAAGAAGTGTGAGAATACTTACAAGGGGAGATAGATTCAATGTTTGTAATGGCTCAGCCATTCCCAGTCCTTATTCAAACCGGAGTTGATTGTGTCTAGTTTGCATATCAATTCTAGCTCAGCTAGAATTGTTTTGTTTTGGACATTTCTTTTAGAATACGCACATACACACACGGACGCGTGAACACACACACACTCATATATTTGCTATATGTTTATACTAGAGAAGGTGCAGTCCAATGCACCTTGCGCTTAGAGTGGAAGGTGGAGAATTGTATGATGGTCTTTAATTCCTGTTGGAATTAATTCTCCTGGCCAAATCTCAGTTTAAAGAATTCATTCTGCCTCCTTCCAGTCCACCTGAACTTTCTGCTGAATATGGTATTCCCCACTTCCAGATCCAATCTGTTGGGTACTGTTGTGGTGCACTGTTAAATAGCTGCCACATTCCACACCAGAGGTAGTTGTATTTCAGTGGTCAGTGAAGTGTTTCCTATGTCTCCTTTGCTGAAAGTACTTAGGGATCCTCTGCTGAAAGGCACTACATACATGTTGTTGTTGTTGTTGGAGCAGGGAAAGGGTGATGAGAGTACTCGTGGAACTGAAGTTACCTACATGTATGAGTGTTTGTCCCATCAGACCCATACATAGTACTATGTACATACCAGGAGCAGTGGAAGCTTCCTAAAAGTGGGGGGCCACCGACATCCTGCCCCCTCATCGCTCTTCCCCCCAAGGCTCTGCCCCCGCACCGCCCATTCTCCTCAAGTCCCCACCCTCGCACTGCCTTTTCCCCCGAGGCCCTGCTCCCACAATGCCTCTTCCCCCAAGACCCTGCTCACTCCTCTCTTTCCCCTCCCCGTGTCACTCACCCTTATGGCCAGTAGAAAGTGATGGCCTCCTGGCCCCACCTGTTACAGCGCCCCTGGTACATACTTGTATGTGTCTATATATAGGGCCCTACCAAATTCACGGTCCATTTTGGTCAATTGCACGGTCATAGGATTTTAAAAATCGTAAATTTAATTATTTCAGATATTTAGATCTGAAATGTCACAGTGTTGTAATTATAAGGGTCCTGCCCCAAAAGGGAGTTGGGGTGGGGGGGTCACAAGGTTATTGGAGGGGGCATTGTGGCACTCCCATCCTTACTTCTGCACTGCTGCTGGTGGCGGCTCAGCCGTCAGAGCTGGGCGGCTGGAGAGCGGCGGCTACTAGCCGGGATCCCAGCTCTGAAGGCAGAGCCGCCGCCTGCAGCAGCGCAGAAGTAAGGATGGCCTGGGATGGTATTGCCACCCTTACTTCTGCGCTGCTGCTGGTGGCGGCGCTGCCTTCAGAGCTGGATGCCTGGCTAACAGCCGCCGCTCTCCAGCTGCCCAGCTCTGAAGGCAGCAGCGAGAAGTAAGGGTGGCAATACTGCCACTCCCCTAAAATAACTTTGCGACTCTTTGGGTCAATTTGAGAAACGCTGGTCTCCCCCAGGAAATCTGTATAGTACAGGGTAAAAGCACACAAAAGACCAGATTTCACGGTGGGAGACCAGACTTCACAGTCTGTGATGCGTTTTTCATGGCCGTGAATTTGGTAGGGCCCTACCTATATATAAATCAGTAACTTAAATATATCACTTCAGGCCCATGGGCAGTGGGTATCATAGGCTGGGGGAGGCTGAGGCCCCGCCCATGCTCCGCCCCCAGACCACTTCCTGCAGTTCCCGCTTTTCCGTGTCCCAGGCTGGCTGGGGCTGGGGCAGGCCGGCCTGCCACCGGGGTGCTTGCAAGGCCCGGGGCTGGGGTCAGGGCAACACCGCTGCCCGGCCGGCGCTCTGGGGCTGGGGGCACTGGGGTCAAGCTGCTCGCCCAGCATTCCGGGGCTGGGGGTACGCGAGTGGCCCGGGGCTGGGGCGGGGGGGCCGGTGGCCACGGTAGGGTGCTCTGGGTGCCTCCAGGGGATGGGGAGGCAGAAGGAGGGGGAGGGATTGGGCCTTGGGCAGAAGGGGAAGAGCTGGGGGCTAGCCTCCCCCAACGGCTGGTTCATCCGCCGCCCATGTTCAGGCCTACTTTGTGAGAGCAAATATCAGGTATCTGAAATCGCCTTAGTCTATTGTGAATTTCCTCAGAACTTCTGAGAGCATTAGAACTAGAATTTACATTTGTCTGAATTATTTAAAAAAGTACAAGTCAAAGAAATACACCTCGCCCTTCAAGTGGAAGGACGTATGTCAGCAAAGTGATGCAGTTGCACAAAAGGCAAATGCAATTCTGGGACGTATTAACAGGAGGGTCATAGGTAAGACATGGGAGGTCATTGTCCTGCTCTATTTGGCACCAATGAGGCCTTAGCTGCAGTGCAGTGTCCAGTTCTGGGCACCACACCTTAAGAAAGGTGTGGACAAACTCAAATGGATCCAGAGGTGAGCAACAAAAATGATAAGAGATTCAGAAAAACCAATGAAGAAAGATCTATGAAGAAAGAATGAAAGGATTAGGCACATTTAGTCTGGAGAGAAGGCTGAGGGGGGACATAATGACTGTCTTCAAATATGTAAAAGGTTGCTATAAAGAGGACAGTGATCAATTGTTCTCCATGTCCACTCAGAATAGGACAAGAAGTAATTGGCTTCCTGTGCAGCAAAGGAGATTTAGGTTAGATATTAGGGAAAAGTTCTGACTGTAAGGATATTTAAGCACTGGAACAGGTTACCTGGGGAAGTTGTGGGATCCCCATCAGCAGAGGTTTTTAAAAAGCACGTTAGATGAACACCTGTCAAGGATGGTCTAGGTATAATTAATCCTATCTCAGCATGGGGAAATGCACTAGGTGACCTCTTGAGGTCCCTTCCAGGCCTTCATTTGTAGGATTCCATGATTCTATGATGATTTGAAAAACAAGGATTGTATTTTATTGTGATTTATTGGGGACAGGATGTAGAACTGAAAAGCCCAAATTGATTTTAATTTAATATTTAGTATTTCACATATATCTGGCAGCCACACTATCTCCAAGAGCTGTTATTTTTTAATCAAAACTTTTTTTTCCAAAATAAGGCTTTTTAACCAAAAACTAAAATTTCCATGGACAATTTTAATTTTGGCCCATTTTTTTCTTTTTTTAATGAAAAAATAGCAACCACATCTGTTTCCCCCCTCCCCCACCCCAGCAACAAGCATTTTCTGTTTAAAAAAATTGGGGGATTTTATTTTTGGTGCCAAAAACAGTTTTCAAACATTTTTCATTTTTTATTTTTTGTCAGAAAACAGAATTTTTTTTCCCACAGAAAATATTTTTTTAAAAAATTCAAAAATTCCTGTAAAAAATAATTGGCATTTTCCAAATAGCTCCATCTGCCGGTCTGTGGTTTTATAGGGGTGGGGTCCATCACCATGGCATTTGAGTTTCCTGAAGCCAGCACAGTGGGTACATTCTTTTGTGGAGACTAGGAATCAACACTTTTTTATTGGAGGGAATGGGGCAAGGAAAGAGACAAATTATGGCTTCTGTCCCATGAGTCCACTGCACACAGACCTGCCATTGTTGTCTTCTGTTCATGGAGGTTCCATCCATGGAGACCTCACAGGGCTGTTCTTTTTCCGGGCTCTGTTTTTCCCAAGAACATCCTTATGCTGGTAAATATCCATTTCAGTCTTTGAATGTCTGCATGGCTTCCCTGAGATCTCCACAGACCCTGAGGCCTCTGTAGGAGGCTATGGCTATCTGAGAGGAGGGCATGTGAGCCTCCACATCAGCTCCTCATCCCCCTTGTCCTTGGCAGGCTGGGATCCTCGCTTCCAGGACTTTCACAGCTGGCCCTCACCCTCCCCAAATGCTCCTTGTGTTACCTTTGTGCCGTGATTTTCACGGGGCTCTTTGGGGTAGAGGAATGAAGTGCATCTTCTCAGCCTGGCCACTCCTCCCTTAACCTGTCCTCTGCCAGACAGGACGGGTCAGACCCAAGCTAAGAGGATCCCGTACTTGTGTGGATCCAGGGAATATGATTGGGCCCTAAGATAGACGGGGCAGAAGGAGAGAGAAGGTTAGGCAGGGAGAGGAGTGGGGGTCTGCATTTGGGAAGGTAAGTGGGTCATGAGGAGAGATCTGAAGGAGGAGAGGCAGGTTACCTCTTGCAGGGATCCCATGCAAAGACGGCAGCATGGGAGAAAGCTCAGAGGTACCGTAAGAGAAGGATACACTGCAAATTAAGATACAGTTGGCTAAATTCACACCGATGTAAGCAGGTGCCACTCCAGCGAGTTCAGGTGCTTGCTAGACACTGGGATTGACTTAAGTCTAGGAATCAGAATTACTAGTATCACTTGTGTTGCTCTCAAAACAAAGCTTACGTTGAATGTAAGTTGTGAATCGGCCTTGTGATAGGCCCTCTGCACAGGGGAAAATTTCACCCTGGCTGTACAATGTTTCATAAAGGCAGCTATTTTACTAATGGCTGGTGGCTCCCAAGGACTTCCAGTGAGGGTGTCTTAGTAATGGTTGGAGCCAGTGCAGGTGCTCTTGGTCATGAGTGGCAAATAGACAATACAAAAAGCCACAGAGTTCATGGGGATATGTGCTAAGCAGGCAGTGATAGTCTGTATTCCCCTCTACAAGCTGTTATTGGTGTAGCATTGGTGGGCCCCGCCAATCAGCTCCTCCCTCTACCCCCCAGTCCCTCCCACCCGCCGGTGGGCCCCGCCAATCAGCTCCTCCCCCTACTCCCCAGTCCCTCCCACCTGCCGGTGGGCCCCGCCAATCAGCTTCTCCCTCTACCCCCCAGTCCCTCCCACCCGCCGGTGGGCCCCGCCAATCAGCTCCTCCCTCTACCCCCCCAGTCCCTCCCACCCACTGGTGGGCCCCGCCAACTTTGGAAAGCTGTAGCAGGAGGTTGGTGACTCTGAAAGTTGCTGCATTGACCCTCTGATGAGTTGAGCTATGCCAGCAAAGGGCATGTCTACATTAGAAATGCTACAGCAGCACAGCTTCAGTGCTGTAGTGTAGACACTTGCTACCGTGGCGGAAGTAAATCTACCTCTCCGAGAGGCAGTAGCTAGGTCGACGGAAGAATTCTTCCATTGATCTAGCAGTATCTACACCAGGGCTTAGATTGGCTTAACTACATCTCTCAGGGGAGTGACTTTTTCACACCCCTGAGCGACGTAGCTAAGTTGACTTAACTTTATAGTGTTGACCAGCTCATATGTTCTGTAGCATAGACAGAACTCTCTTTTTCTGGAGCAATTTGACCCTAGAAGCAGAGCTCTGAAAATGATGTCTGGTGTGGTGGATAGAGATGGGGATTGGGCACTTAGATCAACCACTGACTGCTTGGAGGTGCAGATTCAGTTGATTTGAGTAAGAAGGGTGGTGTATTTGCAAAGAAAAATGGTCATTATGGATTGAATTATACACTTTAAGGTAGGTAAAGGTTAAAGATAAACTAAGAACGTTGGTTGTGAATATGCAGAATAGTATTGTATTGTCTTTGTTTAGACTGCTCACAGGAATGGATATTCCAGGCTTCTCTTAAATTAAGGGTAGGGATGGGCAAACTAGTTTGAAGAAAAACCTCTTGAGCCTTCTCCCCACCCCAAATTTGAGCAGAACCTGTTCTGAGGCTCAACATTTACAAATCTCTCCAGTTCTAGTGCTTTTCTAGTGACAAGAGGGAAGAGGAGAGTTGGCAACATGTTCTGGGAAGCCCTGAAATGCAGGAGATTTGAAGACAATGGCTGGCTAGATCCCAGAGGGCACTCAAGGATTTACTGAACGCCATACATCCTAACCAAGAGAAAACACCAAACTTGAAAAGTGTCTCCCCCTACCCACTATATTCTCAACATTGCCAAAATGTAGAAGGCCTGCTTGGGATCAGGACAAGGAGAAGGAGTTGAGGATGCAGAAGAAGGGAGCTGGTTGCTGGGAATAGTGAGAAGGATGGGTGTTGGGAGCTAGCAGACCTCAAAAGCTTTGGGTAACCTTGAAGCGAGTGTCTGAACTTCAGGGGTTTATCCAAACGTTTCCCAACTTTCTTGTTGATTTCTTTGTTTCTGAGCTTGGCTCCATATGGTCAAAGACAACAAAGAAAAGGACACTGAAAGAACGTGGTGCTTCTCCATGGCAGAAGCAGGTGAACTTTGTAGACAGAGATCAAGTGGTTTTGTTTAAATATTAGACACATTAGAAAGTGCTGTGATTGGAGCAATTGTGCTTCAGAGTCTGGAAGTGATTTAGGAAGATAACTGAGTTTAAAGGAGCTTTACTAAAACGTGCACGGTGGACAGAAAGTTAAGAGAATCTCCCCCACAGTTCTCCAGCTGGAGGTCAAGTGACCGCCCAGTTCACCAATGAAATGCCAATTTTACATTGCACCATCTTAGCGGCTGATGACAGCTCGAGGACATGGTTATGCTGCTCACAGCTGCTGAAAGCTGCCTTCTGTGGTAGTCACATAGCCAGAGAAAGGCATGGCTGTTTCTTTACATATTAAGGAAGGAGCTGTGTGAAAAGCAAATATATTTTCATTTAAAATGATTTCTACCAGGATTTGTACTATAGCTGATCTTTCCAGCAGCAGTATCAAGGGCAAACTCTTATTCCTATGGCTGGTCCCTTACTCTCACTAGTCCCCATGCTAGGATTATTAGCATGAGTCTAACTAGACAGGATTGGACTCTTCAGACCTGATGTAGCTCCCTTTCAAATACATGGACAGCCTCCCAATGACTTCAATAGGAGTGGGATGAAGCCCCTTGGGGGTTGGCCCTGAACCATTGAAGTCAATGGGAACTTTGCCATTGACTTCAATAGTAGCTAGATGAGACCCTTAGGGCTTCAGCCAATGCATAAGTGCGAACTCCGTGGGTGCTCTGCTGGAGCACCCTCGGAAAAAAAATAGTGAGTGCTCAGCACCTACCAGCAGCCCTGCCAATCAGCTCCTCCCCCTACTCCCCAGTCCCTCCCACCTGCCGGTGGGCCCAGCCAATCAGCTCCTCCCCCTACTCCCCAGTCCCTCCCACCTGCCGGTGGGCCCCGCCAATCAGCTCCTCCCTCTACCCCCCAGTCCCTCCCACCCGCCGGTGGGCCCCGCCAATCAGCTCCTCCCCTTACTCCCCAGTCCCTCCCACCTGCCGGTAGGCCCCGCCAATCAGCTTCTCCCTCTACCCCCCAGTCCCTCCCACCCGCCGGTGGGCCCCGCCAATCAGCTCCTCCCTCTACCCCTCCAGTCCCTCCCACCCGCCGGTGGGCCCCACCAATCAGCTCCTCCCTCTACCCCCCCAGTCCCTCCTACCCGACGGTGGGCCCCGCCAATCAGCTCCTCCCTCTACCCCCCCAGTCCCTCCCACCTGCTGGTGGGCCCCGCCAATCAGCTCCTCCCTCAAGCACCCCCGGGAAATAGAAAGTCGGTGCCTCTGAGCCATTGCCCCTTGCAGTAAAAGGAAGGGCTCGCATTGACTTCAGTGGATATTGGATGGGGTCTTTAGGACCAGATTCTCAAAGGTATTGAAGCGCTTGATGCTCGCTTCAGTGGGAGTGAGGTGCCTAAATACATTTGAGGACCCAGGGTCATGGTGGAGCCTCTACCATTGACCATTTTTAAAGCCTAATCCGATGGTTTTCCAAAGGATCCGTTCTAGGAGTAATTTGGGGGGAGGTCTATGGCCTGTGGTTACACAGCAGGCCAGAGGAGGTGATCACAAGGGTCTCTTCTGGCCTTGGAATCTATAAATTAGTCCCCAAGGGTTTGTCTTGACTAGGATTAGGGGATGTGTTGTTGGGACGTGTTAGCTCATCTGCGCTAACACCTCTGGTCTAACACAAGGCTGTGTAGGCTTTAACATGTGCTAGCGGATTAAGTTGGAGCCAGATGGGAGGTTCAGCACATGTTATCTAAGGCCTTCTGTCAATTGTCGGGCTCTCTCCCCAGTGCAGAAAGGATCAGTCCCAGGGCAGGGCCTTGCCTCAGCGCACAATTTATTGGTTCAAGAGAAATTTGGGGGAGAAATGTCAAAATAAAGTAGCTCTCCTGCCCATCATAGGCTGCAGATCCCAGAGGCTTTTCCTCAGCTCCTCCGGGTCCTTGCCCTGACCCAGAGCCTACTACAGAATCCTCCCTGCTCACTGCACTTCACTAGCTCTACTGAGCTCTTACTGGCCTTTCTAAGGACCTCCTCAGGCCTCAGCTGGAAGCATTGGTGAGGCTGGGCCAATCGCCCCTTAAAAAGGTGCCAGTGACACCTTCTAACTCACCTTTTATCCTAGTTAAAATAAGAATCGATCTTTGGTGAAACATGGCCCCATTACCACAGTCTCTGAGCACCTCACCCTCTAATGCATTTAGCCTCACAGCACCTCTGGGAGGTAGAGCATTGCAGTTATCCCACTGGCCGCGGTTCGCCGCTCCAGGCCAATGGGGGCTGCGGGAAGCAGCGCGGGCTGCGGGATGTGCTGGCCACCCTTCCTGCAGCCCCCATTGGCCTGGAGCGGCGAACCGCAGCCAGTGGGAGCCGCGATCGGCCGAACTTGCAGACACGGCAGGTAAACAAACCGGCCTGGCCCGCCAGGGGCTTTCCCTGAACAAGCGGCGGACCGACTTTGAGAACCACTGGACTAGGGCACAAAGCTCTGGCCCCTCCTTCCTCTCTACGCTAGGCTTCTCACAGCACTCGGCATCGATAAAATTATTGTCTTTTTTTTTTTTTTTTTACAATTTCAGTGCAAATAACCTTTTTTAAAAAAAGACAAATGTTTTCTGGCACAGAGGAGGCCCAAACACAACAAGCTAGTCCTAAATGAAAACCCAGTAGCCAAGATGTGTTTAAACAGAAAGAGAAACTGACCAGCGTAGTTTCACGTTCTGGGCAGAAAAGTAAACCAAGAAACTGAATGAAAGACAAAAAGGAAATTTGACTTTAAAAATCTTTTCGGTTGTAATAATCTAGGCCAGTGGTTCTCAAACTTTTGTACTGGTGACCCCTTTCACATAGCAACTCTCTGTGTGTGACCCCCCCCTTATAAATTAAAAACACTTTTTTACATATTTAACACCATTATAAATGCTGGAGGCAAAGCAGGGTTTGGGGTGGAGGCTGACAGCTCGCGACCCCCCATGTAATAATCTCGTGACCCCCCGAGGGGTCCCGACCCCCCAGTTTGAGAACCCCTGATCTAAGTGGTTGTTAGGAGCACTTGTAAGAGCATATTTAAATCTATTTAACTAGCTGTATGTCTACCCATCTCTCTATCTACCCATCTATTTTGAATGCACCTGTCATTATGATGTCTGGATATTCTGCAAACCATCCCTTGTTTTCTAGTGTAGACCAGGCCTTAATTTGGGTCACTTTAATTCTGAATAAGTATGTCCACATAGGGCTTTAATGCAGTTTTACTAATCCACTTTAAAAGCTAATTCAGATTAGTTTTCCTGAGTATTCCCATACAGACAAAACCTAGTTCAGGGAAGGAGGTATGATGGGGCTCTTTGTTGGGGATTGTGGAAGGCTTAAAGAGGTAGATGACTCCATTCTCTGTCAGGAGGGATCAGGGATTGGTGGGCAGAGAGGGCCGAGGAACTGAAAGTGTTTCTGTCCCCGTAGCTGTGACTGGTAACAAGCAGTGCAAGGAGCGGAATCAGCCTGAAAACTGCCATGTTTACTCTTCTAGGTCCTTGGCCATCGGTCACCAGTATTCTTCCCTGGGGACTCAGCCCATCCTCTGCGGCAGCATCCCAGGGCTGGTCCCGAAACAGCTGCGCTTCTGTCGGAACTATGTGGAGATCATGCCCAGCGTGGCGGAAGGGGTCAAGATCGGGATCCAGGAGTGCCAGCACCAGTTCCGTGGGAGGAGGTGGAATTGCACCACCGTCAATGACAGCCTGGCCATATTTGGGCCCGTGCTAGATAAAGGTGAGTGCTGGGCTATAAGGCTAGCAATGGTGATGCATGTGGACTATTAGCAGCAAACAGGCATTGAAACCCATCTTGTAGTTCGTATCATTTGTTGTGACTTTTTCTTTTGGGCTGGTATAAAGTACCACACAGGCTTCCGCCACCTAGCACCTCACCTACGCACTTCCGGCCTGATGCAGAGAGGCCGTCATTAGAGCAGAGAGGCCAGTTCAGTCCCAACACCCATTCAGCCCTGGGCCTCTCCGATGAGATGGCCAACAGCAGTGGGCCCACTGGGAAGAGAACTGAGACCTCCCAACTCCTTCATACAGGCTACCAAACACTCCTCAAGTGATAACAATTTTCACTTACTGCCCACCCGGGGCTGGAGTTGAACTGGTGACCTAGAGAGCTGGCATTGCCAGGGGCCCTGAATCATCTAGTCTCCTCCCATAGGCTTGGATTGTTAATGCAGCAGCTGTTTCCATTGGTAGAGCTGGATTCCATTCCAACCAAACGTCATTTCACGCCGCATCTGGTCTGTCAGTGATTGCAGACTGGCTCGGCCTGGCATGCTGTCAGGAGGCTGAAACCCCACCGAAGGGCTGTGCGCAAAGGGGAAATGATACACGGCATTGATAATGAGCAGTTGGGTGGCATCTGACTGAGCCTTGCGGCAATGATTGTTAGGGCTGATCTTATTTAACACCATCATCAATGATATTAAAGTGGGAGTCAGCTAACAGCCCAGGATTAATGGGCTCCCCTTTCAGAACTGATTGTGCTTTTAGTTTCTAGATTTTGGTGTTGGGCACTAGATAGATTCATAGATAGATATAGTGTATGGGGATAGATAGATAGATAGATAGATAGATAGATAGATAGATAGATAGATAGATAGATAGATAGATAGAGGAGGTGTATGGAGATAGATAGATAGATAGATAGATAGATAGATAGATAGATAGATAGATAGATAGATAGATAGATAGATAGATAGATATAGATATCGGGGGCTTGCCTGGCTAAATAGATTCGTATCCAACTCCCATTGGAAGTCTTTCCGTTGACTTGAATGGGAGCTGGATCAGGGCCTTGTCCCATATGTTAGATGCCTCTTTTGGAGCAAAAGCAACTGTTTTATTCTGCTTTGCATCCTGGATTTTAGGGCCCAGTCTGGCTCCCACTGATTTCAGTGGGAACAGGATCAGGCCCTTCGTTTTAGATTAGCATGAATAAGTTCAGCTGAAAGGCAAACCTGCTTTGCATTTGACCTCCCCGGAGATAATGAAGCTGGACTCCCTGCCCCTCACCACTGTATAGGAATATCAGACAAAGTCTGCTGCGCCTTCAGGATAGCAGCAGTACAGACCTGGAAGTAATCCTTTCAGTGTGCAATTAAAGACACTGTTACAGGTTCCCAAAAGGACTGACACTCCTCCCACTGAAATTAGCTTGTTCGAAAGCCAGAGCAACGCCAGTTGACCTCATGTCAGCAGTGCAAGGCAGCCTCTAGGATACATTTCAGGGAGACCATTCTAAAGTCTGTTTATATGGTTGAGCTCATAAGTTCACCTCAGGCCAAGATCCACTGTCACTTGCGATCAGAAGGTGTCGGGGCGGGATATTGTTTTTATCCTACTGTGTAATTCAGAAGAGTTTTGGATCCTGTCATGGTGAACTTTATAAAATTCCCGGAGTGCATCACAGCAGTATACTGAAAGTAATGTCGGGATCATTATTGATCGGAAAGAGACAAAGTAATATCTTAGACTGAGCCAGCTTCCATTGGTGAAAGAGACAAGATTTCGAGCTTACACAGAGCTCTTCTCACATTACAATTCATATATTCGTATCTAGAGACGCCAACCAAAATCAGGGCTCTCTTGTGGTGGGCATTGTACACACACATGGAAAAAGAACAGGAGTACTTGTGGCACCTTAGAGACTAACAAATTTATTAGAGTATAAGCTTTCGTGGGCTACTGCCCACTTCTTCGCATGGAAAAGAAAGCCAAAGGAAGTGCTTTTATCCCCAGGTACAGATGGAAAACTGGGGCACATATGTATTAAGGTCTAGTCTATATGTTTTTTACAAGTAAAGTTATGTTGGTTGGAGGAATGATTTTTATCAAACTAGTTATACTGGCAAAATCCCTAGAGTGGATGAACTTATAAAGGTGACTCATCTCAGAATAGTAATGCCCCTTCCTCTAGGGGAATAGCTTTGCTGGTAGAGAGCACCTTTATACTGATCTAATTTCAGTCACGCGAGGTGGGGTTGAACTTTCTGGTGTGGACAAGACCTAAGTGACTTGCCCAAGGTCCCTCAAGGAGTCTGGGAACTGAACTCAGGTTTACTAAATCCTAGTCTAGTACCTTCATCACACCAGACTTCCCTAATCCCTGATACTTTCGTAAAGGCACGTGGAATGCCTCCGGCTCTCAGGGTACGTCTACACTGCAGTCAGATGTGTGTTTGCAGCCTGTGTAGACATACCCAAGCTAGCTTTCAGCTAGCGAGCTCCAATAACAATACCAGCGGCGCCACGCCAGCAGGGCTGATGAGAAGAGTCAAAGGGGCGGGGGGCAATTGTACCAGGGCCCAAGCTCAGGGGGGCCCCTCAAAACATCAATAACAAGGCATGAAATGGGGATGAAATGGGAGGGGCCCCAGGAAACACGATATACCAGGGCCCCAAACTTCTTCTCAATGGGCCTGCATGGCAGCCTAGGCTAGCCACCTGAGTACATACCCAGGGTCCCAGGTGGGCCTGTGCTGCCATTGTTATTGGAGCTAGCTAGAGCCAAGCTAGATCCAGTCCCATCTCTGACTGCAGTGTAGACATACCTCAGACACAGGGCAGAATAGATGCTCTGCCTCTCCACACTGCCTCCTGAGAAGCCTGTGGTTATATGCTGGCGTGAAGGAAGCCCATGCCCTGCCCCTGCAGAGCCCACTGCAGTCATGGGGCGTGTGTGTGCCGGGATAGGGCCTGGACCCTGCCGTCGAGCAGTAGCCAGGCTCGGCTAGGAAAAAGAGGCTGGGACGATTTCATAACTGAAGAATGTTGTTCCTCGAGGGAGAATCTAACCATCCTTCAGTTCGGCTTCACCTATTGCAGGAGGCGGGGAGGGGGGGAGGGAACGGCGGGGGAGGGGGGGGGGAGGAGAACAGCTCAGCCACATTCTTGTGCAGATCCCCGAGGGGAGGAACATACTTGAGCTACTACCAAAAGGAAAAAAGAAAAGTGCTGGAGTTCACCGTTTAAAAGCCAAGCGACCTAGAAGCCAACGTCAGCTTCCCATTGCGGTCAGTGGGGCCAGGTCCTGGGCTGGTGTAAATCAGCACCGCTCCATTGCGGTCAGTGGGGCCAGGTCCTGGGCTGGTGTAAATCAGCACCGCTCCATTGCGGTCAGTGGGGCCAGGTCCTGGGCTGGAGTAAATCAGCACCGCCCCATTGCGGTCAGTGGGGCCGGGTCCTCGGCTGGTGTAAATCAGCACTGCCCCATTGCGGTCAGTGGGGCCAGGTCCTCGGCTGGTGTAAATCAGCACCGCTCCATTGCAGTCAGTGGGGCCAGGTCCTGGGCTGGTGTAAATCAGCACCGCTCCATTGCGGTCAGTGGGGCCGGGTCCTTGGCTGGTGTAAATCAGCACCGCTCCATTGCGGTCAGTGGGGCCAGGTCCTGGGCTGGTGTAAATCAGCACCGCCCCATTGCGGTCAGTGGGGCCGGGTCCTGGGCTGGTGTAAATCAGCACCGCTCCATTGCGGTCAGTGGGGCCAGGTCCTGGGCTGGTGTAAATCAGCACCGCTCCATTGCGGTCAGTGGGGCCGGGTCCTGGGCTGGTGTAAATCAGCACCGCTCCATTGCGGTCAGTG
Source organism: Chrysemys picta bellii (assembly GCF_011386835.1). Lineage (NCBI taxonomy): Eukaryota > Metazoa > Chordata > Testudines > Emydidae > Chrysemys > Chrysemys picta. Next base: position 9,033,409 of record NC_088792.1, read on the forward strand.
GGGCCGGGTCCTGGGCTGGTGTAAATCAGCACCGCTCCATTGCGGTCAGTGGGGCCAGGTCCTGGGCTGGTGTAAATCAGCACCGCTCCATTGCGGTCAGTGGGGCCAGGTCCTGGGCTGGAGTAAATCAGCACCGCTCCATTGCGGTCAGTGGGACCGGGTCCTGGGCTGGTGTAAATCAGCACCGCTCCATTGCGGTCAGTGGGGCCGGGTCCTGGGCTGGTGTAAATCAGCACCGCTCCATTGCGGTCAGTGGGGCCGGGTCCTGGGCTGGTGTAAATCAGCACCGCTCCATTGCGGTCAGTGGGGCCGGATCCTGGGCTGGTGTAAATCAGCACCGCTCCATTGCGGTCAGTGGGGCCGGGTCCTGGGCTGGTGTAAATCAGCACCGCTCCATTGCGGTCAGTGGGGCCAGGTCCTGGGCTGGTGTAAATCAGCACCGCTCCATTGCGGTCAGTGGGGCCGGGTCCTGGGCTGGTGTAAATCAGCACCGCTCCATTGCGGTCAGTGGGGCCGGGTCCTGGGCTGGTGTAAATCAGCACCGCTCCATTGCGGTCAGTGGGGCCGGATCCTGGGCTGGAGTAAATCAGCACCGCTCCATTGCGGTCAGTGGGGCCGGGTCCTGGGCTGGTGTAAATCAGCACCGCTCCATTGCGGTCAGTGGGGCCAGGCCCTGGGCTGGTGTAAATCAGCACTGCTCCATTGCGGTCAGTGGGGCCGGGTCCTGGGCTGGTGTAAATCAGCACTGCTCCATTGCGGTCAGTGGGGCCAGGTCCTGGGCTGGTGTAAATCAGCACTGCTCCATTGCGGTCAGTGGGGCCGGGTCCTGGGCTGGTGTAAATCAGCACTGTTGCACTGAAGTCATGGGAGCTAATCCCATTTTCACCAGTGGGGATCTGGATCTCAGTTTTTCTTACTAAGAAGGGCTGTTTTGGTTGGGTTTTGTTGTTGTTTTTATTTTCTGATTTTCCCTGAAGAAATGCTCTCTAGGCCGGAATCAAATTGAAACTAGCTCAGTATTCATGCCACACTCCCCACTTTGGTATCTCATCACAAATTCAGAGCTAGGGTCCGACTCTGACTCAGTGATGTCAAAATCTTGCCGGACTGTGGTCATGTGAGGCCGCCATGTTTTGACACTGATAGAGCCACAGTCTAAAACAGGAGCCTCTCTCGTGGTGTATGTGAGGAGGGGGATGCTCTAGAATCATGGACCACAAGGGTCATCTAGTCTAACCCCCTGCCAAGGGGTCTAAACCACCCCAGACCGATGGCTGTCCAGCCTCCTTTTGAAAACCTCCAATGAAGGAGCTTCCATGACCTACCGAGGTGTCTGTTCCATTCTCCTACTGTTCTTACCATTAGGAAGTTTTTCCTGAGATTTAATCTAAATCAGCTATGCTGTAGTTTGAACCCATTGCCTCTTGTTCTGTCCTCTGTGACAAAAGAGAACAACTTTTCTCCATCTTTTTTATGGCAGCCTTTCAAGTATCTGAAGACCGGTATCATGTCCCGCCTTAATCTCCTCTTTTCCAAACTAAACATACCCAGTTCCTTCAGTCTTTGCTAGTATGGCTTGCATTCCATCCCTTTGATCATCTTTGTCTCTCATCTCTGGCCCCTTTCCAGTTTCTCTACATCCTTTCTATATATTGGTGGGCAAAACTGGACACAATACTCCAGCTGAGGCCTACCCAGCACTGAGTAGAGTGGTACTGTCGCTTCCCTTGTCTTCCGGGTAAACCCAAGCTAAAATTGCATTTGCTCTTGACTCACGAGCTGCTGACTCACGTTGAAGCTGTGGTGCACCACAACTCCCAGATCCTTCTCAGCAGTGCCGTTGCCGAGCCAGTTTTCCCCCATTCTGTACTTGTGCATTTGTTTTTTCTTCCCCAAGTGTAGCACCTTAAGTTTGTTGAATTTCATTTTGTTGTCTATAGCCCAGTTCTCCAGTCTATCAAGAGCCCTCTGAATTTTAGCTCTATCGGCCAAAGTATTGGCAACCCCCACTTTGTGTCATCTGCAAACTTGATCAGTATGCTCTCTACACCTACATCCAGGTCATTAATAAAGCTGTTAAATAACACTGGACCCACAACAGATCCCTGTGGAACAGTACTTGACGCCTCCCTCCAATCCAACATTGTTCCATTAATAGTTACTCTTTGTTTGTGATTGTTTAACCAAGTATGTATCCACTTAATGGTAGTTCTGTTGAGCCCGCGTTTCTCCAGTTTACTTATCGAAGTGCCATGTGGGACTGTATCGAAAGCCTTGCTGAGGTCCAGGTATATGATGTCTAAGGCTATGTTTTAGTCACAGGTATTTTTAGTAAAAGTCATGGACGGATCACGGGCAGTAAACAAAAATTCACGGCCCATGACATGTCCATGACTTGTACTATATACCCCTGACTAAATCTTGTGGGGGGGAGGGCAGCCTGGGGGTGCCGTGGGTGCTCAGGGGGGCAGTCCAGGGGGTGCTGTAGGTGCTCAGAGGGAACAGCCCGGGAACCCGCTGATGCTGGGGGCGGGAGGTGGTGCACGGCCTGGGCCCCCCACTGGTGCGGGGGAGGAGCAAGGTTGGCGGGGCTGGCAGGCTCCCTACCTGGCTTCTCAAGGGCTCTGGGCAGCGCTTATCTTGGGGGTCTCCCCGGAAGCAGTGACATGTCCCTCCCACAGCTCCCATTGGCCACGAATCGCAGCCAATGGGAGCTGCGGGGGTGGTGCCTGCAGTTGGAGGCAGCGTGTAGAGCTAGGAGCTGAGGGAGGGACATGTCACCGCTTCCGGGGAGAGCTCCAAGGTAAGCGCCGCCCAGAGCCCGCACCTCCTCCTGCGCCCCAACCCCCAGCTCTGAGCCCCCTCCCACACCACCCAAACTCCTACTGCTGCCGGGGCAGGGGTCAGTGGCCCAGGAACTGTCCGAGCTGCTCAGGTGGCCCCTGGGCCAGATGCACCGGCCATTGCAGAAGTCACAGAGATCCCATAAAGTCACCGAATCCGTGACTTCCGTAACCTCCGTGACAAACTCGTAGCCTTACTTATGTCCACCACATTCCCCCATCCACCAAATCAGTTACCCTGTTAAAGAAGGAAATGAAGCTGGTTTGGCATCATTTGTTCTTAGTAAATCCATGCTGACTGTTAGTGATTACCCAGGGCCGGATTTAGGGGCAAGCGACCCAGGTGACTGCCTGAGGTGCCGGGCTTAGTGGGCACCGGGCTTGGGGGGTTGTTTTTGTTGTTAGCGACAAAAGGGAAAATAGAATGTCTGAAATAACATGTTTCAGGTATTCCGTATGTGGATTCATTTTTCACTCACCTCCTAGAACAGGAGTTCTCAAACTGGGGGTCGGGACCCCTCAGGGGGTCGTGAAGTTATTACATGGGGGGTCATGAGCTGTCAGCCTCCACCCCGACACCGCTTTGCCTCCAGCATTCATAATGGTGTTAAATATATTAAAAAGTGTTTTTAATTTATTAGGGAGGCTCGCATTCAGAGACTTGCTATGTGAAATGGGTCACCAGTACAAAAGTTTGAGAACCACTGTCCTAGAATGTTCTGGACCTTTGTAGAACCTCGTGGAACCTTCCAGAATTTCCTACATTGTCCGCCATGCCCTCGCAGGTATATAAGGGGTGGGGCATCACGAGTCAGTCAGTGAGATATCAGAACAAACTGAAGTTAAGTGAGAGCCCAGCTGCGATATTGTGAACCTTTTTTTATTGTGTAATTATTAAAGAGTACTTGTGTTTTAAGACTTGAGTGTAAGTAGCGACTAATAAAGGACATATTTAATGAGATGCCAGAGACATCTATCGAACCTCTATCTGTGCAACAATATAAAAGAAATACTGGTTCTTCTTTTGCCATGTTTAACATGTAATATTGGATGACTTTCTAAGACTGAGGAACAGAGACTTTTGTTCTCCCTAATACTGTTTGTTTTCCCCGTAGAAAATAAAAGATGCCCCAGAAGAAGCCTTCAGGAGCTCACTATAGGAAGCGAAAAGCTCAATTGCAATCTAGTTTGCAGCAAGGGACAAATCTGATGGGAAACAAATGGGGTGGGGGCACCGAAGACACTCCTTGCTTGGGGTACCATTTGGTCTAGGGCTGGCCCTGTGATTATCGCTTCATCTCCAGGTATTTGCAAATTGAATGTTTCATACATTGCTGTAGTAGCTTCCCAGGTATCGAAGCCAGGCTGACTGGTCTATAGTTTCCTGGCTCCTCCTTTTCCCCTTTTTTTTAAAGATGGGCACCACATTAGTCCTTCTCCAGTCGTCCAGGACCTCTCCTGTCATCCATGAGTTTGTAAATATTATTGCTAGTGGCTCTGAGATTTCTTCAGCTAATTCCTTCAGTACCCTCAGGTTAATAGCATCCAGTCCTGCTGATTTGAATTTATTCAAATTGGTCAGAAGATCTCTGACGTGTTCTTCACTTATCCTGATCTGCATCCCTCCCCCTTTATTGTCTATGGGAACTTCCCTAATCGTCCTGTCACGTGTTATTTTTTTGTGAGAAGACTGAAGCAAAGTAGGCACTGAGCAGCTCTGCCTTCCCATCATCTACTGGTACCAGCTCACCTTCTCCACTGAGCAGTGGACCCGCACTGTCCTTGATCTTTCCCTTTTTGTCTGACATATTTGAAGAACCCCTTCCTGTTGTTTCTAACGTTTCTTGCCAGCTGTAATTCATTCTTTGCCTTGGCTTTCCTGATTTTGTCCCTAAACGCTCATGTTATTCCCATGTACGCTTCCTTGGCGACATGCCCCTCCTTCCATTTCCTGTAGGTATTCCTTTTGGTTTTTAGATAGGTAAAAAGCTCCTTGTGTCCACACATGCCAGGAAAACCCCTTGTTATGGGGTGTGGCTGCCCCATCGCACCCCCTACTGGCCAAGTGTAGCACTACAGGTATTCCCTGCCTCAGGTAGTCTCCTCAGCGCTCCACGCCTCAGTCTTTCTGGAGATGTGTTTTAAACCCGCCGGCCACGTCACAAAACAAGCATTCCAAACTAAAAAGTCCCAAACAAACATAAAGGTTCTTCTGCTCTTTGGGGCTTCTCTTCTGTGCTACCTTATGGGCCCCATTCCCAGGCTACCTTTAAGAGGCTCTTTCTCGGCTCTGGGCTAGCTCTGGAGTACCCTTCTCCTGCAGAGCCTGGCTCAGAGCTTTCCACAAGCCTTACTGCCTGTGGGCCCGATTGCTAGACTGATCTCTCTCAGCGCTTTTATAAAGCCAAGGTGCCCATTAAGCTACCACCATCTGATCCTCCTTCGTCCCACCCCGTCAGGCTGGGAAGCCGCTAATTAATTACGGCCCAGGTGTGGATGGCTCCATCTCCCCCTAAAGGGGCCAGTCACCCCGTGACACCCCTATGGTATAACATGGCTTAGCTACAAATGTATTTTAAACCTGATGGTTTCTGTAGCGGAGACAGGCCCATAGGAGGGGCAGTTACATCATCAGTGATACTCAGGATCATGTGGAAGCCTGGTGTTCACGGGTGTCTAGGCAATTTCAGATATGGGCTCTGCTGCCGTTTGGACATATCAGAGTCTCGTTTACTGGCCAGGAAGCCTCTAGCTGTGCTCCGCTTCACCAGCTGATAACCAGGCAGGGCCCAAGAGCCCAAGAACCGCCAGCATTCATTGCACTGGGCAAATGCACTATTCAGTTTTCCCATCCCTGGCATCCGAACAGTTGGGTGCCTATTCGTGCTGAACCTTTTGGCGTTCCCCTGGCTCCTGCAGTGGTGTTTGCCTAGCTGAACCATGCTGCCGGGCTGGGGTAGGGAGATCTGGTGTTACTAAGAAGTTGTTAGTTACGCTAGGTTTTCCCCTTCCATCTGGTCTTAGTGTCTCTTGCGCATTCTTTGTTAGTGCCAGTGGATGGGCAGCTCAAGGGAAAGACTCGCAGCATGGTTCTCTCTCTGCAAACCACTGGAAACAAGCAGCCCAGATTCTCCCCAAACTCTTTGGCATGCGAGTTACCCTGCAAAACAAATCCTGGTGCTTGGAAGGGAAAAAATGAATCTGGTCCCCATTACTCACTCCATCCACTCCTATCTATCGATTGATCCTATTCATGGATCACCAGTCACTATAACATCTATAGTGGGAAGAGAATCCTTTATGAAAGGGTTTGTCATCATAAAACCGTCTTTAGGGCCCAAATCCTACCCCTGACGCTAGTGGAAATCCATTTGTTTCAAGGTCATTCATTGCTCCAGATGTTCCATGGGTGTCGCTTAACTGAAAGTTGAATTTGCCCTAGAAATGTGCTTTAAGGTTATCAAAGCAGCTTTATTCTTACAGGTCGCACCCAGTGGTTTAGCTACGAGGCGTGGCTCATCCGCCAGAAATGTGTTGTATCTTTTGATTTCCCAGGAGCAAACATTAGACTGGATACTGTCTGGAGAATATATTGTAACAATCCTGCCTAGGCAACAGAGGATGGACTAACTAATCTCATCTGTCTTTTCCATCTCTAACTCCTATGGTTCTATTAAGGATTGTATCTGGCGATCTATGCATTTATAAGGTGACTATCCCTGAATTATGTTAGTCTATGTTGTTCATTTAAATCTCCCAAAGCAATGTGAATTTGAATTCAATTTGAAATGCTTTGGGCAAAAAAACCCATGACTCAACATGAACAAAAGACAAAAAAACAAAGGACACACACAAAAAAGCAAACCCAGAAATCTTATTAGGTCCCTGTCTCTTTCAGAGACCTCAGCACATAATTAAACCAGAATAAAAGTTTCCTCCCCCCTCTTTCAATAAAAGTAAATTACCTCAAACTATTTAAGCCCCTGTTTGTTTAAATTTTAAAAGGGAGCCCTTGTCCGTCCATTTCTTTCACTCCCTCCTACCCCCGCCTTGCGAAAGACTGGCCAGGGCTCTAAACCTGCCAGCTGGACTGAGAAATGGCTAATAGTTATTGTGGAGGGGCAGCTTTTAATGAACTATTGAAGAATGATACATTGATGGAGTAATGGGAGTTTAAGTCGCCCTGTAATGAAACAGGTTCTCAATGCGGGCCCATTGTGGTGTAAATACGGCACGTCTCTCCCACTGTTTGGTCAGGGCTAAATAGGAGAGGACAGAGGGGGGGTCAGCTTATGGGGGTCTCTGCTTTAGTTAATCAATCTGATTGGATTAGGGTCACTGCGACCCCTAATAATGTCAAAGGTCGTGGCCAACTGGATTAAATGCTTTGTTGAGGAGGCCTTGGATTCTTTCAGCCTTCGTGAACAGAGCTTGTTTATTAGAGTTTAACACTCGTGCAACCTTTGAAAGTCATAGTGTCTCTTTTGTGCATCTGTGTGTTTGCCTGGATGCGTGTGTGTTTGCGCGCGCGGCCGCGTGTTGCCTCGGCAAGCATCTGCACCGGCCAGATGTGCCCTCTCGGGGCGTTTATCAAACTCACAGTGGACAAATGGGAACCTAACGGGAGGTGCAGAGGTTTGGAGACATAAATTCATTCTGGACCCCGATGGAACATCATGTGCTGCAGAAAGAATCCTTCGCCATCACTCCTGCTAGTGCGTAAATGACAGAAGCCAAGCCCAAAGCCAATGGTGTGACCTCTTGATTATTTTCCTCTGATTTTAACCCCAGGAAACATTCCCCATACCCAGCAAGGAGATTAATGCTGCATGAGGCTTGCCTCTTTTGAAGCCAAACGATGGTCTCCTTATTAGGGGGGAGGGACTCTGACTTCCAGAGGTTGCAAGAACCCACGGTTGGGTGGCCAAGGCAAGGGGAAAGATGTGAATGAATGAGTTACTGTGATCTGCCTTGGGGACCCCAACCTGTCGTGAAAGCCCAGGTGTGAAAAGATGATCCTGGCCTGACTTCGATTTCACAGCAAGCATTGCTGGACAGATACAGTAGACTTCTTAGCAGGCAGAGAAATTCTGCCAACCCATCTTTTGGAGGCTTCATCCAGCAGTGATGATAAATGCTAATCATGTCATGTCATTTATGCTGATATCACAACGCTGGATCCCAAACCATATATTTCTTTATTTCATCAGTTCATAGATTTTAAGACCAGAAGGAACTATTAGATCCTCTAGTCTGAGCTCCTGTATTACCCAGGTCATAGAATTTCATCCTGTTATTCCCGTATTGACTCCAATAAAGCCAGTTTTCCCAAAAGGCCTCCAGTCTTGATCTGAAGACTTCAAGAGATGGAGAATCCACTCATCCCCTTGGCCGTTTGTTCCAATGATTAATCACCCTCATGGTTAACAAAATTGTACTTTATTTCTCATTTGAATTTGTTTGGCTTTAACTTCCATCTGTTGGATCTTGTTCTGCCTTTCACCGCTAGATCAAAGAGCTCTGTAGTGCCTGGTGTTTTCTCCCCAGGTCCCAGCGTATGCTAAATGTGCCCAGCCATTTACTGGCATCATCGTCAGCCTGGTGGAGAGCCGGTCGCCAGCCATCAAAATACGTCAGTAGGCGCTGGGCAAGGATATGTGACATAGTCTGAAGCTGACCGCAGCTGCCTCGCGGGTCATTCGAAAAACCCCATTTAAGAGATTAGCCACACAGTTGCCGTGTCCTGTTCGAAACTGGTTCAGAGCTGACCACAGGAGTCTTGGCAGTTCAGAACCTGGTGGGCAGATGATTGGGTCAGTGACGAGAGAGTGATTAACAACTGTCATGGCTGACCACTCATTGCACCGAGCAGATTCCACTTTCACGTCCTGTGGTGGCATAAATGACTATAAGGGCATCTAGAAAAGAGGCGAGCTGGTGGGTGGGTAGTTGAAGAGGTCTGCGTACAAAGGCAGGTCAGTGTTCTCACGGTTCTGGGCCAGCAGCGTGACAGAGGCCTTCTAACGGTGAATATGGGGTAATGCTATGTTACTAAGTATTGGCAGCTAATTCTACTCATAAAGCAAGTATCTGTGACATCTTAGCTATAAAATCCATATCAGCAGGTTAGATACACCCACACACCCCCTGAAGAAATACAGCCCCCTCTGGGCTAGGAGTGTGACGTCTATTAATCAGTACCTGACAACACTCCCCCACAGTTTAGGACAAGAGGTGATGACAAATACTGTTTCCAGTTCAATCAGTAAACCCATCCGGTGACCGTCAGTGCACTGAGTTTGCACCTTTGTCACTAGTGGCTAGAAGATAACACAAATGCAGGAGCAAAGGTTATCCACGGTACATTACACCCCCAAAGCCAGAGGTGTTTCAATCTCTGTTTTTTCCTCATTGGAATCTTCTTATCCCTAGTTTTGTGTTACTGTGCTGTGCGGTCTCTGGATCTCTTCCTTTTGGGTCCCACAATTCATCGACGTTCTTTGTGCATCATGGCTAAAATCTCAACTCTAATCTGAGACGGCTTGTTCTCCCAGAACCCCACTCTGGGCGGTTTCATCCTTTCATAGTCTAAAGCCAGGAAGGAGCATTCGATCATCCAATCTGACCTCCTGTATGTCACAGGCCATTACATTTCACCCAGATACCCCGTTATGAAGCCCGATGACTTTAGTGAGAATAAATCATTTCAGTCCTCAGGAGACTAAACTGTGTGCCACAGGCAGAGAACAGGAGAGACTCTGGTGTCACCATTGCCTGAGGCATCGGCAATGGCACGGAATTGATGACGTGAGATGCTGAGCAGATCAATTCACATTGGTTTCAAGCACCCCCCTAGTAGTGTTTTGGATCACAGCCTACCCACCCTGAGTTCCATAAACCCTGGATCTAATAAAATAATAAATGGAGGTATCCCATCTCCTAGAACTGGAAGGGACCTTGAAAGGTCATTAAGTCCAGCCCCCTGCCTTCACTAGGAGGACCAAGTACTGATTTTGCCCCAGATCCCCAAGTGGCCCCCTCAAGGATTGAACTCACAACCCTGGGTTTAGCATGCCAATGCTCAAACCACTGAGCTATCCCTCCCCGCCAAATTAATGGAGATATCCTATCTCCTAGAACTGGAAGGGACCTTGCAAGGTCATCAAGTCCAGCCCCCTGCCTTCACTAGCAGGACCAAGTTACACGGGCGATCTCTGGATCGCCCGTGTAACCCGAAGCAGTGTCAATGCCACAACTGAGATCATGGCCCCGTTGTGCTAGGTGCTGTACATGTGCACAGTAAGAGACAGTCCCTGCCCTGAAGGGCTACGTTTGACACAGAGAGAGAGTGGGAGAAAGGAAGTACTATTATTCCCATGTGATGGGGAAACAGAAACATTGAGAGGTTAAATGATTTGGCCCAAGGTTACACAGGAAGGCAGGAGTCTCTCTTGTAGTCTAATCTAGCATCTAAACCACAAGACTATCCTTCCTCCTACAGGAGGAGCTGCTGAACGTTGACAGAAGGGGCGGATGTTTCTGCTGGCTCAGGTTATACCTTAGTAACTGGCACTCCTTACCAGGAGCTTCACCCTGCTACCGTTGAAGGCAGTGGGAGTATTGCCCTTGACTTCAATAGCAACAGACCAGGGCCTCAAATTCCCAGCCCTAAAGATTAGGGGGAACACAAGTCCCTGCAGTAGGGTAACATATTGCTCAGCGAGACCAAGTCTCTTACCTCTGACAGAAGAGTCCTGCCCCTTCCCCGTACTGAAGAGATCACTTTGCAAGAAGCTGCAGTGTTAAGACTAAGGGATTTAGACAATCTCAATAATATTTTCTTGATGGCGTGCCAACATCTTGCTCGTCTCTGTGCCAAACACCTTCCCTCCCGCTCCCCACCCTCTACCCCCACATCCTGGATCAGACTTTTCCACCTCTGCAATAACGTATGGCATCAGCAGAGAGCCACGAGACATTTATTTTTCCGGGAGGTTGGTATGTTACATGTAGGAGGTTGGATGAAAATCTCTGTCTCTCTCTGATGCAAATTTTCCCCAGAGGACCTGATTTCCCACCACACCCCTTCCACCTCTGTGCTAATGGCAATTTGAGCAGCTGCCCAGGTATCAACAACAAAGATCTACAAACTGTACCTGGTAACCATGGGGAAAAGAACTGGAAGGAACAGGATTGAACATCTATCCGTACAAGTTGCACTTGGCCATGCAGGTGAATAAATGCAGACCACCCGCCACTGACCCCTGGTCTATCTGTCTCCTTTCTTGATGCAAGACAAAACAGACAGAGACAGCTCTTGGAATCAGGGCAGCAAGGTCGGCTCTATACAGTAGCAAATCGTTATTGTATGTTGAGGTAGGAGCTGGGGAACTGCTTCAGGAGATGAGCTGATGTTGGTGAGGTAAGGAAGGAAGTCTATCTCCATGTGTAGCATTGCTCAAGTGACTATGAGTATGTCTACACTGCACACTAAGCTCGGGCCTGTGGGACCCGGACTTGTGGACTTAGTGTTTCCAAGCCCATGCCTAAGCAGCCACACTGCATGGTAAACCGGGGCTTACTGTTGCTGGACCCCGGTCCCGCAGCCTCGCTAACGTGTACATACTGCACTGTGCAGATCTCCTGACTTGGGTCTGACCTTGAGCTGCCTCCACCTAACAACAGCAATACTGGGTCAGTACAATGGTCCATCTAGCCCAGCATCCTGTCTCTGACAATGGCCAGTGCCGGATGCTTCACAGGGAATGAACAGAACAGCGCAATTTCAACTGATCCATCCCTTGTCAGCCAGTCTCAGCTTCTAGCTGTTGGCAGTTTAGGGATGCCCAGAGCATGGGGTTTGCATCCCTGACCATTTTGGCTATTAGCCACTGATGGACCTAACCTCTGTGAACTTATCTAATTCATTTTTGAACCCAGTTATACTTTTGGCCTTCACAATATCCCCTGGCAATGAGTTCCACAGGTTGACTGTGCATTGTGTGAAGATGTACTTCCTTTTCATAGAATCATAGAAGATTAAGGTTGGAAGAGACCTCAGGAGGACATGTAGTCGAACCCCCTGCTCAAAGCACGAGGTAACCCATTCCAGTGCTTCACCACCCTCTTAGTGAAATAGTGTTTCCTAATATCCAACCTAGACCTCCCCCACTGCAACTTGAGACCATTGCTTCTTGTTCTGTCATTTGCCACCACTGAGAATGACCTAGCTCCATCCTCTTTGGAACCCCCCTTCAGGTAGTTGAAGGCTGTTATCAAATCCCCCCTCACTATTCTCTTCTGCAGACTAAATAACCCCAGTTCCCTCGGCCTCTCCTCATAAATCATGTGCCCCTAATCATTTTTGTTGCCCTCCGCTGGACTCTCTCCAATTTGTCCACACCCTTTCTGTAGTGGGGGGCCCAAAACTGGATGCAATACTCCAGATGTGGCCTCACCAGTGCCGAATAGAGGAGAATAATCACTTCCCTCGATCTGCCTTCAATGCTCCTAGTAATACAGCCCAATATGCCATTAGCCTTCTTGGAAACAAGGGCACTCTATTGACTCATGTCCAGCTTCTCGTCCACTGTAATCCCCAGGTCCTTTTCTGCAGAACTGCTGATTCTTCTGTCCTAAATGCAGGACTCTGCACTTGTCCTTGTTGAACCTCATCAGATTTCTTTTGGCCCAATTCTCCAATTTGTCTAGATCACTCTGTACCCTTTCCCTAACCTCCAGCATATCTACCTCTCCTCCCAGTTTAGTGTCATCCGCAAACTTGCTGAGGGTGCAGTCCATCCCATCAATAATGAAGATGTTGAACAAATCCGGCCCCGGGACCGACCCCTGGGGCACTCCTCTTGATACCGGCTGCCAACTAGACATCGAGCCGTTGATCACTACCCGTTGAGCCCGACGATCTAGCCAGCTTTCTATGCACCTTATAGTCCATTCATCCAATCCATACTTCTTTAACTTGCTGGCAAGTATACTATCGAAAGCTTTGCTAAAGTCAAGATATATCACCTCCACCGCTTTCCTCATATCCACAGTGCCAGTTATCTCATCATAGAAGGCAATCAGGTTGGTCAGGCATGACTTGCCCTTGATGAATCCATGTTGACTGTTCCCGATCATCTTCCTCTCCTCAGAGTCTTCAAAATGGATTCCTTGAGGACCTGCTCCATAATTTTCCCAGGGATTAAGCTGAGGCTGACTGGTCTGTAGTTCCCCAGATTCTCCTTCCCTTTTTTAAAGTTGGGCACTATATTTGCCTTTTTCTGATCATCCAGGACCTCCCCCGATCACCACGAGTTTTCAGAGATAATGGCCAATGGCTCTGCAATCACATCAGCCAACTCCCTCAGCACCCTCAGATGCATTAGATCTGGACCCGTGGACTTGTGCATGTCCAGCTTTTGTAAATAGTCCTTAACCTGTTCATTCATCACTGAGGGCTGCTCACCTCCTCCCCATACAATGCTGCCCAGTATAGCAGTCTGGGAGCTGACCCTGTCTGTGAAGACCGAGGCAAAAAAAGCATTGAGTACTTCAGCTTTTTCCACATCATCTGTCACTAGGTTGCCTCCCCCATTCAGTAAGGGTCCCACGCTTTCCCTGATCTTCTTGTTGCTAACATACCTGTAGAAACCCTTCTTGTTACCCTTCACATCCCTTGCTAGCTGCAACTCCAATTGTGCTTTGGCCTTCCTGATTACACCCCTACATGCTCGAGCAATATTTTTATACTCCTCCCTAGTCATCTGTCCAAGTTTCCACTTCTTGTAAGCTTCCCTTTTGTGTTTAAGTTCACGGAAGATTTCACTGTTAAGCCAAGCTGGTCGTCTGCCATATTTGCTATTCTTTCTGCACATCGGGATGGTTTGTTCCCGCGCCTTCAATAAGGCTTCTTTAAAATACAGACAGCTCTCCTGGACTCCTTTCCCCCTCATATTAGCCTCCCAGGGGATCCTGCCCATCAGTTCCCTAAGAGAGTCAAAGTCTGCTTTTCTGAAATCCAGGGTGCCTATTTTGCTACTCTTCTTTCTTCCTTTTGTCAGGATCCTAAACTCAACCATCTCATGGTCATTGCTGCTGGGGTTGCCACTTCTATTTCCCCTACCAATTCTTCCCTGTTTGTGAGCAGCAGATCAAGAGGGACACGGCTCCTAGTTGGTTCCTCCAGCACTTGCACCAGGAAGTTGTCCCCCACACTCTCCAAAAACTCCCTGGATTGTCTGTGCACCGCTGTATTGCTCTCCCAGCAGATGCCAGGGTGATTGAAGTCCCCCATTAGAACCAGGGCCTGTGATCTGGAAACTTCTGTTAGTTGTCCGAAGAAAACCTTGTCTACCTCATCCTGCTGGTCTGGTGGTCTATAGCAGACGCCCACCACAACATCACCCCTTGTTGCTCTCGCCTCTAAACTTAACCCAAAGACTCTCAACAGGCTTTTCTCCAGTTTCATACTGGAGCTCTGAGCAATCATACTGCTCTCTTACATACAGTGCAAATCCCCCACCTTTCCTCCTGTACCTGTCCTTCCTGAACAGTTTCTACCCATCCATGACAGTGCTCCAGTCATGTGAGTCACCCCACCATGTCTCTGTTATTCCAATCACATCATAGTTCCTTGACTGTGCCAGGACTTCCAGATATTCCTGGTTGTTTCCCAGGTTTCTTGTGTTCATGTACAGGTACCTAAGATAACTAGCCGATTGCCCTAATTTCTCAGTATGAATCAGGGGCCTCCCCTGTTACACACTCCTCCTTGTGTTTCCGCCCCGTATCCCACTTACCTCTGGGCTTAGGTCACGGTCCCCCGGCAAATCTAGTTTAAAGCCCTCCTCACTAGCTTAGCAAGCCTGCCTGCGAAGATGCTCTTCCCGCTCTTTGTTAGGTGGATCCCATCTCTTCCTAGCAATCCTTCTTCCTGGAACAACATCCAATGGTCAAAGAATCCAAAACCCTGTCTCCGACACCACCTGTGTAATCACGAATTTACCTCCAGAATTCAATGGTCTCTACCCAGGCCTTTTCCTTGCACAGGGAGGATGGACAAGAACAAGACTTGCATCTCAAACTCCTTTATCCTTCTTCCCAGAGCTACATAGTCTGCAGTGACCCGCTCAAGGTCACTCTTGGCAGTATCATTGATGCCCACGTGGAGACGTAGGAAGGGATAGCGGTCCGAGGGCTTGATCAGTCTTGGCAGACACTCCGTCACATCCTGAACTCTAACTCCAGACAAGGAGCACACTTCTCGAGTATCCTGGTCGGGACGGCAGATGGAACTCCGTCCCTCTTAGGAGGGAGTCCCTGACCACCACCACCAGTCTCCTCCTCTTGGTAGTGGCGGCATATGCGCCGATTCCCTCGGTGCTCCGGGATGGAGCACCCACAGAGAAAAATTAGTGGGTGCTCTGCACCCACCAGCTGCCAAGCTCCCCTCCCCACCCCCCCACCTCACTTCCTCCTCTGCCTCCGCCTCCTCCCCTGAGCATGCCGCATCCCTGCTCCTCCGCCTCCCTCCCAGCACTTACCGCCGCCAAACATCTGTAGCAAGCTCCGGGAGGGAGGGGGGAGGAGCAGTACATGGTGCGCTCAGGGGAGGAGGCTGAGAAGAGGCGGGGAGGGGATTTGGGGAAGGAGTCGGAATAGAGGCAGGGAGGGGGCGGAGTTGGCGGGTGGGACTTTTGGGAAGAGGTTGGAATGGGGGTGGGGCGGGGTGGCGTGGGGGCGGGGCCAGGGTAGAGATGGGTCAAGCACCTACCAGCACCAGTAGAATCGGCGCCTATGAGTGGCAGTCATGGAACCCCCATCCCTAGGACAATGCATCCCATGCCTTCTGGCCGATGGGGTCTCCTTCTGATCCTTTCGCGCTGATAACTCTTCCAAACCATTCTCTTTTGTTTGTTTTAAACCTGAAAAATAGCGGGGCTTGGACCCAGGTCAGAGCAGGACATGGGCTCTGATCTCTCCCCTCCAGCAGGGTTCTAGGGGCTTGCTGACCTGAGTTAGACTGATTTGTACGGGGACAGAAGCAGGCTTGGGCTCAAACTTGAGTCAGAGTCCGGGCTTAGTGTGCCATGTAGACTTACCCTGTGTGCTGTTAGCACCTTCCTTGGAGCCACCCGTCTAGTACAGTTGCAATGAGATGAAAGGGAAGCGGGTTGTGCAGGAGTGCAAGTGAGGAGGAGGCCAAGGAGACAATGAAAAGCTGTCTGGGGAGACAAATCATCTGACGTGGCAAATCCTACATTCCTAGCATCCTACGCCTACTTGTTTTGGATGTACAATAAGATCTCTTGCAACTCCAGTGGAGTTACACCAGGGCTGAATATCGCCCTATATGACAACAGTATTTCAAGGGGATACTTTGGGCACCCTCTATAAATAGCCCTTGATCTTGCCAAAGCCCAAATGTGGGATGAACATCCCAAAGTGATGGACACAAAAGAGAAAAAGGCAACAGGGTAGGATGTGGCTGCAGAATCCATTTCGTCTCCGCTCCTCAGCTTGATTTCTCTCTTTCCACCCTGATTTCCTGAGTTGGCATTTCTGACATCCACATTTTTCAGTGACCAGAATGGGCAGGGGGTGGGGGTGGGAGTGGGATGGAGGTGGGTAGAAAACCAGTGGCGTCTCTCCTGGCGATGAGAGGCTTTGGAAACATCTGCTGGCTGCAGTGTATCAGCAGTATCTGGGGGCTGGCAGAGAGCAGCCCATGGAATTTTTTTTTCTGCTGGGTACATTACATTCCCCCACTGGGCTACCGCTCGCTGCAACACGGAGCTCCCTCTGCCCCATACAGGAATGCCAAGTGCTGGCGTGGGAGCTAGTCCTCAACAAAGGGAACAGTAGGGGGAGCTAATTAGCATCCCTTTGTCCTGTGGGAATCACAGTTATAAATGGGCACTCTAAACACAACAGACACACACACACAAACGGAAAGGAGCCCGAGAGAAAAGGGGACGCAGGAATCCCAGAGCCCAACGCTCTCCGGTCGTGTTTATCTGTAGCGACAACCAAGGGGGGTAACGAGTGCGCCATTAGGCACCGCTCCAACTCCAACCACCCCGGGCTAGATCCTCAGCGGGTGTAAATCGGCCTTGCATCTGCAATGGAGCAAGGCTGAGTTACGCCAGCTGAGGCTCTGCCCCTGTGTCTGGAAAAAAACGAACGAAAAACAGCAACAGTCTCCTTGACGAAGGTGCCTAGGGGATGCAAATGCCTGAATGTGGCTTTTCTTCCCCTGCGAGATGCGCTCCTCGCTGGCAGCTGTGAATACATTCAGAGAGTTTCACGCCAGAAGGGACCATTAGTCTGACCTCCTGTATATCACAGGCCAGAGAATTCCAGCCAGTGAGTCCTGTAGAGTGCAGGGTGAGGGCTGCATGAGCAAAACTGGAGCATCTGAAACTCTCCTCCCATACCCAGCTCCTGAGATCAGCACCGCCTTCACGTGGGGGGACACCTTCGGTATTTTATTGTACAGGCCGTCCCAGGAGCTGACACTCAGACAGATAAGCAGGTGGACGGATGAAGGGGAATGACAAAAGCGACTATTGTCATTATTTATTTGTATTGTAGTCGTGTCCAAGAGCCCCTGCGAGGCATCGAGGCCCCATTGTGCTAGGTGCTGGACAAACACAGCCCCTGCCCCAAGGACAGTACAATCTAAGCAGAGAAGACAGGCACGGGGCAGTCAGGGGAGCAGGGCTCAGAGGAGACATGACTTTCCAAGGTCGCAAATCAACACGCTTCACTGTGAGCAGCACAGCAGAAGTGAGTTTTCAAGCGCAGAGAGGGTAGGGGCCTCCTAGGTGATTTCAGACAGGTCAAACCATGCCTGGGGCGCTTCATGGAAGAAGCCACAGAGGCGACTGAGACATCGAGGATGACTCAGCCAGGTCTAGTCAGACAGGCGGAGCACAGGGCGGTGGGACAACAAGAAGCTCGACCAGAGAGGATGAACAGGGAGTTTTATTATTCACTCCATTCCAGGGCCGGCTCCAGGCACCAGCGAAGGAAGCAGGCAGGGACGGCTCCAGGCACCAGCACAGCAAGCAGGTGCTTGGGGCGGCCAATGGAAAGGGGTGGCACGTCCGGCTCTTCGGCGGCCATTCGGCGGCGGGTCCCTCAGTCCCTCTCGGAGGGAAGGACCCGCCGCCGAAGAATTAAGCGGCGCGGTAAAGCTGCCGCCGAAGTGCTGCCGGTCGCGACTTTATCTTTTTTTTTTTCCCGCTTCGCTGCTTGGGGCAGCAAAAAAGCTGGAGCCGGCCCTGCTCCTTTCCTTCCAAGGGTACATCTACGTGGCAAAAACAACAGCAACGCAGCAGCGAGTCTCAGAGACTGGGTCAATTGATTCAGGCTCCTGGAGCTCAAAATAGCAGCGGAGACGTTCAGGATCAGACTGGAGCCTAGGCTTTGAAACCAGGCGAGGGCAGAGGGTCTCAGAGCCCAGACTTCAGCCTGAGCTCAAACATCTACCTGCTATTTGTAGCCCTGCGGCGTGAGCCTCGCAAGCCCACATCAGTTGTCTTGTGCTCTGAGACTCACTGACGTGGGTTATTTTTTGCTCTGTAGACGTACCCTTAATGTCACTATCCTCCCCCGCAGCACTGTGCCTATTCTGAAGCAGTTTTGCTGCACCTGGTCACCCCAGAGTCCATGATACCGAAATGCTGTCGATTTGGTCCTCCTCCACTCAGCCCTCTTGGGTCATGGAGACTTGCTTTGTCTGGCTTGGCTTCTGCTCTTGTGCCACCTGGGTTCATAGCCCTTAGGTATTATTATTCTTCCTCTGTATGGCTGTAGCACCTGGAAGCCTGAGTCAGGATCAGGACCCCCTTGTGCCAGGGGCTGTGCACACGTATGTAATGAAAAGACAGCCCTGGTTCCAAACAGCTGGCAATCTAAGTATACAATGAGAGACAGCAGCTGTTTACAACACCCTGATGGGGGAGGACAAGGTGACAGGGAGTCCGTGAGGCTTGAGTGGAACAAACTGTGGACACAGCCCAGCAGATTCCAGCCCATCGCATCAACTGAGTCTGGAAATTAGAAGGTTTCCCACCATGAGAGGAGGGAGGTTCTGGAACAGACTTCTGGCAGGGATAATGGGGGCACACCACATCCATCAGGAACATCTTGGCTTTCGTGTTTCTTTCTCACACGATTTCCAAGCTATCTAGCAGGCGAAAAGGACCCAGCGCCTAGTCTTTGAACGGTATTTCTGTACTTGGAGGATGCATATTAGGGAAGCACAAATTCTACTGAGAGTGACAAGGGCGTGATGCCCTTGACTCAACCGGTGTTGCGCAGGAGAGTGGAATTTGGGTCGTAATGCTGGTCACATGCTTGGAAGATGAAAAGTGCTATTATTACGATAGAAATGCTGGGACAAGACCAAATCCCATGTTGTTTCAGACCCTTAAATGGCATCATGCGCCGCCGCCCCCCCCAACAATGGAAAAACCCCCAACACAGAGCTATGTAGGTGTATTTGGGTTCCTGAGAACCCTCCAAATGAGCAGCTTCTCCATCTACCTGCCCCCGTGCAGCGCAGAATACTCAGCGTGAACAGCGGCTTGTCAGCCAACGAGCTTTACCAGCCTCCTGTCAGCTGAAACTTTGCGCTGAGCTTCGAAAGGCAGTTGCTCAGGGCATTGCACTGGCTGTGCCATAGATCAAGGAGTCCTGGCAACCAGATGTTTTCAAACCAATAAACACCTTCCTTAAGGTTGCCACTGGAGAAGGAGTGGGAAGGAATGAGGTTCCCGGGATGGGTGGGGCAGATGGGCAGGTGAGAGGGATCCTCCAAAGACAGGCATGGTGGGAGAATGCTCAGGACGCGGGGGGGGGGGGGGGGGGGGTTGAGGCACCTGGGTGAGCAGAGGAGGGCAGGTCGGGGCTAATCCCAAAACCTGGATGGGTTGATACCAGAGACCATGTCACTGGGCAAGGGTGGCAATTGTGTACCTGGCACAGGAGAAGCAGGAGGGTTGGGGGATACAGGGCACTGGAGAGGGTGGTAGGAGCGTGGGCAGGGGAGTACATGCTGCTCCAGGATATGTCTGTTCCTCCCTCCCTCTTACACACCTTCATTTATCTCCACTGCTGTGTTTCAGTTTTTTTCCCCTTCCCCCACAGCCCACCAGTCATCTCTAGATCAGGAGCCACGGGGGTTAGTGGCTACTGACCTCTCTCATGCCCCAGGGGTATTCACGTTTCGGACCCTGGTCAGGTTCATGTGACAGGGGCCAGGGAAGGAAGGCCAGCCTCTTCCCAGCATTCCTGTGTGTCACACCTGTATTGTGTGGCGTCAGAAGGAGAGATGGCCGGAGGACAATTCTGTTTCACAACAACTGCTGAGGTTTCTAAATTTGTTTCCATTCCACTTCAGGGGAAAAAATTGAAGATTTTCACTAACTGGAATTGTGTTGAAACAGCACAGATTTTCAAATCAGAAAGGTCACGTTTTCAATTCATCTTTCTCTCTGGGACCCCAGAAACCTTGCCTTGGAAAACTTCCTCAAACTTGATATGTCTCCACAAAGTGTTTCGGCTTCGACCAAACACCATCTTGCGCGGCAAAAAATACATTCCACTGAAAATGTTCTGACTTGCTCTAGTTAGAAGTAAACTTGATCCTTCAGAAAAATAGAGCAAAAGAAAGCCTTCCTCGTGCAAAGCCAGTGGGACTCTCACATCTCAGAGGTTTGGGGCCCTCAAAGGCAGTGGTAGCAGGGTAGAGCAGGAATTGGGTCCCGCAGCAGAGGTAACTTAATTTAAGCAGTTTTCTTGGTCTACCTCCGACATTATTTCTCAAACTGTAGTCCACAGACCATGAGTGGTTCATGAAACATTTGCTGATGGGCCACAGATTACTGGCTGGGCACATGTCACAGGATCCTCTTCCTTGTTTCCAGCTCCTAAAGCACATTAAAAGACAGTAAAAAATATACTAAATCTTTTCTTAATCATAACACTTCTCCATGGGAGCTCATTGCGATAATTGCCACAAGGATCTTGTACGGTCGTGAATGGGAGAGGAGGTGGCCCATGAGGTATCTGTTAAACGGTAGTTGTGAAAAAATGTAAGAACCCTAATCTACAACACTTGATGATCCACTTAGCAGGCATTAGAGCTGGTTAAAACTTTTCTGACTGAATAGTTTTACCTCAGAAGATGCAGTTTCATCTAAGGCCTTGGCTACACTGGCGCTGTACAGCGCTGCAACTTGCTGCGCTCAGGGGTGTGAAAACACCCCCCCCGAGCGCAGTAAGTGCAACGCTGTAAAGCACCAGTGTAATCAGCGCCTGCAGTGATGCACGCTCGCTCGCACGCTGCAAGCTATTCCCCTCGGAGAGGTGGAGTACTTGCAGCGCCGCGAGAGAGCTCTGCGGCGCGACTACACTCGCGCTTCACAGCGCTGCCGCGGCAGCGCTGTGAATTCTCAAGTGTAGCCAAGGCCTCAATCAAAATGTTTTGCGGGGAATGTGTCAATTTCATCAAAATGTTTTACAGAAAAAAATCTAAATGAATTGTTTCAACTTTCTGGTTTTGCTTCCATAATGTTACATTTCAGATCAAAACAGAAAAAATGTTTCATTTTGACTTGTATATTACAAAATTAATTTTAGAGAGAGAAGGTGGGTGAGGTAATATCTTTTATTAGACCAACTTCTGTTGGTGAGAGAGACAAGCTTTCAAGCCAAACAGAGCTCTTCTTCGGGTCTAGGAAATGCTAGGCATTTAAACTGGGATGCTCGGAGTTCCTTTCCCAGACTTGAAGAAGAACTCTGTGTGGCTTGAAAGCTTGAATCTCCCACCAACAGAAGTTGGTCCAATAAAATATATCACCTCACCCGCCTTGTCTCTTAATAGCCTGGGACCAACACAGCTATAACAACTCTGCATACAATAATAATATTAACATGATATATTTAAATAATATATATTTCATATTTTATATTATGTGATATTTTGAAATGATCAAAATTAAACATTTTTACCTGATACAAATGAAACGAGTCCACATTTTCAAAACAAAATGTTTCAATATCCCTGAATCTAAACGTTTTGGAATTTTTTGCTTCACAGGAAATTTTGAAATTTCAGCGTTTTCATTTTGATTCAGGATGTGTTTTTAGTTTTTTTTTCAAAATGTCGAAACAGACGTTCCATTTTCTGAGCAGCTGTCAGAGACAAGAGGCATAGCTTGCTCCCAAAAGAAACACCTTGTTCTAATCACAGGGACAAGTTTGCCAAATCCAGAGTCATTGACAACAGTATATCTTAGAAATGTTTCATTGCGGACCCGACAAAGCAAGAGAGACATGGCATACCCCACTGATAGCAGAGGGGACTAAAGGATATGACAAAAATCATGAATAAATCCGTGCCAGAGCATTGTATCAATCCCTCATGGTAGGGTTAGACTGTGAGAGCATCTCTGTCGGGAAGTATTGGAAGTTGTATTGCTTGGGATTTTAGGGGGAGAGTTTCAGAAAGCCAAAGGGCAGTTAGACACTCAACTCCCTTTGACTTTCAGGAAGGAAAAGGGATAAAAAGAGAGGGAAACAACAACAACAAAAACCAACCCCCAACTTTTTTAATTTTTGAAACCAACATTTTTTGTTTGTTTTTGTTTTGTGTTTCATCGGGGGGAAAAAACAAAAAATTCCATGAAAAATTTCAAACATGAAAATTTTGACGTTCGTTCAACATTTTTTGTGGACAATTTACAGCTTTTTCCAACGATCTCTACTAGCTACATTGTCATGCATCTCACAGATTTCATGACTCTCCCAGCACCTAGTATGAATATGTGGATGTTGCTCAGTTGGTGAGTTAGCGATTTAGTGTGTAAGCTCTTTGGGATATAGACTACTTTTTGTTGTAGATTTGGGTCATTGCCTAGCACAATGGGGCGTTGGTGTTTAGGAGCTACTGTATTACAAGTGACAACAAAGGGTCTGTTTGAACCCAGCCTTCCAATAGAGTACCCCATCTGTGGTTAGTACACCCAAGTCCTGTATCTTCTCTATCAGAAGGGAACATCGTTTTGTGTCTGAACTGGACTTACCTTGTCTATATTAGCTCCTGCAAGTGAGGTGCTGGTATTTAAGGGGGCTGCAAAGAGTTGTGTACATTTACCCCGCTCTATTAATAATAAACCTGGGCCAAATGCACTCCTGATGTGACGTCATTGATCTCAATGGAGTTACACCAGGGATTACTTTGCACTGGCAAGAGTTGGAGGGGGACAACTGTTTTGTCATGTTATCTGACCATAATCTGTCTACTAAATCAAGTAGGAGACAAAATGGAGTCCTGTTCTCATGTACCCCATGTCTATGCCAGACAAGCTTTCAAATCGCTCAGCAAATCTTGGCCCCATCTTGGTTTTCAGCTTGGTATTTCCAACGATAATAAGGAGCAGCAAGTGGGTTGGGCCTTTCCTGGCATCAAATAACCAACTGAAAGAGTCAAGGCCTCTCCTCAAGGCCTCAGGCCTTCAAACCAAGCCAGTCATTAACTGCCAGAAGTTACCTTCCCATCAATCATTATTGGGCCCAATTCACTACCGTATCACTCCAGTTTTATGCTGCCGGGACTCCCCCGAAATTTTCGGACCCATTTGGCATCAGGGCCATTAGCCACCCAGAACCTCTAAGGTGGAAAATACATTTTAATAAGAGAGGCCATATAATTCTCCAACGTTAACCTGATTAAAAAAAAAAAAAAAAAAAAAAAAAAAACAGTGATATTCTGCTGTAACAACTCAACACGCCACAGTCGCATTGATGTAAACGGCTGGGCTGTTGCTGTGGAAGAGTATAAATTTTAACAAGCGTGGGTCTTATTAAAATTATTAAAAAGGAGGAAGGATACAATAATAAAAAAAATCCCACTGAAATCATCATCATTACAGCTCTCCGCAAGGAGGCTGCAATCATCAGCGTTGTAACTCCATGAGGTCACTGCGTCAGGCACTCCAGGGCTGTTAAATGAGCGTTATTCCCCTTTTATTGGGTTGACCGATAACTTGTTCTCACCAATGGCTGTAAATATATTTGGCTTCTCTCATTAGGGTTGGGCCTATTGATACAGGAAACTTTATGTGTGAGGCTTAAAGGGCCAGGAAATCCTGGCCTAATCGCTTGACCCCTTACAAAACCTCCACCTCCCCCAATTTTGACTTTAAGAATCTGCAATCAACTGGTATTTTGTTTTTCTGCTGTCAAGTGTATTGAGTGCTGGTGTGTGGTGCCTCGGAGACTGGCGTCCTCTATTTATTGTCCGAACAGGGGAAATGCAGGCCCTGGCAGTTCAAGGTTCCCGTACAGCACCCTACCAACATTCCTCAGCCCTGCCCTGGAGGGAGCACCTCTCAGGGTGAAAGGGAAGTTCAGGCTCCTACCTTCTGCTCCACTCAATCCTTGGCTTCTACCATGGCTGACAATTAGTGGGAACTGTGTGTTTGCAATGCGGGTGCCCCTCCCCAAGGAACCGGACCCCTCCTTTCACATAGGCTACTAAACATTCAGCCCATGGGAGCAACTTTCAGTTGTTACCAGCTTGAACCCAATGTGAACCAGCGAAAAGTCTCAGTATCCCATTGCCATCCCGCCCATCCAGCCTCATAAATAACACCTCCCCGAGGAATCCTCAAGTGTGACAGACACTAGGCGATACAATCCTGCAGCCCAATGCAAAGAGCCAGTGGGCTTTATCTCTATTGCGCTCATTTAAAAAGCAAATGGTGGCTGATCTGCTGAAACCCCCCACTCAAAGCTTTGGAAACATACCAGTGTTAGCATATCTAACAGCCCCCGGGTGTGAAGTGCTGTGCTATTGCCACACAGATGTATTTCACATACCAGCACAAGACCTCAGTCACCCTAGTATCTTTCCCTGAAGACATCAATGAACAAGATTCTGTGACCACCCTGGAAAGTGAGATAAAATAAGACATGAGCTCTCCCTAGACATGGATGCACCATGGTTATTCCATTACCCAGATAGTTTGGCCCGCTCCTTAAATCTCCTGGCCCATAAAACTGCCATCGGGCTTCCCAAGTCTTTTCTGGTTTACAACCTTTATTATGTCTTCTATATATTCTGAGTAAATGTGGTGCTCATGGTAGTGAAGGGATATCCCCTGTTCTTATACCAGTCTTAAATTAATCTTAAATGGAGAATATCTAGTCCAACCCGAGCCGGGTTTGAACACATATCGAAGGGGAAAAGCATGAACCCCTAGTACCAACCAGATTCCCCATGAGAGCTGCTTTCAGATCTTTGTACTTCTTCTTTCCACCTATGTGTATGCCCCCCATCCTCCTAACACCTGAACCCATCCCACACATGGATTGATTTAGCTTCACTATGAGATAAGGGCGTGTGATCATTCCTGTTCTAAAGGTTAGAGAAACTAAGTGTTGAACATAAAGATGTTGGTGGTAGAACTCAGAGGTGATCCCAGCTCTCCAAATTTCCTGGCCACGCAGCTTTAACCACAAGCCCAGCCTTCCTCCTCTGGCCTGGACTTGCTACAGCACCCAGAAGAGCTGCTGGGGGACGTCTCTGAACGCATACCCCACTCTGAACTAGAGAGTGAGTGAACTGATCTCAACCTTTTCCCGAGTCTCAAACCATGCCACAGCTGAACGCTTTAAGAAATTAATACAATGCCCAGCTAACCTTCTACTATTCTTCTTGTTCATAACTTCACTTGCCTCTGCCCTTCTTTGTTCCATCTTGGACCTGAACTGCAAAGGCCCCAAGAAAAGCTCTTCTTGCGATACTTCCCAGACAGCTAGAAGAAGGGAATATTGAAACATCTGACAAGTGAGCTGGTCATATGAGACTTGCAGGCCCAAGAGCTTTGGATAGTTCAGATAAACCTTGGATAAGCATCCAAATTTGGGGTGCTTTTCCAGTCCCCCCCGCCCCAAAGTTTTAGCTGTTCTCCCTCCACAATTCCAAATCCCTATCTCCGGGAGTCCAGCCTCAATCCTGCAACTCTGACTCCTGAAAGCCTGGCACTGCTCATGTTAGTCCGCACTGTTTGCATGAGTAAGGGGCGTGGAACTGAGCTGTTTAGAAGGATTGCGTGAACAGTCCCACCGAGCGGAGAAGGGGCCAGATCCCCAGCTGGCACCAGCTGGCGCAGCTCCACTTAAATCAAACCCGCTATGCCAACGTACACTGACCGAGGATCTGGGTCTAAGTGTATAAGCTAGTGAGCTCTAGGTGTATAACCCATGAGAGACCGAGCAAGGCACAGAACACCTTCAACTCCCATTGACTTCAGTGACCTTGCAGGACTGGTCTCTGCACCTGCAGAGCCAATACCTGTAAATAGGATTGTGATTTTGGTGGCTTTCTCATGTTCTTTATAATATCAAACCCAGCTGTGTTGATTTGGAGGGGAGGGAAACCCAGCACAGTTCTCTGGCACTCAGCCCCTAACTAGGATATTTCCTTTGGGTATTAAAAAAAATTGTCCCAGGTATTCTTTAATGAATAACACTTTAATTACAGTTTCCATATTAAATATTCAGCATTAGAAATAGTTAGACATGAGCACTAATTGTGCAAGCAAAGAAATTGGGTTAAGAATGCGTCTGTTACAACTCTCGTTCCCTCCGAGGGCACATGCAGAATGCCTGCAGGATTAAGGGAATTAACATGGGAGATGGAAACAAATGAAAGGAGGGAGCATAGAAAAAGAAGGGAAAGCCATGGAGAGAGAAGAGACCCTAAAGGGCATTACTGAAATGAGAACTCTGCTGTAGTGGCTAAGATACTAACGTGGGAGTCATGAGGCCTGGATTCTACCCCCAGTCCTGCCACTGAGCTGCTGAGTGACCTTGTGTGTGTCTCTTTGCTGTGCCTCTGTTTCCTCTCTAACCCTTTGTCTGTTTAGATTTTAAGCTCTTCAGGGCAGGGCCTGTCTCTCACTCTGTGTTTGTACAGCACGTAGCACACTGGGGCCCTGACCTCAGTGGGGTGGGGCAGCAGAGTAAGACAAAATAATAACAACAATGCTTGAAATAAACAAAAGTGTTTGTATAAAGTATAGCTAAGAGGTGGTGTCCATAATGATGGACTCAGCCAGTGCCTGGTTCTTTTTGGATTTACACTGGATTAACTCCATTGACCCGAACAGAGTTCCGCCTGATTTACACCAGACAGAGGTGAACCAGGCCCACTGTTGCTCTACTGGATTTACTCAAGTATCAAAGGGGGAGCCGTGTTAGTCTGGATCTGTAAAAGCAGCAAAGAGTCCTGTGGCACCTTATAGACTAACAGATGTATTGGAGCATGAGCTTTCGTGGGTGAATACTCACTTCGTCGGATGCACGTAGTGGAAATTTCCAGAGGCAGGTATAAATATTCCACTACCTGCATCCGACGAAGTGGGTATTGACCCACGAAAGCTCATGCTCCAATACGTCTGTTAGTCTATAAGGTGCCACAGGACTCTTTGCTGGATTTACTCAGTAACCAATTTGCCAAGAAATTTCCCTGGGTGTTATAGCCGTATTCTATACCCCTGCTCATTAGTAGACACATCACAGCAGCATCACCACCAAGGTTCCTCACATTTAATATCAATGGCAGCTTTGCTAGCAACTTTCGTCCCAAGCGATCCCAGAATGCATTGCTTTGGTTTTGTTGCTGTCTGGCAGCCAAGGTGAGGTGCACCAATTATTAATCCTTACGGTGCTGCGCGCCTCCTGTAAGATGGCAAGTGCCTTCACCTCCCACTAAAATCAGTGAAAACTGACAACGCTCAGCACCCTGCAGGATCTGGCCCTGGATAAATTACACACGTGTACATGTTGCATATGGAGTCAGGCATCACTTCAGCCACCACTGAAGTGCAACCACCTCTGGTAGGGAGTTGTGGCAGCTATTTAACAGCCCACAACAGCACTAAACACGCATTTCGGACAGGAAGGGAAGAATAATGCCCTGTCCAGTGACAGCGATGGAGAACAAAGGGGCTGATCCAGTTCCCATTGCAGTCAGTGGGGGTCTTTCCATCGATTTCAGTGGGCATCGGATCACTCCCTAAACGGGTGCACTTGGATTTATAGGATAGACTGAAGCAGTTTCAGTCTAATGAGTTACAGTCTGAGTTTTTAAAAAAGGGTCTGGTACCTCTCTGCATACAGGATAAACCATCGCACTTCTGCAGGAATACTCAGGAGTGAAGGAAACCTGTTTAGAAGGGGATTCTTGGGGTGGCATTGCTGGTGGTGTTGGTAGTTAGCAGTCCTCTGGTATCTATCACTCCTCCCCACTCCAATGCTACAACCCCTAACCCCACCCGCTTCTGTGGCATCAGCTGTGACCTGGCAAGGCAGTATGGGAGACACAAGTCTGGGTGCTGAAATATGGTGTCTGCGCAGCTGCTCTCCAGGTGAACGCCAAGGGGCAGTACAGAGGGACACAGTGTGAGCTAGTGGATAGAGCACTGGACCGGGACTCAGGCAACCTGGGGTCTATTCTCGGCTTGGCTACTGGCCTGCTAAGTGACCTTGGTCAAGTCACTTCCCTTCTCTATGCCTCAGTTTCACCACCTTTATGACGGGGGCTAATGCTACTGGGCTGCTTTGTAATGTGCTTTGAGATCTACTCATGAAAAGCGCTGTATAAGCACTATGAATTATTATAATGACCTTCCTGTTTTGTCCTTTGGGATCAAAAATAAAGTGACCCCAAGAACAAAGTGACTGGGAGTCAGAAATTCACTGTCTTATCTCTGCCGACCTGTTGGGTGATCTAGGGCAAGCCTTCTGTTTCTCAGCGTACCCAGCGGTATAATAATACCTTCCTCAGAGGGATGTTGCAAGGCTAAAAAATTAATATCATTTGGATCCATGGATGGTGGGGGGGGGGAGCCTACATAACAGCAAAGTTTTATTATTATTTGGCATCCTGTAGGTTAATCTGGCAGGACACAAGAGAGCTGTGAAAATCAGGACACAGCTGCCAGACCCTAAATTTCCTCTTCAAAATAAACACCCACAGCATCCTGTTCTCTGTCTTCCCATCCCACCAGCACCCTGGTGTTAAGTGTCTCCCCCTAGGAAAAGGCCTGAACTGAGCAGCTCCCTTCAGAACGTCTTTAAACGTCAGGTGTCTGTTGTAGGAGGACTGGGTGCATGGCTTTGTTCCTGCATTAAACAACAAAACCCGTCCTCAGCTAGGGTTGGAACTGGGAACCACGCCTGGGTGTTCTCCAGGTTAGTCATTTAGCATTTGCAGCATAGCTTCAACCACACTGTTGGCCACCACTGTTGGAAACCAAATGCGTTACGGAACTTGAAAAGATAGTTCTGCATCTGTAGTTAGAAGATGGGCATTGCTCCCACTTTAGAGTTCAAGTAAAGGCAGATTGTGGGTGATGAATACCGAAGGCCAAGATTGGTAAGACCTGCTTGCTATGACTAACGCCTTGTCTACACTTATCGGGGGTTCGACACGTGGTGATCAATGCATCGGCGGTCGATTTAGTGGGTCTAAGACCCTCTAAATCGACTGCTGATCGCTCTCCTGTCGACTCCGGTACTACACCTGAATGAGAAGTGCAAGGGAGTTGACGGGAGAGCGTTTCCAGTCGACATTGCGTAGTGTGGTTGGATCTAAGTACGTCGACTTCAGCTATGTTATTCACGTAGCTGAAGCTGAATAACTTAGATTGATCTCCCCTCCCACCCCCCCGTAGTGTAGACAAGGCCTTAAAGTGATGAAGGATTGTCTGGAGATCTTACACTTTTGTTTTTGGTATCCTTTGCTTGCACAGCAATTTCCTACTAAGGAAGAGTGGATGGTTGAGACCATCATGGTCTATTGAGGGCTTTGTTTCTAGATTGCTGGTTCAAATCCTGCCTTGCTCAATAACGATTAGAAGTTGTTACATCTGGCAGCTCTGACCAGGATTGGCTTGGCATGCAGATTGCACTACCGTCATGCCAAACAGAAGCAGCTCTTCCGCAACAGAACTGAGAGGAGGCCTGGGGGCAAGGCAAAATTCAACTTGCACCACCCTTATCTCAGCAGTATTTGTTCTGTGATTCAACAGAGGCCATTCCTAAGAATGTTTGCGGGTGAATGTACTGGCTTTGTGCATGCTATACTTGTATATAGATGAGAAGGAAACAGGTGTTTGGTGTTCTAATGTCCCACACAATTATATGCCTAAATATTTTGTGTCTTTTTGTTACACAAAATGGGCTCCGCAATTAGTTGGTTTATACACAAGGGGAGTTAGCATGAACGTTACGCTTGGATACGTAGGTGTTGTCACAATGTCGGGTCGTTCTAGTTTAACGTCATTGTTGTGTGAGGCTCTTTCTGAGGTGTTACAAGTACCACACTGGCTAAGACCCAGGTTCTCCTCATCCTGTGTATGGGGCTGTCTAACTCCAAGCCGTGACCTGCTCCATATCTGGTATTTCACCCGTTTGGCTTAGCCAAGATGTAAACGCAGGCTTTCCACTTGTGAGCTACGTCACCATGGGTTTCCCTGCTGCTATGGTTAATATGCTGAGCAAATGTCTCCCTAGGTTTGGTAGCTTTAGGGGAATGTCTCTCAGAACATCATAGGCTGGGTTTTTTGGTTTTTTTTTGGTCACAATGTATGCTGAAGGCTTTCTGGAAACTCTGGTATCTGTGGCCCAGATCCTCAAAGATATTCGTTGCCTAGCTCCCATTGATTTCAATGAGAATTAGACACCTAAATGCCTTTGGGAATCTGGGCCTGTGTGACCAAGCTTTGGACCTGTGAAAAGCACCAGCAGCAGACATGTGCATGGTGGTGACCTGCCATGTTCTCCAGCAGAGGATGAAGCCGTTTGAGTTCTTTTCATTGGTGATTTGGTTGGGTTCAGACCAATTGCTCAGCTGATTGGTTTGGTGACTTGGCTGCGTTCAGAAGATGTAGTTCTTCATGTACTCTCCCATTGGCATTTGCTCTCTGATGGTTAAGAATAGAGCTGAGCAAACTTGTTGGCAACTTATTCAATTAATTTAGCCCCATGTTCTGTTGGCAAATTATTCACATGCTTTGATTGTTATTAATATGCTCATAATTCAAAGAACATATTCAACCTATCAGGGGTTCCCAAACTGTGGTATGCGTGATCCTGGGGGTACATGAGATATCTCTGCGGGGTACATGGGAGAGATTGTATAATGGTGGATTTTATTTATTAATCACTGTATTTATTGCATTTTCCTAATAGGCTACTCAGATGAAGCTTTAAAACTCTGTGGGAATTTGTTATATAAAGTATAGTAGTTAATTTACTTCAAGATGTACCAATGAGAACACAGATAATGGGCAGCGGGTATCATAGGCTGGGGGAGGCTGTACCTCCCCAAACAGCCTGGCGTGACCCTGCCCATACTCCACCCCAGGTCCCTTCCTGCAGTTCCAGGCGCTCTGCCCTGTCACAGGCTGGCTGGGGCTGGGTTGGCCGGTCTGCTGCGGGGACTCAGGGTGGCTGGCGCTGGGGCCGCACTGCCCGCCCAGCGCTCCGGGGCTGGGGGCGCTGCGACCACACCGCCCGGCCGCTTGGCACTGGGGTGGGGGGCGCGGTGGGGGTACTCTGGGCTCCTGTGGGGGGGGGGGGGTAGAAGGGGAAAGGGAGGGGCAGGACCTCGGGCACAAAAGGAGGGGCCAGAGGCTCACCTCCCCCAACGGCCGGGTCACCAGCCACCCATGTAAACCCTGACATACAAAGCCCTCACCTCCAATCACCGTACAGCATGGATTCAGTTGCCCAGCATCTGTCCAGTGTAACTGAGCTCAGAATTTAGTCAGGGTGTTTTTTTCGGTTGTATTCGTCGCACTGTAACCATATCTGTAAGAGTGAGATATGGACAGATGGCTAAAGACAGGTAGTATTAAGAAGAACAAACACAGTATCAGTGATGAGATGGGTAGGGATACATGGGCAGCTGATTCGATCTGCAAGGGGCTACGCCATAAGAAAAGTTGACCTATAGATTGCTTGTGAACTATATACACCATGGCTAGTGCTTTGAGTGTTTGCCATTTCTATGTCTAATTACGTCCGTGGCCTCCATCTTTTTTGTATCTGAGCACCCCACTACCAAGGAACTTGCCCTCACCTCACGGCCAGGAGGTAGAGAAATATCATCATTATTCATTTCACAGATTGGGGGATCTGAGGCACAGATAGATTTAAGTGACTGGCACAAAGTCACACAGGGAGTCTGTCAGGGGCAGCTCCAGGCACGAGCGCAGCAAGCGCATGCCTGGGGCGGCACGCTGCGGGGGGCAGCGTGCCGGTCGCCGTGAGGGCGGCAGTCAGGCAGCCTTCGGTGACATGCCTGCGGGAGGTCCGCCGGTCCCGCAGTTTCGGCGGCAATTCGGCGGCAGGTACCCCAAAGCCGAGGGACCAGCAGATCACCCGCAGAAACACCGCCGAATCCACATGACCG
Source organism: Chrysemys picta bellii (assembly GCF_011386835.1). Classification (NCBI taxonomy): domain Eukaryota; kingdom Metazoa; phylum Chordata; order Testudines; family Emydidae; genus Chrysemys; species Chrysemys picta. The sequence goes on from NC_088792.1 coordinate 9,065,752, forward strand.
CGGACCGCCCGCAGGCATGCCACCGAAGCCTGCCTGACTGCCGTGCTTGGGGCGGCAAAAAACATAGAGCCACCTCTGGAGTCTGTGGTCATGCCTGCAACTGAATCCAGATCTCTCAAGTTCCTCTCCAGTGCCTAAACCACAAAACCATCCTTCCCCTCATTGGCTGTTACATGCTGTGATTAGTCACATAAGAACATAAGAACGGCTATACTGGGTCAGACCAAAAGGTCCATCCAGCCCAGTATCCTGTCTACCGACATTAGCCAATGCCAGGTGCCCCAGAGGGAGTGAACCTAACAGGTAATGATCAAGGGATCTCTCTCCTGCCGTCCATCACCACCTTCTGACAAACAGGCTAGGGACACCATTCCTTACTCATCCTGGCTAATAGCCATTAATGGACTTAACCTCCATGAATTTATCCAGTTCTCTTTTACATCCTGTTATAGTCCTAGTCTTCACAACCTCCTCAGGCAAGGAGTTCCACAAGTTGACTGTGTGCTGTGTGAAGAAGAACACCTAAGTCACATGGTAACTTTTCCCCTCCCTGACTGGACGACTCTGAAGCCCATGAAAGCACACTCAAGAATGCTACAGACCTTTCAGAGATTGGGAACAATTCCAGCCTGATTATTCATCAAATGCCTATTTGCACAAGCATTTGTGACACTTCCCAAAAGTCATTTTGCAAGCGTTAATTTTGCAGAAAGTAATTTAAATGGGCCATGAACACCATAAACATGATTTCCCTGTTTTATTCAAAGGGATGGTCATGCAACCTTTGTTTCAATATTTGCCCAGCTCTCTCGTTATTTTATTTGTACCACAGTAGCACCAGAGGCTCCCATCACAGCTCAGGGCCGTATTGTGCTAGGTTCTGTACACTCACAACATAAAATAGACAGTCTTGGCCCCAAATTGCTTACAATTCCTACTAGAATGCTAATGGAAACACACTGCTCACGTCCAGAACAAAAGCTAGTTGAAACTGCTTTTCAAAAGCATCCCCTAGGAGACATAAACCAGACTGGATAACCCAGATTCATAGATTTTTAAGGCCAGAAGGAGGATCATTATGTTCATCTACTCTGGCCTCCCGCATGACACAAGTCCTCCAGTTTCTCCCAGTGATTCCTGCGTTCCTCCTACAGCGTCTCTGTTAGAAGAGCATCCGATAAGAATATTGAAATGCTAAACATCACGGAAACCTCCCCACTTTGACATGTCGCCCAAACTTTTCTGGTGGTTGGAAAAAGCTCATTTATTACTTTCCCCTTCTGATTCATTTTCCCGTGCCTCTGAGCTCTGGCGGGGGGGGGAAGAGTGGGAGCCAGGCTGCAGGAGATTTCATGAGAGGGCTTGTTCCCTGGGGATTTCCAGTCTCAATTTGCAGACACAAAGGGTTCTGCTGTTTAGGTAAAGGATGGACAAGCACCCAGCCTGATCTAAACCTGCTGATGCTCCCGCAGCACCCGCCTTTCCCCACTCCCCAGGCTGGGGTTAGGGAATGACAGAAAGGACCTAAATAAAAGGGGTGGTGGTGGCGGTGGCGGGGGGGAAGAATCTGCAGCCATTTAAATGAATTGCACTCAGGTGCAGCCATGGAAAGTCCCAGATTCAGCAGCTCCACTCTGCATGGGGTCAGGATCTGGGGAGCCCGTGCCAGAGGCCTGCATCATCTGCATGCTGCGAAGGCCAGTCCGTCCCCCGCCAAAAGCAGACGTTTGGAGCTGGAATAGGAAGGAACAGAGACAGGGCTGGCTCGATGCTCTGCTACTGAGAACTGGTTATGCTGCCCCGTGGAATGCGGGCACAGGAGTGGCAGGGACTAAAACCCTCAGCTGCGGGAACAGCACCAGCTTTGTTGCCAGCCCACAGCTTGGAACAGAATCTGCCTTCCACCCTAGCCCCCAATGAACACTGCATGCCAAGCCGGGCTACTCGGCCTGGTGCAGGGGGCGCAGCAGCTAGCCCTCTAAATATACAAGGAGCATGAGATTATCCTCTGAGCAGCCAAAGGTCTCTCTCCCTTTCTCTGCCTTGCAACCTGGGTGGGTCCAAACAGGGGGGAGAAAAGAGGAGCAAACTCTAGGTTGGGTCCCAAAAACTGAGCAATCCAATTGCGTCTGAACCTTAAAATTGTGCTTCAAGTGGAGCGGGGAGCCTTCAGCTAACTTTGTGTGAGTGCCTCAGGGTCTCGGAGCAGCCTGCAGCTTTAACCCGACTTTGAAAAGGAGCTGGGCGGTGTCACAAAATCCAGGTTATGACCTGCGACCTCTGGATGAGAAATTGTTACCATTTAGGATGTGTTAGGAGGGCCATCCTTTTCATCAAATGCGTGTTGCTTCTTGCTGCGGGAGGCAATCACACCGGTATATCATTAACTCGCAGAAAAGGAGGCTGTAAAAAGGGCTGATGGGGGACCTTAGCCCGCACCCTGCTGGGGACTGCTCTGAGCACAATATCCCAGCGACCATGAGATTAAGCTAAAGAGAAAAGTGAAAATGCTTTTCACGATTCACACGCCCTTTAGATTGTTTTATTAAACCGTTTGAATAGGGATTTCCCTTTCGGCCGACAACGGGGCCCGGCCAATGCATAGTTCTAGGTTGCTATGACTTAGTTGGTCCTAGCTAATCACTAGTGAGGGCGAATTTCATATAAAATATCTTGGGCCATTGTCAGTCTAATGCAGCGTGACAGTGCTAGCACAAAAGGGGATTCATTCACCCCAGCAGGTAATAAGGACGATTTGCCATACCAACCAGGCAGTGTCGAGGGGGGCTGTCAAAAGCGATCAGGCCCGTTGGATGGAGCCTCACATTCCATTCTCAGGTGGGCTAGGGCGATCCTTTTGTTAGAGGAGGTTGCTCCTGATCACAGAATACATTTTTTCCCCCCAGCTATCCCATTGACCAGCGGAACTGGTGTTCATAATGCTTTTAAGGGCAAAAGGGACCATTATGATCATCTAGTCTGACCTCCTGCATCCCACAGGCCAGAGAGAGTTTCACCCAGTGATTCCTGCAGCCCCTTTTCGCCTTCCAAGCCCTCTTTAATTAAAGATTCTTGTCTTGTCACAATGGACATACTGTATCTCTGCTAATCGCAGTTACAAACATATGCACACAACCCCTTTCTCTAAAACATTCCAGGGACATTGAATCATTGGGTAAAGCAGGAGTTAAATAACTGGTGGAGTTTGGGGGTAGGCAAATTGTGCATGGCGATATAAACAAGATTCACGAGGTTTTAAATAATAGATTTAAGGGGGTTAGATTAAAAGGGTTTCATACAAGACGATGGGGGGGTGTATGGGGATAGATAGATAGATAGATAGATAGATAGATAGATAGATAGATAGATAGATAGATAGATAGATAGATTTTTTTCCTCTGTAGGAACAATATAGTAACATATACCCAGCCCCCTTCTACTGGTCTACCTCCATCCAGTGGGTCAGGTTACCTATGTTTATCGCAGGTTATTTTGACAGCAGGTAATTAGCTAGAGCATTCCAGGTCTTGACCCATCATTTTCGCATGAGAGCAAATTGTTTTGATTTTTGGAGGTGCTGTTCAGCCACTGCTCCTGTCAATTGCAGCCAGACTTGTGAGCGCTCACAGTGTCTGAAAATGAGGACGTACCTGCTTTAATGCAACAAACATTCTGACTCATAGACTTTAAGGTCAGAAGGGACCATTATGATCATCTAGTCTGACCTCCCGCATGATGCAGGCCACATAAGCCGACCCACCCACTCCTGGAAGAATTCTCTCCCTTGACTCAGCTGTTGAAGTCCCCAAATCGTGATTTAAAGACTTCAAGTCGCAGAGACTCCTCCAGCAAGCGACCCCTGCCCCATGCTGCGGAGGAAGGCGAAAAACCTCCAGGGCCTCTGCCAATCTACCCTGGAGGAAAATTCCTTCCTGACCCCAAATATGGCAATCAGCTGAACCCCGAGCATGCGGGCAAGACTCCCTAATGCCAGACTGGAATTTACAATACGTCTCCTGCGTGCAATAAAACAAACCAACCCAGAGACCTTTTAGAAGAACTTGGCCTACAGGGTCTCATAAAGCCACCTTAATCCAACCGCTGTCAATCCAATACTCTCTCTTATCTGGATCGTCTTCGTCTTCCCTGGCGGGAATTGCTCGCTTCATAAATGTGCTCCAATCACCTGTTTATCTGATCAAATGTCTTTTGATGCCCTTTCACCGTCACAGGGCTGTGTTGGTACTAGCACACTGGTTCAGAAAGAACAAGAACCTCGTCCAACACTCAGACGGCGCCCAAACCCAACCTTGCTGTTAAAATATGAAAAAGCCTGGTTAGCTTGTCATTGTTATTCTCATGAACCTTCGCACTTTGGGGCCTGATTTTTAAAGGGTAAAAATCCTTAAGCTGGATGCTGTAAAAGTGTAGTGTGGAATCAGCTGCCGACTTTGGGCACACAGTTGACACTTCCGTGTTTGCAAATTAGGGCACCGATCCTGCCAGTGGGCCCACCCACGCAGAGCCCCATGCCAGCATACGATTGGAAGACCAGGGCTTAACTGTGCAAGTGCATGCAGCCCTTTTGCCATTCGGGCTGTTTCTCTTTCCCCCTTCCTTAGCTCCCACAATGAATACACTTGTGAGTCCACTGATCAATATCCCAGACAACATTTGGTGCCTCAGAGAGACGCATTCACCAGACAAGCCAAGCACCGGGGCTTGAATGAGCATTCCAGTGAGTAGGCATGAAACATAACGTGCAATCTTCATGGAGGGATCCCTGCACCCATATGGAGACCTGTGAGCTTTGATGGGACTCCAGATGGGTGTACGGGTCTGCTTGAACTTTCAAGATTGAGACCTTAGGGTTTGGGCTTTTAGGTATTTAGGGACATCAGTGGGACATAGGCCCCTAAATATCTTTGCAGATCTGCCCCTTAGTAACTAAGGGCTAGATACTCATCCCTTATGGTCAGTAGTAGCTTACTCCAGTACTACTGCTATCGAAACCGGTGCGACTACTCCAGGAGGACAGTGCTATGCAACTTGAGTAAAGGTATCAGAACGCAGCTCGAAAATGCAGTTTTCAATGAGGTTTTGGGGAATCTGAGGCCAAGTTTTGCTCCGACTGAAGCTAATGGGAGTTTGGCCGTTGACTTTGGTGGCCACGGGATTTGGTTGTTCACTAGCACCCACTGGCTTTCTTATTGAATCTAAAAAAGGGGCACCTTCCCGTTTTGATGTCTGAGTATCGCTGTGTCTATCACCGTGTGTATGCTAGTAATAGCCCCAATGCTAAGAGTTGGGCATGTAACAGCCTGATTCAGTTTTACACTAAGGTCATTTTTCTATCACTCCGGCAGGATAAAGGGAAGCACAGTGTGGTGTAAAGTGGCCTTAGTGTAAACGTGAATCGGGCCTGGGAGTGGTGTCACAGCTTGACACCGGAGCAAAAGTTTGGACGGTGCAAATAGGTTTAATAGGAAATCATTTCCTGTTAGGAAATGGAAATCCAGGTAGGTAAGGAACAGCTCGAGTTTCAGAGGTAAATGAGCAGCACTAAGTGATCTGAAAACACAATCAAGCCAGAGCCTCGGCTGTGAGGAACTGAGGTGGCCCATGCTTTGTACGGAGGGTTTTTTTTAAGATCTGCATTGACATCCCTAGAGGCTCCAGTCTTTCCATTTATCCACAGACCAGCCACGCTCAGACTGCAGCAGTACAACCTTCCTCACCTCCACGCTGACCTCTAGGCATGAGAAAAGAGTTCAGTCTCCGTGGGCTGTTCGGTCAGGGGCCTCTCAGCTGAGTCTGCCAACGAGTGGGCCCATAGATGCTAAGCGGGGAGGGGACGCAGAGCCCTTAATGGAAGTCAGGAGCCCTGACTCCTGGTTAGGGGCTCTATCCATTAGCCCAAATGCCTCCCTTTGTCTGACAGTGATCAAATTGAGGGATGTAGCTCAGAGACTAGGACACGTTTTCCCTGGGGGAAGGGAGGATGGAGAAGAAATGTTAAAAGGAATTATGATTACACAAAAACAGATAGCTTGGCAATCAGAGCGATTAAATATTGGCAAGCCATCAAGCTCAGATGGATAACATCCCAGAAAGCTGAAACAGACAGGGAAGCCCTTGGCATGCATCTACTGACAGCTCCACACGCACGGGAGGCGTGCCCACAGGCTGAAGGGTAGGGAAAAAGCTGTTCCCACCCTAAAGGTGGAAGATCCAGAAGGTGTCACAGCTGCGGTGAGCCTGACTTTGCTGATGGGGAAAATATTGGAAACGTTGGAAACCAAATATTGGCTTTTAGCAGCCTCCGAGATGAGTGTCTGTTTCATCATGTCCCATTTAATTGTAGCAACAAAGGAGCCCACCTCCAGGTAAACCAACCTAAAGTATTTTCCTCAAGCTGGGTGTAACTCCACTCAGTTCATTTCTCCCCCTATTAATCCATCCCACGCCCAGTGTATCTGACCAGTAATCTATTAGGGTAATTATAGGCCACCCATCACCATAATATCTATGAGCTTTGTACAGCAGAGATTACTTCAACCATCCTTTTGGAACACGGACCTAGAGATAGCAGGAAAGTGAGCAAGTAATTCATTGTCTCTAAGCATAAGGCATTAGACTCCTTATCTCCCTTCCTACTTACTTTCCACAGCTGACTTTTAGAGGTACAGTCCTTCCCCCCTCTCTCCATCCTCCCTGCAGTTAGGGAGGAGGAATTGAAGTCAATAGAGTTGCATCAGGGATGTATTTGGTCCAAGGGTTACAGTAAAGGCTGTGAAGTCTGTGGGTTTCTGGCTGAGTCTCCTTAGCCCAAATGCCTGAAATCAAGACAACATGATTCATTGGTATTTAGAAAACAAGCTTTTGACTGCTTGCCCAAGAAGGGGTTGCCGGGGGAAAAGCTATTGAGGTAGTTTAGACCCCTCAGATATTTGCCTGTGATCCTGTTCAGACTAAGAAAAATGTAAGTGACTTCACTGGTCCCCATTCCTTACTCACTCACACTGGTGTAAATCAGGATTGAAGCCCCTGAAGCCATTGATCCTAGTAAGGCTTGGTCTACACTACCCCCCCTAATTCGAACTAAGGTACGCAACTTCAGCTACGTGAATAACGTAGCTGAAGTTCGAAGTACCTTATTTCGAATTAGTTCAAACTTACCTTGGTCCACACTCGGCAGGCAGGCTCCCCCGTCGACTCCGCGGTACTCCTCTCGGCGAGCTGGAGTACCGCAGTCGACGGCGAGCACTTCCGGGTTCGACTTATCGCGTCCAGACTAGACGCGATAAGTCGAACCCAGAAGTTCGATTTCCAGCCGTCGAACTTGCCGGTAAGTGTAGCCAAGGCCTAAGGCTTTGACAATCCCACACGGCATGCTCACAAGCAAAGCAGGGTCTAGGTGACATCACTATGTGGCGGGTGCCAAACTGGTTGAACGAGTGTACTCCAAGAGTTAATATCAATGTGATAATATCTGTGAAAACGAGAGGGCATATCTAGTGGTGTCCCACAGGGCTCAGTCCTGGGTTCAGTACTATTCAATATTTACATTAATGACTTGGATAATGGAGTGGAGAGTATGTTTATACAATCTGCAGATGACACCAGGCTGGGAGGGGTTGCAAGCACTTTGGAGGACAGGATTAGAATTCAAAACGACCTTGACAAATTGGACAATTGGTCCACAATCAACAAGGTGAAATTCAGTAAGGACAAGTGCAAAGTACTTGACTTAGGAAGGAAAAATCAAATGAATAACTACAAAATGGGGACCCCCTGTCTAGGTGATAGGATCGCTGAAGAGGACCTGGGGGTTATAATGGATCACAAATGGAACATGAGTCAACAATGTGATGCAGTTTTAAAAAGGCTGATATTCAGAGGTGTGTTAACAAGAGAGTCTTACATAAGATCTGGGCGGTAATTGTCTGGCTCTACTCAGCACTGGTGAGGCCTCAGCTGGAGTACCATGTCCAGTACTGGACACCACACTTTAGGAAGGATGTGGACACGCTGGAAAGAGTTCAGAGGAGAACAACAAAATGATAAAAGGTTTAGAAAACCTGACCTATGAGGAAGGGCTAAAAATCCTGGGCATGTTTAGTCTTGGGAAAAGAAGACTGAGCAAAGACCTAATAACAGTCTCCAAATATTTTAAGGGCTGTTATAAAGAGGACTGTGATGAATTGTTCTCCATATCCACTGAAGGTGGGACATGAAGTAATGGGCTTAATCTGCAGCAAGGGAGATGTAGGTTATATATCAGGAAAAACTTTCTAACTATAAGGTTAGTTACGCTCTGAAATAGGCTTCCAACGGAGGTTGTCGCATCCCCGTCATCGGAGGTTTTTAAGAACAGATTGGATAAACACCTGGCAGGGATGGTCTAGGTTTACTTGATCTTTGGGGTATGAACTTGCTGATTTCTTGAGGTCCCTTCCAGTTCTACCTTTCTATGATTCATGAAGCAAATCGTGTTGCACTAGTGTAAAAATAATGTCAGTAGAAAATCAAGGTGACACATTCTACTGTAGACCTATGTATTTGGAGGGTGACAGAAGGCTCAGAGCCCAACAACTGCAATATCCTGTTGCCTGCAACTACAGAAAAGAAACCTGGGCGAGTCACTTACCTCCCCTGCCTCAGTTTCTCCATTCATAAAACTGCACAAACCTTGCATGTAATGGCACATTTTAAAAATTCCCCACAGATCTATTAGAATAACATTTGTTATAAGGAGAGCTGGAAGGAAAATGTTTTTCTCATCCTGTGAAAAATGTCAAGATTTCAATAATTATTCACATCCTGCATCAAGCTGAGAAGTCAAAATTTCAAAAAATGTTGTGAACTGAAAATCCAGAAAAGAATTTGGTTCAGGGCAATGGAAACATTTTGTTTTGAATTTTAAGCTTTTTTTTTTTAAAACATTTGGAGTATAATTAGCTTAAATTCAAAAGTCTTTGGAACTGGAAAACGGAAACTGTTTGTTTAGACATTGTTAAAACGGGATGTTTTGATCATTTAAAAACTTTTTTTTTAACCAAACGTTTTTCAAGTCAAGAAATTCATTGACTGTGCCAGTTTCCTGTGAACAGTTTCACTGTCGATGAATGGGCCTTTTTCTACCCAAAAAAGCTGTGTCAGAAAATTCCCAACCAGTGCTCCCTATAACCACATCAAACTATTGCTCCATCTAAAGGTATGTCTACACTGCCCACGTTACAGCGCGGCCGCGGAAGCTAAGTCCCCACTGGCTGACACCAGACGCTTGAGAGGAAGAAGAGATGCATACAGGGTTCCTAGCTAGTGATACCATGCTGTACTTGGGAAAGAAGGAGGGAATTTCTATTCTGAGAGCCCTACAGCGATCAGCTTACACCCTGGAGCGTTGATTATCCTTATCAGCTTGCATAACTACAAACAGGGACGAACTGGTTGTGTCACAGGTCAGGACACTGTGCTATGCTCATAAACCACAGCAGCTTAGGAGAGATTCTCACACATGCATCCCTCAGTCTGCTCCCTTGTGTAGATCCTTCCATCCAAACACTCTCCTCTACATCCCTGGTAGATGGTCAGTATTTGTGTTCGGCGCAATTACAAATGACAGGCTATTTCCTAGTAAAAATATTGACCATTTTCAGGATGCTTGAGCATTATGGATCATGGGACAAGTCCATCTGGCTACGAATGTTGTCGGTGCATAAGAAATCATCTAATCAAAGCCCTTCTAAAAATCTACCCACTATGAGTCACTTGATAACTCCCTGCAGCAGAGTTCCAGAGCCTGTCTATACCCTGCCTAAAGGAGGCCCGTGTTTCCCTGTATCAATTCCAAATTGACTGGCCGTTAGTGGAACCCAGTTACTGAATTGTCAGCATTTGTGTTCGATGATCCCTAGATTTTTCTGACCCTTGAACAAAAAAACCCTCATGTCAGTCTCAAACTTGGCAAGCTTTTCAGAGTATGTGAGCTGGGGTGAGAGGGAAAGTGGATTCCCCAGCAGGAAATCAAGAACCCCACGGCAGATGGAGTGGTTTCAATCATTTGTTGGCAATCCTGTTATTTAAGGGCTAGGACTCAGGATTCTATACTCATCTCTGCCACTCGTCAACTGTGAGACCTTCAGCAAATCACCTCAACTCCATAGACCGCTGCTTCTCCTCCTCCCCTCCCTCACCCTCACCCTCTGCCCCCGTTTGTCTCATCTGTTTTAACTGCAAGCTCTGGGGCAGGGACTGTCTCTCACTATGTGTTTGTACAGTGCCTAGCACTATAGACGGCGGGTATAGGGTTGCCAATTTTGGTTGGACATATTCCTGGAGATTTAATCACATGACATAATCTTTAATTCAAGATTAATCTTTAATTGCTGGAGACTCCAGGCCAATCCTGGAGGGTTGGCAACCCTAGGCAGCTAGCATAGGCCGGGGAAGGCTGTGCCTCCCCAAACAGTCTGGCGTGGCCCCGCCCATGCTCCACTCCCAGCCCCCCTCCTGCCTGCTTCCAGTTCCTTCCTGCTCTTCGGCGGCCAGCCAAGAGGATGGGGCAGGCAGGCTAGGTCTGGTGAACACAAAGCCCAGCACCACCCATCCAACCAGTGTTGGGATCACTGGGACCACGTCGCCCGCCCAGGCTGGGGGTGCTCCAGCAGCGTCGCTCACTCAGTGCTCCACGGTGCTCTGGCCACCCCACCCACCACAGCATGCTGGGGCTGGGGGTACGCAGGGGAGCCAGTGGCCGTGGGGGGTGGGGTGCTCCAGGCTCTGGAGGGGGAAAGGTATGGAAGAGGAGGGGCGGGGCCTCGGGCAGAGGGGAAGGGGCCGTGGGCTAGCCTCCCCCAACGGCGCATTCACCTGCCACCCATGCCTAGCACAATGAAGTACCAATCTTGTTTCATGCTACAGATAAATAACAAGAATGTGAATATATTCAACGGTCCCTCCATTTGAAACAGCATTCGTGGAGCCTATTGATTTGAACTGGTCCACGGAGTTATTTTGATGGCAGGGGACTATGTTTTTTTTTAAAAGAAGAGGGCTTCCTTTTATACTGTGAAACAGTTTCCGACAGGAGGGGTTGAAAGCCCCATCACGTGGGTCATTTCCAACTAAATTCGGACACTACCTTGTACAGTTGTATAGGCTTGCCAACAGCCAGAATTTGACCGAAGTATTACAGCCCTCGGGAGACTCACTGATGGTATGCCACAGGCAGAGAACAGGAGGGACTGGTGCACGGTGCACCAATCATTCTGTTTCATTTTGTGTCTGTCCATTCCTCAGTGACTTTTCCCGCTTAAAATCCCCTAAGCAGGTGCAGCATTCGAGATGCACTAAGCAGCAGGATTTAAGCCTCCAACCTCCAGCAGTGACCTCTATCACTCAAGCGAAGCTACCAAGGGCTAGATTCACAAAGGGTGCTTAGGGTGCTGCAACAGCTAACGCCTAGGGGCCCTGCCTCCAGTCAAATTCACAGCCCCGAGTTAGCCCCCCTGTGCATTGTATGGGGAGAGTTAGGCACCTCACGAAGGGATTCTCAGAAGCCAGCATGCTGAGTGGGGAGCCCCCTAAACTAGCCTGGAGTGAAATGCAAGAGGAAAGGGGTAGGGCCGAGGACCCAGATCCTCAAAGGGACCTAACGCCTATTGATCTGGAGCTTAGGCACCTGACTGAGGAAGATGACTGTCCCCGTCTTGGATTCTCAGCCAGGACCCCTGTCCTGGGGTTAGGTGCCTACGACAGATCAGCCTTTACCCATGTAAAACTGGGGGGTAAGGGCAAGACCCCCCCCATCCCCAGTGGTTAGGACATGCAACTGGGATGCTGGGGCCCTGTTTTCAAATTCCTCACTCTGCCTGCCTTGGAGCTGGGACTGGAAACCAGGCCTCCCACCACCGTGCCCTAACCACCCGGCTATTCCAGGCTCAGGGGTTTGCAGTATCTCCTGATGCAGCTGTTCTACTTTTTGCATAATTAATTAGCTATTCAATGAAGCAGGGATGTGAACGTAACTCTCCGAACTCCCTGGTGAAGGAGCAAACCACTGAGTCAGTCTCTTGCTCTTGCTCATGCAATTAATATTTAATTGTTAACATTGAGGCTACTTAATCTTTAGACCCGCTTACCAAGGGTTGTGGTGGATTCCCTTTTATTGAAGTCCTTAAACAAGGGGAGGGGGTAAAATTTCCAATAATGCTTCAGTCACTTAGGAACCTCAGTCCCCTCTCATTGGAAGTCAAGGAGAGTAAGGTGCCCAAGTCACTTGGGCTATTAAAATATATGACAGAAATTAAATATTATAAATCTCCTTTTAATGAGACCCTTGACTGCTCCATGGGTCGCTTTTCAATGGGATATAATATTGTCTGTAGCCAACTGGCTACTTGGTTGTATGTGTAAGAGAGACACTATTACCACTGCCCTCTACTGAGTGGAATCAATACTGATCTACTGTGTGTCATAGGCCTTTTATTGTGAAAGCTGAAAGAGTTTAAGGCAGGATAATGTTTTCTGCCCTCACTATTGCTGTGATGTTCAGAGCATCTACAGCACAAAGCACAGTGACAATTTGAAATTCCTAGTAGGCCACTACAATATACTTCTCATTAACTTACTCTCACCAACCTTAGCCCAGAAGTATCCTATCCCCATGTCAGTTTCTCTCACATTCCCTTTTTCAAGAATTATTCAGGGCTTGTCTACACTACCCGCCGGATCGGTGGGCAGCGATCGATCCAGCAGGAGTTGATTTATCGCGTCTAGTTTAGACACAATAAATCGACCCCCGAGCACTCTCCCGTCGACTCCGGTACTCCACCGGAGTGAGAGGCTCAGGCGGAGTTGACAGGGGAGCGTCAGCAGTCGACTCACCAGGGTGAAGTCACTGCAGTGAGTAGATCTAAGTACGTCGACTTCATCTATGTTATTCATGTAGCTGAAGTTGTGTAACTTAGATCGATCCCCCCCCTCCCAGTATAGACCAGGTCTCAGATCTCATGTTCACGTCAAGTTACTCCTCATCTCTTTCTTTTTAAAGAGACTAGATAACTTTACTATTATTCCTCCGGTTTTACCATCGCACCACTCAACACTGAGCTGTAACGATACTTTGCATCTTCCATCCAAGGCACTCTCCAAACATCAACAAATTTAGCCTTGCAAACTCCCTGGGAGATAAGTATGATTGTCTGCTGTGTTCCAGATAAGGAAGCTGAGGGACAGAGAGAGATTAGGTGACTTGCTCAAGGTCACATAGGAAGTCTGCATAAGAACTGGAAATAAAACCTCAGGTCTCCTGACTCCTAGTCTTCCTTAATTCTCCTTGCTGATAGTATCATTTTCCCCCTCTGTCCATATGTCTCTGGCTGGATCAGAAATGTCCTGCATGGAGTGTGCAGATGGGAAGTTCTGCAGGATAGAATCTCAAGATACTATGGGCAAGAATTTCAAAAGTGGCCAGTGATTTCGAGTGCCTACATCTTAGAGGCCCAGTTTCAGACATCTTTGAGACCCCTGACGTTCAGAAAGTGCTGAGCGCCTACCCTCTGAGACTCAGCTCCCTTCGAATGGTCTAAAATTAGGCACTTAAAAGATTGCAGCAGACAAAATTACTAAGTCACTTTTGAAAATCTCAGCCAGCATTGTGAGCAATATGAGATTTTAATGTGCCGAAGCCAGAGACTCAGTGACCTGCTGCTGCAGGGATAAACAGTAGTTAAAATGCTCTTAAGCCTACATCCCCATTAACCTTCTCCTACCAGCTGACTTTCCAGAAGCCCTCTTCAAGTTGTAACGAGCTGCCTGTCTCCTGCTACCAGAACCACCCAGAGAGGAATGAGGCTGGCTGACAAATGCATTGCACTCTCCTCTTATCTTTACTAAGTTTCTTGCATTTTTATATGGCACCTTAATAACCCCTCATTTCCATTACAAGTGCATGCTTTCCTTCTGCTTATCTGTATCTCTATGCACTCTTTCTCCATTCCTGCAGCCACACCGCCTGGGGCTATGACCTGGTGAGCTCTCCAAAGCTCAACGGGGTCAGGTCTGCTTAGTAATTGGATGAAGGTCCTCAGACGGAATATGTTGCAGGAAGTGATTCACTAGATGGCACTTTTCTATCTGCATCAATATTGAGCCCAATGTCCCAGCCTAAAGTTAGGGGTGAGAGATGAGATGCAAATCCAATGCCTCAATCGCACGTGGTCATTAAAAGATCCACTGGCATTATCTCAAGGGTAGGATTGTTGACCTCAGTGCTCTGGGCCAGATTTCAACTACATTCTGCCTGACTCAATTCCCCACGTAGTTACAATTGGTTACAGTGCTGTTCACTTCCTGTTGCATGCAGTTAAACAGCTGCTGTGTTCCACCCTAGAGGCAGCTGCATTTCACGGGCAGTTGAGCAACCCCTACATGTACGGTCTGTAAAGTGCTCTGGGATCTTTCCATATGAGAAGTGCTATATAAAATCTGAAGTTATTGTTAAGGAAAAGAATAAAAAATATCTCCAGAGCTGAAGAGTTTCTGTACATGTGTAACCTACGCACATGTGGGCATGGTGCTGTGGCACCAAGACCACTTACAGATTAATGAGTCTTAGCTAAGGCCCATGTGGCATTTAACTCCAGGGGTCCCAGGTTTGATCCTGCCCACCGATGACCGGGGTCTGTCGGTGTTACACATACTTGAATAAAAGTATCATCTCCCTTACTTGTATGCACTGAGTGACTTACTAACCTTTATAAGCATGCTGAAGTTGTGCTCCAGGACATTGCTCATGTCTTTTGCTTGTAATTTCCTGCATGCTGTTTTATTTGTATATTGTTGAATTTGGTAGCCTTCCCAAAGAGAAGAGCCAATGCACAGGTTCTGGCTCAAGTATTCAAGCTAGTCAGGACCTCTCCGTTAACACGCAATATTGGTTTCTGTCCTGAGAACATGTTAGGGTTTTGACTTGGCTTGTTAAATACTCTCCATATTACTAAGTGCAAATAACTGATTGAGCAGCCAGACGTTAAAGCCATATGTTCCCGTTCATAGTAATCAAAATGGACTAAGGTCCACGAAATCTGGTTAAAAAAACAACAACCGACGAGTAAAGTTATCGAGCCAGATCATCAGCTGGTGTAAACATGGCATAGAGCCGTTGAAGTCAATGGATCTACACCAATTTAAACCAGCTGAAAATCTGCCTCTATGGCTATATTTGTATTACAGCATGATCCTGGTTATCCAAACAACATGGCTGACACCAAATTTGTTTGGATAAGTGGGATTGCATAGACAAGGAGTTAGCTTGTTAGGGAGATTTGTAAAGGGTCTCCAGGAGGCTGGATTATCGTGACTGATCTGTGTTTTCCCGACAGTTATAGCTAGAGCCAGTTGGAATCTTTTCGATTAAATGTTTTTTGTCAAAAAATGCTGTTCCCTTGGGTTTCATGGAGACGTATCGATTTTGATGGGAAGGTTTCTGAGGTCTAGGGTGGGCTCTCTGGTCGCTTCCAAAGAGAGAAAAAGACCCGAATTGGAAACCTGAACTTTCTGATCCAAAGCTGGATGTTTCAACACTATTCCATTTCACAAAGACATTTGAAAAGTTTTGTATCCTTCCAGTGTGGAATGAAAGCAAAATGTGAAAGCTGTCATGTAATGGAATTGTTCTCCAGCCACTCTAGTTATGGGTCAAGTGCAAAAAGGAAGGTCTTCCCAGAGACTTAGCTACTGAACCTCGTGATCACAACCCCTTTCAGTTGACCCAGCCAAAGGCTAAAATGTTGCCACCAACATTTCCAGCTGAAAAGCCAGTCATGAAAACAATCCTTTTAGGCAGCTCAGGGACCTGGCACTGAATTGGGCAAATAGACAAACCTTCAAGTTCACATAAGTATGAGGAATAAACAGGAAGAACTGGGAGTATTAATACATATGCTCAAGTATGATTTACTTGGCATCACAGACATGGTGGGATAAGTCTCATGACTGGACTGTTGGTACACAGGGGTATAGCTTGTTCAGGAAGGACAAGCAGGATAAAAAGTGATGAGGTGTTGCGTTGTACATCAAGAATATATACACTTGTTCTGAGGTCCAGAAGGAGGTGAGGGGCACACCAGTTGAAATTCTCTGGGTAAAGATAAAAGGAGTAAAGAATAGGGGTGATGTCAGGGTAGGGATCTACTAGAGACCACCAATCAGGAAGAGGAGGTGGATGAGGCATTTCTAGAACACATAACAGAAATATCCAAAACACAAGACCTGGTAATAATGGATGACTTTAGCTACCCAATCATCTGTTAGAAAAGTAATATGGCAAAACACAAAATGTCCAGTATAGTCTTAGAATGTATTAAGGAAAAATGTGTGTTTCAGAAAACAGAGGACGTTATAAGAGGAACAGTTATTTTAGACTTGATTCTGATCAATAGGGAGGAATTGGTAGCAAATCTGAAGGTGGAAGGCAATTTGAGTGAAAGTGATAGATTTCATGATTCTAAGGAAAGGCGGGAGTGAGAGCAGCAGAATAAGGACAATGGACTTCAAAAAAGCAGATCTCAACAAATACAGAGAACTGGTAGGTAAGGTCCCATGGGAAGAAAATCTAAGGGAAAAAGTTGTTCAGGAAAGCTGTCAGTTTCTCAAGGAGGCAGTTTTGAAGGTACAACTGCAAACTATTCTGGTGCGATAGAAAGATAGGAAGCACAGTAAGAGGGCAATATGGCTCCATCTGGAACTCTTGAATGACCTCAAAATCAAAAAGGAATACTACAGAAAGTGGAAACATAGATGAATTGCTAAGGATGAGTACAAAAGAATGGGACAACCATGTAGTGACAAAATCAGATAGGCCAAGACACAAAATAAGTTACATCTAGCAAGGGACATAAAGGCAACAAGAAGAGGTTATTTAAATATATTAGGAGCAAGAAAAAAACTAAGAAAATGTAGGTCCTCTCCTTAGCAGAGAAGGAGAGTTATTATGGATGACATTAAGAAGGCTAATGAGTTGAATGCCTATTTTGCTACAAGTTTCATGAAAAACGTTAATGATGTTCAGATACTCAACACAATTAGAATTAACAACAAAGGGGAAGGAATGCAAGCCAAAAGAGGGAAAGAACAGGTTAAAGAATATTTAGTTAAGTTAGATATATTCAAGTTGAAGGACAGGATTAGAATTTAAAATGACCTTGACAATGCAGAGAATTGGTCTGAATTCAACAGATGAAATTCAATAAAGACAAATGCAAAGTACTTCACTTAGGAAGGAAAACTCAAATGCAGAGTGCAAAGTACTTCACTTGGGAAGGAAAACGCAAATGCAAAACTACAGATTGAGCAATAAATGGCTAGTTGGTAGTACTGCTGAAAAAGATCTGGGGGTTATAGTGGATCACAAATTGAATGAGAGTGAACAATGTGATGCATCTGCAAAAAGAAAGGCTAATATCATTCTGGGGCGTATTAACAAGAGTGTCGTACATAAGACATGGGAAGTAATTGTCCGGCTGTACTTGGCACTGGTGAGGCTTCAAATGGAGCACAGTGTCCACTTCTGGGTGTCATACTTTAGGGAAGATGCAGAGAAATTGTTGAGAATCCAGAGAAGAGCAACTAAATTGATCAAAGATTTAGAAAACCTGACCTCTGAGGAAAGGTTAAAAAATTGGGCATGTTCAGTCTTGAGAAAAGAAGACTGAGGGGCAACCTGATAACAGTCTTCAGCTATGGTACGAGCTGTTATAAAGAGGACTGTGATCAGTTGTTCTCCAAGTCCACTGAAGGTGGGACATGAAGTAATGGGCTTAATCTGCAGCAAGGAAGATTTAGGTTAGATACTAGGAAAAACTTTCTAACTATAAGGGTAGTTAAACTCTGAAATAGGCTTCTAAGAGAGGTTGTGGAATCCCCGTCACTGGAGGTTTTAAAGAACAGGTTGGACAAACATCTGTCAGCGATGGTCTAGAAATACTCAGCCCTGCCTCAGCAGAGGGGGCTGGACTTGGTGACTTCTCGAGGTCTCTTCCAGCCCTACATTTCTGTGATTCTATAAGACGCAGTGTATTGGACGCAGCATCCGTGGGAGCTGATCGGGTAGCAGAAAGAGTGTGTTTCAAGGCAAGATGAAGAGGATGACACTTGGTATGCATGGTGAGGGAAGCGGACTGCTGGAATAGCAGGCAGTCCTGGTGTTTTCCCAGCTGCCAACCATCAGCAGTCCTCAGCATGATATGGAACCAGCCGCGCCATTTGCAGAGCCCTGAAAAGTCTGGGCTAGTCACAGGGCTCTGAAAAGTGTATGGTTTATCTGGCCTTGGTTCCATTGCCAGAGAGTGGAGTCTGGCAGCAAAGAGAGGTCTCCCCTTCCCCAGGGGTGATTGGGGCCCAGTCTACTGGAACTAAAGGCTGGTCTACACTGGGGGCAGCGGGGATCGATCTAAGAGACGCAACTTCAGCTACTCTATTCACGTAGCTGAAGTTGAAGTATCTTAGTTCGACTTACCTGGCCATCCTCATGGCGGCAAGTCGACCACCACGGCTCCCCCGTCGACGCCGCTTACTCCTCCTGCCGAGGTGGAGTATGGGCATTGATTTGGGGATCGATTTATCGCGTCTAGATGAGACGCGATAAATCAATCACCGATAGATCGATTACTACCCGCCGATCTGGCGGGTAGTGTAGACGTGGCCTCAGAGTGCCCCATTTGGCCATTTGCTAGGGCCTGATCCAAAGTCCATTGGATGGAGACTTTCCACTGACTTCAGTGGGTGTTGAATCAGGTCCTGCCCTGATTCATTGTGTCTTCCAGTGCTGGAAATGGCCCTGCCTGGAAATGGGATTCTTAAGCCAGGAGGTGGGTTTCCTAGCCTGCTGCTGTGTTCTTCAGAGGAGGTGCTCATGTCATTCCGTTGGGAAGGGTCACTCATATTCACCACTCAGTAACAGATCCCTGCATCCTTCCCTCTTCCACAGCTACCAGGGAGTCGGCCTTTGTCCACGCCATCGCCTCCGCGGGTGTTGCTTTTGCGGTGACCAGATCCTGCGCCGAGGGCTCAGCCACCATCTGCGGCTGCGATACCCGCCACAAGGGGCCCCCCGGGGAAGGCTGGAAATGGGGAGGCTGCAGTGAGGACGTGGAGTTTGGGACCATGGTGTCTCGAGAGTTCGCGGACGCCCGGGAGAACAGGCCAGATGCTCGGTCAGCCATGAACAGGCACAACAACGAAGCTGGGAGAACAGTAAGGCCATGCGGTTTCATTTTATTGAACCCCTAAAAACATTTCCTTCCACCCCCAAAAATCCTAGGTGAACAGCAAGAAGAACCTCAGGTGAACTGGGTTCAACATTGTAGCCCCCTACTTCCCAGTGTGTGTTATAGATTCCCCTCTGTGCCCGATCCACAGAGGATGAGAGTCTGCTATAGCTGCCAGCTATGGGTCTTAGGCCTAGATCCTCAAAGGCATTTAGATGCCTAACTCCCATTGAGGGCATGCCTTTGAGGATTTGGGCCTTAGCCTGTTAGTTCAAGCCATGGAAGCTCATGTGCTCAGCTCTGAAGATCTTAGGTTCAGTACAAATGAAAACTAAGAGGATGGTCATCCCATGCAGACTTCCCTGTGCTCACAGCCTGGTTTCTGTGCCTCTTCAGGCCTAGCAGGTGCCTAAAATAGTCCCACATTTACTCTCAGTGCCTGGGGTTAGCACCAACCTGCCATGGGGAAAAGGGCTTGCTGTCAACTGAGCAATTTCAGGACAAGGCTTCAGCCTGTCCACCCAGCACAGCTGCTTCCTAGCACCACCAGGAAACTTTCTTGGCTTGGAGCTAACTTCTACAATCCTCACCCCACTATATGCCTCACAAAAGTTGCTTCCTGTTCTCTCCCCCCTACAGAGAGCTCCTGGTTTCTCCTGTATAGGGACCAAACTTCATTAAATCATAGAATCAAAATACCTTAACCTGATCCTACTCCCTTATTAAGTTACAGAGGGTCCTGTGGCACCTTTGAGACTTTGAGTCTCAAAGGTGCCACAGGACCCTCTGTTGCTTTTTACAGATTCAGACTAACACGGCTACCCCTCTGATACTTGACACCTTATTAAGTTGTTATTCACAATGGGGGAAGGAATGGGGCCTGTTCACTTCCATAGAAACATGACTACAAAGTACTCACTCCTCCAATATAGAGTTCCACTACTGTATGTAACCACAATCCAGAACAGGCCAAAACCTCAGAGCGAGATCCTTAACTGATGGAGATGGGTGAAGCTCCATTGAAGCCAATGGAGTTATTCCAGTCTACACCAGCTAAGAATCTGGCCCGAGATGTGGAGCACAGACCTTTAAAATTCAAGACGAAGTCCCACCACAAAATGAGGGATGCAGTAACTAAATAGCAGAAGAGGGAAGCAAGACATATCGCCAGTGGTCATTTGACATAAAGTTGTCCATCGGGTCCTGGGTACCATGGGTTACTCAGCATTTCTGATGGCAGTAAAAGACAGGGATAAAGAGTACAGCCACAGGGTTGGGTAGGATGGAAATGAGGGATTTGTCTCATAATGGGAATCAATAAAAAGATACAATATTAGCTGTAAGTTCAACCATGACCATTTAGGCTCTTCTACGGGCTATCTTCATCTTCGGTCCAACCTCAAGACGCCGATCCAGTTTTAGGCCCCTTACAAATATCATAGATCAGAGAGAAAATGGCAGAACATTAAAACTGAAATCCTGTTGCTTCAGAAATAGCATTCGTTTTTCATTCACACCGTGCTAACACTCATTAGGTGCACAAGTTCCAATCCTCCGGATTCAAGTATTTCCAGCTAATAAAACTGAGCAGTAGGGGAAGTCTGAACCAATTTTCATAAGAATTCAAATCCAATCTCCAGACCAAAAGCTTTGACGGAGATTTGGATGATTATATGAACCAGACATTTTGCGGTTCTCCCATCGCTAATTACAATCTCCTTGGCAATGAATGAAGCTGCCTACCTGGCCAAAAAAAACCCACCCAAAAAACGTTGAGCGCACAGTGTCGTTGCTGATTCATGGCAAATCTTTTGGACTTAGCTTGGTACTAGTCTGTTCATGCATTCAGAAATTTGCTGATCAGCTCTGAATAACACAGCTTATTGAGTAAATTGTATCAGCTGGTGAGCAGTGCTGTGGAAATCTTTGGATCAATTTCAGCCATGGGTGAGGCAAGCATAAGTCTCATTGAAGTCAATGGTGATTTCTTCCATTTAGGCCAGGACTGAATTTCACCCGCTCCATCTGGTAACCATGCCGCCCGTAGATGCAGCATGGCCAACACCGAGCCTTCAAAAAACTCAAGAGTCAGGCTTCTCAAATCATGAGACTGGTTTAAAAAATAATCATACATTTTGTGTTCTTTTTATTTACCTACTGGTTTCTGCACCTTTAGCAACCTAGGGGGCGGAGGAGGCTCGAAACTTACTTTTTGTTTTAGATCCTCACCTATTCACATGCCTCCAGGAGCTGGGGCTTTAAGGAAAACACCAACTACCAACGTGATAAAATTGCAAGAGTTGGCAAGACTGTGAGCTGTGCTCTCAGCTGTTAAGGTGTGACCTGCTCAACACACTGTTGAGAGGCCGGTGAAGAAAATCCTAGGGTGCAGCAGGAAATGGCATTGGTGATTCAGTGGGTGACACTCTCCTCCTTGACTCAAGTCTCTTTTGCAAGAAAAGGGAGCTCTGATGACCGGGCTAAATTGTAGTTTGGATAATCATAGCACATTTCACCCGTGAATTCTCCCTGCAGTTTAAATCGGCTTATGAATCCTTCTTCATTCCCTGTCCCAAAGTATCGTTTAGCTTGGCTAAGTGCCATTAAAAAGCTGCAGTATCGCACCTCAGAGGTGGCTGCATTTCACTCCTGAGCAAAGTGGTCTTTGTGTGTGAATATAGCTATAGAAATATTTACACACACAGGTACAGGAATGACTTCACTCATGATTGAAAGCACTTTATGGAGACCACATCCAATCCCTGACTGGTGTATATCATTGTAGTTAATGAAGCTAAACTGGTTTACACCAGCTGAGGAACTCTGCCTGGCATTCTTTGGGATGAGAAGTGCTAGGTAAATAACAGAATGTATTTTTGATTCATATTATGGGCTAATAGTTTCCCTCTCCCTTTTTTCTCTCTTTTCTAGTCCATTATTGATCACATGCATCTGAAGTGCAAATGTCATGGTCTGTCAGGCAGCTGTGAGGTGAAGACATGCTGGTGGTCCCAGCCAGACTTCAGGGTCATCGGTGACTATCTCAAGGACAAATACGACAGCGCTTCTGAAATGGTGGTGGAGAAGCATCGGGAGTCCCGTGGCTGGGTCGAGACACTCAGGCCCAAGTACAACTTCTTCAAGGCCCCAACTGAGAGAGACCTGGTTTACTATGAGAACTCACCAAACTTTTGTGAGCCGAACCCCGAGACGGGCTCCTTTGGGACCCGCGACCGGATCTGCAACGTCACCTCCCATGGGATCGACGGATGCGACCTTCTGTGCTGCGGCCGCGGGCACAACACAAGGACTGAGAAACGGAAAGAGAAGTGCCACTGTATCTTCCACTGGTGCTGCTACGTCAGCTGCCAGGAGTGCATACGAGTCTACGACGTTCACACGTGCAAGTAAAGCAGGAGTTCCCTGGACAGGCTCCGTGCGGAGAAATGGATTTGAGCCTGCTTCTTCTGAGGTTGTGTAGATGGGAAAGATCTACCTTTTTTTTATAGTAAAAGAAAAAATAAAAAAGGCTAAAACTGGCTGGATAGAATAGATCTAATGACTTCTTGGTCGTCCCAAGATGCATCTGGAGGCTAACATTACAAACATGGAACTCCATACAAAAAGATTATGCACCGGTTAGGAGGCTGTGATTTCTTTAACTACCCAACAGAACAGAACTGCGGAGAAGATTGTTAGCAGGGGCAATGACTCTTTGCTCTTCTCTCAACTAACCTGAAGAGACTCATGCTATTAAGTGTCCTTTGAAAGACTTGCAACTTCCTAAACACCTTCTGTTCCCAACCCAATAGGAAGAGGTGATGTCAGACAGCAGCTCTCAGCGTGCTGAGATCCTTTCCAAGCCCCAGCAACCAGAGTCTGTGTGCAACATGAATGGCAAAAAATTAAAATAAAATAAAACATTCAATTCATTAAAAAAACAAACAAACTTTTCTTCCACTTCTTCCGGGAACAGGGGAATTCTGCAAACATTCCTTAGTGCTGTAGAATGGACGAGCTCTTAGCATGAACTTTTTAACATAGTGGTTTCTGCCAGATTTGACATAGGACGCAGTGACACATTTAGTACTTCTGCAGAGAAAGAGACTGCGGATGGATTGCTACCAAGGTCCCACTGACACCAGTGCAACAGGCGTGGTAGATGCTGTGATCTAGATACACATGCGTGCACGTCATACGTAAAAACTCAGTGCCCAGAAGGGGACCCAGCAAACGCATGGCCACGGAGACCAAAATGGCTCTTTTTCCTCAGCAGACACACCAGCAGACATTGACCCAACTGTGGCCTGTGGAGGCAGGGGTGTGACTCAGCCGATTAGAAGGAGGATGCCCGTTGAGACGTGCAGTGGGGTAGGGCGCAAACCACCTGTGATTAAGGTGGTGAGGACATCGTTTCTTTGCACCACAGGCCAGCAAGGAAAGGAGAGCAGGAAAGGTGTTTCCCCACCTCTGCTTAAGAAACAAAGTAACCTTGGAAAGTGCACTTAGTTCATTTCATTGGCTCCGTACAGCTTCTGCAGAACCCTCAGAACAGAACTCTGTAGGGAACAGCGGTTCTGAAGGACTGTGTGATATGTGTTGCTAGCCAAACCCTGACCTAGAACAGCCTTGGACTCTGGCCAAGTTTGGAGCCAGATCCAACCTCCGCCACTAGTGTCTCTATAACAGGCCAAATCAAAAACCTTGTGTCTGAACCACCCTCGACTTTGGGAAAGTTTGGATCCAGCTCCAAATCCCAACTCTGCAGCACAGCCCTATCTCTGCTGTTTGGCTGTTTCGCCTCTTTGACTCCATTCCTTTGCCCATGTTGCAAGCTGTCGTACCTCTGATACCTAGATCGGGATTGCCAATTTACAGTAGCAAAGGTAACTTGCTGTCTGGTAATCCGGGCTCCACCTGGGGTTGTGGGTTCTCAGGCCTGACTCTTCACACCCTCTCACTGGCTGGAGGTCCCATCTAGAGAAATGGGAAAGGGACTGATTTTTTTTTCTTCCTTTTGCCATCAAGAATTGCAGAAATGGAAATGAGGATAGAGCAAAGGGAGCCTTTCCACTGACTGCCGGGGGAGCTGGATCACGACTTTGGGCTAGGTTGTGACTACACACCTGCGTGGGGAAATACAAGCACCTCCTCGATCCCCACATGCTGGCTTGCCCTCTGCAACCCGAGCAGGTGAGCTGGGAGAATGCAGCCGAGACAAGGAATGAACGGAGCCTAATCCCCACGGAGAAAAATGGGGAGGGAGTTGTGCCCCAGAGGCACGTTTCTGAGTCCCAGCGCCTCCCGGACTACTTCTAAATTGAGTTGTGCCCAGAGGCACAAGCTAGCCCTCTGGATTGATGGGGTCAGTTTTGTCTACTCTGTGTCTAAAGGCTGACTGATGCCAGAGTGACTTCATCTGTGGTTTAGAAAAGAGAAAGAACGTATACATAGAGAATTAGGCATGGTTTTGCATCCCTGCCCATCCTGGCTAATAACCATTGCAGAAGGAAATGGCCTAGGATAGGGATAGTCGTGCGCTAGCTTTAAAAGGAAGGGAAACAGCTGGACATTTTAGAAAATCTTATCTGAAGTGGAAGGAGTCCTTAGAACAAACTGGAAAAGATTTGGTAAGGAAAAAAATAAATAAATGCCGTTGTTTACACTCATGATCCAGGGAGAGCAAACACATGGGCAGATGCTAGGCCGGTCGCTTAATGCACTTCTAGAAGGAGCTCGCATGCCTTGAGGATGAGCGCTGCCCCAGAGCCTGAATACCACAGAGCACAAGTGTGGGTTTAACAATCATTGGGGGCTAACTTCACTGCTGGTGCAAGTCCATTGACTTTCAATGGGATTACGCCAGCAGAGAATTTAGCCCTTATACATTGGAGTAAGGTAGTTTAAAATCTGTCCCTGCTTTTAACGCTCATGCAAAGACATGAGTTAGGGGTTTTGAGTGTCCCTGGGGAGAACCGGCCAGCCTGACTCTGGCCTCACATCACTTCTGCAGCATTCTAGCTCCACCAAGAGTTACTTCTGATTTACCCCACTGTGAGTGCGATCAGAATCGAGCCCACCATCGCTAGCTCTCAACTCTGCTTGGGAAGTGTGAGGAAAAGTCCAGGCACTTGCTAGGCAACGGCCTGTTCCGGGGAACACATGAAATCTTGAGCCTAAATTGTGGCAGGTGGGTGAAATGAGGAACGGATCTGCAGTGGAGATGGGCCTCAAGCTGCCACGTTCAGACTGGGGTTCAGATTTCAAACAGCTTGACATTTGGGGGCGCCCCCCACAGAACCAAGGATTTTGAGCTAGGCCCATATCCAATTTCTCAACATCTTTCTTGTTCTATTGTAAATATTCATCATCATAGAGCCTAAGGAGGCGAGCCAGCCCCCATTTCAAACAGTGAAAAGACAACTGCATGCATTCTGTTAATGACCCCAAATGCATTTGTGAGTTCTAGTCCCAGGTCTGATCCTTCAGAGGAGAGAGAGATGGTTTAGCCGAGGTCTGGGTGCCACCAGTCTGCTTTCTGAGACTGGCTCCATCTATCACCTTGGGCAAGTCATTGGGACCTCATGTTGCAAAACTGGCCACTGATTTGGGGCATCCAATTTAAGGTGTCTTAAGGAGTCTCACCTTGAATTTGCACCCAAGACCCAAGGCCACTTCTGGAAAATTAGGGCCACAGCCTCTCTCTGCTTCAGGTTGTCATACTGTGTAACAGGCGCGATACCGCCTGCTTCCCTGAGGTGTCATATTCATTATTTACTGTCTGGGAAGCACTTTGCAAATGTCAAATGCTAAGAGTCACCACAATCTTAAACAGGGTTTCACAAAATCTTTCCCTTCCACCTTTATTTATTCTGTATACACAACACACTTAGGTCAAAAACCACAGCACCATTCATCTCCTAACGCTGACAAATGTGAACTGTCCCGCCCGCCCTGAATAAAACGCAGTGTTTTTCCCTTGTCTTCTTGCGTGTGACCAAATGTATCTTGGGACCAGACGGCACATACCGTGAGGGGGAAAGATACATCAAGCCAAGAAACACAGCTGTATAAAGAAAAATAAGTAAGAAAGAAAAAAAACATAATCCTCTTCTTAAATGCTGCTATTCCACATCTACTGTAGCTATAAAACCAGGCCTGATGGGTCACAATGATCCCTGATACAACTCCATTGCAGCCAGTGGAGGGACCCCAGGGAAGAATTTGGCCTTATTTTGTTTTCTTTCTATGAAAGAAATTGGTTTTTGTTTTGTTTTGTTTTTTGACTTAGGGGGTGTTTATTTTAGGGTCAAAGGAAGAAAAAGGGAGGGAAAAGGTGTGAAGTTTTCTACCAACCTCCTGCCCTCCCCCACACACACACCTGGAGATACCTGTTCATGGCTTAGGTGGGTTTCAATAGGGCGTGTAGTGTCAGGTACTATGGGTCTGATCAAAAGCATATTGAAGGCAATGGGAATCTTTCCTCTGATTTCAATGGGCTTTGCAGCTAGTTTTATGGCAGACGTGGCCTAAGCCTGAGAGAAGACTGTGAGTAGAACCCACTTGTAAAGTGTATGTGTGGTGTCCCCCTTTAGTGGCTAGTCCACAGACAGGAGAACACCCTACTACTGCAGCCAGTGTCACTCCTTTAGCTGAAGTGATAGCGTTTGATGCTGAAGAGGCTAGGTTCAAGCCTGCGGAGGATATGCAATGGGAGAGGGCGGTCACAGCAGCAGTACCTAATGGGAGGCGTGGGGGCTCACCTGAGCATCGACTCCTCTTCGGAGCTGCCATAGGCATCTCTCGACTCCTTAACTACAGGTTTGGGAAGAAATGTATTTAAAAAACAGGCATGCAAAACAAATCATATGTTCGGGCTAAGCTGGACCCTAGGATGTAGACAACTTCCTGTCTCCCATGGCCCTGAGCCTTTCCTCCTTCAGAGCTGAAGCCACCAAGCAGGAAAGACCTTCCAGACAGTGATGTACCCAGGAAAATGGGCTGTGTGCCCAGGGTAATAGCCCCTCTAGCTGAATATCCAGGGAGGGGGGCTGTAGAAGGGGCAGTACGAAGGTGGGAGGGGAGGCTGTTTGGGGGTGGGAGACGCCCTGTCTGTGTTTCAATGGCTCTCTTTCCCTCATTCTTTAGTTCTCTGCCGGGTAGCAGCGAAATCCTGGCTCTGATAACAGCTAATGGAGATGCTCTCCCAGCTCTCCCTGGGCAGCAGTGGGGCCTGGTTTGCTTCCTGACAGTTCAGGCTCCCATGACCAGGCCCCAATCTTACTGTCTCCCTCACTCTCTCTTGTGCCCCAGACAGAGCTACTGAGTTTTGGTTCCTGGGTGGTCCAGTGCCAAGCATGGGACCCAGAGGCTGTTGACCTGGGCCTCATCTGCCCATCACAGCAGGGTATGAGACACTCCATTTGACACCGAAGATGCGCACTATTAGTGGTCTATATCCTGAGAAAGGGGCCATGAGGAGCTAAGTCCTGATTCTGCCACTGCCTTCCTTTGTGCCCTTGGGCAAATCAATTCCAACTTCCTTTTGCCTCAGTTTCCCCATTTGTCAGGTGGGGATAGTGATACTTCTCCCTCATTGGCAAAGGGGAAGATTTTCAAAGTGGGAGAGATTTCAGAGTAGCAGCCGTGTAAATTTGTTAGTCTCTAAGGTGCCACAAGTCCTCCTGTTCTTCTTTTTAAGTGGGAGAGAGTCGCTCAACTCCCAGTGAGAACTGGGTGCCCAACTCTCCTTCGTCCCCTTGTGAAGCTCCCCCTGAGACCTTAGGATGGAAACCTATGTATGGGCCTAATTCTGCTCTCACCTGGACTGATGTAAATCCGGAGGAACCCTTTTGGCTTCAACTGTGTTACTCCAGATTAGCACTGGTGTACAAGGGCATGGGGCAGGGACCAATAACATGCAAGCAATTACTTGAGTCTACATTAGTGATTGCTACTGAATTTGACTGAGAGGAGGAGGGGGGTGAATTCTCTGCTATTTCTGCTGGCAAGTACATAATGAAAGTGGAAAAAATCCTACCTGATTCACCTCTGGGTTAAATCCACATGTTTTGTGCATCTAATCCAGGCAGGGCAATCTTCCCCCGTTTCAATGGCCATAAGAATCTTTTCCATGTGGCTTGCTCACCTCTTTTCTCTCGCTCTCTCTTCCTCGGCCTGGCTCTCCTTCCAGAGTGGCTCTTGTGGTAAAAGCCTCAGGCAGCCATGTGTGGGAGTCGTCGGGGACATGATGGGAAGCTTTCCCATTTTTCCTTTCCCTTTGCCAGGTTTCTTCACCTTTATTTATTAGTATTTATTTATTTCTCAACACGCAGCCCTCTCCACCAAACAGCCCAAGGGCATGGCTGCTACAGACCTATGCTAACATGCAGCTGCACAGGGCTCTGTGGTTTTTAAGACTAGGGGTGGGGTGGGCGCATATTTGTCAGGACCCCTCCCTGGCATGCACCTGTCAACTGCCACCACCACTTGGAAAGCATAAGAGGCCCAAACTCCTCCAACCCAGGTGCCAAAACCTTCCTAGAGCTGCCTCCTAGTTGATGAAACCTTCCCTGATACCATGACCCCCTCAACCCATTGCCAAAACCCTCCTACATCACAAGCCACCCCAACACAACCAGCTGCCAAGCCCTGTCACTGTCCAACAGGCTACAATTCAGCCTTAGGCCTCTCCACTTCCTACTTTGCACGGAGCACCATCAAACTGGTCCACTGTATTCCTATGGTATCAGTCTCAGTAGTCCATAGACCAAGCCCTGCACAGGCAGGGCCTCGCTTTGCTTTTTGACTATCTGATGAGCCCAGCAGCTGTGCTAAAGCCATGAAACGCAGTCCCATAGGACCACGGGGGCTTCCCCCATCCGTATCCCCGCCTCCCTTCGGAACACAGTCTGCCCTGCTTACATCACCATCTTCAAAGCGGCGTCATTGTCTGTAGCCCCTCCTCCCCACCTTCCACCCCGCTCCCCCTTCGTACAGAATGCACGTGTTATAAAATGAAATTCCAAAGTTATTGTACAAAATAGGGTTGTCACCTTTTCTTTTTTTTTTTTTTTGGTACTTTGTTAAGTCTGATGATTTTTTTATGATTATTTATTTTATGAATAAATGTATATATTAGCAAGAGTATATATTTGCAGAAATAACTCATCGGGACAGTGTGGTTGCTCAGCGGTTGTGCGTGTGACCTCATTGTCTTTTACCTGATTTTCTACTGACAGCACACTAGCGGTGTCTTGTAACTGTTTTTGTTACCAGTTAAGTTTGATAGATGTGTTAACTTTATAATGAAAATTAAAAAAAAGTATTAATTTTAACCTGTCTGGTTTAGATTTCTTTTTTCCATGTCATTGGGCTACTGTTCTATATTGTGTCTTGCAACAGAGCTGGGGTTAAATTAATAGATTCATAGATTATAAAGGCAGAAAGAAATATTGTGATCATGTAGAATAATAGATTCTAAATCCAAAAGGGAATACTTTGATCCTCTAGTCTGATCTCCTCCACAATCCATAGAACTTCCCTGAATTAATTCCTGCTTGAACTAAAGCGTATCTTTTAGAAAAAAACATCCAATTTTGATTTTAAAATGTCCAGTGATGGACGATCCATCACAACCCTTGTTCCAGTGGTTAATTAACTTCACTGTTAACAAATTTGTACCCTACTTCTAGTATGAATTTGTCTAGATTGAATGTCCAGTCATAGGGTTTTGTTATACTTTTGTCTGCTAGATCAAAAATCTCACTAACAAATTTCTGTTCCCCATGTAGGTACTTAGAGACTGTGACCAAGTCACCCCTTAACCTTCACTTTGTTAAACTAAACAGATTATGTTGCTGGAGTCCATTACTATAAGATGCATAAAGTAATGAAGAAACATGTGGCCCCCTCCTAACAGAGGAGATGTCCTACTTCTTTCTTGGCTGCCTAGAAGGAACTGCTCAGTCAATAAGAGTCTTCCATTAAGTCTTCTGGGTTTGGATAAGTCCAGAATTTTCAGAAGGGCACAGAGTGCCCAGAATTGGGGGCAAGTTTTCAAAAAAGTTCAGCAGGATGGGTCAGGAGGATGGTAGATGCTGAGCTCTTTTGAAAAATCTGGCCC
Organism: Chrysemys picta bellii; assembly: GCF_011386835.1. NCBI lineage: Eukaryota > Metazoa > Chordata > Testudines > Emydidae > Chrysemys > Chrysemys picta. The sequence continues at coordinate 9,096,151 of NC_088792.1, forward strand.
TAAAAGAGAAGGGAGAGAGAGACCTCAAAAAGCACGCACAAACGTTCACTATATTTGTCACTTTTTAAACTAAGGTGGTTCTGGTGAAATGGGACAGTCCACTCGATGCCCAGGAGACTAAAGTCCTCCACTGATCTCCTCAGAACAGATACATCATAGGGAATGGCCGTGCAATTCCCCACTGACGCTGCCCCACCCAGAAATGGTGGGTGAGAAGGCATCCTTTCAGAGACTCTCGAACATTTCACTACCAAATGGAAGGGACTCTAGGGCCATCTCCCCACCTCTGTTGGACTTTACCCCTCTACACATGTGCTCTGAATACCACAGATACTACAAACAGGAATTAATTCAGGGGAGGTCTATGGCTATGGGGCTATGGAAGGTGCTATGCGGGTCAGACTTTCTGATCCTGTCTGGCCTTATAATCTATGCTTTGCCCTACCTGACAGGGATGACTTATCCCTAGAGCTCATCAAAATCCTTCTGAAGGAGGGTGATCCTGTGGCTAAGGCAGACTCCTATGCGACTTTGGACAAGTCATTGAGGCCCAGGGCCTCAAAAGGTATTGAGGTGCCTCAAAGCCTTGGGGTATCTGGGTCTTATTCTTTCTGTGCCTCAGTTCCTCGTAGGTAAAGTGGGGATAATTAAACTTCTATACGTCAGCATTAGCTGGTCAGCCACCAGTGTCATGAAAAGGCCTGTGTAACCCACACACCTCCTGGGTGTGGTGTTCTGTCCCCCCTAGTGGCACTGAGACCACTTAGCGATTGATGAGTCTGCTACAGCCCTCACTAGGCGCCTATGGCTTTTAGCTCATGCAGTAGAGGTTGTGCATTTAGCTGCAGAGGGCCCAGGTTCAATCCCGCCCGCCGACAATTGGAGTCTGTCGGTGTTACACCTGTAAATGAGAAGAGGGTGTTTTCTGCCTTTGGCGCGGACCCATGGGCAGGTATTTTCCAAATAGATATAACACGGATGAGCTGCCCCAGCAAAGTATTCCCACCACCCGGCTTTGAATTACACCACGCTGGGTTATCATACTCAGCATATTTTCCAGGAAGAAATGATAAATATTCTCAGCAAAGGACCCTTGAGATAAGTTTATTTGCCAAGCGGTGTGGCCTGCTTGGTCGGATAGGGGAAAGCATTTTTTTGTTTAACTGGACAAAACAAACACCTAGATTCCCCCAGCACCCACATTACCTGCTCTCTGCAAGCATAGGTACTCCTGGTGGGTGGGGTTTATCCCAGGTTAAGGGGAAAATTTGGGAATGGGGGTGGTTATTATATAGGTAACACAGCACCTGGACCAGGAGTGGCTACCTATAGGGGAAATGTGGTAGTCCTGCCTCTCTGATGAGAAACAGCAACAAAAGTGATTGCTCATATACAGCTACGACAATGGGTTGTGTGTGTGGATGTGTGTTCACTGACAGCTGGACAGAGACCACCAACATAGGTCACCTACTGGCCATCGGACAGCAGCTATGCCTAATAACTATGGTTTGGGGCCAAAATTGGGGCAAAATGCTCTGTGCTCTAAGCTCCTATCAAAGGCAATGGGAGTTGCAGCCACTTAGCCTCTGGGAGAAACATCAGATCCTTAACTATCGTTCAGTGCAGGGTTGATTAGCCAATTCCTCCTGATTCAGAGATTCATGGATTCCAATGACAGGAGGGCTCACTGCAATCCTCTAGTCTGAACTCCTGTATCACACTGGTCGTAGAGCTTCCCCCAAATAATTCCTAGAGCAGCGCTTTCTGGAAAACAGCCAAGCTTGATTTAAAAATTGTCAGTGATGGAGAACCCACCACGACCCTTGGTAAATTGTTCCAGCGGTAAATAATCCTCCCTGTTAAAAATGTAGGCTTTATTTCCAGTCTGAATTTGTCTAGCTTCATCTTTCAACCCTGGGATCATTCAAACAAGTCCAGAACCATGCCCAGTATAATTTGGAAGTGTTGTCACCCATTTCTCCCTTGCCTGGCTTTGGAATTTGCTTACTGTGCCCTTTTATTTGCAGGTGGGGATTTTTTTTTTTCTTCCATTGTATATGCATTCGGTGGCACATAGCCAGAATTGCATTCCACAGGGCTACAATCCAGTCTGGGATTTACTTGCGAGTGTCAACAGGTGAAAAGTGTTAACTAATGAACTTGGTGCTAGTGTTACGGAGAGGTCAACTCTGGGTGTCTGTCAGATGGCTTGGAGAAAGGACAGCAGGATTAAACAGATTTCTACATCTATAATGAGAAAAACATACCTACGGGACAATCCTGCCCATTGAAACCCCATTCCGCCTGGTTCATTCAAATTTTGGTTGAGCACAGCGTTTCTTTTCATCTCCAGAGATTGTGTGTTTATCCCCAGAGAAAGTACATCATGAGCAGTGGCAGTTGGCAAGCTTCCTTCACGCATCGCCCCCTCACGAGCAACGTGCCTGCATTCAGGGCACCTCTAGGAATGAAGAGCTGTTCTGAATCTACACCCCATTCAGACCTCAAGTTCCAGCAGAGGCTGTTGAGATGAGTTGGTTGGGATTTGTGATGTGAAGACCTGTCCCTGTGGATTGGGCTGAGGTCACAAATTCATTCATATAGACCACTGAACAGCCATCAGCTGGTTTCATCTTCCGGAGATCTGGGACCAACACCATAGAAGATTGGACTCAGTCATGTCAGAGGAACACCTTGGTTTCCATTACATCAGTTTGGCTAGGAAAGTGTTTCAATTAATTGTAGCGGGTGGGACAAATGTGTGTAGCTATGTTACTCTGGCTGATATTCACAGCTAAATCAGTAAATACTCTTACTACCCGAGTAACTGTAGATTAGGAACCTGGACCCACAAGCCTTCCACACACAGAAGTCAAGATGTGGAAGGCTTGCGGACATGGCCTTAGCACTTCAGGATCTGAATAGGTTGCCCATCTGGTTTTTGGTGTAACAAGCTAACAGGACCTGCCTGAAACACTCCACCCTCTTAGCAGGTGTTGGTTCTGTTGGGGGAAAAAGTGTTATATAGACTCATAGAAATGTAGGGCTGGAAGGGACCTTGAGAAGTCATCTAGTCCACTCCCCTGCCCTGAGGCAGGATTAAGCAAACCTAGACCATCCCTGGCAAGTATTTGTCCAACCTGTTCTTAACAACCTCCAATGATGGGGAATCCACAACCTCCCCTGGGTAACCTGTTCTTTAGAGTTTTAGAAAGTTTTTCCTAATATCCAACCTGAATCTCCCTTGCTGCAGATTAAGCCCATTACGTCTTGTCCTACCTTCAGTGGACACGGAGCACAAATGATCACCATCCTCTTTATAACAGCCCTTAACATATTTGAAGACTGTTATCAGGTCCCCCCTCAGTCTTCTTTTCTCAAGACTAAACATGCCCAGTGTTTTAGCCCATCCTCATAGATCAGCTTTTCTAAACCTTTTTATCATTTTTGTTGCTCTCCTCTGGTCTCGCTCCTATTTGTTCATCTCTTTCTTAAAGTGTGACACCCAGAACTGGACACAGTACTCCAGCGGGGGCCTCACCAATGCCATTTAGAGCAGAACGTTAGCTCCCATGGCTTACATAAGAGACTCCTGTTAATATATTAAAAGCCAAATTCTTACATGCCAAATACAAGCAAGGACTCCAACAGAATTGTTGTGCAACTTTTCTGAAGTACTTGGCCCTTAATGGGGGTGTTTGGGTATTGGAAACACACCCAGAGAAATGGGATATGGGGGAGGTTATGATTATTTATTGCATTGTGGGAGTGTCTAGGAGTCCTCATCATGGATCAGGACCCCATTGTCCTAGGTGCTATACAAACACAGAACAAAAAGGCAGAGTCCTTGTCCCCAAAGGGCTGGCAATCTAAATAATGGGGTTTCTTTTGTTTTTATAACTATTAATAACAAAAGTTGCTGGTTGCCAGCCTGAGGTAAAAACTGCTTTCAACTGCTGTTACATGCCTTATTAGCATGTTTGCATGTCAGCACTGAAAATCTACCCTGGAGGCCACACATGACTCTTTTATAGCAGATGCCTACCAGTCCTCTGAATTAAAAAGTTATCTATGGGACTGGTCTATGGATGAATCTATAGTAATGAGGGTGGGAAAAGGATGCGTCTTTTAGCACCGCTTATCAAATGTGCCAAATAAAGAAGATTAAATTTCCTTTGAAGCATATAGTTTGAATATTAACCTAAGGGTTTGGGGGAAAAAACAACAACATAGCAGTGAATTCTGCTGACACTGAGGTGAATGGTATGTTATATCTGCGTAGGAGAGAGAAGTTGGGTGTGGCTCCTTAGAGAAAGAGGACCTAGGGTGAGGGCTGAGCAAACCTGCAGTAGGAACACTAGGAGCTGCCAAGCCTGGGGGGAAAGTTTTGGCTGATATTTGTTATTATTAATGTTTTTGTTAATAAAGGAAGGGGGTGAGTGTTTGACTCTACGCAGTGTATGGGCTTTGTTTTTAGAACAGATTAGGAACAACACCTGTAGTCAGTTTCCAAATTATATCTAATTACAATGACCCAGATCCTGAAAGGTATCTAGGTGCCAAACTCCCATTGATTTCAGTGGGAATTAGGTACCTAAATCCCTTTGAGGATCTGGTCCAAAGTCCTTGTCTGTTAAAAGCTGCAGGCTTCCCCTCTTCAGCTTAAAAGTATCACATTGATCATGAAGCCAAACAGCAGTTGTATAAACCTGCCAAGTCTGATTAGCACACGCCTTTCACAAGCCGCACTTGTGAGATGAGCTTTAATAGCAGACTTCAAATGTCCACAAAATGAACCTAGGGCATTTTTGGTATTCCTTCTGCATCTCAGGGGTTAACACCTTTCAAAATGTGGTGATCACTCCCTTCACAAGAGGCATTCCCAGCTTCTGTTTGCCAGGGGCTGGGAATGGGCAACAGGTGATGGATCACTTGATGATGACCTGTTCTGTTTGTTCCCTGTGAGGCACCTGGCATTGGCCACTGTCGGAAGACAGGATACTGGGCTAGATGAACCTTTGCTTTAACCCAGTATGGCCGTTCTTATGTTCTTACTGGTGGGCACCAGGATTTAAAGAGAAAACCCATTCTGGAATCTACAGGCCTCTCTGTTGTGGCGATATAACAGGACAAGAAAAATGCTAAAAGAATTTTCCCAACTAGGGAAACCAGTTTCATTTTTAAACTCTTAGATTTCCAAATTGGCTTGGGCAGTTCACCCCAGTTTTAGCACCAAATATTCTCTCCGATCCCTCCCTTGCATGACAATTTGTAGCCCCCAAAAATACATTTTCTGAGGATTGAGGAAGGGTTGCAAAATTTTTTATTGTAACAGAAATGACATTACCCAGCCACGGGGCCAGCGCAACCCATTAGGCGACCTAAGCGGTCACCTAGTACGCTAACATTTGGGGGGCGGCAACCACGGCGGCCGGACCTTCGGCCGCCCCGGTCGGGAGCAGCATTTCGGGGGCGGGACCCTCCGCTGCCTCTGTCGGGGGCAGCATTTCAGGGGCGGGACCTTCCGCCACCTCTGTCGGGGGCGGCATTTCGGGTGGCGCTCCTGCCCAGCCATAAGCTAAGAGGTATGCCACCCGCTCAGGATAGAGAAGCCACTTTTGTCCCTGACATGCAGCCTCTACACTGGAAGGTAGTTTCCAACACAACAGCGGAGGCCGAAATAAAGCTGTAGCTAAACTAACCAAGGCAAAGCTCTATTCTGATAAAAAAAAAACCCACCGAGGGATGTTTAATATCCACACACAACATCGTCCAAAATATCCCCAGTGCAATAAACTGCACCACCCGCCACTGAGTTACTGAAGAAGCACAGAGTGCTGAGTTGAATCTGCTGCAGTTTTAATCTGTGGTTGCAAGGAGTCTAGGTCTTTCAGACTCCGTGCTTATGTCACTAACCATCCCCTCCAAAGGAGTTTGCCAACAGTGGTAAGTGGAGTCCCCTCTTGGTTCCAAAGTCACAAGGATCCTGTTGTCTTTTCATTCCCACAAGAGAAGGGGTTTTTGTCAGATCCTGATGCTGCTTGTAAATCCGATTTGGGGACAATTTTGAAGACTAAATTTAAGAGGGCGGTAATTTTGCAAGTGCCACAAACTCGGCTTTGAAAGAAAAACACTAATGCACCGTGGAAAGAAAGAGAAAATGCTTTGGGACATTCCATTCCTAACTTTCTGTAGACTGACTACTAAACAGAACAAGACAATATATTCCCTTGGGAACTGAAGTCGGTGACAATCGGTGAGGATGTCGGAAGTTGCGCTCATTCACTCCAGGTCTCCGATCTCTTAGTGTCGGAAATGTATCATTGCCCCGTTCATTCAGAATGTTCTAAAATGTCATGCTGACAAGATGTGCTCTGTAACTGTAAACTTCCCCAAAATAAATACGAGAGGGAAGTGCTTCAGACTCCAGATCATTCGATTATACAGTACGGGTAGGATTAAAGCCTCGCATACCAGCAGGGTGGAGAAGCTGAATGTTTAGAAAAATGAGTCCTCTCTCTCGCTTGCTCGCTGAGATCTGACTCCAGGATTGGATGCTCCTCCCCGGAAATGGCCACTCCAGCTCAGACACTGTAAGTCATAATAATACTGATTCTTTGCACTTCTATAACCTCTTTCATAGCTCCTGTGGCACTAAGCAAACTCTGCTCTCCTTTTCCAAAAGCCTCCACAAAAGGCTAACATTTCTTAATAGTTTCTGCTTCTGATCTCCTCTATCATGCCCACAGCTCCTGCTTTCATGCCTCATCCTTCATTGTTACTATTGTGCCTGTTTAAACTACACTGGACCTATAACCATGGATGGAATCTTTGGGTCTTCTCCCTAAGCCCCCTAAAGCCCATGTTATGCCAATCTAATTAACCTGGAAGGCACTCATAATACAGTGATGTGCTTCAGTACATAGCCCTAAAATAGATTATCTATTGTCATGATATATGGAACCATCAGCCACTTTAAACAAGAGGTGCTCAATAAAGAAGACAGCTATAAACTATACACACAAAAGAACAATCTTCCACACAGCTTGAGTTCCAGTTTTGTCTCCCTTGTTTACCAGGGACCACACTCTTATTGTAGTTCTATATATCACAAAGAAAAACCTCCTGGCTAAATAATGTTCTGTAAGTAAACGTATCATCGCAGTCGTGGCATCGGCTATTGCAAGAGAAACACAAAACTAGGCATGTGTGTCTTGACAGAATTTCAGTTCACTCTGAAGAATATTCATGCATGGGCAAATCCTGGTCCCCATGAAGCAAATGGCAAAGCTGCCATTGGTTTTGATGGGGCCAGAACTTACCAAAAAGTATGGTCAATCAGATATCAGCTCTACAGAGCTTAGTTACTCAAACCATGGACTTCAGTAAATATTGTTGATAGAACGCCTTTCCCCATACTGAAATGAATCAAATTTAGCACTCGCCTCCTCATAGACTCATAGACTTTAAGGTCAGAAGGGACCATTATGATCATCTAGTCTGACCTCCTGCACAACGCAGGCCACATAATCTCACCCACCCAATCCTGTAACAAACCCCTTACCTATGTCTGAGCTATTGAAGTCCTCATCTCGTGGTTTAAAGACTTCAAGGTGCAGAGAATCCTCCAGCAAGTGAACCGTGCCCCACGCTGCGGAGGAAGGCAAAAAAACCCCAGGGCCTCTGCCAATCTACCCTGGAGGAAAATTCCTTCCTGACCCCAAATATGGCGATCAGCTAAACCCTGAGCATGTGGGCAAGACTCATCAGCCAGACACCCAGGAAAGAATTCTCCTTCTCCCACTGAAGTCAATGGCAGGATAGGAGCAGGTGCAAGCCCTTAATATTTGCATTAATCATATCTAGCAACTGCTATATTCAAAGCCTTTTGCTGCAAAAGCCCCTACCGCTGGCACTAAAGGATCAATAGCTGTTTGCAATATAGAGCCTATGACACTTGCTGGAGCAGTTCTGATTCTCTCCAATAGAGGGCAATAGCGCACATGCACACAGCCTGAACATTGCAATGCTGTAACTATGGTCATTATTTAACATTTATTTTGCAGTCGTACTGAAAGGCTGCAATCAGATTGCACCCCATTATTCTAAGAGCTGTAAATGTCAGTCTATACCCCAAAGAGTTTGCATCTCACAAGTGTGTTGCAAGTATTGATCACTTACGGGTTTTCCTCATAGTTATTGCTAAGAATTATTATCACAATGGACTGGTATGGAGTCTATTATTATTCATATTACAGTAGAGCCTAAAGGCCCACTAAGATCAAGGCTCCATTGTGCTAGTCGTTGTTTATACACAAGTAAGAGAGCTTAAAATCTAAATAGCCAAGACAGACAAAAGATGGGAGTAAAGAGTACTATTATCCTTGTTTTACAGATGGGAAACTGAGGCACTGAGAGAGTAAAGTGACTTGCCCAAGGTCACACAGGAAGTCTGTGGCAGAGCAAGGAATCAAAAAGAGCTCTTTGTACATCTCAGTCATTGCTTTAACCACTAGATCATTCTTCCCCTCTCTCTGTCCTCCACTCCACAGGAAGTCCCCAAAAATATTACCGATCTCTTCCTTCAGGTCTCCCTTGCTCCTGCCGAGCAGAAACAGAACCTTCTTAGGATGTGTCTTTTTCTCCCCCTCAGGATTCTTAAAAGGGTCCTCAACAGCTGTGCTGTGGATGTCAGAGGCTTGGGGTGGGGCAGGGGGGTCAGTGAACGCCTGCACGCCTTGGAAAATAAAACAAACCAAGGGGCAGATGTGTGGCAATTATACCAGCAGTCAGATATTAATATGACAGATGCAGTGTTAATAATACCCTCCTAATCCTTCACTTTATGACTAGTGTATAAGCTTTCTAGAGGTCTTTGGATGTTAGGCCCTGGGGTGGCTGGAGAGTACACACCTTAACTGGCTGCTAATCCCTCCAAATGCTGAAACAGGAGACGCATCAGCATAGGAATTTGGTGCTGAACACTGTATCCGTGGTGAGAAATACAAGCCAAGAAACTCCCGGGTACAAAGTGTTTCCCTGCTATTTGCTCTGCCCCTCCTCTCCCATAACACTCTGCATTTACATTTTGCATCTCAAGCTCTTAAAGCACTTTACAAAGATGGGTAAGTAGCATCATCCCCACTTTACCATGGGGTTAATTGAGGTTCAGGCAGATTGGGGGACTTGCCCAAGGCCATAAAGCAAGTCAGTAGCGCAGCTGAGACTAGCCCTCAGGTCTTATACTTGCATGTATTGTGCCGGTCAGCATAGGGGAGCCTGACTTCTGTAGGTAACCCAGCCAGCGTGCTCAGCTGTGCATGCCACACAGCCTCTAGGGGTCAGCCTTTTAGATTGGCCACTAACTGGGTTGAGGAAGACAAGCCCAAGACGATGTATTCAAAAGACAGAGTGAGGTTTCTTCCCCAATCCCCTAAGCCTATGGAAAGGTTATCAATTTCTAATAAGACCTAAAGGATTTTCCATAAGGGATATTATTTTAATAGGGGTATTCTCCCTATTATCACAATCCTGTGAGACGTTCAAAAATATATGTCCTCAAAGAGGCCTCCCCGATGGTTGGAATTATTAGCTCTTTAGACTACATACAATGCAGCAGTATGGACAATCATGCTCTGATAGAGGGTGTTCATTCCGATGGAATCCTGCATTGGGCTGGACTGAGCTCTGATTTACACTTGTGTAAATCCAGAGCAACTCCAGTAAGTGGAGTTACTCTGGATTTGCACTGGTATAGCTCAGGTCAGATTCTGGCTCATACACATCCACATAGCCAGTCACTGTATTACTTCTGTCCAACTCGGGCGTGAACCTATGACTGGTCTTTCCTTTGGGTAGAGTAAGGCCATTGTGAGGCTTCCTGACGCTGATACGGCCATAGATGTAGTACAGCAACAAAAGACCATTTAAACAAGGACGAGGCAACATCGCTAACTATGGGGTCCTGCACTGCAGGGCGGCACCAGAGAAAGAGACAGAAAAATTACCTAGGGTGGGTGTGGAATCCCCGTCCTTGGAGGTTTTTAAGAACAGGTTAGACAAACACACCTGTCAGGGATGGCGCAGGTATACTTAACCCTGCCCTAGCACAGGGGGATGGACTTGTAGGGACCTCATGAGGTCATCATTCCTATGACTCTGTGACTCCAAGGGATGGCAATGAGAGAGATGGAACTAGACAAACTGATTGCCAGAGCTCTCCTAAAGCCCTGGCAGATACCAGCCATGTTCCAGCCTTTGCGTAATTGCTTTGATGAATGTTTCTAGTCTCTTTCAGGTTCTTGTGCCGCCCCCATCACCCTGGTAGCCCAGCACCGAATGTATCGGCGATTGCGTTATAATAAACTCTGTACTCATGTTTTTGCATTCTACCCTCTGATTGGTGTCTGCACCTCCCACTGCACTCAGTGAGAGTCACGGTCATGCCTCTGGGAGCAGAATTGGAGCTAAACAACATCTTGCCCCACTTCCACCCACATGCAAGCAGTAAACCAACCCTGCCATGTCGCCCTTCAGAACGTCTGTAAAACCCATCCTTTCCTCTCCTTGCTGATAGCTAATTTGCTCTTCTACCATCTAATTGATTCCTGGCTAGACGTCGGCTCTTGTCTCTTTGGCACCCACCTGACCCGCCTCTGATCTGTCCACAATGCTGCTGCCCAAAGCTAGGACCATGTTTCCTTCTTTGAAACCTTCTGCTGGCTTCCCGTCATTCTGCTTATCACATTCATACTTCTTGTTTGTGTCTTCAGGGCATTTCATCACTCAGCTAGTAGTTACAACTCCTACCTGGTCTCTTTTCACACCCTCTCCACTCCGCTGCCACTCCTGCCAGCCTCGATATACCTTTCATCTCCTTCCACCACACATGTCCGGGTGCTTTCTTCCACTCTGCTTTCTATTCCAGGAACACCCTACCCAAACCTATTCATCCAGCCCTCATGCTCAACTCCATCTTCAATTAAAGGCAGATGCCTACTCCAAACAGATGAAGCCATTAGAACTTCAGAGCCCAGGGAGGAGAAAACCATGTGTTTGCTTGTTACACCTCTCAGCGCCCCCTTCAGTGGCCAAATGTCTAAGGATGAGAGAAGCAGCAATTAGACATGTTTTTCCTTTTTGATATGAGAACAAGATGGAAGAGATGAGAACCTCTGGCAGAGAATGACTAAGCAGCAGAGGCATCTTGATGAGGGAAATCTCCATTCTGGAATAAAAGTCACTTTATTCCACACCAATTAGTGTATTTCCAAAGTGGCGCCATCATTCTGGAATAAAATGACTTTTATTCCAGAACAGTGTCTGCGTGAGGAGCTATTCCAGAATAGCTATTGCAGAATAATTTATTCCACAATAGCTAATCCAGTCAATTTCTCCATGTAGACAAGTCCTACTAATATTTAAGACTAACACAGCAGAACTTTGCTTCATTTCCGTTGCAGTGAAATAAGCATGTCTGTTGTTTGGTGGCTTGCCTCTCGTGGATAACAGAAGAGACGACAAATCCTCCATCTTGGCAGGGGGTTAGATTAGTTGACCCTTGTGGTCCCTTCTAACCCTATGAGTCTATGATTCTATGATGCTACAATCAAGGTCCCCTGAATACAGTGAAAGGAAAAAGCTCTCCCGTGGGAAGGCTGGAGTCTTTTCAGGGGAAAAGAATTTAAATTATTTCCCTATACGTAAGGGAGACATTCACGCACAAGATCACAGCATTGCCAACCCCTAAGCATTCAAAAGTTATCAGTCAGGCCCTCTAAAATCATGAGATTGATTTAAAAATCATGGGATTTTTAAAATACACATTGTTGGGTTCTTTTTATTTGCCTTCTGTTTTCTGAGCCCTTAGGAATCATATTTTCAAGCCCAATCACAAGTTCTAGAAATTTAGGATTTTTTTTAAACAAATGCTGAGATTTTCATGTAAGCCGTCGCTGCCTGGAACTGCAAGAAAAACACCAAATATTACACGACGCAGTAAAATCAGGAAAGTTGTCAACACTGAAAAGCAGAATAATAAGCATTCATTATTTTTAAATAATCGAGAAGCCACATGTGCCTAAAGTATATTTCATGTTAGAGCCAAGTGAATTCTGCAAACAAAAAATATCTGTGAACGTTTGTTTGAGTAAAAACCACACATTTGTTCTGACAGGATTAGCTTTACATGAACTTCCATGCACAATTTGGTTCACAAGAGTGTTTGTGGAAGGTCTCAAATTCTCACAATAATATACAGAAGCATTTGCCTGGCCATTTTCAAAGGGTTGCATGCGTGCGTGTGTGTGTGTGTGTGTGTTGGAGCTATCCAATCAGGAAACAGGAACAATATCATGTGATTTATCTAACCCATCATATAGTGCACAGAGTGAATGGTGACTAGTCCAAGTAAAATTCTCCTACAACCCAGTGCATGAAACAGGTTTGCATGAATCACTTGGTGGATGATTTCAAACAGAGAAGAAATTCGCAAGGATCTGTTTGCAGGTAATGCACTCACAGAAAAGAAAGAGCTGAAATTGTTCTCTGCCAACAGTTGTGCTCAGGTCTTTCAGTCGTCTTTTACTGTCCTTTCCATACAATTTCCCCCACCATATTTGTCAGCATTTGCTATGCTCATTCAGGGCCAGTTGCTACAGCCCTTACTCATGTGAGTAGTCTCATTGTTTTCAACAGCACGTCTTGCATGGGTAAGTGTCAATGTTGCATTCTAAGGGTCCGATTGTACAGACACCTCCAGACAGGAACCTGTCATTTTGAAATTGTCATTAAAGGGACATGCAAACCAATAACAACTGCTACCAACAAACTTAACTGTGAAATTGGATCCTTCCCATCTAGTCGGGTTTTGCATTTGAGACAGTTCCAGAGCTTAGGGTATTTTGTTTTCCAAAGTTTTCCAACCTTAAACCATACTGCCAACACCATTATCTACACCTGCCCCCAGGGCAGTATGGGCATCTTATGGCAGTGAGGGGTCCCAAGGTTGTGAACCACCAGCAGAGGACAGGTGCCATCAATAGACGGGGAAGTTATGGAGAAGGCAAGTTCTTCTAAAGCTTTCCCTCTTCCTACCATCATTACCTCAGCCTTGCCTGGATTCAGTTTCAGCCAGCTGCTCTCCACCCAAGTCTGATCTCAGATACACATTGAGGGAGCCATTAAATGGTTCAGCAAAGGAGACTGGTGTACCTGGGGAGCAGGGGTATGGAATGCCACAGACAAGTCCAGCAGAGTGAGTAGGGTTGCATTTCCCTTGTCTATGGGCAGGAGACAGTCACTCACCAAGGCAATATCAACCCTCTCTGAACAATACCCTGAAGCCTGATTGGAGGCATCCAGGATAATGGAAGCTGAAAGGAGGCATTGAAGAGGCTGCACTTTGCTGGCTTTGTAAAGGGAAGTCGGGCACTGGGCAGTAGGTTGTAGGGTCTTTAGGGCTGAGTGATGGTTTCTTTAGTACTGGTCAGAATGGTGCATGTTTTAGGGTGGGTGGGAGATTCCCCTCCTCAAAGGTGTTGAAAATCCCAGACCTAGGTGTTTACCGTGTGGGAAGGGCCAGGGGACAGATTCACAGGTGACACCTCTGGTTGCTCCCAGGGCCTCTGCAACCACTTCAAATGCCAATGGGCCACGTTTTCAGAGGGAAGGAGTTGCATTTCTAGTCCTGCTCTCAGCTGTTGCTCCTGGTAGTCTAGATGCATGTGATCTCACAGGGACACTGTTATCTAGAGGGTATAAAGATACTCTATATTTTGGCTCTTTGACTCATCACCTGATGTTTTCATTGGCTTTGACCTCTAGTTGTGAGTTCAATCGCCAACCCAGCTTGGTGGTAACCAATTACACTGTTGTCATCACAATTGGCGGTCTCAACAGAGAGGCCAAATATTGAACCCAACCATGGAGTCCTCTCTTGCCCCCTTCAGGTGATCCAGGAAGGTCAGGGGTGAGTAGGGTGACCAGATGTTCCGATTTTAGAGGGACAGTCCTGATTTTCTAGGCTTTGTCTTATATAGGCGCCTATTATCTCCCACCACATCCCGATTTTTCACACTTGCCATCTGGTCATCCTAGGGGTGAGGCATCAGGGGCGTGGGGTGGCGCGGGGGATGACTTTCCTTGCTGTCCTCATTTTGTGGCTCAAGAGGGAAGGGTCATTCTCGAGGGCTGCCAAAACTGGCATAAAAACTCATCCACCTTTAAAAGTAAATAAATCAATAAAAATCAGACATATCCCGTCTCCTCTTGAACTAGCTGGCAAAGAAGTCCTGGATGTCCTCCCTCCCCTCCCCCAATTTGAAGCATTCCAGCCTTCCTAAACTGAACTTGGCTGGGGACTAACAACATGAATAAGCTTCCCCTGAACGAAAGCCAACTGGCAAGGTGCACCCTGGCTGGAGCCCCTTCCATCAGTGACGAGGAAAATGGCCGGCCCAGTTCTCCTTGTTAAGCAGCGCGCTGCCAGTTGGGAAATAAAGACAGAAGGTCTGTTTGTAATACTGAACATACAATCCTTCCCAGCCTGAAAGACACTGGGACTGCAGAAAATCTACCCTATTCACCAGCGTGACCTAGTTCCGTTGTCAATAGGTTAGAGCAGGCCAAAGTTGAAGGAATATCCTGATTAGGGGCTCTCCTGCAAGGGTACAGTGAGTACCCTTTTGTCTTTTTTCCTTTCCCCCTGCCCTAGTCCCAGACTTGATACCATCTTATTATGCTTCAAGATACGTCCTCGTCCGGTTTAAATCAACATAGTTCCACTGGCTCCAAAGGAGCGGTGACAGTTTACACCAGATGAGGTTCCGGCCTTGTATTTTGTGTCACACAATCCGTGGCCCGACCTATCAGCCCTGGAAACGTTTCTTCCATGAGAACGCCAGGAATAGGTGTCACCGCGCTGCCGGTGCTTCACAAAGGAGCTGGGTTGGCGGATCATTATCATCCGGCCTGAAGCAAGGAAGCAGCCAAGCCCCCGGTGCCTTAATTTGCGACCTGGCGCTCTACAGCTGAGCCAAAGAAGTACTTGTTTTCTTTACGTGCCAGGATCGCTATACACATGACAGATAACGAAGCTTCCCCCACAGCACCAGGCTAATTGCAACTGATTGGGAAGCAACATATTAACGTTGGTATAAACAACAGAGATAGGTGGCCAATTAGAGAGACACCAATTAAGATTTGAAAGCCACATAGTTTCCAACTCAAAAAGGTGGCTATGAGATTGGATGGAAAGAAAGAAATTAAGAAAGAAAGAAATGTCTTTGATCACACTGTATAGTAAAGTTCCATTTATAAATGGCTAAAAAATGATTTACCGATGTTAGAAATATGTTACACTGATGAGTAATATGTATTCTAGAGGGTTATAATCAATCCATTTTTCCGTTGGACTTGATAACAATTAAAACATCAACTAATCATTTATTAGCCTTTTTTATGTGGAGAAAGGGAACCTCAGTATAAAGTGTGACCGCGTCTCCCCTCCCTCCTTGGCTGGCGGCAGTTGCTAGTAACTGATTTAATTGTCCATTTTACATCCCAATTAACAAGAAGGACTTTCCTGATAACAGATGCCCCTCCAGCCAACCGGCTACAGAAAGAAGAATTTGTATAAATCTATCTGGGAGGATAGCTAACAAAATGAGAGAGAGAAAGTGAGTGAGAGAGAGGAGGAGGAGGAGAGGAGAGAGAAAAAAACTTAAAGGATTAGAAATGAAAAAGAAGGTATTTTGTGCTAAGCTAAATATTATTTTGTTTCTATTGAAAGGGTTAAGAAAACAAAGACAGAGTTGACAATTTCTCCCCACTGGAAGCTGGGAATGGCCCACAGTGGCACAATGCAATCATTATTGCATGGGCCCATTCTCACTGGATTTTCCACAAAATCTTTAATAATTTGATTCTTTTCAGCCCCAGCAGCCAGCTGAGCTCTTTAAGAAACAGTAACAAAACCCAGAGAAAAACCCACTACTGAGAGGGAAGCTTTGGCGCAGAGTTGAGCTGAAGCCGATTAGGTTTGGCCTGAATAGAGCCAGCCAGGGCCTAGAGATGCAGCTGAAGTCCTCTGTTTCATTCATTCCAGTACAATATCACCACCAGAGTCCAGGCCTAGACACTAAATTACACTATTATAGAACTAGATTGATACACAACTTTCCCTCCCAGGCTGAGTGGGACTTTTAAACAATGTTTTGGTGCCTGGTCTGCCTCTATTCAGGCATTTTGAAGTATTCCATTCATATTGAGCATATCAATTCTTAATTGTGCCACACACACAAATTACAAACATGGGGATACAAGCAGCTGAATTCCTGGGGGGAGGGTTGTAACAGTTCGTTAGAAACTTGTAAGGTTTTGTTGAGGTTATTTCCCAGAAGCCTCAGCAGGGGGAAAGGCTTTCATAAACGCAATCCATCCTGCATTGTCCCTGGATGATCCACTTTTGAGCAATGATGGGTCTCGTGTTTTAAGTGTGATACACAGACATTTGACCCCCATAGGATGATTATGCTGGTTACCCCATTTCTCTGAATCTCTCGTTGAAGTCCCCCCGATTCTTTTGTTCCATAAATTATACCAGCATGGGTCACATAGAAGGAAAGGGTGCTCTTTAAGCATTAGTTTTCTGTGGAAGAGTTGAGAAAAATGCCAAGGATTTTGATCGCGGTTTAGAAAGGTTGTTTATTGAAGGGCTTTTTTTTTATTAATCATGTTCTTATTTTACAAATAATCTTACCTGTCTATTCTCTGTCAAAGGGATCACCTCCTGAGATAAGCATTGCAAAAAGTCACTTTGGACTATTCCGGGGGGAAATGGGGGTGGGGGATCTTTTAAACTCACAAAACCAAAACAACTAGAGATGGAGACACTCTGTTAAGTTATTTAGTCCATACCCCTGCCCATGTAAAATTATTTCTTACAGTATAGGGAACAGTGCAGTACATTCTGACTCTCTATGTGTGTGTGTGTGTGTGTGTGTGTGTGTGTGTGTGTGTGTGTGTGTGTGTGTGTGCATTTATGTATATGCATGTGAGTATGTGTAAAATACGTGTTGCATGACTTGTGCATTCTGGACACTGATGTATCTGTAGCTATATATGTCAATGCATCCACCCCTGTGCTTTTGTTGACACTGTTTTAATTCTTTTTATTAAAGCACCTGCAATTACAAAAGAAAAACGAAAAAGCGATTCACCTATTTTGACTTAGAAACATAACTTAAAAGCCGCCCATCCATCCTGCTGCCATCACACAAAATTACAGAAATTATATACTTTGCATCCTCCTCTGCCTTGTCCCTTTACAAAAAGCAGCACTCCTCAAATAAACCAGCCGGGCTCCATCCCCAGTATCCCCCGCCCCCCAAATTGTCAGGAAATGTTACATACAACTCAAAAAGTACAATATGCACATTAAATAAAAACTCAGGGCCACTAAAAACAACATGCATGCATACAAAAACACACACACACACACAAATAAACTGAACAATTAAGATGATTTTAAAAATAAGGTGGCTTTTAACATGTTATAGGAGTTTGGCTTATCTTTGATATATTTCATGAATGGACACTAGTTTGCAAGAGATGGGCCATAGGTGTCATTTCTAATATTAGTATGTTTCTCCGTTGCGAGTAGTTCCTGGGCTTTGTTATAATAACAGAGATGTTGTCAGGCAGCTGCTCCTACTCAATGCCTTTACCCCTCTGGCAGCTCATAATAAGTATTGTGAAAGTGAGTCATGCGAACTTTTATCTGCACTATCTTCTTAAAGGCCGCATTCTGCCTTCAGTTACTCCAGAGTTACATTTGCGTTGCTGTCCGAGTGCGTGATATGTTTTGTCATGTTTGCACACACGGGTATACCTAGAAGTGTGAGTGCAGATGCAGTGTGCGCTTGTGCGGCACGCTTGTACCATTTCATTAAGCCGGCTGAAGAAATCATTAGCATTGCAGCACACGGAGTGACCCCAAAACATCTGAAAGCTGTGATTGCTTGCAGAGAAAAACAAAAGAACCAAGAAGACAAGAAAGCAGCAATTAGAAGAGAAAGAATGAGCTCCGGTGTCAAGTCACAGATCTGTAAGAATACGCAAATTGTCCTGATTTCTGGCTTCTTTAGAGAGACAGTAATTAAATGAAAAGTTACAGTAGGAGGATTACACTATCCCTACATATCCAGGGGCCTGATTCCCATGTGCTTTTGTTCTGGTGTAGGTTCATTGATGTCAATGGAGTTATTCCTGATTTCCTTCAGCTTCAGAGAAGAATCAGGCCTCATATTTTTGAACACACTACAGTTGCAAAACGTCATTTTTTTTATTGCAAATTTCTCTTGGGTTACAGGGAAATTAATGATTATGGGGGAGAAATAATGTGAGGTGAAAAGCAGAAAAATAACTGATTACAAATAATTACGCTGGTGTTGGGTAGGGTCACTAGCTACCAAACCATTGAAACGGGGGTCAGAGCGCCGTCAGCAGAAAGTGGTTTCATTGGCCAGGTTGGGAACAGACAATGAGGTCAGAGGAAGCATTTTGGCTGTTACAGACTGGGAAAAAAAATATAATAAAGCAAATTTTATTTGAAAATGACAGTCTTTGCCCTATATCTAACAAGGGGGATGACACAGAGCCTGACCTGGACCTTCGATCCAAATTCAGATCCATCCCAAATGGTTTCCGAGCCCTCCTCTTCTCCTCCCCCTCGAAATGTGAGTCAATGGTTTGGGGGTTCTTTTCATTTTCACTGGCCTCCTAACTTTGCGGGCAGATAATGGAGGTACCCAAATACTGCAGGAAAACAGTTCTTTTGGTATGTCCCTGCACATCACAAAACACTGGAAATCTCACAGAAAACAAAAACAAACAAGCTCATCTGATTTCCAGACCACAGAAGTTCAGTTCCAAACCCTATAGATCCCGCCACCCGTTTGGAGGATCATCCGTCACTAACGTGCACCGGCAGCTTTCTCCACTTCTGCTCTCCAAATGTACTTTAGCGCTCAAGGCCTGATCTGACGCCCAACACCAAGCTATAGAAGCCCAGTGCAGATGTGGAAGAGGGAGGGTAATGCAGGAGACACCCATAACATTAATCGTTGCACTCTCAGATGACAACGAGGATGGAGCTGGTTTGTCCTGCCAGCAATATTTCAGGCCATACTGTGTCTGGGTGGGGACTGGAGAAGCATGGTGGCCTATGAAAATGACACGTCATCAAGTTACCACCCCAGGCCGACACCCATCTTTTCTTTCAGAACACCATGCAAAGTGATTTGGAATATCTTTGGTATCCCGAACCCAGCCACAGGAGAGGAAGGCGGGCCCAGTGATTAGAGGGCTAACCTGGGACTCAGGAGACCTGCGTTTAGCTCCTTGCCTGGAGGTCGACTTCCTGTGTGACCTTGTGCAAGTCACTTAGCCGCTCTGTGGCTCAGTTTTCCCATCTGTAAAATGGGAATAATATCACTGCCTGACCTCAGAGGGGTGTTATGATTATAAATACACTAAAGATTCTGAGGTACTCAGACTCTCTGGTAAGGGCAGGCATTTAAGTGTCTGAATGGACAAGGCTATACTATGGCAGTCGGCAAGATTGAAATTTTCTTCCTGTCTGTCAGTTTATACCTTGAAGCATGAGGATTAATAGCTAGTTTTAATCCTGGCACAACTGCGGATGCTATTCTTACCCATGTTAATGTCAATGTTTTAAAAAAAATTGATGTTGTCCATTGCTGTTTGCTGTGTTGTTGTAGCTCTGTTGGTCCGGGGATATTAGCGTGACAAGGTGGGTGAGGTAATAGCTTTTACTGGACCAACGTCTATTGGTGAACGGGACAAGCTTTCAAACTCCACAGAGCATTTCTTCAGCTTGTCCTTTCACCAACAGATGTTGGTCCAATAAAAGATATTGCCTCACCCACCTCGTCTCTCTCAATTTTTAAAACACATATTCAGCTATTCGCCTCACTGACATACTGCAGCAATGAGTTCCACAGATTAATTACATGTTGTGCCCCAAAAGATATTGCTTAGATTCCTTGCCTTGCCTTTTAATGTGGAGTATCCTTTCACTCTTGTTTTATGGAGCGGGATTAATGAGATCCCAGCTGACCAGTTGTTATTCAGTGCCTCTCCTTTTCAGAGCAAACAGCCTATCCACTTCTTATATGAAACCCCAACACAATAGCAAGCCAGATCCTGCCCTGAGTTACCTCCCGCCCGTCCCCCATGTGGCCCCATTTAGCTTTGAAGGGTTACAGAAGTGTAACTCAGGCCCTAGGGTTGCAGTCCAGTCCAGCAGGAGCTCAGTCTAAAAATCACTTCCCGCGAGTGACTCATAGGGCTGTGTGCTAGGAGAGAGCTTGCTCAGGGCTACGTCCCAGTGGCGGTCCCAGACTGTCTCAATCCTTCTCTTTTCAGTATTTATTTATTTATTTACTTATTTGCTGCATTTTTCTGGCATTTCTCAACGTGTTTTTTCTTGCGTTACATTTCTGGAGGAAGGCTGCGTGATGAGCAGCAAATCATTATTAATTCCTCTGGTATTCATTCTAATAGCATTAACCCCATGTACTCCACAACCCAGGCCCCTCCTGCGCAAAAGCACCGAAGCTCCCTCGGTGAATGTAGCCTTGAGACGGCACGTTTACCACCAAAAGAACTATAAGATACTGGAGGCGAGTCCAGAGGCTTCCAAGTAGCAATTTGTAATGACTGACTGTTGGAATTTGTATTACACTAGAGGCCTCAACTGAGATCAGGGCAGATTGTGCTCTGTGCGGTACAAACACAGAGTGAAAGTTAGTCCTTGATCTTAAGATCTTATAGTCTAAATAGATAAGAGATATAGAGTCGGAGGAAAGGAGCATTATTAGCCTCACTTCACCAACGGGACACTAAGGCACAGGGTGATTAAGTGACTTGCCCAAGTCACAGAAGGAGCCTGTGACACAGCCATGAGTTGAAGCTGGTTGGTCTGAGACCCAGTCCAAAGCTTTATTCACATGACCATCTTTCTTGTCATGATATAACTAATTAACTAGAAGGGGTTCTATCCCCATTTACTGTAATGCACCATCCATGCGCAACATTGTTTAAGACGAGACTTTGTGTTGTGTCGGCAGGGAAAGTGAGACACGCCAGATCTAGGTATGGGCAATAATAAAAGGAACACGCAGGGTACGAACCAAAAGAAAATAGTCGAGGTGGCAGGAAATTGGACTTTTTTCCTGTGGAAAATTTCACCTTTTTGCTGAAATACCAGAAACCAGTTTCTTGGAAAACCCAGATGTCCATTGGAACAAAAGTTCTGATGGACTAATTTCCCTCAGCTCCAGAGAAAAGAGCAACTTTGCCATCTCCGTGACGCTCGTGTACAAGCAAACAGAACCACGTTATCTTCAACTCCATTAGGAACAAGAAGAGAATGTGAAGGACTCAGAATATGCCACATGGAAAAAGATAAAATGGGCAGGGAGGAATAATCCCAGTCCAAAGTGTGGCTCCAACAATCGGCTGGAAGTTTGCGGGGATGGGAGGGAGAATGAAAGCTCTAATAAAAATATTGTGTGCTTGATTCTTCTCACATACTGGTGTAGATCAGGAGTGACACCAATGGAATTACAATTGTGCAAGAGGAGAATTTTGCCCCTCTGTTTACCAATATAGCAACTTTACATTAGGAATTTAATGCATTTTGCAAACCTTAGTGGGGTAAGCCCCACAAGGTTACATTTCACAGCGTACAGATGAGGATTATGATGGTCTGTTCTGGCTTTGGAATGTAGGAAACGGTGTTAGATATAAACATTACATACTGGTAACATGACTTTATTTCTTAGAATTCAGAATCATAACACACAAGAACCAAACCCAGAAAGAGACAAAGCAGGCTGCTCCCTAAAACAGAGAGACACAATTCACTCCACCTTATCCTAGCCTGGCTCTCTGCAGAACTGACTCTGATCACATGCTTCAATACACAGCCTCTTAGCCTGCACGCAGGACCAGGTAAGCCTCCCACTCTTAAAGTGATCACTTGCAATTCCAAACATAATCCGCCATATGCCATACAGAACACTCCTGTGCTTAAGTATCGGTGTCCTCATTTCACAGATGGGGAAACTGAGGCTCGGAGGTTTGTCCAAGTTCGCAGAAGGTCCAGGTTACAGTAACTAGTGGCCTGAATGCTAGCTCATGCTCTCTAAGAAACACGCTCCACACCGCAGCTCACTGTGGTGCCTTTAAATACCTTTTCCACGATTGTCAAATGTTGTCATTCTTCAGATCATAAGCCAAGCACTAACTCACAGGTGTTTGGAAGAAACTTTCCTGGTGGGCTGGTAGTGCTATATCTGTCTATTACACAGGGCTTCCTGCTCTGAAGCAGCTGGTACTGGGCGACTGTCGGCTCTCAGACTAGACAACCCACTGGTCTGATAAAGTGTTCCTGTGTATATTACGCCTATGTGCTATCACATAGATGGAATGCACTAAACATTGCCAACACTTTGGGGTGCTCTACAGACAGAGGGTTTGCTGGTGCTTTTCATATTTCCTACCCCTCTCAAACAAAAAATAATCCTTTACAAGTGCTGATGTGACACATCCCATCAGGTAACTAATGCTCTGGTATTTTCCATGGCTGCAGAGAGGCTTTTGGAAAGAAAATAAAAGTCTCTTTTCTTAAAAAAATTTTCCGAGTGTCTTTTGCATCAGGAATTTACTTGAGGGCATATTTTGTGTACCAGTGTCAGGAGTTTGGATTTTTCCATCTCGTTGATTTTTTTAATTCCTACATAGCAAAGTCATTGGCCTGGTGAAAAGAAAGAAGTTCATTCTAACATTTTAGGGACCTGGAGGAGAGAAAAAGTGTTTAAAATAGTGCACGAGTAAATCATGTCAAAGCTGCTAAGGAAAGGAGGATCATCTTGAACCCAATCAACAGTGTGATCAACTTATCTCAAGTCTTGCAATATTTGGTGTCTTTCTAAAGCCCCACCTCCTGGACTCATGTGATTATGTCAGAACAGCAGCTTTCATTTAAAATAAGAGTAAGTTTCTAGTCCTCAGGGTGGTAGAGAAAAGCTTGGAAACACCAGCCGTACAGGCTCAAAACCAGAAAGGAAATAAAGAACCCCAAAATCTCAAGATTTTGTCAGATGATGTCGTGATCTGGGAGAGGGTCGACTCATGATTTCGGGTTGGCAATACTGAGTCAACCTCTTCTTACTTGATACACCTGATAGCCTTTTGCAAGCTTGGAGGGGTGTTTCTGTTTACCTCCCCGGCCTCCTCCCTCCCTCCCTCCTTCCCTCCCTCCTCCACCAACAGACAGGCAGAAACGCACAGAGCCCAATTTGCCTGCTCCATCACTGTGTAATGTTAGGTGGTAGCAGTCTATAGCCACTTCACACAGGGGCAAAGCATTGCAGACTAAGACTCGCTACAGGCTGGGTCCTGTGGCACCTTTAAGACTAACAGAAGTATTGGGAGCATAAGCTTTCGTGGGTAAGAACCTCACTTCTTCAGATGCAAGTAAGAACCTCACTTACTTGCATCTAAAGAAGTGAGGTTCTTACCCACAAAAGCTTATGCTCCCAATACTTCTGTTAGTCTTAAAGGTGCCACGGGACCCTCTGTTGCTTTTTACAGATTCAGACTAACACGGCTACCCCTCTGATACAGGCTGGGGACACTCTGCCGCCCTCACTATTTTTGTGCAATTTACAACACTGGCAGAGAACGGCTGGTCTCATGAGTTAAGCACTAGACTAGGACTTGGAAGAGCTGAGTTCAAGTCCTTACCGTGGCCCAAACAGCCTCTGTGACCTTAGACAAGATTCTCTGTGCCTAGTTTTCCACAATGGGGATAATGCTTCCCTACTTCAAGCAGCCTTGAGAGGATAAATACAGTAAAGATTGTGAGATGCTCAGATATGAGGGTGATAGGGAACATATAAGTACCTAAGAGAGATGTTACTCCTAATTTTTACCTGTGTGTACGGCAGGTGGAGCAGGACCTCCAGGGCTAGATCGGGCTCTGTTACTTCTGAGAAATGCAGTGACTTCAAGACAGTTGCAGGAGTGTAACTGGGAGCAACGTACAGCTCCCACATTCTGCTCTCCGCTATACTGGTGTGAACCCACCCTTCCTCCATTGACCTCAGTGGAGTTACATCTGTCCACATAGGGCCAAATTCTAGCCTAAGGTATTGTCTGCATTGGGAATATGTCCCAATTCCAGCTATCCATGGCCAGCCACCCAAATCCTGGTGCATAGCCAGGTTGGCCCCGGAGCCAGGCCTAAGTGAACCCAAGTTCCTATGAGCTCGGTGGAGTTACTGAGGATTTTCACCAGCGGAACGGTGAGAAAGGGCAGGCCTGGTTTAAAGACGAGCAAGATCCATGGCTGTGCTTTTCCACCTCTTGAACAAAAATATTTACAGCCTTAATTGAAAGGAGAAAGAAATTCTCCAGTGCCCTTATCCCTATTAACTGAGGAAATGGGGCCCAATCAGGAACGAGACTGTGACCAAAGGGAGATCAAACTGTTAGCAGGTACTTGAGAGAGAGGGGCTTCAGGGCGGATGGGCTGCAGGCATGGGAATTGCTTGTCTCCACCCCTTTGCCCCCATCCAGGCCGGCTAATGACTGTATAAAAGAGCAGGGGAAGGTTTTAATGGCAGGCAGCTCCCCTAGCCACACACAAAAAACCACCCCACAATAACTCTGCTCTATTTAACTTCTCGGCCCCACCTCTCACCATCGGAGCTCTCCCCTTCCAAGGAGAAGAGCCTGGAGGCGAGATGCGGCCGCATATCTATGAGCCCCTACTGCTGTGGGCGGTACCGTTCGAGCTGTTTTCCCAGGCTTGGGCCTTTCCTCAGAAAAATGTCACACCACAGGGCGAATAAGGTGGGTGTTGTCTCCCCTTGGCCTTTGATGTCACCAATTACTCCTGGAAAGCAGCCGTAGGATCTGGGAACCTCTGGGAGGGCTACATTTTGGTAGCCGTGGTATTCTACGCTGCCTCCCTGTCCCCAGATGAGATAACCCAAAGGTGTCCAGAGGAAGGTTTGGTAACAATATCTTCACACACCCGCAACAGCCAGACTGCTGAGCTGTGTAGTGGGTCGTAGAACTCAGAGACCATCAAGGCCGGCAGCTATGAGACACCTGGTCTAGCCCCCTCAGCTCAGGTTGCTCCCTGCAGCGTGTTTGCCAGCATTTCACCTGAAGGAGGAGCAGCCCTGGGTTTAGAATAGTGGGTCGTACTGGGGTAGCACCTGAAGTTCCCAATTGGGGATCCGCAGCCCATTGCGCCAGGGGCGGTACGTAAGACGCCCCAAAATAGCTGACCATGTAAGTGATAGTACAGCTCTCTGCACTGCAACTAAGGGCCCAGGATGGGTAAAGTAAGAAATAAATGGACATTTGGCCCAAGCCTGGATTTAAGCACAAGCAAAAAGCAAGGGTGGGGGCTGACGGAAAGGAGGGCGACACCCATTGTCAGTGCTGCCATTCATAGGCCAGTCCCACCTCCCTCTCCAGCCGTGGGACTCGAAGGACCATTCCAATTTGCAGCACATACACCCTTCGTTACACACTCCAGCGGCAGGACTGGACCAGGGAGGTCCAGTGAACTCCTGGTCTCCTCTCCTGCTGGCCGGAGCCTTGCACATCCTAGCCCAGTCCTTCCAGCTCCCCCAAACTCAAACCGAGTCTTGAACCTTTGCTCTGAAGCAGAACGCTCCTGTGCACACTTACGGCCAACCTGGAGTTAGCGAGCTCAGCGTCCTTGTCCCAGAGGAGTCTGTCTGAGACCACTTCAGATATGGAATCGGGGCCTTCAACATACCTGCTTTGCGGGGGCGGGGGGAGGGAGACCAGAGGACTGGGAATTAGCTCCACAGTCTGTAACATTTTGGCTAATAATTCAGCCCCAGCTCAGGACCTGAGCCAATGCCTACGGACGTCCATGGGAGTCTTGCCATTGACTTCAATGAGCTCTGGATCAGACCCTGGGTGGCCTAATGTAGCCTTCAGGCTGTACGGTGGCCTGTGTGGAATGGCTGTGCTGGGACACAGTCCCGTTCCCAGGTCACAAAAGAACCGCTGCTGCAGTTGGGGGCCAGGGGCAGCGTGATCTAGGTCATGGAGTGTCCTGGGCTCTTATCCCAGCTGCCGTTAGCAAGCACATCATCTCTCTGCGTACCGCACCCAGCATAAGGGGGCCACAACGGTTGGTGTGACTGTGATGCAATTAATTACCGACGCACTTACCCCATCCTCATCCCCCCGGCCCCTTTGTTGACTCTCTCAGCAGAAAGATCCAAGAGTTGCTGAGCCTGGACAGCCAACTCCCCTCTCCAGTCCAGAGGTGGCCCCTCTGGGCTGGGAATATGTGACAGCATGGAGGAAAAGCCTGTGACAAGGGCTACCCTGGCCAACACCAGGGATTGAACTGGTGACCTCCCAGCCCTCTACAACTGAGAAGCCAGGCTCTGTCACTGGGCCTGTTACTGACCTACAACCTCCGTAGAATGGGCACAGGGGGTTACATGACACACCCTAAGCAATGGTTACAACTGCACTGCTGCTTTAACTGTTCTGTGGGAAAAGGTCCTCAGCTGAACCCTGCTGAAGTCCATGGGTGTGTCAACACTGGGGATTTTTGTACTGGTGCAGCTACTCCGATACAATTACACTAGTGCAAACACTAGTGCACTGGTGTCAGTGTGACTTGCACCGTCCCATAGTGCACTGGTTTCAAAGCCCCCTTTGCACCACTGTGGCACATCTACTCTGAGGGCATAATCCTCTGCTGGTTTTTTGCTGGAGGTAGAGGTTAGCACCAGAATAGCTACATCAATGCAAAAAACCCAGTGAAGACAATCCCATTGAAAAGACTCCCAATGACTTCAAGGAGGCTGATAGAGAACTTCAGTCTGCAGGTTACTGAATACGTTTCACCTGCACTACATTCTCAGTGGGGTCCCTAATCAAGAAGAATTAGGAACATTTTTTCTTAGCAGTTTGGAGACATTACTCTTCCAAGGCTCCGGAGTCCCATTCCCTCAAAAAAAAAAAAAAATACAAACTGCATTTGGGTTGCAGCAAATAAAATTAACCATGCTCATGCTGGGCTTGGTTCTGAAATCCTCTTGCCTATCACTTCGCAGCGGTTGTTTTTGGAGTGCGGCTTGCTTTTGTCTTACGGTGGAAAAGAAAAATGCAGCAATTCAAATGATTTCAACAGGCTGCAAGTGAAAACTGAGCGACCAGATAATCCCATTACCCTCCTCTCTGTCTCGCAAGTGGGAGCCAGTCTTCCCTGTTTTGTTTTTCTGCCACGAGTAATAAAACCTCCAGTTAACGAGCAGCGAGAGCTGCACTTCCGCCCGTTCCTAATGAGTCTGTCTGACATGTTTGCAGGGGCGCGAGAGTGACTTACAGTCCTGCAGCTCTTCTCACCGAGCAGCAAGGACGGCGGCGAGATGCAGACACCCGTTTTTCAGAATATCGTCGTTCGGGTCTGAAACGTCCTGCCCTGCAATTAGATCATTAGTCGCTCCCCCTTGCCAGCACGGTCTCTCTCCTTAGAGGATGTAATGGATATTAAACAGATTTTTGCCCAAATGTGCATGTATTGTATTTCTTGGTCAAGTAACATGGCCATGATTTGTTTCCTCCCTTGGTTGCAACAATAGCCTCTCTCTTTCCAAATGCCTTTAGCAGGGAAGGACAAACAGTTTCTCTTAGTCGCAGGCCGGCCTCACATTTAGAGTTCAGGGTGGTTTGGGAAAGCATCAGAGATGGGCCTGAATCAACCTCAAGGCACCCCAAAATGTCATGAATTAAGGATCCACCACTGTGTATTTTGGGTCAGGTCCTCAGCTGGCCTAGCTCCATTTACTTCCATGGTGCTGCAGTGACTTATATAGGGTTGCCAACCCTCCCGGTTTGGCCAGGAGTCTCCTGGAATCGGGCTCGATCTCCTGGAGGCTACTGAAGCCAATCCGGGAGATTTCTGGCTGCTAAAAGTCCAGCGGCGCAGCAGGGCTAAGGCAGGGTCCCTGCCTGCCCTGGCTCTGCGTCGCTTCCGGAAGTGGCCGGCATGTTCGGCAGCGTCTCCTAGGCGGAGGCTCGGCCAGTGGGTCTCCGTGTGCTGCACCCACCCTGAGCACCAACTCCGCAGATCCCATTGGCCAGGAATGGGGAACCGTGGCCAATGGGAGCTGTGAGGGTGGTGCCTGCAGGCAGGGGCAGTGTGCAGAGCCGCCTGGCTGCCCCTGAGCGTAGGAGCCGCTACCGGACATCCCACCGCTTCTGGGAGCCACCCAAGGTAAGCGCTGCCCGGCCGGAGCCTGCATCCCGAACCCCCTTCCGCACCCCAACCCCCTACCACAGCCCCCTCCTGCACCCAAACACCCTCCCAGAGCCACCAGCCCTGAGCCCCCTCCCACACTCAAACTCCCTCCCGGACCCTGCACCCTTCACCCCCTCCCGCATCCAAACTCCCTCCTGAGCCTGCACCCCTCACCCCAACCCCCTATCCCAGGCTCAGCGAGGAGCCCCCTCCTGCACCCAAACTCCCTCCCAGAGCCCCCCCCCACACTCCAAATCCCTCAGCTCCACACCCCCAGCCCAGAGCCTGCACCCCCTCCCACACCCAACCCCCCGCCCCAGCCCAGTGAAAGTGAGTGAGGGGTGGGGCCTCGGAGAAAGGGCGGGGCAGGATGGGGCCTTGGGGAAGGGGTGGGGAAGGGGGCAGGGCAAAGGTGTTTGGGTTTATGCAATTAGACAGTTGTCCACCCTAGACTTATACCAGCTGAAGATCTAGCCTGTAGTCTTTAGCTCATTTCCTTCAACGCCCCCATTTGTTGTTTCGTTTGTATTTTCTCAGCGTCATCACTCGTGAAGAAGATTTAATCCTCTAAACACTGATTTCCCTGAGCCAGCTCTTCAGAGGGTATGAATCAGCCATGGACCTCTGGGACTACTCATCGGCTTAAAGTTAAGCCCGTGCATAAGGGTACATAACTTAAACACCTTATCTACGTGGGAAAATTGACTGGAATAGCTATTATGGAGTAAAGTGATCTTATTTTGGAATAGCTCCCCGTGTGGACGTTCTCATTCCAGACTAGCTATTACACTTTAAATCCACAAGCTGCCTTATTCTGCAAGAACTTCCCCAGGTAGACAAACCTTGTGTGTGCAGGATCGGGGCCTATTGAGTATACAAAAAAAAAGGATTAAAGAAGAAACAAACTCGATGGAACTAAAAACCTCATAAAAGATACCAGGGATTATTTAAGAGAATATCTATGAAACAACTAGACAGTTCAGTAAATAGTAAGTTTAAGGGCCCGATCCTTAGCTGGCGTAAACTGATGGACCTCCATCTTCAGCTGTGTAAATCAGCATAACCCCCAATAGAGTTAGGCCAATTTACAGCAACTGAGGATCTAACCCATAATGTCTAATATTAACCGATGTCAAAAGCAGGCAGATTCAAAGGGGGGTGGAGGGGAAGACTGTTGTCTGTGGAACTGAAGAGTAATTCTCCCACACAGCCCGTCCATCCTCTGTCACGTCCCCATTTTGATTCCTTAATTGTTTGCAAGCAACATTTTGGCACCATGGTATGAAAAAAAAATACATATTTCATCCCATCGGTCACACCATGCCAGAAACAATATTGAAGTTGTAATTCCAAAAGAAACATACGCCACGCTTCAATTCATTCCTATAGTATGTCACAGTAGCTTTAGCAATTGCCTCAGCGATAGCCGGGAATATGTGGATTCCCCCAGGATAGATCACAGTCCCTCTACATTCCCAGTTGCACGAATAATTTTATTTTTGCCCAAACAAGCTACAAAAGTAATAACTGCGGCCCTGGATCCCGCAATTAGCTCTGTGCAAGGTGGACACTGCATTCACACAGAGCTCTGCTGATTAAAATGGGGACTCTGCCCGCTAAGTATTGGGAACTACAGTTCTATAAATTACTGAGGTACAGTATGTCCCCCATTACTGTAGTATCTGAGCCGCACAATCTTTAACATAAGAACATAAGAAAGGCCGTACTAGGTTAAACCAAAGGTCCATCTAGCCCAGTATCCTGTCTACCGACAGAGGCCAATGCCAGGTGCCCCAGAGGGAGTGAACCTAACAGGTAATGATCAAGTGATCTCTCTCCTGCCATCCATCTCCACCCTCTGACAAACAGAGGCTAGGGACACCCTTCCTTACCCATCCTGGCTAATAGCCATTAATGGACTTAACCTCCATGAATTTATCCAGTTCTCTTTTAAACGCTGTTATAGTCCTAGCCTTCACAACCTCCTCAGGCAAGCAGTTCCACAGGTTGACTGTGCACTGTGTGGAGAAGAACTTCCTTTTATTTGTTTTAAACCTGCTGCCTATTAATTTCATTTGGTGGCCCCTAGTTCTTATATTATGGGAACAAGTAAATAACTTTTCCCTATTCACTTTCTTCACATGACTCATGATTTTATATACCTCTATCATATCCCCCTGTAGCGAGGCGGTGGGATACCCCACAGCCCCGCTGAGGGCTGAACCTCCCCTAACACCAACGTGGGTGGAGCCACCGGGTCCGGCACCCGCCCCTCAGAGGTCACGGCGCCGACCTGGAAGTATAAAAGCCCGCCTGCAGAGCTCAGTGGAGAACAAGCCGGCGGAGAGAGCAGACGTCTGTGGCCGAGCTCCCGCTTGGGAGACAGCAGCAGGCTGCGACCGGCCTGCTGACTCACCAGGCCAGCCGAGCCTACCCCTCGCCCGGTACCCCAAGGAGGACTGGCCAAGCCTGCCCCTTTCCAGCTACCCCGAGGAGGGGCCGAGCCTGCCCCTTTCCAGCTACCCCGAGGAGGAGCCGAGCCTGCCCCTTTCCCGCTATCCCGAGGAGGAGCCGAACCTACCCTTCGCTACCTACCCGGAGGAGCCGATGCTGGTGGAGAGCACCGAGGACACTAGTACGGCCCAGGTACCCTACGAGGGGGAGTGTGGAAGTAGCCTGGGGCAGCCAACCCCAGTCTGGCTGCAGCACTGCCAGAACCGATGTCAGTGTGTTGCGGCCAGGATCCCCACTGACAGCAGCGAGTTTCCGTCGCTGCTAGGGCCCCGGGCTGGGATGCAGTGGAGCGGCGGGCCTGCGTCCCCCCTGCCACCCACTCCTTGGGTGGCAGACTCCCCCCCGTTTCCCCTGGCCTAGAAAGGCTGGGACCTCTTGCTCATTGACTCAGCCCCTGCTTAAGGGCCTGGATTCCCGAACTATTGGCTCAGCCCCTGCTTGAGGGCCTGAGCTCCAGACTGCGTGGTTGCTGCCCTGCCCTGATTGAGGGCCCAGGGCTTTTCCTGACCTATTGGCTCAGCCCCTGCTTAAGGGCCTGAGCCCCTAACCATGTGTTTGTTGTCCCACACTACCGCTGGACCAGTACTGACTGCGGACCAGAGCAAGGCGGCGGGATACCCCACAGCCCCGCTGAGGGCTGAACCTCGGCCAAGATGTGTACACCCCCCTTAGTTTCCTCTTTTCCAAACTGAAAAGTCCTAGCCTCTTTAATCTCTCCTTATGTGGGACCCGTTCCAAACCCCTAACCATTTTAGTTGCCCTTCTCTGAACCTTTTCTAGTGCCAGTATATCTTTTTTGAGATGAGGAGACCACATCTGTACGCAGTATTCAAGATGTGGGCGTACCATGGATTTATATAAGGGCAATAAGATATTCTCCATCTTATTCTCTATCCCCTTTTTAATGATTCCTAACATCCTGTTTGTTTTTTTGACTGCCACTTTAATGCATCTGTCTTAGCACTCCCTACATCACAGGGTTGTTATTACCCACCTTTTACAGGTGGGGGCCCGAGGTGCAGACAGGTTAAGTGACTCACCCAAGGTCACAACAAAGTCTGTAGCAGAGCAGGGAAGTGAATGCAGGCCTTATACGTCCCAGGCTGGTCCTGCTAAACCACTAGACCATCCTTCCTTTCTCAAGCATGGTAGCTAGAGATGTGCTTCTAGTATTCTGAAGAGTCCAGGGCTATGAGGTGAAATTCACCCCTCTGCGTCGGACCAGCACAAGGTCCATTCACCATGTATAGGCCTACTTGAATGGTTAATTGGGCATAAAGTGGTGCAGAGACGTTGAGGTGGCTTTCTGCACATGAGTGCTATGTGGAGAAAAGCATTAACTTTGGTTGTTGCATATTTTGGGGCACTTCTATGGCCTGGGTTAGGCAGGAGGTCAGACAAGATGATTACAATGGTCCCTTCTGGCCTTGGAAACTATGAATAAGCTCCAGCGAGGAGGAGGCAGATGTATGACCAGAAGTAGCTTCAGAACTTTCAGGCTACACTAATAGACTAATGTTGGAAGTCTTAAAATTGTTCTCCACGGGGCTGCCACCTCTTTGGATTTATGGAGAGTCTCATAACAGTTGGTGTTTTTCTTGAAGTACCTGCTCCGACAGTCGTGACTTTGTGAGAATCCCAACTTTACGGAGGTTTCTTTTTTTTTTTTAATCAAAAGTAAACTTCTAACCTTTATGGCTGCAGAGAAAAGCTTGAAACCATTACCTCTAAAATGGAAGAACGGGGCAGAACTAGAAAACCCAGGTTTGATTCCCTCCTCTGCCACAGAAGTCCTCTGTGACCTAGGGCAAGTCACTTAGTGTCTCTGGTCCCCACCTATAAAGTGGGGATTACAGCACTGCCCTACCTCACAGGGGTGTTGTGAGGATAAACACATTAAAGATTGTGAAGATCAGAGATCCAGTAATAGATATGACCGAAAGGCAAATAAAAAGAACCCAAGATGTATTTGCAAAATCTCATGATTTTTTTTAAGACAACCTCATAGTTTTCTGGCACCTGACTCATGATTTTTGAATGCTTGGGGTCGGCAATGCAGGCTCAATAATCTTGATTTCTCGCTGGAGCCATGCCCACCCATAACTCTGTTCTTGCCCTGATAGATCCAGCGTGTTATGTTCTGGATCACTAATACATTCTCCTGCAGACGCCTCTTTATTCTGCAAGGTCTCTTCCAACCCTAATCTTTTATGATTCTATGAAAGCCACCCATGTGCAGAGCATCAACACTCAGGGATTGATCCAACACCCACTGGAGTCAGTGGAAAGATGCTCATTGACTTCAACTGGGGCTTTGGATCAGGCCCGGGGAAGGTGAGGGAGCACACTAGCCATGCACGGTCCTAGTGTACTCCATGTAGCCACCTTTGGGTAGGGTGGTTATGGCCTTAATGCACCTATGAATTGTGCACTCAGCTGATCTATATTAAAACTTAATGTGCCCTACTTTTGCCTTCCCCTCCACCCACTTGTTTGTTTCTCCCATGGTCTTATAGGTCTCATCTCAGCAAAAGCATTAAGCACATGCCTAGCTTTAAGCACATGCTTAAATCCCACTGATTTCAACAGCTTCTGCTTATGTGCTTTGCTGAATCTGGGCCTTAGACTGTAAGTGCTTTGAGACAGGGACTTTCATTTAGTGGTTTGAGCATTGGCCTGCTAAACCCAGGGTTGTGAGTTCAATCCTTGAGGGGGCCACTTGGGGATCTGGGGCAAAATCAGTACTTGGTCCTGCTAGTGAAGGCAGGGGGCTGGACTCGATGACCTTTCAAGGTCCCTTCCAGTTCTAGGAGATAGGATATCTCCATTAATTATTAATTATTTACTTTATGCTTGTGTAAGCGCCTTGCACAACAGAGCCCAACGTGGTTTTAGCTTCTATAATAATCACCCTGAGTCAAATCCTTGCTCGCAATGCAAATCACCACAGGATGTAAGGCAAGGTTCCAGAGTCAAGCTAGAGTCCGAGCTAACAGGGGATGCCTCTTGGCCTCTGATTGTATCTGTGCTGTGCTGACGCGGTTACCAATGCTTTGAAAGAGCAGACGAGATGCAACATGCTGAGAAGATTCCCCTCCCCTGTGTCCCTGACAAGGACTTTGAAGCAACCCCTTTGGGTTGGGAGTGGTGAGTAGAACCGTACAACCTCACTGCTGTTGCAACCTGACACCACTCAAGATGCTTCCTGCTTCCTACCAAGTTCAAAACTCAGACCACCTGCCTCAAAGGGCTTGCTGAGGTTCATGAATGTGGGGCAGTCTAGGTCTGTTTCTAGATTTGCCCTGAAATTTGCAGTTTCATCGCACTTCCAATGGAAGCACATTTTCCAGCCAAAGTCACTTTGAACTTCTGGCTTCAGTCCCGCCCAAACCTCTGTGCGAAACTAGGAAGATAGGAACCCATGTCAAAACTCAGAATGTCCTCCGAAACCTATATCAAGAAAGACTGCCAGCTTTCACACACCTGTAGTGTTAAAGTTAGGTCTAGGTGGACCTCTAGCAAGATAGGATGGATTCACTAAAGCTGCCTAAAGAATTTAGAGGTTCACTTCCCAGTTAAATGGGAACTGGGTGTCCAAATCCCCTAAACAGCTTTGAGAAATCTCAGCCACTAGCGCTTCACCTTAGATTTAATTTTATAATGGATTAAGACAAGGCTCTTGGAAAATGGAAACAAAACAACTCTGCTGGCCTCTCTGGGTCGGGCGCCTCATTATTATGGTTCTTATTTTCTTTGCAAACTGACTTCACTCTCCGACTCATTCCCCTCCCCAACCCCGCACAAAATAATACAAACGCTCACGAAAAAGAACAGAGCGCCCCTCCACACAGGTACATAAACAACCTTTCCTGCCATTTCTTTGATGTTGCTCTCACTTTAAGAACAGCTGGGACTTCAAAGAATCTATCGAAGTCCGTGGGAGTTGCATTGTGAGGGTTACAGATAGATCGATTTATTTTTTTAAACTAGGACTCGGAGGAGAAACCTGCTATTGGTTTTAGCACCTATTTGAAACCCAGACCATGAAAGATACCCAGCTAGTAAAGGACACACTAAGCTGGAACAGGACTTTCCATGGAAAGCAGTCTGGCAGTCGCAATGGGCCAGCCTCTTTCTAAGAATTTGTCCATTCACCAGAAAGTTTGGGCAAAGTGAAAGCCTCACAAACATTTTTGTGAATTTGTTTGTGAGAAGGTTTGCACCAACCATCAGCCATCGCCCCACAATGACTATCGGCTGGATTTGAACCATGAACCTGCAGTTTGCATATCCGTCTTCAAACCTTTTCAATTTTCCTTATCCTGTTGATAAGAGATTCAGTGGTCTAATCAGAGGCAGTAACTAGATCCTGTGACACAGGACCGGTCAGGCTGGATGAAATCCATCCTTTTGCGTGATGAGCTGTGTAAGACCTCAAAACAGAGCTTAAATGGGACTCAAGTGAAGCATAAATTTTATGCTGGGCCATCTGCCTGAGGGGTCAACTTCATGGTCCATGCAGAGCGGATACTCAAAGCAGGGATCAAACCAGATAGCTTGTAAATAGCCCATACGATGAAATACATTTGAAGTGTTATTTATTTATATTTCACCACAAAGCCATTCAGGATCAGGGCCCTGTAGTGGAAGGTGCTTTAGAAGCACAGACAAAGACACAGTCCCCTCCCCAAAGAGCTTACAGTCTCAGAGACCAAAAACTACAGGTAAAAGATCGGAGAAAGAGGTACAAATTATAAGCAAAACAATTGAGGTGACAGCAGGCACATGAGCTGTTTGCACCATCCTGGCCTCTCCCTTTTTTTATTCATTTATTTTCATTATTATGGGGGCAGAGGATGGCAAGAATGTTGAGTCAGCTGATCAGAGAAGTGGGACAAAGGAATCATAGATTTTAAGGCAGAAGAGACCATTAGATCAGCTAGTCTGACCTCCCTGCATAACACAGATCATTGAATTCCAGCCAGTTACCCCTGTATTATGCCCAATAGCTGGTGTTTAGCTAAAGCATGTCTCCCAGAAAGGCATCCAGTCTTGGTTTGAAGACATCAATAGATGGAGAATCCACCCCTTCCCTTGGTAGTTTGTTCCAATGGTTAATCTCCCTCACTGTTAAAAATTTGCACTTTATTTGTAATCTGGATTAGTCTGGCTTGAATTTTAAAACATTTGTTCTTGTTATGCCTTTCTTGACTAGATTAAAGATCTCTTTAGAGCTTGGTAGTTTCTCCCGTGCACCGGAATCAAGTCACCTATTGATCTTCTTTTTGGTTAACTAAGCAGATTGAGCTCCTGTGACTGAACTTCCTTGAGGAAGGTCAGAGAGTCAACCTGTGGAACTCCTTGCCAGAGGATGTTGTGAAGACCAAGACCATAACAGGGTTCAAAAAGGAACTAGATAAGTTCATGGAGGATAGGTCCATCAATGGCTATTAGCCAGGATGGGCAGGGATGGTGTCCCTATCCTCTGTTTGCCAGATGCTAGCAATGGGCAACAGGGGATGGATCACTTGATGATTGCCTGATCTTTTCATTCCCCCTGAAGCACCTGGCATTGTCCACTGTCAGAAGACAGGATACTGGGCTAGGTGGACCTTTGGTCTGACGCAATATGGCCATTCTTATGAGTCAATTGAGGGGAAAGGACAAGAGGGAGGGAGGCCAGTAGGGTGACTGGGAGGAAGTTGGGGCAAACATGCTACAGCAAACAGGAGATAATGGCCAGCATTCAAATTGTAAACTGTCGTGTGCTGCTGACGCCGAGCCACCTGGGGGCTACAATGGGGAGGAGGGGCGACCTCTTCCTTGCATCCTGCTGGGTAAACCCCACTATTCCCATGGAAGGTTCTGCTAAGCTTCCCCTCTGTCACTGGGAGAGTGAGGGGAACGCCCTTGGTACGCAGAGCCCCCCCACTACCACCACCACGGCTAGAGTATGGTTTCAGAAGGGAGAGGACCCCAGCTGAGACTCTCTCTTGCCACTGCTCCCCATTACAAGCAGTTGGAGTTTTTCAAAATTCCAGTTTCCAACACTGTTTTTCACTGATATTTCTAAGTTCCACCCCAAAAAACATCTGATCAAAAGCTGACAGAACTCTTTTGGGAGCGGTAATTAACTGCCTGTCAAATGGTGAGCAAATCTGCAGAAATCCAGTGAATTTTTGCAGATAATTTGCAAACAGGACAGGGAAGGAAGAGGCCAAATTTCTCCAAGCAATGCTAGTCTATTGGGGAGCTCTACTGACCTGGCAGATTCTTCAGAGTATTTCCAGCCCTATAGATGACCTATAGACATGACATGTACATGAGCTTTATTGTTTAGGTCATGGTGCCATGCCAAGGCCTGCCAGCATCACTCAGGAAATGTAAAAGTTCAGTCTTCCAGGTGAGTTCCCCTAACAAGAGTTCAGCACCTTTCAACCTTTCTAAATCTCATGAAGGAACAAAACCCAGGGTCAGATCAGTGAATTCACTCCAAGACTTTCAGCAAGTCTCGAGGCTCCAGCAAACTTTCTAAGGCTGCCTCTTGTATTGGTAGGAAGAAACAGTAATGCCACCTGATTGGCTAGCCTGTTATGTTTTGCCTCTTAACAGTGCCAATGGCAGAATGGAAGTCTTCATCTAAAAGCCTTGTTTATGCAACCTTAATTCCATGGTAATCCCAGTATAATTAAGAGATAAAGTCAATGGGGTTTGCAATGTCATCGCAGGATAATGGTCTCCCAGTTAAAAAAATAAACAAAGCTAAATCAAGAAGAAGCCGTTCACGCCATCATGGTCAAGCCATGTCCCTTTTCAACCTATTCACTTCTCCAGGCATGCTCTCATCCAGCTATTTTAGTGTGGTCCAGTGTTTAGAGGGCTTGACTACTACTCAGAAAACCAGGGTTCTGTTTCTTGTTCCACTTCTGTCCTGATATGCAATCTTGAGTAAGTCCCTTCACCTTTCTGCGTGTTTCCCCTCGCACACATGATCTGTCTTGCCCAATTAAGAGACAGTTTCTTCCCCCACAAGCTTACCATGCATCGTGCAGTGACCTACACCGGGACATCTACGCCCTTATGTAATACAAACAATAAATCATAATTTCTATTAATAAAACATTAATAATACTAAATGTCACTTCTAACACATTGTCCAAGGATCTCAAAGCATTTACAAACGTTAATGTATTCACTCACTTCTACCAAAGCAAATGGTGTAGATGGAATTATGTTATCGGACGGATGCTGATACGGTGCAGTGCAAGTTAGAAATGAAAAGGACCCACTAGGCTCTTTTAGCTCCTCTCATGCTACAATTGCAGGATCATTCCCTACATCTTCCAACACTTCATCCAGACTAGTTTGACATCATGGGGTTTCTCCACCTGCCTTTGGAGACCACTCCACAAGGAGAGCGGGCAGATTCTAAATTTAAGTCAAGCTTGTACATTTCCAGGTTGGTCCAGAATAGAGCTCAGCAAAATTTCTCAGATAAAACTTCTCAGATAAATTTCTCAGATCAAACTTTCTTTGCTGAAAAATGCAGATTCAGCAACATCAAAACATTTTATGAATTTGTATCCATTTTGCTAAATTGTTCACTTCAGAAAAAAAATTACGGAAAAAAAATCAAATTTTCCAAATTGTAATTTGTTTTGAGATTTTTCTAAATGAAACATTTTATTTTTTGTCTAAAAACAGTGTTTAAAATGTTCCCTTAATTTTTAAAAAAATGTTTAAAAAAATTATCCAAATTGAAACACATTTCACTTTTGTCAAAATTAAATGTTTCATTTGACCCAAAATGTTTTTGTTTATTTATTTATTTGGTTGACTGGGTTTTGGAATTGCCAGAGAACTGAAAAATCTGCCATTCACCCAGCTCTAGTCCAGGATTATTCATTTCTTGCACCTTTCTCTGAATCATTTAGTACCAGCCAATGCTGGAGACAGAATATGGGACTAGAC
The DNA here is from genome assembly GCF_011386835.1 of Chrysemys picta bellii. Lineage (NCBI taxonomy): Eukaryota > Metazoa > Chordata > Testudines > Emydidae > Chrysemys > Chrysemys picta. The sequence continues at coordinate 9,135,035 of NC_088792.1, forward strand.
AAACCACTGATGTGATTCAACATAGCAGCCCCAGATCAATATATAACTTAGATCTTACCCAAAAATCACACTGATGCCAAACCTTTAGTATCTAAAATCTAAAGGTTTATTCATAACAAGAAAGAAAGATGAGAGTTCAAATTGGTTAAAGGAATCAAATACATACAGTAATTGCAAAGTTCTTGATTCAGGCTTGTAGCAGTGATGGAATAAACTGCTGTCTTAAGTCAAGTCTCTGGCTGCTTCCAAATCATTGGAAGGTCCTCAGTCCCTTGGTTAGAATGCTCCCATTAATATGAGTTCATGGTCCAGAGGCTGGAGCAGAAAAGAGGTTGGAGCAGGAAATAGGCAAAATGGAGGAGTTTCCAGGGCCTTTTATCTCTTCTGCCATGTGAAGGGAAACCCATTGTTCTTACTGTGGAAAAGTACAGTAACAAGATGGTGGTTGGAGTCGCATGGGCAAGTCACATGTCCATGCATTTCACCTAGTCATTGCAGGAAGCCATTACCTATACTTTGCAGGACAGTCCATTCAGTGTAGATGGCGTCTCCCATGGTCCATTGTCAGTTAAGTGTTTCTTGATGAGCCACTTAAGAACATAACATAAGAATGGCCTTACTGGGTCAGACCAAGGGTCCACCTAGCCCAGTATCCTGTCTTCCGACAGTGGGTAGTGCCAGATGCCCCAGAGGGAATGAACAGAACAGGTAATCATCAAATGATCCATCCCCTGTCGCCCATTCCCAGCTTCTGGCAAACAGAGGCTAGGGACACCATTCATGCCCATCCTGGCTAATAGCCATTGATGGACCTACCCTCCATGAATTTATCTAGTTATTTTTTGAACCCTGTTATGGTCTTGGCCTTCACAACATCCTCTGGCAAGAAGTTCCACAGGTTGACTGCGTATTGGGTGAAGAAATACTTCCTTTTATTTGTTTTAAACCTGCTACCTATTAATTTCATTTGGTGACCCCTAGTTTTTGTGTTATGAGAAGGAGTAAATAACACTTACTTCCTTACTTTTTCCACACCAGTCATGATTTTATAGACCTCTGTCATATCCCCCCGTAGTCATCTCTTTTCCAAGCTGAAAAGTCCCAGTCTTATTAATCTCTCCTCATACGGCAGCCCTTCCTTACCCCTCATCATTTTTGTTGCCCTTTTCTGAACTTCTTCCAATTCCAATATAGCTTTTTTGAGATGGAGCAACCACATCTGCACGTGAGACCCTGGTTGAAGTCCCAGCTTTGCCAATGTTTTTTTGTGTCACCTTGGGCAAGTTATTTAATCTCTCTAAGCCTGCCCCTTCTTATAGTCAGAGCTCAAAGGATGGTCCAGCTGTTAGCATGCTTGTGTGGGATTTACATAAGAATGGCCATACTGGGTCACACCAAAGTCCCTCTAGCCCAGTATCCTGTCTTCCGATAGTGGCCAATGCCAAGTGCCCCAGAGGGAATGAACAGAACAGGTAACCATCAAGTGATCCATCCCAGGGCCGGCTCCAGGCACCAGCCGAGCAAGCCCATGCTTGGGGTGGCATATTCTATGGGGCGGCATTCCGCCCAATCCTAGGGCGGCACGGCCACTTTTTTGTTTTGTTTTGGGTTTTTTTGCTCGCTGATCCGGCCGCCCTGTAGGGGGTAGCGACGCAGAGGAGGGGAGCGCCCTGCTGGGAGCAGGCTGCGCGCTCCATCTGCCCCAGCCGGTGCCAGGTCTGTAGCAAGCCCAGCAGGGCAGCCCGTGTCCTTCCCTCCCCGCCGACTGGAGCGGCGCAGAGCCCTCCTGGCAGGTGGCGCGGCGGTCGGGGCCACGTGGCGAGCGCCCTGCTGAAATCCTGGCCGCCCCCCTTTTCTCTCTTCCCCCCGCTACTCCCCTCCCCCCCCCCCCCCCCCCCCCCCCCGCTAGCCGGGGCACGTCTGCAGCGCAGGGAATCCCCCTGGCTCCAGCCGCCCCGCAGGTTTTTTTTTATTTTTCCTGCTTTGCTGCTCCGGCCGTGCTTGGGGCAGCAAAAAAGCCAGAGCCAGCCCTGTCCATCCCGTCACCCATTCCCAGCTTCTGGCAAACAGAAGCTAGGGACACCAATCCTGCCCATCCTGGCTAATAGCCATTGATGGACCGATCCTCCATGAACTTATCTAGTTCTTTATTGAACCCTGTTATAGTCTTGGCCTTCACAACATCCTCTGGCAAAGAGTTCCGCAGGCTTGACTGTGAGTTGTGTGAAGAAATGTTTCCTTTTGATTGTTTTAAACCTGCTGCCTATTAATTTCATTTGGTGACCCCTAGTTCTTCTGTTATGAGAAGTAGTAAACAACACTTCCTTATCTACTTTCTCTACACCAGTCATGATGTTATATACCTCAATCATATCTCCCCGTAGTCGTCTCTTTTCCAAGATGAAAAGTCCCAGTCTTATTAATCTCAGGTCCTCAAGGAAACCATTTTAAAGCACTTGAAGGAGAGGAAGGTGATCAGGAACAGAACCTTTTATTTGAAGAGATTGGTTTTAAAGAACCACTCATCTCTAAATCCAATGTTTTTGGTGGTGATATAAGAACTGGAATGCCTAAGGAAACTGCTTTTATAACTTCTTGTTAGCTAGTGTGGTAAAACAGAAGTTTACTTTTGTTGCTGGTTTGGTATATCCTATGGGGGATTAGCAACCAGTCTTGGGGTGTATCTGTCCTATTTCTCAGCAGTTTGTCCTGAATTTGGCATCCTCAGTTGTGACCCACTGAGGCACAGTTACAATAGACTAACACGGCTGCTACTCTGAAACAGGAAATTAGACATGAGAGTTTGGAATATGAGATGATGATTAAAAAGGCCAATGGCCTTTGAGGTTGTATAGATACAGGAAGTATGGAGCAGGGAATTTATTGTCGCCTGCTGCTAAGGTTGACTGAAAATTTTCCATTGATACTGGTTTTCGACGAAATTTTCAAGTATGACGTTTTTCTTGAAAAGTGACTGCGTTCCGTGGTAAATTTAATTCCGCCTCCCCCCCCCCCCCAAAAAAACAGAACACCTGAATGCCAAAAAATTTCAGTTTGGGAATGCTGCCATGGTGCTCATGGGTGTTGTAGTTCGGTTGGCTCATGCCTTATTCTCCAATATGGGCTGGACTCCCTGCCAACACTACATCTCCCATGAGGCACCTCTTCGCCTCTCCAAATGGGGAGACCCTGGTGCATCATTGGAGATGTAATCCAACCAGGGAGCCTGTTCTATGGAGAAGAATGGGAGCATGAGGCATATTACAACACCCATCGGGCACCATGGCAACATTTCCAAATAGAAATATTTTATTATTTGGCCATAATATTTTGGTATTTCCTCCAAAAATCAAAATTTTCTCTGGGAAAGAATTTGTTGGTCTGTGGGAGAAGAGAGCTGGGATGTTGGAAACCGAGCTGTAACCTGAAGCTGGAGGAATATAGTGGGAATACAGTGAAGCAGCAAGTCAGAAAATGGAGAAGGAAGAAGAGCAGTTGCGAAAGTAGAGAGTGTGGGCGAGGCAAGCAGTCAGCTGAGGTGTAGGAGGAAATATATCACAAACCATGGTTATGGACAACCTTACAAAACCTAGGTAGACAGACAGACAGACAGATAGCCGTGCCACTTCCAAGCAGCAGATGGAAATGAAGAATGAATAGCTGATCAATAGGTACGGAGGTGTGCACAAATCCAAAGCCCAAATGCCATAAAGCGCAGGGGGTTACCTACCATTGTATCCCATCTCTGATGAACCCTTACAATGAATGTAACTTATGCTTGGTGATTCCTGCCCGTCAACTTCACCAGGCTCCTCCTACTCCTTCCATTTTCATGCTGTGTAAAACCAGAAAGACTTATTCTGTTCTTGCAACCCCCGTCTCCTTTGCTTTCTTAGGGAGTGCAGCCAGCCAGCGAGGATCAGCTTTGAGGCAGAGCATCTCCTGATGACTACGGAGGAAGGAAGCCAGCTGGGATGAAATAAATCAAAACCCAACTTGTCACCACAAGCCTGAGCCAAATACAAGTGTCACCTGTTCTGAGGTATGGAAAAGTTCAAGGTAACTTTTTCTCCCCCTGTTCTAAAGCCCTTCATTTTTCATTTCCATGCCTGCCTCTCCCCTCTTTCATTCTGTCTAGGGCTGGAAACAGATGTGTCCCAGTGCTGTTCTCCCATGGCTGATGGCTCATTCTGATCAGGTTTTTATACTCTGCCCATCACTGTGGTATCTGACCAGAAGTAAGCAGTACCACACATCTGCCATAGCGTCACTGACCCAGGTGAGGCTTCAAAAGCAGCCCAACTTTGAAGTGCTGGTTAGGAAAGATAGAAAATGAGGCAAAAGACCACCTTGGCTTAACCATGAGATCTTGCACGATCTAAAAAATAAAAAGGAGACATATAAAAAATGGAAACTAGGACAGATTACAAAGGATGAATATAGGCAAACAACACAGGAATGCAGGGGCAAGATTAGAAAGGCAAAGGCACAAAATGAGCTCAAACTAGCTACGGGAATAAAAGGAAACAAGAAGACTTTTTATCAATACATTAGAAGCAAGAGGAAGACCAAAGACAGGGTAGGCCCACTGCTTAGTGAAGAGGGAGAAACAGTAACAGGAAACTTGGAAATGGCAGAGATGCTTAATGACTTCTTTGTTTCGGTCTTCACCGAAAAGTCTGAAGCAATGCCTAACATAGTGAATGCTAATGGGAAGGGGGTAGGTTTAGCGGATAAAATAAAAAAAGAACAAGTTAAAAATCACTTAGAAAAGTTAGATGCCTGCAAGTCACCCGGGCCTGATGAAATGCATCCTAGAATACTCAAGGAGCTAATAGAGGAGGTATCTGAGCCTCTAGCTATTATCTTTGGAAAGTCATGGAAGACGGGAGAGATTCCAGAAGACTGGAAAAGGGCAAATATAGTGCCCATCTATAAAAAGGGAAATAAAAACAACCCAGGTAACTACAGACCAGTTAGTTTAACTTCTGTGCCAGGGAAGATAATGGAGCAAGTAATTAAGGAAATCATCTGCAAACACTTGGAAGGTGGTAAGGTGATAGGGAACAGCCAGCATGGATTTGTGAAGAACAAATCATGTCAAACCAATCTGATAGCTTTCTTTGATAGAATAACGAGCCTTGTGGATAAGGGTGAAGCGGTGGATGTGGTATACCTAGACTTTAGTAAGGCATTTGATACGGTCTCGCATGATATTCTTATCGATAAACTAGGCAAATACAAATTAGATGGGGCTACTATAAGTTGGGTGCATAACTGGCTGGATAACCGTACTCAGAGAGTTGTTATTAATGGTTCCCAATCCTGCTGGAAAGGCGTAACGAGTGGGGTTCCGCAGGGGTCTGTTTTGGGACCGGCTCTGTTCAATATCTTCATCAACGACTTAGATATTGGCATAGAAAGTACGCTTATTAAGTTTGCGGATGATACCAAACTGGGAGGGATTGCAACTACTTTGGAGGACAGGGTCATAATTCAAAATGATCTGGACAAATTGGAGAAATGGTCTGAGTTAAACAGGATGAAGTTTAACAAAGACAAATGCAAAGTGCTCCACTTAGGAAGGAAAAATCAATTTCACACATACAGAATGGGAAAAGACTGTCTAGGAAGGAGTACGGCAGAAAGGGATCTAGGGGTTATAGTGGCCCACAAGCTAAATATGAGTCAACAGTGTGATGCTGTTGCAAAAAAAGCAAACATGATTCTGGGATGCATTAACAGGTGTGTTGTGAGCAAGACACAAGAAGTCATTCTTCCGCTCTACTCTGCTCTGGTTAGGCCTCAGCTGGAGTATTGTGTCCAGTTCTGGGCGCCGCATTTTAAAAAAGATGTGGAGAAATTGGAAAGGGTCCAAAGAAGAGCAACAAGAATGATTAAAGGTCTTGAGAACATGACCTATGAAGGAAGGCTGAAAGAACTGGGTTTGTTTAGTTTGGAGAAGAGAAGACTGAGAAGGGACATGATAGCAGTTTTCAGGTATCTAAAAGGGTGTCATGAGGAGGAGGGAGAGAACTTGTTCACCTTAGCCTCTAAGGATAGAACCAGAAACAATGGGTTTAAACTGCAGCAAGGGAGGTCTAGGTTGGACATTAGGAAAAAGTTCCTAACTGTCAGGGTGGTTAAACACTGGAACAAATTGCCTAGGGAGGTTGTGGAATCTCCGTCTCTGGAGATATTTAAGAGTAGGTTAGATAAATGTCTATCAGGGATGGTCTAGACAGTATTTGGTCCTGCCATGCGGGCAGGGGACTCGACTCGATGACCTCTCGAGGTCCCTTCCAGTCCTATAATCTATGATTCTATGATATGATCCAAACGGAGCCAGCTAAACATTTTGAGGGTAACCTGTCACGCCTGGTGAACCTGGCTTCTCTGAGGAGACTCTCTTCTGAATAGACCTCTGTCCACTCTACAAAGAGTGCTAAAAGTCTCATGAGCCGAGCATCTTCCTTCTGAGATTTCTATTGATCCATCCTGTGCCTTTCTCCTGTTTGTCTGTTTCTCTCTCCATCCTGTGTGTTCCACCCATCTATTTGCCTGGCTTTGGTACTTCTCAAACACTCTGCACTATAGTATCTAGATGCTAATTTCCAGTATTTCCTGCTTCTAGCTGGGCTTGGAAGAGAGGCGTTCCGAGGTGAACAACAAGAAAAAAAGACATTAAAAAAAAACAAAAAAGTCAGAACCTGCAATGAAACATGTTCCATACTCTGTTTTAAAAATGGACAAAATGGGTGGAGAAATAGGGGGGTGCCTCATTTTTGCCTTTTCACCCATCACTAGTTTCGGCTGCGAGCTATCCCACCTCCTATATACCAAGTCCATCCTCATTTCTAGCAACAATCCATGTGCTCGGGCCCAGCCCTGCCCCCTTTGAAACCCATGGGAATTTTCCCCATTGACTTCAGTGGAATTAGGATCGAGCCGTTAGGCCAGTTCCAGAACCCACACAAGTGAATGGAAAAACTCCCGTTGACTTCAGTGGGCTTTCGATCAGGCCCTCAAAGCACAACGGCACTCAGGGATGCATTAGAAAGAAGCGCTATTGGGGGGAAAAAAATAATTCTTTCCCTCCCAACCCCTGCCCTACCTTGTCCCAACCTAGGTGCCAAATATAAAAAGAGCATTCGTAATCTAATTAATCTAACTATTGCCTGTCACGGCTGGAAGGCAATTTGAAAGACTATCTGCCTGTGTTTTACTTAGTCTTGAAAGTTAATCTCCTCAAAGCAAAGGGGCTTCCCACTCCCCCAAGCCCCACAACCCTTTATCTTCATTTTTAACCAGTTGTTGGTGAATTTGCCTCAGTAACTAGACTTAAAAATGTGCAAGAGGGTTGTGTCCCTTCCTCCTCTCCCACCGTACAAAAGGAGATTTGTGAAAGGAGATGCTACTCAGCAGACATGTCTGTGTACACAGAAAGGCCTCAGAGAGAATGGCTGCTCTCTGGCCTCACTTTGTGATTAGCCAATTACCCATTATCTCCCCCACACACACACTTTTTTTTTTTTTAAGATTAAAAGATCACACACACATTCAGGGAGAAGAAAGAGGGCTCAGTCGGTGACACTGTCAATTATAACCAGGAGCCAGAGAGCAATAGGGGACACAAACTGTTATTGATTCAAACGACACTTGGAAAAGGTCACCTTGGGGTCTGGGCCTTCCCTCTTCCAGGCTGTAGCTCACCTGGGCCTATTACGCAGGAATTCCTGAGGCGCTCACTCTGGACCCACGGGCACTTTTCAGAACTAATAGACAAGGTGATGTGGGAGGAAGGTGGGGAGGGGGGACAGAAAATGAAGACGGGGGAAAGAAAAGTCATTGGCAGACTTCAAAGTAGAACAAAGGCCTATCCAGATGTGAATAATTGCTAGGTGAATGCGTTAATCACAGACAAAGAGCTGTACAACAAACTAGACCTGTTCACTTCACAGGGGCGAAAAGGGGAAAGGCAAAAAAAAAAAAGAGAGAGAGATAGAAGAGCAGAAACAAGCCTTTGATACAGTGGACAAGCCAGAGAAATATATTTTCTACGTTATTATGTGACTAATGACTCAATCTCTTTTATTAAGGGCCCACAAAGCCTATAATTGTGAATGAACTCCTATCTGGAGGGCAGCGACGGAGGCTTTTGTCTCCATTCGTGGCACACTCACAAACACGCTCACCCACACCACTCATTTCCACATCCCTGAAGCCAAGTTGAAGCTCTGGCTAATCTGTGGATCCATCTAACGAGGGGTTTTCTATTGCATCTATCACCATAAAATCTGTGCTCTTCAGTCCTCTCCCCGGCATGCTGGGAGTGTGTGATTTGGGTTTTGTTCTTGTGTTTTTGAGGTGCATGATATTTTACATGCCAATGAGTAACTTTAGCTGAAGATTGGCTTGTCTACATTTTTAGTCCCATACGTATGAGCCTTGGCACCAGCTATATTTTGTTTTTTTTTAAATTATTTTCTTCATAAACAAGGCCATGTCATTTAACAAACTACAGACAAAACAATCACACATGTAACCACCCAGCATCTGCAGCCAGAGATGACGATGTTTTGCTGACCCCCGTAGGTGGGTTTATCTATAGGGGGTACCGTACTGTGATTGTGGGAGTTGCAATATCATTACAGGGTACTGGCCAATAAATCTATTCTATATAGATTCTTATACGCCCTCACCACCATAATGTCTGAGCACTTTCTAGTAGGGCATTATGCGATGTGACTAAACATCTGTCCCATGTGGGTTATTCTCTCCTCCTCTCCCGAGGGAGAGAATAGTGGCTGAAGTGGAAGTGCTTGGTTTTGGTGGTGGTTTGGGCGTTTTCTTTTAAATGTGTGGCTCTGTTCTTTGTTTACATTAGAGAAGGCAGGTCAAATTGCATCTTGCACTTGGAGTGGCAGGAGGAGAGGTCCTTAGCTCCTGGAGGAGGTCATTCCACATTCTCATACCAGCCCCTAAGACAGTTCTGCTCCCACACAGACGAGCTGTCCCTCGTGGTAGAAAGTTTTATGGTGCCTGAGGAGAGGAGCTGTCGCCTGTGGTCTTCATCCTGGAGTTTTAGATGATCTTTTAGATATGCTGGTCCCAGTCCATCAAGTATCTTGAAGATAAGTAGGAAGACTCAATATCCCTTTCCACAGCTAAGCAGAAAGATCATTAGTAAGTAATAGTAATAATGCACGCTTCTATAGTACCTTTACTTCAAGCATCTCAAGGTACTTAATATACATATATTAAGCCTCGTAACTTCCCATATGAGATAGATACTATCATACCCATCTTACAGAAGAGTAACTGAGGCAGAGTTGCCCAAGGTCACAAAGCGAATCAGTTGCAGAGAACTAAACTCAGGTGTTAAGATGTCTACACTCCTGCTCTAATCACTAGGTAAAGCCATCTCTGCTGCAGATAAAAGTTTAATCATGGACTTGTTGCAAGCCCACACCACCGTGGGTTACCTAAGCAGACAAAGTGCTGGTCACCTTGTAGTATAGAAAGCTGCCACAGAAAACATGGAGAGCCAAGGGGTAGATCTGCAACAGGGTGAATGCAGGAATTAATGCTTTTGTATTGCTCCCTTTACTGAGTTACATACAAAGTTTTAAAAGGAAAGAGATTCAAAGTGCAGAACTGGCATCTTTCTTGCTTCTCATTTTAGAGAATTCAGAGCTGGGTTTTCTTACCTTGGGGTATGTTTGGGCAAGCTCTTTCAGGAGCCAGGAAAATCCATTGTGTATTGGACTCCATTTTGGGTCAGGTAGAGGGGTTTGTAAGTGAAAAAGAACTAGATAAGTTCCTGGAGGATAGGTCCATCAATGGCTATTAGCCAGGATGGGCGGGGGTGATGTCCTTAGCCTCTGTTTGCCAGAAGCTGGGAATGGGTGACAGGGGATGGATCACTTGATGATTCCCTGTTCTGTTCATTCCTTCTGGGACACCTGACATTGGCCACTGTCCAAAGACAGGATACTGGGCTACATGGACCTTTGGTCTGACCCAAGATGGCCGTTCTTATGCTCCTATTTATATCTTTTGGTAGCACCACTTGATGTTAGGAAGGAAATATGGCAAAGAAAGCATCACCGGAGAATGGAAAACTGCTAAATATTAATTGGTTTGTTTCACTCCGGTTTGTCTGCTTAGCTAGGATGGGTTGCCAACTCTGGCAATTTCATCACCAGTTCACCATATCTGGTGTTTTTCTTAAAGCCCCAGCTTCTGGAGTCGAGTGATTATCTGATAATCTCTACTTTCATATAACAAAATGCTAGCCCTCATGGTTGCAGAGAAAAGCTTTAAAAAATGATCACTCCATGCTCAAAAACCAAGTCAACAAAAAGAGCCCCAAATTAATTTTTTTTTTACATCTCATGATTTTTAAGTCAGTTTTGTGATTCTGGGCGGCCAGACTCATGAATTTTGAATGCCTGGGGTTGGCAATACTGGGTTGGTTGGTGTTGGACCCTTACTTCTTCCTAACCAGAAGAAATACATTGGTAATAGAGATAGAGAGAGCTGATTGGCTCACTCCACCAAGGGGTAGAGCCAAGGGACTCTGATGCTGGTCTCCTGTTCTGGAAGCTCACCTCTTCCCAGGGTTTCAGTTTAGGGATTTGTGTAGCAGGATACCCTCCAGCTTAATGGCCCAGAACTTTGGTTAGGTCACGAGCTCAGGCCAGTTGAAGAGTCTGTGCTTCTTAGATCTCCTACCAGCGAGGAAGAAGTGGCAGTTAAACTAAAGGGCAATGTTGGTGCAAGAACAAATGAAAATAAACTGGTCATGGGTCAACGTAGGCTGGCAATCAGAAGGTTTCTAACCATCAGAGGAGTGAGGTTCTGGATCAGCCTCCCACTAAGAGTATTGGGGGCAAAGAACCCAACTAGTTTTAAAATGGACTCAATGACTCAAGAGCTCCCTTCAGTCCTCTGTTCCTATAAGGTTTGGGGAATTTTTTGGGGGGGGGAGCGGGGTTGCCAGTTGGATTAAAGATGGATTTACCCAGAGGGTAAACATAGTGGCTGTTGGAGCTGTGTGAGTCGAAATGTATACGTTTTTAATGGGATCTCAACTTTAAAAATCCCCCCTTTCTGATGACTTTTGATTGCTTCCTGCTTTCCCTCTCTTTACTGCTCTCGAGTTGATGACCCGCCCTGCCCATGACCCAACTGTACTGGGCTATACCTCAACACCAAAGAGAGTTTCAAACTGAAGGGAGTTCAGCGAAAATAAAATAAAATGACGAAGGAGGCTGGAGAGCATCTTAAGTCATGCGGAAAGAGTCAAAGAGTTAAAATATGTGTAGCCCAGATCCATGCTGACTCAGGGGGACATAAAAGCCATCGCCATGTATTTGAAGAGTGTAAGCTTCAAGCAGAGAGAATAATAATGATTATAGGAATATTTGAAGATGATGCAAAGGGCAAAGCTCGGAACAACAGAATAAAATAAATTAGGCTGAAGCTCCGGAAGGACTTTCTGACACAGGATCGATTAGCCTGTGAAACAGTCTCCCAAGGGAAGATGTGGATGCCTCAGTATTAGAGACAGCTAAATTAGACTGGACAAAGTGCTAGAAAATGCACTATCTTGCCTTGGAAGGGAAATGGATTGGATGTTCTACTAGATCAGTGGTCCCCAACGCGGTGCCTGTGGGTGCCATGGCGCCCGCCAGGGCATCTCTGTGCACCCACGTACTGGCCGGCGGACGAGCAGCCGCCGAAATGCCGCCGACAAGCCGCGTCATCCAGAGGCGTCGCTGCTGAAATGCTGCCGATTTTCGGCGGCATTTTGGCAGCGACACCTCTGGATGGCGCTGCTTGTCGGCGGCATTTCGGCGGCGACGCCTATTGACGTCACCACTTCTCGGCGGCATTTCGGCGGATGCTCGTCCGCCGGCCACAGTCCGCGGTGGCTCGTCCTCTGGCGCCCGCCAGACGAAAAAGGTTGGGGACCACTATACTAGATCTTTTCCAACATTAATATCTCTAATTTTGTGAACATGGTGGGCAATGGGTTCCCCCGCACCCCCACTAAGGCTTTGTCTACACGAGCACTTTTATCGGTAAAACTTTTGTCGGTGAGGGGTGTGAAAAAAACACACCCCATACCGACATAAAGGTCACCAACAAAAGTGTCGGTGTGGACAGCACTATATCGGCTGGAGATGCTCTCCTGACGACATAGCTACCGCCGCTCATTGGGGGTGGTTTAATTATGCTGGCAGGAGAGCTCTCTCCTGCAGCATAGAGCTTCTATACAGGAGACCATAGTCTCATAGACTTTAAGGTCAGAAGGGACCATGATGATCATCTAGTCTGACCTCCTGCACAACGCAGGCCACAGAATCTCACCCACCCCCTCCTGTAACAAACCCCTAACCTATGTCTGAGTTACTGAAGTCCTCAAATCGTGGTTTAAAGACCTCAAGGTGCAGAGAATGTGCACCATACAATGTGCAGATGTGCGGTGTGTAGGGTAGACGTAGCCTTAACATCCACTCCAGCCAATATACATAATACCTAGCCCTTTTCATCTATGGCGCTAAAAGCACTTTGCAAAGGCAGGGTAATATCCCCATTGTTTCAGCTGGGGAAACAGAGACGTGCCCCTTCTCACCAAGCAAAGCGGTAGCACATCCAGCGATAGAACCCATGCTTTCCAAGCCCCCAGGTTATGCATTGAGCCAGGCTGTCTCTCACCCAGCAGCGACGGCACAGGAAAGATGCTGAGCAAATACCCTGTGTGCCACTGAGGCTCAGGATTGAATGCGTGAGAGGGCAGAGGCTTTGTCACAGTCAAGCAGGTAAAATGGTTCTCAGAAATGGGAAGTTAGAGAGAGCTGCTGGAGGAGGAGTGTCTACGTTCTACGGTCAGACTCTGAACATGGGAACTTAAATACACAGTGTGGTAGGAAACACAGGAGGCTAATAAGGAAACTAAGCACGCATGAGGCAAAGTGCTGTCATGAATCAGAAGGTGGTTAAGAGACAAGGAAAAAACCCTAGGAATATGATTTTATTTTCATCATGGCAAGCTGCTAGCCATGGGGGGCCACCACATTCTGTACTGGAGCCAGTGCAGTTTAATAAACGTATTCCCTTGGAAAGGGGGTGAGGAGCAAAACTTGTAGATGATACAGAACTATTTAGGTGACACCCGGCTGGAGAAGACCGTGAGAAACTTCAGAGGGACCTCACCAAGCTAGGGCAATATGACAGAAGATGAAATTCAGTGTTGACAAATGCAAAGTAATGAACGTAGGAAGGAGCCATTTGAATTACTCCTATGCCTTCCAGGGTTTCGGTCCTAAATTAGCGGTCACGGCTCAGATACGTGGAGATTGAACCAGGACCTGAAGAGCTAGACGTATGGGTGGCTGCAGCTTGAACCAGGACAGCGTAGCTGGCAGCTGTGACCATTCACATGTTCAGTGGCTTGGCAGAGAGGGGAATCTGTTGCATCCTTCCTCCGCTCAAAAGGAAACTCGTCCCAAACATCTGAGGCTCAAAGCAGACTGAATCCTGGATGACCCTCCCCCGACATGCTAACTAGTGGGTTATGCAGACATCCAAGGGGAGGAACTGCTTGCATTTGGTGTGTGCTCAGGTATAGGACCCCATACACAGCTGTGTAAACCTGAAGTCACTCACTACTGAATTACACCAGAGTCAAAGTGAGAGGGGAATGCACCCTGGTGATGCATGGGTCTGCAATCTAGCTCACCATATATATACTGTCCAATGTTTTAACATTGCGGGGGCGGGATCCAAAGGTACTTTTAAGCTGTGTTACTTTCCTTCCCAAGGTTTACAAGTTGTAACACGTGGACAGGGTCCCTTGAGGAACACACTCGCAGGTGTTACCCAAACAGTGCATCACAGAGGTAAAAAAAAGGGTGTTTTAACAAACACCTATGTGTAGTAGGGAGAGGGCAAGCGGAGGAAGGGAGTTCACATCCCCTGAGGAGCACTGGCTGTGCAGAGCATTAGCCTATGTGCAATGCTTCATAAAGAGGATGTGAGCTCGGCTACAAGAGGTAGAAGGCGCAAAATCCCATGAAACTGGACTGACTGCAGAAAACCCTAAAGCACCCGGCTGGCACAACGCCTGCAAAGCCCCATTCACCAAGCTGCTCTCGCTGAGCCAACAGCCAGGGCATTAAGAGGCTGAAGGGGTAGGACGGCCAGGTGTGGGGAGCAAAGGGATCTTTTATACAGAACTACGTCAACACACCTAGAGAATGTTAAATGGAAAGGAGGGATACAGAAAAACAGCAGAAAGGAAGGATGGCTCAATGGTTAGTGCGCTAGCCTGGGACCAGGGACACCTGCCTTCAAATGCCCATTCCACCATGAGCCTTGTGTGACCTTCCCTTAGCTCATCAAGGAACACACAGAGTCAGGCCTGTTCCTGTAACTGGCTTTCACTTGGGGAAAAGGTCCCATTGACTTCAATGGGGCCGTGCAGGTGGTTAAGGGTTTCAGGCCTGATTCCCTGGTCCAATTTTTTTTCTTTGCATCCTTTGGTGAAAGGGAAGAGCTCTTGGTTAGGGTGCAAGCTGGGGCGACTGGCATTCAATTCCCTGCTCTACCACAAACTCCCTGTGGGACTTTGGGCAAGTCACTTCGGGTATAACTGCGCTGCAATTAAAAACCCGCAACTGGCCCGGGTCAGCTGACTCTGGTTCATGCTAAGGGGCTGTTTAACTGCAGAGTAGACATATGAGCTGCCCTGCTCTCCCGTGAGGAGGGGAGTGTCCCAGAGCTCAGGCTCCAGCCCAAGCCCGAACGTCTACAGCACAATTAAACAGCCCCTGAGCCCAATCCCCGTGAACCTGTCAGCTGACCTGGGTCAGCTGCAGGTGCCTAATGGCAGTGTCGATGTAGCTTCTGTGTCGCTAGGCCTCAATTCCCCACCTGCACAATGGGGATAAATAGCTTCGACCTGGCTCACAGAGATGAGGCGAGGCTAAATGAAAGGCTGTGAAGTGCGCAGTGATGGGGACCAGAAAGTAAGGTAGACAGTAAGTCTGTGAACGAACGGTTCCTGAACTATGGGCCAAAATTCTCTGATCCGCAACGTCATTGCGACCCATGCGATACTTGGCATGCTGATTTCATACAGAATAATTTATACGGGGCTGGATCATGCCTTGAGGCAGAGCCAAGGCACACTCCCATCCTGGGGAGCTGTAGGAAGCATGATGCCCTTAGCTCAAGTGGCAATGTGATGTTCTGGTGTCCGGCTTTGTGGGACATCTGAACTGTCCTGTCTTTTCATTCCATCAATCAGAATGTTTAGGGTTTTTTTTAATAATTACAGGATGTGTATTGAAGATGCATTGTGGTACCTCTGTACCGGCTAAAGAATCAGTCCAGTGGAATGAGCGTTCAGTGGGATGAACAGTGTTCAGTGGGAAGCCAAAGGAACATAGACCCCAGCAAAGCGCTCTTTTGCTCGAAGTTAATGTTAATGACACTCACTCAGTTTTGCATGATAAACTCAGAGTAGGAAGAAGGAGCCATTTTTAACCGTGAAGGTAATTAACCATCAGAACAACTTACCCGCAAAAACATCACCATAAGTATGTCTTAGCTGCTTATTTGAAAACTACGTTTACCTTACCCATAGGTGTCTGCACGGACTGGGACTTTACTTTTAAATACTTCTAGAAGATGAACAGAAAAGAAATGCAAATGTAGCTACGTCGTTGTTTTTTCACACAAAATTGTTTGGAAAAACTGTAGAGGCGTTCAGTGATTTCTCAGAAACTTGCCCTCTGGGATGTCGGCAGTGAACCTGGAAGGAGTGAGATGACCTCGGAGAGAGAAGAGAATTTTTTTTTTTTAAGTGAGTGAACTTGTTTCTGTGCTGAACTTGTTTGGTGGCAGCATTTAGCACATACCCCGGACCCTCGCTAGAACACGGGATTTGCGATCCATGCGCGGTACCGCGTTAACGCGGGGACCACGTTAAAATGAATTGCAATTAAAGTAATTAAATTTGGGATCCATGGCTGCGACCGCATTATATGCGAATTCACGCTCTATAGACGCGCGTTCTAGCGAGGCTCCAGTGTACGTTTGAGGTTCATTTTTGCTGTGTAATTCACCTTTAAAAAAACTACCATAAACGTTAAACCAACTCTCCAAAAGTGGGGCAGTGCGGTCAGTCTTTATTGTTTCCAAACCAATCTGCCCAATCCCCACTCACAGACAGTGAGGTGAAGATAGTTCAAAGGGAACCTGGAGCCTACTCAAATCAGAGAAGTCTGCCAATGCTTCATTTGTTCCAAGCAATCCAGTTTTTACCAGCCTCTAGTGATGGGAGAGTCCCTTATTCTTCAGGCTAATACTTCTCAGGGTTAGTCTGAATTCAGTGCTTAATTTGTAATGAAAGAAGTGCAGGGACTCAAGCAATTAGGGGCTCAAGCAATTTTTTTTACTTTCATAACTGTCGTGGCAAGCCCCAAGGTGCCAGAGCTATGAACTGCCAAACTCAGAGGTGCCAGTGCTCTGAACTGCCAAGCCCAGAGGTGCCAGGGCTAAGCCTTAGCACAAATTAAGCCCTGTTGTTGAGGGGGTGTGAATGCAGCACATGTAGATGTCCCCCAGCTAGCTTTACTCTAGTTAGCCCAAGTACCAGTAGCAGTGGTGCTGTGGCACTAAAATAGGACTCAAAAGCCCTGGGTTCAATTGGTGGCTCTGCCACAGACCTGCTTTGAGACCTTGTGCATGTCACTTCATCCCCCATCTGTGCTATAAAGATAACAATACCTCCTTTCGCCCACCCTCTGTTTGTCCTGTTTATTTAGACCATTAGCTCTTTGGAACAGGGACGATCTTTTGCGATGTGTCTAGACAATGCCTAGCACAATGGGATCCTGGTCTTGGTCGGTGTCTCTAGCTCCTCTGTAGCACGAACATTAAATAATAATAACATTAGCTGCTAGATAGGGGAATTAAGGATTGGCTTATGTGTAATACAGTATGCGGAGTAATGATATCCTCTTGGTTCGTGATAC
Organism: Chrysemys picta bellii; assembly: GCF_011386835.1. Taxonomy (NCBI): domain Eukaryota; kingdom Metazoa; phylum Chordata; order Testudines; family Emydidae; genus Chrysemys; species Chrysemys picta. Next base: position 9,152,086 of record NC_088792.1, read on the forward strand.
AACTGGAGCCTTCCATTATGAAAGAACCAGGCAAACTGATGTTTGATCTAAGAGGCTAATTCCAGTTTTTGGAGACATCAAACAGCTGCTTTTCTTTTGCCTGGGCAAATGCACATATGCAAAATTACCAGGTTCACAAGTTGAGTCTTCACGTAGAGAAATGTTGACTTTGATGCCAGAGAACCTGGCTGCCTTCCACTGACAGTAAATGAAGAAGAAAATTGATTCACGGCAGCAAGAGGGGTGTCAGATCCTTCTTTCTGTTGGGAGTATGCATGCACTGCTAACCAGGGGAGATAATTAACCTTAATTAACCTCCTGCATTGCGATGAGTCATCAAATGGGGGAGAGGGGATATAAGGAGGAGGATGTTGCTGGAGATCTGTACAGGCATGTCCCTTGCTGCTTCCGAAGTGCAAGATGATGGGTCCATGCAGCAGACTTGAGTGGGTTCTTTGTTCAGGGACAAACATTGAACATTCACAGCGTGGATTTTTACCTCTTTCTGGGTGGGGGAGAAATAGTGCATGGGTTTCAATGAGGGCTGGACTGTGACGGGCCCATGGGAAGTGCAGGGCCCTAACCCTGCCCCCCAGGGCAAGGCCAGTCACAATTTCAGGTTCTGCTAGAGCCCCTTGGGGTAGGGAGGAGACGGGAGCACTCACTGTACCATCCTACAGCACGGTGCAGCAGGCTCACGCCAGTCAGCTTTCTCCCTGAAGCACACTCCCTCTGAGCGGTGCTGCTCCTCCCTGCCCCAAGCACGGGGCAATGTGTAATTGACACGATCTTGTGCCAAGTCCGCTGAGATAACCCAGGCTTACGGAACGGAGCTCTGTCCCCCTCTAGTGGTGGAACTACATAGAGTTTGGTGAGGCTGTACATGCTTTGCACTAATAGTGCTGCATCTTTCAGCTCCAGCAGGAAAGGCTTGTGCTTTTTAGCTCCAGAGGGCCTGGCGTCAAACCCCAGCGCTCACAAACGACCCAGGGTGTTACGTGACACTGGATTTACCGCCCTGAAGGAGGAATTTCTGCTACTGTGAGTGATAACGGGATGGCTGCCTCTTGGCCAACGCACCAGGGACCTGCAGAGCTAAAAGCATGAGCTGCTACAGTTTGAGCCAAGGCTCTGTAGGTGCAGGACAGAACCACACCTCTCCTGTGTGGACAGGTTCAAAGCGGGGCCTATAACACGCACATATCCATAGATTACACATGTCCCTGGTACTGTGCCTTGGCCTTTAGCCCCACAGATGAGGGCACAGTTCAACCTCTATCACCTTGTCCATTTTTTGGCCTCTTTGATGATGCTGCCAGCAAAGGGGCCAGTCAGTGACAGTGGTTCCTGTCATGTAGACACCCCTCCACTGAAAACCAGACTGAGACCGATTCATGCCCGGTATGCCACCTCAGCTGCCAAATGCTAACAACACGCAGTCACTAATGACACGTGGGATTCAGACCACGTCACCTCTGGTCGAGGAGATCCATATCCCATGACTAATCCCCAGCCTGGGAAGGGTTTCAAGCCAAACAAGATTGCTAAGGTGGGTTTGAGTTGGCTGTGTGGCCTGACACTGAGCTGAGAGTCAGGAGACCCGATTCTATCTCATGGCTCCGCCGCTGACCTTGTCACGTTGCCTCCCTGTGTCTCTGTTTGGTCTGTAAGATCTTTAGGGACTGTCTCTTGCTATGCATTTGTACAGAGCCTCAGCAAAATGGGGCCTTGATCTCCATTGAGGCCTCACCCATTATATAAAACATTTTCACCTGCTTCTCACTGGAAGTGACTCTGGTCCCTTTAGCCTTCAGATCCCACTGTTAGGCAGCTGTGACATTCATTGTTAATAATGACAGCACTTAGCTTTTGTATAGCACTGGCCATCAGTAGATCCCAAAGCCCTTTATCACAGAGTTCACTATCATTATTCCCATTATAGAGGCGGGGAAATTAAGATGTGAGGCAACTTGGCTGACCACAGGCAAGTCCCATCTAGCAGGTCAGGAATAGACCCCCATAGCTCCTGGTCCAGCGTGCTACCCATTAGACCCCACTGCCTCCACACGGGAAGTGTGTATTACGGACACCTAAGTGCTGATTTAGAAGCATAAACATGGCATTTTGCTGATTTCGGAGCTTCGCTTTCGGTCCCAGGGCCATTCATTATGTATTTTTATTATATCACTATCATTGCTCACTGCAGTGCCATCACTCGGTGTCATGCCAAACACAGAGGAAAACCCACTTCCCCTCCCAAAATGCATATGGGACTGAGGGGAAGACAAGGCTCCAGGGATGCCTGGAATGGATTCTAACACTCTACCCTGTACCAGTAGGGACTACTCAAGAGGAAGGTGCTACTCAGGTTGAGTAAGGGTGGCAGCATCCAGGCTGGGGTTGTCAAATGAGCTCAAGGGAGGTAGGCATCTAATTCTCATTGAAATGCCCCCCTTTGAAAAGCACAGGAGCTGCTCAGGAATTTTCTGACAAAATGTTTTTTTATCATAAAATGCTGATTCGTTGAAACTGAAACTATTAGTGGGAAAGGGTCGGTTTCAATGAATCAGAATTAGGGCCATACCAAATTCACGGCCATGAAAATTGCATCAGCGGACCGTGAAATCTGGTCTTTTGTGTGCTTTTACCCTTTACTATACCGATTTCACGGGGGAGACCAGCGTTTCTCAAATTGGGGGTCCTGACCCAAAGAGAGTTACAGGGGGGGTCGCAAGGTTATTTTAGGGGGGGTCGCAGTATTGCCACCCTTATTTCTGCACTGCCTTCAGAGCTGGGCAGCCGAAGAGCGGCGGCTGATGGCCAGGCGCCCAGCTCTGAAGGCAGCGCCCCGCCAGCAGCAGCAGCTCAGAAGTAAGGGTGACAATATCATACCGGGCCATTCTTACTTATGCGCTGCTGCTGACGGCAGCTCTGCCTTCAGAGCTGGGATCCCAGCCAGCAGCTGCCGCCATCAGCAGCAGTGAAGAAATAAGGGTAGCAGTACCGCAACACCCCCTACAATAACCTTGTGACCCCCTCTCCATTTTGGATCCAGACCCCTACAATTACAACATCATGAAATTTCAGATTTAAATAGCTGAAATCATGAAATTTATTATTTTAAAAATCCTATGGCTGTGAAATTGACCAAAATGGACCGTGAATTTGGTAGGGCCCTAATCATAAGACTATAAGAACGGCCATACTGGATCAGCCTAAAGGTCCATCTAGCCCAGTGTCCTGTCTTCCAACAGTGGCCAATGCCAGGTGCCCCAGAGAGAATGAACAGAACAGGGAATCGTCAAATGATCCAGCCCCTGTCGCCCATTCCCAGTTTCTGACCTCCTAATCTGCCCTCTAATCTCCTGATTAGAAACAAAAATGTTGCAAAACTCTTGCCATTGTGGAAATGCTGCATCTTAAAATTTTCTAAATGCAAAGTTTTGAGTTTTGGTTTGAAAATGATTTTCCATTTTGAAATGTTACTTACATTTATATTAAAAAAGGGAAACAAACATTTTTAGAACATCAAAACTGAAACAAACCACTTCAAAATGATTAAAATGAAATCTTTCGCTTGACCCAGGTTTGGGGATTTTTGGTTCATAACATTTTTTCAGCTTTCGACTTTTGTCCCAATCTGAGATGGGAATTTTTTTTTTCGAAATCTTGAAATTCTTGTGGGATGTGGAAATCATTTCTTCCCTCCCCCTGGGTCCATTGCTGTGTGTCTTTGGACCTCTTCAAATCTCATCTGCAATACTGTCTAGGATGCACATACACAGAACTGTCCCAGACAAATAAGGGCCTGATTCTACCCTTCTCGCTGTTGCGCATAAAGGAATGCATTGCACAATCTGAGGACAGGTGGCAGAATTTGACCCTTCATCTGTTCTAGTGCCTAGAAGCCACCAGACAGTACAGGGAACAGCCTTCTGTGTCTAATATCCATCTTGGATCGAGTAACATCAACCGAGAAGCTAATGCTGAATTACAGACAGACTGATATTAGATCAGGGATTTAATAACTATTACATAGGAAGGTAGGTCTAATGGCTCGGCCATTAGACTGGGCCTCTGAAGAGCTGTGTTTAATTCCATTTCATTTTCAAAAAGGGATGTAGGCACCAAATCCCATTGACAGTGCCTTTTGAAAATGAGACTTAGGCTCCTAAGTCAGTTAAGCATTGCATCTTTGAGCACAGCAATGTCTAAATATATTTTAAAACCTGGGCCTTAGTCTACCCTGGCCTCAGTTTCCTATCTGTAAAATAGGTATAGTACATCCCTACTTCACCGGGGTGTTGTGAGGATAAATACATTAAGGAGCATCAGGCACGCAGCTGCTATGGCAACGAGGGCTGTATAAGTATCTAGATAGATACTCCACTCGCTTGCCTGCCCGTGATCTCCTTGTAAAGCACTTTGAGATCAAGGCATGACACGCGCTCGTTTTCATTTAAATCTCAACTTAGCCCTGATGCCTACAAAAAAACTTGATAGCAGTTAGGCTGTTAGTTTGCTGAGATCACTACCGGCCCGGCTGACCAATACTGTACTCCCCTCTTAGTCTGTTTCATTCATTTGTTGGGTTTTTTCTTATCCTTCGATCATAAGCTTTTGGGGGCAGATGTGGTCTTTTTGTCCTGTATTTGTACAGCACCTCGCACAGTGGGATCCAGGTCAATGACTGGGGCTTCGAGGACCCATGAGACTACAAATAATAATAATATCTATATGGCAGACCTCCCAGAGCCCTCTAGGATTGGAGGGAGTAGGCCCTCATGGCTTAGAACTCAGTAGAGTGGGCTCTGCTTCTACTCCTGACTCTGCCACTGGGAGACCTTTGTCAAGTCCCTTCATTTCTCTGGGCCTCAATTTCCCCGTCTGTAAATGGGGATAATGAAGTGAACCTCTGTTGTGAAGCGCTGTGAGACTGATGGATGCAAAGCGCTACATAAGGGCTAGATATTACTATAAGGGATAAAAGAGGGATGCTTTTTGCTTCTTCCGTTCAGTTTTTTATCACCAGGAGCACGTACAACATTCCAACCTCCGCCAGCTAACATACCTCTACCTCCGCATGGAAGGCAGGCCACTTACCAACATGCTGCATGTTAGGTGGCTCTACAGTCAAACCCCCTAGAAATCACTGCTCCCCAGTCTGCTCCCCCTCCCCCAGGATTTCTTTTGAAGTCTGCATGACGGTTCCCAGGACAATAAAGCCCTGCAATTTCCCAGTGAGAAGGTAAAGGTGGTGACCGGAGTTAGCAAGCACCTCCCTGTGAACTGCAATTAGCATCAGGGTGAAGGGACGGGATAATGAGATAAAAGTGTTGGAAGTACTGGGCAGAGGCAAGGGCCATCTTGCTTATAAGGTGCGTGATGGGGCTGTTGTTAACACACAGGCAAGGCTTAACGTGGGAAGGGAAACTGCCAAGCCAGTTCTAGCCATGGGAATGCTAAGGGTATTCCCTCCCGTGCTTCCCACGCTGCAAAGCACCAAGAAACTTGGGGGAGTGATGGAGGAGAGGGTCTGCTTAGGGAACAATGACTCCAGCCAGGGAGTCATCTGGCCTGTCTTAAGTGCTGAGCTGACCTATGGTTTACAGCCCTGTCAATTGCATTTTAGGGCCTTTTTTTAAAAAACTGCTCTCGTCTCTGGTCTTCAAAGTATCAGTGGCAGGTAAGGGCTTGTTGTCTGTATGGAGCAACTGACCAGTGTAGCTACAGCAGTCCCTTCTATTCCAGAAAGAGCGTCCACCTAGGGAAGTTACACCCACATAGCTATAGTGTCATTGTTATGGCATTATGGCAATACTGGTCAATTTCTTCCTGCAGCCAAGCTCTTAAGTCAGGGGAGGGGAGAGTAGCCCAGGGTGGTGGGGAATAGGACATCTACACAGCTAGCAGAAACCTGGAGCAGCAAGTCTCAGAGCTTGCGGGGCTCACGCTGCGGCACTAAAAATAGACATTTGGGCTCAGGATGGAGCTGGGGATTTGAAGCCCAACCCCCTTCCTGGGCTTTCGAGCCCAAGCGGGTATTTTTAGCACCGTAGCACGAGCCCAGGCTCTGCAACGCAGCTGGAAAGGCCACGACATAGTGACTGCGTCACCAAGTTCCTGGTGCCCGATCCTGCAATCTTCACCCAAGCCAAGTTCCCGGCGGCGCCAGTGGGAGCTTTGTCCCAAAGAACTCACAATCCAAGTCTAAAGTGAGACAGCAGGTGGCGACGACCGTCGGACAGCGAGAGCACACGGTCACAGTGAGCAGATGCTGGGGCAGCGTCACAAACGGCAACCCCCGCCCAGCAGCTGTCCAGCCGCTGTCAACCTTTTTGAAGGCCTCACGGCAGCCCATGCTAAGTAAGGATAATAAGCTTTTAATATGTTCCCCTTCCCCTCCTTGACAGGTGCATAAAGAATTAACTATCCAGTTCTGGTAGTACAATGAGGCCTGGTCTACACTGGGAGGTGCGGGGGGAATCGATCTAAGTTACATAACTTCCGCTACGTGAATAATGTAGCTGAAGTCGAAGGACTTAGATCGACTTACCGTGGTGTCTTCACTGCGGTGAGTCCACTGCTGCCGCTTCCCCGTCGACTCCGCCTGCGCCTCTCACGGCGCTGGAGTACAGGAGTCGACGGGAGAGCGCTCGGGGGTCGATTTATCACATCTAAACTAGACGCGCTAAATCGACCCCCGCTGGATCGATCGCTGCCCACTGATCCGGTGGGTAAGTGTAGACATACCCTGAGAGAGAGAGAAAACAACGAGGAGTCTTTGTGGCACCTTAGAGACTAACAAATGTATTTGGGCATAAGCTTTCGTGGGCTAAAACCCACTTCATCAGATGCACATAGTGAAAAATACAGTAGGCAGATGTCTGATGAAGTGGGTTCTAGCCCACGAAAGCTTATGGCCAAATAAATGTGTTAGTCTCTAAGGTGCCACAAGGACTCCTCGTTGTTTTTGCTGATACAGACTAACACAACTACCCCTCTGAAACCTGAGAGAGAGAAGTGGCCTTGGGGTTCAGTCTCTGGACAAGCACTCAGGGGGACCTGGCTTGAGTTCCTAGGTCTGTCACTGACTTTTTCTGCACCCCTGGGCAAGTAATTGAACCTCTCTGTGCCGCTGGAGTGTCGCGCTCGAGGAGACGTACCTGAGCTAGAACACTAAAAGTCGTAGTGCGGCTGTAGCAGCTTGAGTAACAGGATGGACAAGCCACCTCAAGTATGATCCTGTCTGAAACCCTAGGCACAGGTGGCTAGCCCCTTCCACTGCTCCTGCTGCCATGGTCACCTTTCTATTTTTAGCACCCTGGGTCTGGCAGCGTTAGTGCAGGTAAGTCTGCCTGAGATGGAAATTGCACTTCCACTACCATTGTAGACATACCCACTGTGTGCATGTACAGCACCTAGCACAATGGGACCCTCCATCACTGCTGAGGCTTTTTGATGCTGCTGCTCCTACAAACTGCTCTAACCTTTTCTTGGTAAGGCAGGTCTCGCAGGGTGTTACAAGCCATCAAGCTGGTCTGTTTTCACACAGCTCGTCCTCCTGCCAAGCCACTTCTCCTCAGCACATTTCAGCCTGGGTTTTGTTAGCTGCTTTGCTCCAAATGAGGGACACTATTTAAAACACAGCACCACTCAGTGTAGCAGCTGCATGCTTACTCTTAGACCAGACCTATCTTCAAAGAAGCATCTGTCCTTTTAGGTGCTTACCTGGACCAGGCCCACAAGAATTTTGAGGTTTGCACATAGAATATCAGGGTTAGAAGGGACCTCAGGAGGTCATCTAGTCCAACCCCCTGCTCAAAGCCAGACCCATGCCCAGACAGATTTTTGCCCTAGAGATGGCCCCCCCCGCTCAAGGATTGAACTCACAACCCTGGGTTTAGTAGGCCAATGCTCAAACCACTGAGCTATGCCTTCCCCTTCTTTAAAAAGCTGAGCATATCACTGTTTCCTTCCAGAATCTCTTTCCAACCAAGGCTAGTTCTTAGGACTAGAGGCTGCCTAGAGGTTACACCCATGCAAGGAGGGAGTTTGGAGAAGGATTGTGCTTCAGGATACACAATCCTTCTCTGAGCTCTACAGGAAGCCATGTCCTGCCTTTCACCATCCCCTTCAATACCCCTTTGGAGCAATTGCTACCCTCGGGATCCATGAAAGCAGCAGTCCCTGTTGTCCTCCCACCTGAGGGGGCGTCTGGCCCGATACAAGGTGGGGAATGCTCTTTGCACATTCCTCTACTTCGCACCCATTCAAGGGCCTGTCTGGCCCAAAGGGACTAAGCATACAGGGAGAATGACTCCTATTGACTCCAATGGGCTTTGCACCATGCCCAAGCCCTGACACCTTCCCCACAAACCCAGTCATTTCCCCCCATGGAGATAGTTTTGTACTTTTGGCAGCATTTTACAGCACAATTTGCTTGTTTGCCAAATGTTACTGGTAATAAAACCATTCGTTGTGGGGAGGGACGGGGGAGGGCACAGGTTTGGTTCAAGAGTTTGGAGGCTTATTCTAAACCTATTGGCTGAGTTAAGCTGGCCTGGAATTCTTGGGAACACGGCCTTCCTTGGGGGATTGTGGGTACAGCCTGCTCTCCAACAATGCCGCGGGAACCATTTATTCTGCACGACTTTGGCAGGTCTGCCAAGCCCCAGGAGCACCGAGATAAGAAATAATTGGGAATGAGTATGGAGGAGGGAGAAAATGAATTGAATTTTTTTGAACACCCTCCCAGCCCCCGAAAGGGGTTTGCATTCAGCTCAGAATGAAGGTTCAGGTTGGGGCCTGGCTCCTGTTCGACCCAAACTACGTCAATAAAACCCCACTTTACGACGCCCTCTGTTATTTAGTATGTATTTAGTACCGTAGCACCTACAGGACCCAATCGGGATCAGAGCCCCATTGTGCGAGAAGCAGCACCAACACCCTGAAAGACAGTAAAAAGAATCTAAGAGGGGGAACAGCTGCCCACCACAAGCAGCTGTAATTGCTATTGGGTATCGCTGGGTTTAGATCACTTCTCCGGGAGATGTCCCAGCTAAGTGATGTGTCCTGTACTCAACCCAGTGAATATGAATGTAAATTTGAGGGCACTTTGAAAAACTGTCTTGTAAACAACTCCGGTTTGAATAAGGACTGGGAATGGCTGAGCCATTACAAACATTGAATCTATCTCCCCTTGTAAGTATTCTCACACTTCTTATCAAACTGTCTGTACTGGGCTAGCTTGATTATCACTTCAAAAGTTTTTTTTTCTCTTAATTGGCCTCTCAGAGTTGGTAAGACATCTCCCACCTGTTTATGCTCTCTGTATGTGTGTATATATATCTCCTCAATATATGTTCCATTCTATATGCATCCGAAGAAGTGGGCTGTAGTCCACGAAAGCTTATGCTCTAATAAATTTGTTAGTCTCTAAGGTGCCACAAGTACTCTTGTTCTTCTTTTTGCGGATACAGACTAACACGGCTGCTACTCTGAAACCTGTCTTGTAAACAGAAAGCTCCACTCAGCCTTAACTATGGCAGCGTCTACTGCCTCTCCATACTGAGTGTGACGTTACTGATACACTGATGAAACAGGCAACAGTGAAACAAGCAATGTAAAGGCCATAACTTTCTGGGGTAGAGTGTAATTTTTTTTTTATCTATCTTAGGGTTTTGTACGGCCGCCCATCACTCTTTATTTGAGTTGTCTGCAGATGAGCAAAGGTGGGTCAGGACCATAGGCAGCACTCCATGGAGATGACTGCGTTGCACAAACTTCTTAGATAACTGCAGATTCCTCTTGAAATACCGTAGGGCTGCATAAAGAACAAGGATCTCTGACAGCAGAGGGCTTTTTACACAGGCGTGACGTGATCCAATGGCTGGAAAATGTAGTTAGGCAAATGGAGACTAGAAATACGGGTTAATTTTTTAATAGTGAGGGCAACTAACCATTGGTACAACTTATGCAGGGATATGGTGGGTTCTCCAGCGTTTAAATCTAAAAGAGATGCTGTTGTGCAGCCAGAAGTTATGGGCTTGAGACCGGAGTCACTGGGTGAGGTTCTGTGGCCTGTGTGAGGCAGATCAGATGAGATGATCATAACAGCTTTTCAAATTGCTTCTTTGTTCTATTCCTCAATTGTTAGTGGCTTTGAGTCTCAGCTATCCAAAAATGAAAAGTATCGGCATGGATTGCAATGGGTTGCCAGTTCAGGTAAAAGAAGAGCCACCTGATCATACCTAGCAGGTTTGAACCAAAACTTAGGTTCACAGGATCTGGACAGGACAAAAAGCAGACATGCCCGAGTATTGTAGGAACATTAATTTTCAGACCCATATCCCACTGAATAGGAAGCAAGTACTGCAAGAAAGCCTGTTCTCATGAGGTAACTGCCCTAATTTTGCATACAAAGTAAGTTTTGATGAACTTTGGATCAGCATCCGGGCCTTGGTTTTCCACAGCCTTGCATCTTGTATAGCCAATTTTGATCCAATCCAATGCACCCAGAAGTCAATAGAAAGTACAAAGTGAATATAAAATTCTCCACTCGCTTCCACCGCTGGTAAGAGTAAGTTCAGACCCACTTTGCACCAAAGTAAATGACTATACAAGACAATGGAGAATAAGTTTCTCCTTCACCAGCATTATGGATTATTAATGCATATTGAAAAATTGCTGGAAATTCACCCATTGTTGCTAACATATCAATTATTATTAGCTGAGTTGCAAGGGTCAGGCAGACAAGCCTATATGGGCGGGTCTACACTATGGGGTTAAGTCATCCTAAATTACGCAATTCCAGCTCCGTGAATAACATAGCTGGAGGCGACGTAGCTTAGGTCGACTTCTTGCGGTGCCTACACCGCGCTGGGTTGACAGGAGAAACTCTCCCGTTGACTTACCTTACGCTTCTCGTTCCAGTGGAGTACCAGAGTCGACAGGAGAGCGATCTGCGGTCGATTTAGCGGGTCTTCACTAGACCCGCTAAATCGACCCCTGGTGGATCGATTGCCACAGCGTCGATCCACAATAAGTGTAGACATACCCTATGAAGCTGAGTTACTGCGTAACCCCAGATGCTAGGCACCGAGGTAGCCACGTATATGCCAAAATTCCGAATTAAAGATTGAGTCAGTGGTTTGAGGGCGTGGCTTTCTGGTTTGAGCCATTCAAAAAGTGTCCTTGGCTAGTCTGTGGGCTGAGAAATGAACCCCTTCTGTGTCCAGTCTGTTCCTGCTCCAATGCAAGCTGGACTCGCAATGCTATCTTTCACGGCTCCCAGTCACAGCCATAGCTTCGAGTTTTTAGACTCGGAGTTCAGTCAAACAGCAGTCAGGAAGGTTTTCAGTTACCCCTGCTGCCATTACCAACGTATTTAGATTGAAATCATGGCCAGGACTCCAAGACTTCACCACCCCCTTATGTTCCATTCCCATCGTCTGTCCCTGGTGGCCTTGGAATGCCAGGACGTAGTGGCTAGCCCAATGATGACCAAAGGAAGTAGCATGACTGCAGGGCGGAGCAGGGGTGATGAGACACTCTGAAAGTGGGCACGTTAGAAATACATAGCCAGAGAGGCAGACATAAACACGCACACATAAACAGCAGGCAGCGTTGGGCACTGGAACTCAAGAGACCTACATTTTATCGCCGACTCTGCCACTGATCCACTGAGAGACCACGCGCCAGGCACTTCATCTCTCTTTCCCCAGCCACCTTTTGTCTGTCTTGTCTACTTACATTGCAAGCTCTTCAGAGCAGAAACCATCTCTCCCTATGTGTATGTACAGTGCCTAGCACAATGAGGGCTCTAGGCACTATTATCACACAAATAGACAATGGCGCTCCTAGCGCTGTGGGCAGCAGGAGCGTCTTGTGTTTTATCTTATCTGGAATCTTAGATACCATGGTGATGGGTGCCTTGTAAGTGCATGTAACAAGGATAATTGTTAATAACAATGATCGCTACAAATGTGACCACAGAGGAGGAATTGTTCAGCGAGCCCCAACTTGGGCATAAGGAGGAATAATAAGTTCGGGGTTAAGCATAGAAAAATGAATCTGAGGGGTAAATTTCCCCCTATCAGGAATGTTAAACGGCTGTGGGATTGTCCCGTGAGGCAACTGATGGGGCCTCATTGCTTGAGTCACTTTAAAACCAGACTGACATGAAATAGGAAACAACTGGACATGGATTAAGCCCAGATTCTCACAGGTATTTAGGCACCTCCTCCCACTGAAACCAGCAGGAGGCAAGTGTCTAAGTATCTTTGAGGAGCTAGGCCTAGAGGAGTGAAGAGGACTTTTCTACCTTTCTAATGACTGTGATTCTCTCACACACTGAAGAAATGAGCAGCCTCCAAAGAGTGGCAGATGACTTCCTTCTTTGCTCTCAGTACAGGGCTTCTTTCACAGGCATCCCCATCCTCTCTCACACACGCACTCATCGGTCCAGTTCAATAATACGTTTCTTGGTGTGACTAGCTAGCCAAGTGTTGTCACCATGTCATTCAGACAGAACCCTCAACTGTGTACGAGAGGCAGGTGCTATCAGACCTATCATCCAAAGACAGCGCTGCCCAGTACGTTTGCCATTTTGTCTCCTGTGTCATCACTGCTCATGCCTGAGTAGCTGTTACATAACATGATCTATTCCAGTCCTTTCCTTTCTCCCAGGGTTACGCCCATTTTCACACTTACTAATGATCATTTGAGGACCCGTGTTTCCTCCTCCTTCACATTTTAGCACACAGCAGTAGAAAAGTCCCTTCATTTCAATCTCCTCTCTCTCACAGGCTACTTCATACTGTTAATGAACGAGTTTGGATTAAGCATAAACCCAAAACCTTCATTCAAAACCACATTCAAACATATTTCGGGGAGGGGCAGTTTCTGTGGGTTTGAGATTTAGTCTAATCTATGGGTGGTCCTTATGTTATTTATGGGTATTATTTTTTTTCTAACCAAAGTACGGACCTAGATGTCCAGAAGCTACAGAAATTAAACTCCATGGACCCAAATTCACCACCGGTGTAAATACACTGAAGTCAAAGGATGAATCTGGCTCCGTGCTGCATATTTTGCCATGTGCTACGTGTCTTCTTTGTAATTTGTCTGTACAGTGCCTAGCACAATGAGGCCTGATCCCTGATCTTGGGTGCTCCTGGAAGAATAATAATAATAATAATTTCCAACATGGCTGATCTTGCAATGGTTATGTGACTATCAACCATTCTCCGTCTTTACACTTGTGACCACACACCACTCTACTGCCTAAATAGCTAATATCCCCTTCTCAAAAATACGGGAAACAGAGGTACAAAAGCCCAGCTTCTAGGTGGATGTCATGTCCAGAGCCGGATTAATGCAGGGCTTTAGGGGCTGCAATCCCAGACCTCGGGCTAAGGGGGGCCCCCACAAGCCTGCGGGCCAGATGCAGCCCGCTGCTTCTTTTCATCCAGTCGGCAGCAAGTCTCCACGCTGTGGGCAAGACACCGGTCCCTGAGCCTCGGCGCCCCCCCCAGGGCTGGAGCTGCGAGTGCCGGCTTGCCGATGTGCCCCTGCGACCCCTAGGAGAGGGGCATTCAGGGAATCTCTACGCGCTGCCCCCGCCCCCAGTGCCGGCTCCGCAGCTCCCATTGGCCAGGTATCGCGGACAATGGGATCTGCGGGGGAGGTGCCTGCGGGCATGGGCAGCGTGCATCGCGCAGAGTGGCCTGGCCCCTCTGCCTAGTGGCTGGACATGCCAGCCACTTCGGAGAGCAGAGCAGTGCGGAGGCAGGGCAGGCAGGGATCCTGCCTTGCTGCACCACCGACCAAGAGCCGCCCGAGGTAAGTGCCTCCGGGCTGGAGCATGCACCCCAAACCCCCTCCTACACCCCAACCCCCAACCCCAGCACGGAGCCCCCTCCTGCACCCAAACTCCCACCCAGAGCCCTCACCTTGAACCTCCTGCTGCACCCCAATCCCCTGTCCCATGCCTGGCCCCACCCCAGAGCCCACCTCCCCCAGTTGGAGATGCACCCCCTCCCACACCTCAATCCCCTACCCAAGCCCTGAGCCCACTTCCTCACTCCAAACCCCCATGGGCCCCACAAAATCTAATAGCCCCAGGTCCACAGGAGAGTTAATCCGGCCCTGGTCATGTCCAAGGGTCACAGTAGATGTGTCTGAGACGATAATTCTAGATGAACAACAGGATAGTTGCAGTATGTTTTCCTTCCTCCAAATGAAATGCGGGGGCCTTAGGAGGGGGAGTCCAAGGGCTGTGAAACTGAAAGGGCAGAATCCCCAACCCCCCACAAAGCTGTCATCATCCCCATATGCTATTCACTGCTACCGCCTTCATCTTCATTATCCTCTGTCTGCATTGCAAAGCCTTCCATCAGCGATAATAAGACTGATGCTACGGTTCCTGAGCAGATGTATTTTAATCTAGCGGGATGAAGTCGCTCGCCTGATCCATTCAGGCTAAGAGCTCTTTAGTTTCTTGAAGGAAACAGAATAAATTTTGCCTGGCAAAGCTATTTATACTAAATCATGCAGACTATTCATGTTGGCAGCTCATAAGCCAACACTATTATCTCGTCACATGTCAGTACAGTACATTGATCTTTCCAAGAAGAGGTCATGAAATAGACCAGTAGAGTCAAATGTAAAGCCACAGTGGCTTTACTGAAGTCAATTACGCCACAGAAGTGCCTATAAATCAATCACAAAGCAAAGGAAGCAGAATGCATCCCTTACACAGTGGTTTCTACCACCCTTGGCTGGGAGGAACAGAAACCTCGTTGGATTCACAGAGTTCCTAACGTGTAGACAACTGCTAATAATAAATAATAATAGACCCAGGCAGCCCATTGTGCTGGGGGCGGTACATGCATTTCACAAGGATGGAGTACATACTTTACACAGCTACATGCTGTACACACATTTTACCCTCCTTTCAACTAAAATGTGTGGACCAACAACCTCGATCAGTCAGTCGCTAGTTTGGCCAGTGCAGGGGTGGATGTTCAACACACAGCCTCGGTCCTGGAACAAGCAGTGAGTTGAGTTTAACTTGCTACAAAGAGAGAAGTTACAAGATTACACAAGTGAATAACTGGCACCGTGAATAGTTTGATAGACCTGGGATGGGGCCAATGAAACTTCCACTTCCCTGTGAACATAGCAGTAGAAGTAAGGAAATGAGGCCTACAAAGATTCGGATTTTATTCTCAGTGTAATTTTTGGGGCTGCCCAGTGCCAGAATACACCCCCCCCCAATACTGTGCCAGGCGCCCACTCGGAGGCAAGCACTATAGATGCTTCAGCAGCTCTCCCTTGCGGGGCTAGTCCTGGTGGGGCCCAATAACCACTCAGGCACCCGGCTAAGGGGAAGGGTATTTTAGAGGAGTGGCAGGAACAGGAAGGTTGCAAACACCCCAGATACAGAGGCTTAAACGGTTACAGTTCTAATAGGAATAGCAGGTCTGGTTTGGGCCCCTGGGGCAGTCAGGTGGAGAGTCAGGGCTCTTCAGGCCTAGTGCCGGGGGTGCCCCCTCCAGTCCAGTCTCTATTCACGCAAAAGGAGCTTGCAGGTTTCCAGGCTCAGCTCAGTTTGTGTCTCTTATTGGGGCCCCTCCGCACTGGGGTTGTCGCCCATGACCCATGCGGGTAATACACAGACAGTCCGGTTTTTGGCTTCTGTGTCCGGAGGCAATCTAGGGTTGCCAGGTGTCCAGTTTTCCGAGACTTGGCAACCTTAAATGGCACCCGAACTAAAAGCCCAGTTACCGTGAGAGCAGGGGGAGGCACCGGGTCATTAACCTGCACCAGACCCTGCTCGGCCGGGGCCACCTCCTACTGCAGGCAGGCTCCTTGAAATGATCCAGCGAGCGACCAGAGGAGGGGGAGGAGAGGAGCGAGCGATGGGGGCAGAGTCTTGGGGGGAAGAGATGGAGCAAGGGCGGGGCCTCGGGGGATGAGGCAGAGCAGGGGCGAGGTCTTGGGGGGAAGAGATGGAGCAGGGGCCACGGCATGGGGCAAGAGGCATAGCAGTAGTGGGGCTTTGGGGGAAGAAGGGGACCTTGCAGGAAGAGGCAGGGCCTTGGGGGTCCAGTTACCAGGACTTAGAAAGGTGGCAATCCTACTCTGCACTGGCACCTTGCCCAGTCACGGCTGCTCCCACATAACTCCACACAGATCTGCACCCGGCTGTGACATCCGGCAGCCATAGCCTGGTCGACATGCGGCTCTGCAAACTGGATTCTGTCCCGTTCCTGGCTAGCCACATGTCGGCTGTCGCCCAACAGAGCCCAGCCACTTCTTGGTCCAGCCACTCACCCAGCCAGGAAGAAGGGATGTGCCATGGGCAGGGGACTTATGGGAGTTGTAGTCCCTGCTTAGCAGATCCATCACATCAACGCATGGCACTAGAATGGCTACGTAAGCCAAAGGGTGAAATTTTCAAAAGCACCTAAGTGACTTAGAAGCCTAAACTCCGTTATCAAAAATGACCTAGACACTTAGGAGCCTATGTCTAATTGAAAACCAGTGGGACTTAGTCTCCTAGTGGCAGATTTTTAAAGATAGGCATCTAAAGATGCAGATAAGCATTTCTGAAAATCCCACTATGCACCTATTTGCATCTTTAGACACCTAAATACCTTTAAAAATCTGGTACTAAATCCCAGATCCTCAAAGGTATTTAGGCTCCTAACTTCCACAGAAATCACTGGAAGTTAGGAGCCTAAATACATTTGTGGATCTGGGCCTAAATGGGTTTTGAAAGCTCATTAAAGCTCCCACCTTTCTTAGGTGCTTTTGAAAATTGCACCCCAAATTTATAAGGGAAAGAAACATTTAAAGATAAATCAGCCTTGGCTCCAAAATTCTTCACACATCATAAAGGCATCCCCTTCTCAGTCTATATGTTGTTCTGAGCCACAGCTATAAAGGGGAACCTGAATTCAGTGTGGATGCAGGGTAATGCCATTATTTTTTATGTCATGTCCTCTGCAATGTGGTTGATGTATTAATTTTTTTTAAAGCAGCAGTATGTTGTGAATCTATAGATACCTGCAGACATTCAGAGGCAAACCATTAAAAGCCCTTGCCTTAGAATGGTGTCTTGTATGAATGCATTGTAGAATCTGGATATTAACCATCCAGATTATGAGAAGAGAACTCTGAAATATTTCAATGACCGGTCTGTTTTGTCAAGCACGCCAACCACTATTCGATTTCACATGAACCTCTCACTCTTGCACTGAGTCCAGAGTCCAGCGTCAGAAAAGCAATCAATTGTTGGGTTTCCCAGTAGAAAGGAACAAAGATCAGCTGTTTACTAGTAAAACCAATAGGATTGGCGGCTCTGGTTTTCTTAGGGTAACTCTCCATCCTGCTTGGAACAGAGAACTTTACAAGAGCGATCACATTGAGATGTTATGTCAGGATAACCCTGAACCAAAACAGTATCGCCTTGTTTTGTGACGAGAAATGCAACGAGGTCACATGAGCCACATTTGTTCCGTCAGGCGCAAAGCAACTGGTTTGGGAATACCTCGTTTGTGGCACCTGCCATCTAGCTGTGTTATAGGTACAACCCACTTTTCTGGAGCTGATACCATGATGCTTTCCCTTGTGGCATTGTTATATTAGGCTGCGCTGGGCTGCCCACTTCAATTCTCCATGTAGTTTGCACGGCTTTGAAGAGACGGAGTCTGCGGTTTATCTGTGGGTTTTCAGATGAGCTTTTAAACCCTCTATCAGTGATACATTCCAGCGCGGAATCAAGGCACCTAAATAAAATTGACATAAGGCAAGGCCTTTTAATTATCCAATTATTCTGTTTCAAGTGACAGCTGGTAAAAGGTAAAAGGCTTAGTGTTCTGCTTTCGTCTCTGTTGACATCAAATCAAGGATCAAAGCTTCTCAATTTTTGGCCTCCGATTTTCTCTCCTTGATCTAAGCCCCCCTTTCATGACTTCAATGGCCCTAATGCCCCTCTCCTCACTTATGCTGCTCGTTTAGTGGTGATTGGTGGCGGGGGGAAGGCTCAAAAGGCTTGGAAGTTGTTATTATTTGTTTCACCATAGGAACCAGAGTCCCAAATGAGATCCAGGCCCCATTGTGCTGGGTGCTGTACGGACACAGGATAAGAGACAGTCCCAGCCCTACAGAGTTTACAGCTTAACTAGACAAAGAGTGAGGGACACTCAGTGTGGGGGCAGGGATAGCTCAGTGGTTTGAGCACTTGTCTGCTAAACCCAGCGTTGTGAGTTCAATCCTTGAGGGGGCCATTTAGGGGTCTGGGGCAAAAATATGTCTGGGCATTGATCCTGCTTTGAGCAGGGGGTTGGACTAGATGACCTGCCTAGATGAGGCAGAGAAAGTCTGATTCCCAGAAGCAAATACTAATACCCCACTCAAAGGTCCCCCTGATTGCAAAGGCATGTGTGCACAAGTGCTAGTATATGCAAGAGAGGTTATTTGCACACCTTCACATGAGTGGTGGTGGATGTTCATGAAGTGCAACTGTGCACCCCTGTGGGTATGGGCTAACATGAGAGCATTTGTGTGCATGTTCATGGGGGGGGGGTGTGGAGATATGGATGTTAACCACCCTCCTGGCCACTACATTACACTGGGGATTGAACCAGGGGCTGGCAGAGCTGAAAGCATAAATTACTACAGCTTGAGCTAAAGAGCCAACCCCTAGTCCCCCCAAAAGCTGGGTCTGTAATAACTCATATCCTCTGTGGCTCAGCGCAGCAGGGCACCTGTAACACACACTGTGGGTGGGCATTTATTACTGGGAAAGGGTCTGTGCATTATCACATGGGAGTGTGCATTTCTGCATGGCTGAGTGTGTGCATATGACATGAAAGCTAGTGCTTAGTCTGCACTAGAAAACGTTTGCTGACATGGCTATGCCAGTCTATCTATATCAGCAAACTCTCCTAGCGAAGCTGCATCTGATGCCAGCAACAAAGTGCTTTTGCCGGTACAATTTATACCGACTCAGCAAGTGAAATAAGCTTCTTCTTAGCGTCTGTGCAACATGCCTCAGGTGGCATGTGACCACGATTCGTCACCAAATTGGGTCCGCTGGTTGGATCATTAGCTTCCATGACCTGGGCCGGGTTACTGATAGGGAGCGTGATATGAACGCTGATCCAAGCCCCCCAGCGAAATAAGCTATGCTGGCAAAAGCACTTGTCTGTAAGTATAACTTCACCTACATTAAGGCTTTTCCCAGTAGGGAAATGTCACTTAAAACCCCCACTGCCAGCTGACAATATTAAGCGCAGACCTGGCCGAAAATTTTTTTTCTAAAGAGAGGAATCATCATTCCTCGCTGCAACATGATGGCAGCAGTTGTGTTGTGTCAATAGAATGGAACGGGATTAAAGCACGTAAGCAAAGGATAAACTACCAGGGGCTGTTGGCATGATCCTGCCTTCCGAAGAACAGCAAAGGTTTGAGTGGGGAGAGGTTAATTGGCTTTATTTTCTTCCTTCCATTCTTTGGGCCCAGGCTTTTGAAAGCACTGACACTACAGGGTATGATGGCTTCCTTTATGTGTAGCATTCTCTCCCCTGCTGCCTGGAATGATGCCTCAAATCAGGGAGCATTGCAAGCCCCCAAGTTTCCAATCAGCAGGAGATGATTTTCTCTCTTTGCTGCCCTTGGAGCCCCCTCCCCCATCCCAAAAACATTTCCCTGGATTTCCTCAATGGAAGAAACGGCAGCTGCCCCAAACTTAATGGGGACATTAATCATGTTCACGGTGCTTATTGCAGTGAGCAAAAGGAAAGGTGATTTGCAAAGGCTAAGGGTATGTCTACACTACCCGCCGGATTGGCGGGCAGCGATCGATCCAGCGGAGATCAATTTATCGCGTCTAGTCTGGACGCAATAAATCGATCCCCGAGCCCTCTCCCGTCGACTCCTGTACTCCAGCACCGCGAGAGGCACAGGCAGAGTCGACGGGGGAGCGGCAGCAGTCCACTCACCGCGGTGAAGACACCACGGTAAGTCGATCTAAGTACGTCAACTTCAGCTACGACCTATTCACATAGCTGAAGTTGTGTAACTTAGATCGATTCCTCCCCCCCCGCCCAGTGTAGACCAGGGCTAAGTAGATAATATACAGCAGGGATCAAGTGGACTCTTGGAAGCAGGAGAGTCAAAGGATGTATTGTCTAGTGGTCGGAGCCTGGTGTCGAGAGAGCTGCAGAGCCTGAGAGCAATATAGAGATCTGGGGAGACAGAATGAAATGCGGAATCACAGAGAAAGGGGGCAAATACAGCAGCTCTTTCTCATCCTCTTTTAACCACTTTCCTAAGCCAGGACCCTAGAAACACAATGTGGCCCTTTAAGAGTCATTTGCATTCCCTCTCTAAAAGCTCTCGGGCCCTGCAAGAAGTCTCCTTCAGATAAGAGGGATGGGGAGGAGACATTTCTCTCACACTGAGGCTAATCCAAGCTTTTTGTCACTGTCGCGGAGAGGGGCTGCCTCGGTCTTTACCCATCAATCCACAGGACCTGACGCTTCATGGGCCTCTGTGAACATATGACGGGTACTAAACCAACTCATCTGATCGTGGCAATGGCTGCCAACGAGGCGACGTATGGCTGCTAACGTGACGCGGCTTCCCCTCCCGTATGAAGTCATGGATGGCCCCATGCTGGGTTTACGAGGGGGATTTGCTTGGAATATTGAACCTCTTTGGGTAATTGGAGAGGGAAAGTTCCTGTTTGCAAAGCAGGGGAAGCATTTGGTTGTTTCCCTGGCTGTGAAAAGTGCCATCTAGGAGCACAAGAGAAAATGACCCATCAATGAATGCGCATCCAGCCGATGAGGTCAAATCTGAAATCACTTCTCTCCATATGGATTAGGTTTTTCCAGTTCCGGTGATCTCATTCCATTGCACTGAGTAACCTGGATGGGTGTGTGCGCTAGTGGTCTGAACACAGGGTTGGGAGCCACAAACTCTTGTTCTCATCCTGGCTTTGATTTTGACTCGGGCAAGTAATTTAGCCTCGGTGTATCAGTTTTTCCACCTATAAAATGGAACCTTTGGCAAAAAGGGGTCTAGCATACGATGTTCAAATCAGTGTGTGTGTGCATATATGCAGTATAAACATTACCTAATTAACCAACAACTCCCCAGCGATGTAGGTAGATAGGTACCTTATCCGCCTTTCACATCCAAGGAAGTTGCGGTATATACCCCAAAGTTGGGATTCACAGGGACTGATCTAAAGCCCATTGAAGTCCAAGTCTCCCACTGATTTTGATGATCAGGTCCACAGAGCACAGATTTCATAAACTGCTAGGCCAATTCTTAATTTCTGAACCCGAATTCTCCAAAGGCTTCAGGTCTCCCCTAAAGTCTAGGGATATTAAGGGCTGCAACATAGTGGGGAAATGACACTAGAGGTGGGCACAAGTCAGGTCTTGAACATCAGAAAGCACAGGGGACATTCCAAGCTGAGGATTTGGGTGAGGCTATAAGAGATAGAAACCATTTGCAGAATTCAGATCCATATGTGGGTTTCCAGCATCCACCCGGATTGGAGGATTTGGTTTGGGCCATTAGAGATAGAGGCCATTTACAAAAGGAAGATCAAATTGTGGGTTTCAAGCAGCACCAAAGAATGGGGATTTTCAGATGGGGGCAGTTGGGGATCAACTATTACAGACAAAGGTAACATGCAAAATTCAGACCTGGGTGTGGGTTTCAAACACCCCTGGATTTCAGAGCTGTTCACATCCACGTTGTGGTTTGGGCCATTACAGAGGGTGGTCATATGCAGAACTCAAATCCAGATGTGGATTTCAAAAACACCCCTGTAAGATAAATACGAAATTTAAAAAAACAGGGTTAGCTTAAGTTTAGTTAAGGAAATATATGTGTTGTAAAGAAAGGTCCTGACTAGCGAGTAAATGGAAGACCTTGAAAATGAGAAGTTATAAGGCCAGAAGGAATGAGGTAGGGCGGATCTCTGGTTCAAAGAATAACTAACGAGATAAGAGGAAGTTTCTAAAAAGAAGGCTCTGACCAATAGGGGTGACTGCAGATGATTTTAAATAAGACAAAAAGAATCTGTCTTAAAATGAGCCAACATGGCTCTTCCCAACCTACACACCGATGTTAAAACCAATGTGAACCCAGGTGCAATGGAAAAACTGATGGACGGCAAGAAGGTGGGGAGGAAACTCCCTGGGAAGAAAGGAAGGTGTCAATCTGATCTAGATTAAGACTGGAAATAAAGATGAACTGTCTCAAATTGGTTTTTAGCCAAAGTCAGTAATTGGCGATGATATCACCTGTTTGTTAAAGGGTATAAGAAGTAAACTCTGAAACGGTTCATTGCTCATACTGGCCTGACCATGTTGGAGCCAACCAATATGGGTCTAAATAGCCCTACTTTTAATCCGTTGGTAAGTATCTTGAGCAAATGCTTATAAATGTTTTGTTACTGTTTGGATGTTGTAAATTGCTTATTATTTAGGCTCTTTAAGCATGTTTAGAGCAATTGTATAAGTACCATTTGGCCTTTGGATTTAATAAGGGAATTTATGGTTAAATGAGGGTTTGGTGGTTTCCCTTATTAACACTGCAATGCTGACAGACCCTGGTTGTCAGGGGCTAGGATCAAACCTGTGACCTTTGCAGCTTAATGCATGAGCCTCTCCTGCCTGAGCTAAAAGATGCATTTCTCTTAGCCAAGGCTGCAGCAGGCTCCTCAATCGCTAGCTGGCCTAGCCACCACTAGAGGGCGACAGAGTGCCATACCAAGCAGGCGGGGGTTACAATATTAATAATTTCAAATATTATTAAAAATCCCAACACCCCCAAAGACTTGGGATGTTCATATCTGGAATTCCCATTCTTGAAACGAAAGAAGGAAAAGATAAGGCACATTTATCTTGCCAACAGGGTACCGAGGCAAAGAGTTTGTGTCTCATTCAGAGGAACAAGTAATTCCTACAGTTGGCACAGGAATAGCAAATTGTCATTAATATCTGGGTGCGATGGGGGAGGATTTGGAGGATCATAATGTTCATATTTTAAATTAAACAACAGTTTGGTCTCAAGATCACTAGAAATCAGCTTTCACCCGCTCCTGATTTTCTTCTCGGTTACAATGATTATTTGTTTCACCAGAGGAAATAGGGGAGTTATTAGATGCTGCCTTTACATGGTGAAATTCACCCCAGATCGCTGGCACAAGAGCTATGCCCCCACTTACATGAGGGATTTAACGGGAGCATAGACCATGTCCTAATCCTTTGTGCGGGGGTGAATTTCACCCATAGTGAAAATACGGACATGAAGAGGAGGGGTTATGTATGTTAATGAAATTTTGCCTGAGGTCAGCTCTCTGGTTCAACTGGGTCTGGTGTTCTAAATGGTTACCGAGGTGTCGCGTTCCACCCCAGAGGTGGCTACATTTCAGTTGCTGGTGAAGCTAATTTGTGTGTGTGTGTGTGTGTAGAGCTCTGGGATTCTTCAACATGAACGGCACTATCAGATATTCATTATTATTATTACATCACACAATAATATGAAAATAAAACTGTAAAAAAAAAAAACTCCAAAAGAAGTGCCCTTTTTGACCCATTTGCAATTACAGAGAAGGCCCTGATCCTCTTAAATGTTACTGTCAAGCAAGTTTTCAGTACGATTCAATAAAGTGATCTGACATTTCTTTGGAGATCTTTACATACAGTAGCTCAAGTCAGCAAAGAACCTTACTTCTGGCAGCTATGTGAGTGTTTTATTTTGCCCAAAGCTAGACAGGTGTGATCAAGAACGGGGGACGGGGCGGGGGGAAGAGAATATATTAGCAAAGACCTTTCAGTGGTAATACAGGTGTTGGCTAGAGTGAAGGGATTTTTTTTTTAAGTTTAGAAGGGCAAAATTAAAGACACAGCACTTTTATTTTCTGGTAAGATGAGAGATCGGGAGGCATTTCATAAAACACACTCCAGAGGTCGATCATTCTAATATGGCCCGATGGAAAGGCGTGGAAAACATTACGGAATTTCTAACCTGCTGGAGACAGCATCATTCGACATTTTGCAGCCAAAGGGATACTTTGTCACCAAACCCTCACAAGAGCATTTAACTAAAGGATTAAAGTGATTTATAATGCGCAGGATAAGCAAATGCGCTCATTCGAATAGCTAAATAAAAGGTCACACTTGTTGAAAAATTGGAAAGGGCTCAGAAAAGAGCTAAAAGACTGATTCAAGGCTTGTCAAAGAGAAGGTGAAGAGGTGACTTGATCATGGTCTAGAAGTACCGACGTGGGGAGACAATTTCTGACCCTAGAGAACTCTTTAATCTAGAAGACAAAATAAGTTCCAATGGCTGGAAACTGAAGCGAGACAAATGCAGGCTAGAAATAAAGCACGATTTTTTAAGGATTAGGGTAATTAACCTTCGGAATGAACGTTTCTCTAAAAGATATGCGGTAGCTCAATCAGAAATTGTGGGCTTGATACAGGGATTACTGGGTGAAGTTCTCTGGCTCGCGTTAGGCAGTAGGTCAGGTCAGATGATCATAAGGGTCCCTTTTGGACACAGGCACCAATTCTGTGTATGCTCCAGGGCTCAAACACCCATCGGAAAAAAAAAAAACGGGGAGGTGCCGGATTAACTTTTTGTGGGCTGGACTGTGACTCCAACCCCCACTCCACCCATGCTCCGAGGCCCCGCCCCTACTCAGCCTCTTCCTCCTGAGGCCCCACCTATGCTCTGACCAAGACCCCGCCCCCGCTCGGCCTTTTCCCCCAGAAGGCCCCGCCTGCCGCTCGCACAGGTGGGGGAGGGGCAGAGAGGAGCACCCCCCAGCAAAACCAAAAGTCAGTGCCTGTGCTTCTGGACTGAAAATATATGAATCTATGAATTCACACGGGGCTAGATTTGATACCCTTCCTTACACTGAGTGGTACTTTACACCAGGAATAGCCCCATATACCTAGGGCTTCTCTCTAAATAAGGAATTGCTCAATATAAGGATATCACAATCCGGCCTCCAGTCTCTCTTTGCCTCAGTTCCCCATCTCTAAAATGGGAGCCGTACAACCTCCCTGGCTCAAACGGGTGTTGTGAGGGTAAATGCATCAATATCTGCAACATGCTCTGATATTAACAAAGACCAGGTTAAGGGGTGACTCGATTAGTCCATAAATACCAACGGGGGGGAACAAATATTTAATCATAATGGGCTCTTCAGTCTAGCAGAGAAAGGTAAAACATGAGCCAATGGCTGGAAGTGGAAGCTAGACAACTTCAGACTGGAGATATGGCATACATTTTACCAGCGAGTAATTAACCACTGGAACAATTTGCCAAGGGTTGTGGTGGATTCTCCGTCACTGACCATTTTAAAATCAAGATGGGCTGTTTTTCTAAAAGATCTGCTCTAGGAATTATTTTGAGCCAGTTCTCTGGCCTGGGTTATACAGGAGATTAGATTAGATGATTACAATGATCCCTTCTGGCCTTGAAATCTCTGACTCTATGATGGTGATGGAGGCCCTAGTACCTAGATACATAGGTCAAGAAACCAGTCCCTACCAAGTTGTTGGGAAGCCCAGGACTAAATTCCCAGCCTATATCCAAGTTCTGAGTGAACCTGAGAGGCACAATGAAAGATCACTGTGTAACTTCAGGTCTGCTAGAATTGAGCAGAAGATGGATGTGCCACATACATGTGATTCTGAGAGAGGAGTAAAGCTCCGATCATTGCTCGTTTGAGATGATCTGCATAACTTACTGACATCTCTGCTTCGTGAACAATGCAATCATCACCAACTCATGCTGCTAAAACTTGTACACAATGCCACACAATATTGCAGTCCATGCTTATTCCATGAAAATATTGTGCAACCATTAGCGCAACATTAAGATTAAGAAATCAGGCACTCGAAACCAGGAAATGTAGAGATCAGCTTGAAAATTCATTGATATCTAGTGACGCAATGGGGAAAAAGACTTCAGGAGAAGTTTGTGTTTGCACAGACTTGCGTACGTTGCTTAAGTGCGCAGCACGATGGAACTGCTTTGCCAAAATCATCAATTCTGGCTTGTTTAAGGTTACAAATCTCTGTAGTATTTGAATGTAGGCGTAATGAAATGTTGATATCCTTATCGTACGGCAGAACTGTGCTTCGCATGCCCTGATTGAGGGAGGTGACCTTAAAGTGAACCTCACTTGCCAAAGCCCAGTGAAGATAAGCATAGGTGAGGTGACCAGACAGTAAGTGTGAAAAATCGGGACAGAGGGTGGGGAGTAATTGGCACCTATATAAGAAAAAGCCCCAAATATCGGGCCTGCCCCTATAGGAGTCCCCAGTCCTTGACCAGGACTCCACTGTGCCAGGCACTGTACAAACACAGAACAAAAAGACAGTCCTGGCCCCAAGGAGCTTACAATCTAAACATTGACAGCTAACATCATTGTCTCCGATATGAACTGATTCTTCGTTTCAGCTGAACCTAGAGAACAAAATTATCTCAAGACTCAGCTAGTCCAGAACTAGAGACTGGCTAACTTCCTAAAACACCCGCACGTTAATCAGGTTTTAATAAATAAATACAAACGTTGATTTCTGATTTCTCTATCCCATTGCAGCATTATCATTATCTTTTTGCAAAGAAGACCGGTAGCCAGCGATATATCCAGCGAGAGCGCTAATGGTGTTGTGTGGTTTGAGGGTTTTATCAGCGTCAGTTTGGGATGGAGAAATGGCTTCAGCTAGTTAACTGAAAAGCAGTTCAGCCCTATCACCCTCCTCACTGGTCAATATTTTTTAAAGCTAGTTTTTCTGATCGTCAACATTATGATGATCGATGAACAGTATTAACATGCCATGAAACTTCATCACATTTGGAAGGTGGCCGTCATACTTAGCTGTCTCTTGTGATTAGGGTGACCAGATGTCCCGATTTTATAGGGACGGTCCCGATTTTGGGGTCTTTTTCTTATATAGGCTCCTATTACCCCCCACCCCCTGTCCCGGTTTTTCACATTTGCTGTCTGGTCACCCTACTTGTGATGTCCTGCTAGTTTAGATACATACAGCAGAGGGCACTACAGTTGATACTGGGGGCCTGGCACCGGAACTAAGATGCAGGAAACTGAGGGTTTAAGATTGATAATAGCATGATAACTAAGCCATTTGATTGTTTGAGAAGGCTAGCGTAGCTCTCTCTGGAATAATTGTGAAGGTCAAGCTGAGCCAAGCTATACAGAGAGGTTTGTTGCAAAGGTTACCTTCCACTTCTGTAGTACTGTGGCCTCCAAGTTCTTTGCAAGCATGAATCAGGTAACCCGCAGGAGGCCCTTGCAAGGAAATCAGGTGTTTTACAAATGGAAAAAACCAAGACGCAGGGAAATGCAGCATGTCACCAAATGGGGTAAGAACATGCCACACTGCGGAACAGAGTAACGAGGGCATGGCCATCATGCTAGCAATCTAGCTTTTCCAGTAATGCGAGCTCTCTTGATGTTATCAGGTGTCTCGTGCTATCTGGTGGAATAAGGTTTATATCCCAGAATCTCAGCTTTCATTTCTCGCCCTTTTGAAAACACGGTCCCTAAACATTCCAGCACCAGAAGGCAAATCAAAAGAACCCAACATGTATTATTTTAAAGCTCAGGATTCTCGTTAGGACTTGACTCGGGAGTTTCAAACACTTGGGGTTGGCCATTCTGCAGTTTCCCAATGGCTAACAGAGTTTACATCAACCCGTGTGGGAATTAGCAAAGCACCCACTGCCCTGCCTAAAGGAAACGGCTGCTTCTTGCTCAGAAAGCAACTGGGCAACAAAAGAAAAAGAAAACCAGAAGGAGGTTGTCGCTAGAGCAGCTTTGGGGAGCAAGCTACCCTCTGGTTAGCTGGCTGCAAATTGGCTCTCCCGTTTAGGTCCGGCTATATGCACACTCCTTTTGGCGGTGTGCAGAGCACATACACTACAAGCCCCCTGCCATGGGTATACGTAGCAGCCTCCCTCCTTCCATAGTCTTTTACTGCTACACACCAGTGTGGACGCAGCCTGCTTTTCACTGCACCACGTAGCTAACAACACATGGCTTGCCAGCGGCGTGCAGGGCAGACGTTGGTCGAGGTCTGACTTAGCCAGAGCGCGGTTGGAAGTTGTTAGATGGGAAGGAGTGATGAGCTGGTGTAGGCAGTTTTCACGTGTGGGTAGGGCTCTGGTGAAAAAGGACCACAAAGCCCCAGTCCACACAGAAACACTCACACATACAGCCGCAGTCATTGTTCTGTGCACGTTTTTCTGCATCCTCAGTGGACCGGTAATGGATCTGCGTTCGCCAGTTAATCATCTGTCTCCTGGACTTTATGAAGCAGGAACCCATCTGCATCAGAATTGGGAATAGAGCCCCAGGAGCCTCCTGACTCCAAGCCTGCAGCACTAACCACTAGAGAACACTTCCCCCGTGCGTAAAACACACTGCTGTTTAAAGAGGGATGAAAGTAAAACCTGTGCTCCCCAGCTGTCCCACAAGACAGACCACGCGGTACCCAGGACAAGAAGAGTAGCTGCTGTTCTCCAAGATGAATCAACCATTTCAACAGTGCAGCTGCTGTGGCTTCTGTGTCAGCCAGACCCCCCTACCCATCAGCCCTCCACCTGCACCCCGACATTTATAACTGGGGACTTCACTTGAGCAATTCAGCTGACCTCTGCCAACGGCCTTGGCCAATCTTCAGGTGAGAAGTGTTTGTGGTGAGAGAGTCAAGATCCAAACCATGGGGGACTTTATAGACCATACGCAACATGTTGAGGAGCACCCAGATGCAAACAGGAACCGGGGCAGTGGCTGAAGGCTAGGAGTAATAAACTCCCATCAAATAACGCGGCCTAACAGCTGCTTTCTGCATCAATAACAGCTTCTAACTAGTCTCCAAAATGATGCATCTCACATGTAGATGGTCTCCCATATAGAGTGTGTAGTACAGCAGAACCTCAGATTTACGAACACGTCAGGAATGGAGGTTGTTCGTAACTCGAAATGTTTTGTTCAGCGTTACGAACATTATGGTGGTTCTTTCAGAAGTTTACAACTGAACATTGACTTAATACGGCTTTGAAACTTTACTATGCAGAAGAAAAATGCTGCTTAATTTAAATGAAACAAGCACAGAAGCAGTTTCCTTGTCAAATCTTTTTTTTTTAAATGTTCTCTTTATTTTTTAGTAGTTTACGTTTAACACAGTACTGTGCTGTATTTTTTTGGGGTCTCTTCTGCTGCCTGATGGTAAGCTTCCGGTTCCAAATGTGGTTGACCGGTAGGTTCGTAACTCTGGTGTTCGTAACTCTGAGGTTCTACTTTAATCCAGTTTTGAGGTGATATGGGGATGGATCACTGTGAGGAAGTCTGGATCTAAGAGAAATTAAATCTAAATTGTTAGGTTGATGAGACCGCGGAATAACCTCCAACTGAAGTTGTGGAAACCTCACTACTTAGGCTAGGTCTACACTACCCGCCTGAATCGGCGGGTAGAAATCGACCTCTCGGGGATCGATTTATCGCGTCCCATCGGGACGCGACAATCAATCCCCGAATCGGCGCTCTTACTCCACCAGCGGAGGTGGGAGTAAGCGCCGCCGACAGAAAGCCGCAGAAGTCGATTTTGCCGCCGTCCTCACAGCGGGGTAAGTCGGCTGCGATACGTCGAATTCAGCTACGCTATTCACGTAGCTGAATTTGCGTATCTTAAATCGACTCCCCCCTGTAGTGTAGATGTACCCTCTGAGACATAAAACCAGACTGGACAAAGCACTGGAAACAGCTCTAAGATGGAGAAGCCTGCATTGGAGTTGGAGAATATATGAGTTATCTAATAACGCCCCTATTCCCCCTGTTTAGATGCAGGGCAATTTCTAATGCAAGGATTTCCCGCTTCCAAATGATTTGATTTGATTTTGCAGAAAGTACCGCTGCCGTTAGTGCTAAAGCAATTGAAAGATGGCCATTCAAAACCGATCCAAGGAGTTCCTTTTTAATGCAGCACCTACTTAGACTGTGGGACTCGTTGCCACAGGATGTCAGTAAGGCCAAGAATTCAGCAAGTTTCAAAGAGGAATTGGACATTTATCCCGAGAGCAAAACCAGCCTCTGTTATAATAGTGAATGCTAACAAAAGCTTTGGATGGGATATAAAGCTTCATGATTCAGGATTTAAATCAGTCTCTGACCACTAGGGATTAGGATGAGACCCTCATACAGGGCAGATTATCCCACAACAGACTACAGCAGAGTTTCTTGCACGTTCCCCTGAGGCAGCTGGTGTCGGTCACTGTGCACTGAACTAGTTGGGTGTGATTCTGTACAGATATTCCTTCGTTCAGTGCTGAAAACACGGACTGAGCTGTTTGATCGACAATAAATTCCATTGCCATTAGAATCACAGTTCCACTGTGTGTTTTCCTTTCACTCCTTTGGGGAGGGCCTGGCGAGCAGTTCTGTATGGGCTTTGGGGGGAGAGGGGGAGCACACGTGTTCTGCTGCAGCGCAATTAGGGACTTCAGCATCTCCGTTTGCTCCACCGCCACTTTTATCGTCCACTCCTGGCCCACTAACATTCTCACCTGGCCCTTCGTCCTCTCCTGCCTATCTATTTTCAAGTTTTCATGAACTGTCTCTCTCCACCCCTGTGTGCTTGTTCTGCGGTAACAGAGGGCTGGAGCACCTCCCGAAACATGTCCTCCTTGCTCCTCTTCAGTTGCTTCCTTATCCGGCAGAGGCATTCCGCTGGTGTGTAGGGGGTTCCACTGAAGGCCACATCTGCAGAAGCACTAGAAACAATAAACGGACACAGGATGGTTAGTGCACTCACACCATTGAATCATAATAGTAAAATACAGCTCTTTCTCACTGTCCCCTGGCAAGCACACAGCTCAGCGAATGCCCTAAACATGGTGAGTTTGGCCTGTGGGGAGGGGGCGTTCAAGCTGGGACAAAGGGTTTTGGTGGTTTTTTAAGGGGCTCACTGCAAGCAGCTAAGGACAATGTTGTAAAGTCTGCCACCATTTTCCAGAGGCGAGGGTCATTGAAGCCGATATCTCGCTCCAGAGGGTAAGCCAGGATACAAGGGTGCATCTCCTGCATATGTGGGGCTTCAGACCGGGTCCCTACGCTGCTCGCCTATGTGCCGCTTTGGTCCCTGCACAAGTGATTGCTGATTAGTGCAGGAAAGTTTCCTACATCGGGGGAAGGAACAAAGCAGCTCTGCCAAAGAGCCTTTGGCAGAGGATTGGCAAGTACATCCAGGCAAGTTTCCTAGAGATTTCTCTGGAGGATTCCCATGAAATCTCGGTGTGCATTAACACACTGTTCTGCTCCGCTGTGTAGCTGCACAGGGGAATGTGAAGCAGATGCAAACGCAGCTAGACGTGTATAGGTCTATCCCTTAGCCCACTTCTAGCATATAACAAAGCAAAGGCCAGCTCTACCTCATGTAACTGAGTAGCATCAATGCAAAATGTTCACTTACCAGAGCTCCCCTCTCCTGCATCATGCGCATCACAGAGTGCTGGCACTGGCCTGAAGCCACCAGGGTCAAGAAGAGATCCTGGCTCACCCTGGAACTGGATGACGCTGTCGCCTCTCCCCATCTCATCCTCCAACTCCACTTCCTCATTCACCATTTTGTCCTCAGGATTGAGTCCATTGGCCATTCTCTTCAGCCCCGACAAAGTATCCCCAGGGCTCTTGGCAATGGAGATGAGGTTACCGTTGAGGATGGCGTCCAGCTCCTTAGAGAAGCGGCAGGTCTTCAGTGCAGCACCAAAGCGAAGGTTTGACTCCCTTGCCTTCTGGTACGTCTGCCTCAGCTCCTTTATCTTTGCAGGCACTGGTGCATGCCCCGTTTGTAGCCCTTATCCAACAAGCCACAAGAAATCTGACCTTAGGTATCAAAGTTCCTACAGGTGGAGCAGAGCTGGGACTGCACGGCCTCCTCTCCCCACAGACCCAGCAGATCCAACAACTCAGGTGTGCTCCAAGCAGGAGAGCGTTTGCTGTGTGGAGTCGCCATGGTCAGCTGGGAACATGCGATGTGAGCTCTCCATGCTGAACAAACAGGAAGTGGAATTTCAAAAATTCCTAGTCCTTTAAAGGGGGAGGGGCAGATACCTGTGTACCTGGGTGTAGAGCAGCGGAGTTTGAACTGCTGACCAGAGCAGTCAGGATGGGCATTGTGGGACACCTCCTGGAGGCGATTTACGGTGACATAACAAAGCGCAGTGTCTACACTGATACGTATGGTATGTCTACACTACCTGCCGGATCGGCAAGCAGCGATCAATCCAGCGGGGTTTGATTTATCGTGTCTAGTTTAGACCCCCAAGCGCTCTCCCATCGACTCCTGTACTCCACCGCTGCGAGAGGTGCAGGCAGAATCGACAGGGGAGCGGCAGCAGTTGACTCACCGCGGTGAAGACACCACGGTAAGTTGATCTAAGTACTTCGACTTCAGCTATGTTATTCACGTAGCTGAAGTTGCGTAACTTAGATCAATCCCCCCTCCAGTGTAGACCAGGCCTTTGTTGATCTGACTTTGCCAGGAAAAGCTCTACGTCTCTCGTCAATGTGGTTTTATTTTGTTGGCATAGCAGGAGAGTTTTGTTGGCGGGAGGAGCATTGTAGTGTGTATATCTCCACTGTTCTGTCGAAGAAAGCTGACTTTTGTCGACAAATATCTGTAGTATAGACAAGGCCAACGTCCCCTGATGAATCTAGCCTGAAAAAAAGATTTTTGATCTAAACTATTTGGCAAATTTGTGTTGAATTCACGAACAGTTTGGGTCAACCTGAAACTGCATTTTTCAGTGACTAAAGTATTTATCCAAAAAATTTCGCCCAGCCCTAGTGATCGGTATGGTATAAACATGTAGCTATGTGGAGGGCTGCTCAGGCCAGAAGGGACCATCAGAATAATCTAGTCTGACCTTGTAAGGGTGCGGACTTACCCCTGCGGTGCCTCCTGCTGGTCGTCCTCGGGAATTAGCTTGTCCCAGCTCCGGAGCGCCCTCTGCAGGCCTTACCTCATTCTGGCCCCCGTGTCCCTCCCAGGACCCGGTGCCCCTTCACCGACTTTCTGCACCCCCTTGCAGAACCCCCTCAGTCTCAGGGTCTCCCCCTCCCAGGGGAACCCCCCACCCACTATCCCCACTTTGCCTCAGTCTTAGGCTACTGCCAGTCCCCGTCTAGCCCCCGCTCACTGGGGCAGACTGCAGTGTACGCCACTCATCATAGGCAAAAGGGGTTTTGGACCTGCTGCCTCTGCCTATCCATGGGCTGTCCCCTGCAACCCAGTACCTAATAGGCCTTACCAGGCCTGAGGCCTGGGGCTTTCCTAGGCCAGAGCTCCCAGCTCCTCTGGCCCTTCCCCAGCCCTGCTCCTTACTTAGCACCTTGCACCCAGGCCCTTCTCCCTCTACAGGCGGAGGGAGACTGACTGGGCTCCTGACTCACTGCCTCTTATAGGGGCCAGCTGGGCCTGACTGGGGCTTGGCCACAGCTAAGCCTACCTTCCCTAATCAGCCCAGGCTTCTTGCCCCAGCCCCAGCCTTCTCCTGGGCTGTTTCCAGCCCTGAAGGGCAGGAGTGGGTAACCACCCCACTACACACCTCCTGCATAACACTGGCCTGAGAATTTCACCCTGTAACTTTGGAAGCTGAGCGAAGCTGAGTTTGGAAAAGACACAGGCAATACTGATGGGAAGAGGTCAGCGCTTTGAAGAAATAGCCAGCCACACATACTGTTGTCAAGGGAGTCAGGTGGCAGATTGCCAAAAGGGCGCACAGACTCACAATCCTCGTGGATTCCAGTTCTAGAGACCCAAATTACAACAGCCACCCGAAACGACTTCCTCCTCTCCCAGCCAAACAAGAGCCTCCACAGACTTACCCACGGTCACTGCGATTCGTGTTTCCGTTACTTCCAGGTTTAATTATTACAATGCCCTACACCTAGCAATCAATACACAAGCCCTGAACAAACTCCAGCTGATCCGCATTAGGTCAGCCCACCTTGCAAAGTGTAGCAATGCTGCCTTCCTCTTCCAAAGTAATGCACATTAGCAAACATAATCCCAACTATACCTACACAGTGAGGGGATCTAATTTAACTGTTACCACTCAAGAAAGAGATCTTGGTGCCATGGCGGATAATTCTCTGAAAACATCTGCTGAGTGCGGAGTAGCAGTCAAGAGCTAAAAGAATGTAAGGAACCATTAGGAAAGGGACAGATAATAAGACAGAAAATATCATAATGCCTCTATATAAATCCATGGTACTGCCGCACCTTCAGTACTGCGTGCATTTGGTTGCCCCGTCTCAAAAAAGATATATTAGAAATGGAAAAGGTACAGAGAAAGGCAACAAAAATGATTAGGGGTATGGAACAGCTTCCATACGAAGAGAGATTAAGAAGACTGGGACAGTTCCCTTTAAAAAGAGACGACTAAGGGGGGACATGATAGAGGTCTATAAAATCATGACTGGTGTGGAGAAAGTGAATAGGGAAGTGTTATATACTCCTTCTCATAACACAAGAACCAGGGTCACCGGGAAGTTAATAGGCAGCATGTTTAAAACTAGTACAAGGAAGTACTTCTCACAATGCACAGCCAACCTGTGAAACTCATTGCCGGGGGAGGTTGTGAAGGCCAAAAGTATACCTGGGTTCAAAAAAGAATTAGATAAGTTCATGGAGGATAGGTCCATCACTAGCTATTGGCCAAGATGGTCAGGGACACAGCCCCATGCTCTGGGTGTCCCTAATCTCTGATTGCCAGAAGCAGGGACTGGAACGACAGAGGATATTCACTTGATAATTGCCCTGTTCTGTTCATTCCCTCTGAAGCGTCTGGCACTGGCCCCTGCTGGAAGACAGGATAATGGGCTAGATGGTCTGACCCAGTATGGCCATTCTTTATGTTTAAGCCACAGGATCCATTTTATCTCAGATGCACAGCACTTTCTAGACAGCAAGTACTAAGCCTTGGTCTAGGGGAGAGGGCATTGAGCTAGGATTCAGGGAGCCAAGTTCTGTTCCCAGTTCTACTACTGATTTGTTGTGTGCTTCTGCCTGTTTCATCTCCCTCCTCTTGGATAATTAGACTCTAAGCTCTTTGGCCCATAGCTGGCTTTCATTACACATCCATACAACACCGAGCACAGTGAAAGTGGTTTCGAGGGGCATTACAACAGCAGTAAACAGCTCAAAGTCATTGTCCTACTTTTAGACCAAGCTACCGGTGAGACAATTTACTTTTCCCTCCACAAACAAGACCTTCCTCAATTGTAACGCTCCTCAGAAACAACGGACTACCTACAAGACAAGAGTAAGGGTCATAAGAGATGGAGACAGAGCTTTCCATGTGGCCAATACATAACTACGGAACTCCCTTCCTCAGGAAATCGGAATGGGTCCAAGCGCCAGGCCATCCCTTTGCCTTAGCTTTCCCTCAACAGAACAAGAGACTAACAGTGAGTAGCACAAAATCTTTCTCTCAGCTTTGTGCCAGGTGAGGAGAGGGGAATGTCCCTTTTCTCCATGATGTCCCACATTTCCCTTGGAATCTCCCAGGTCAGCCCAAGTCTCAAGCTCAAGAAAACACCACAACAGAACTGTTAGTCATTTGGGGCTACCAATGTGCCCTCCTCTCGACGCATGGTTCACATGAGGGCTGTCCAGAATCACATCACTGGAGGGAGAAAGGAAAGTTACTTAGCGATGGCTGGTTCTTGGAGAGTTCCACCTTTGCACGTTCACACCCTGGCTTCTTCTGAGTCATGGGTTAAGAATTCCTGAAGGGTGACTGGGGGAATTCCCCTTTATTATGCCCTCAGAAACTCGTGTAATGGGAGGGTGAATGGCCCCAACAGGCCGTTGGCTAGAAGATTCACAGGAAATGAGATGGGGTGTGCGAGGAATGGCTTCATCCTGCTGTGTGCTAGCCAGAAGAACTGGCCAGCCATGCAGGGGGAAGTATACTGCACTCTCCTACAAGGCTGAAGCAAACTGCTCCCTTTCCCTAACCCCAGTGCCACCAGGGAGTCAAGGTGCCTGCCCAGAGCACAATGCCTGCCACGGCACCCACTGGGGTAGCGCTCATTCATTACGAGCAAAAGTACCCCTCAGCAGTTCTTTAGTGGGGCTCTCAGGTTGGTCAATGGACTGGAAGATGAACATTATGAATATAAAAATGGCCATACTGAGTCAGACCAAAGGTCCATCTAGCCCAGTATCCTGTCTTCCAACAGTGGCCAATGGCAGGTGCCCCAGAGGGAGTGAACAGAACAGGTAATCATCAAGTGATCCATCCCCTGTTGCCCATTCTCAGTTTTTGGCAAACAGAGGCTAGGGACACCATCCCTGCCCATCCTGGCTAATAGCCATTGATGGACCTATCCTCCATGAATTTATCTAGTTCTTTTTTGAACCCTGTTATAGTCTTGGCCTTCACAATATCCTCTGGCAAGGAGTTCCACAGGTCGACTGTGTGTTCTGTGAAGAAATACTTCTTTTGTTTGTTTTAAACCTGCATTAAAACATTGAATGAAGCCTTGCTGAGGCTGCCCCCTGCTGGATGAATGCTGTACTGTGGGGCACGAGAGCAGCTACCCCTGAACGGTATGTTTTTCTGGAAGGACTACACTGTGAATTGAAACAATGAAGATCCATTCCATTTTCTTTTGTGATTTTTGTATCTAGGTTTTTATTAGGTTGCCCAGGGTCATGGTATCTGAGTGTCTCTGAGGTATCTTTGTGCGCAGGGCACAGTGCCCCCAGATGGCCAATGTCAGAACTGTTACTGTTCAGAGCTTACTAACATTGAGCAGATGGAATAAAATTCTGGTGACACTTGCTAGGGTTTTGGTGGGTCCAGGACGTTCAGAGAGTTGAAAGTGCTTACTAGCCTAGCCCTCATCCAACAGGTGTCTGCTGCTTGTTGCTATCCTTTGATGAATCCACACTGAGGTGTCTCTAGATCGCACGTAATGCTCATCAACAGGTGTGTCTGCTGTTTGTTCTTATCCCTTTGATGACTCCAGACTCAGGTGTCTATAGACGGCAGCTCCCAGCAGCACCAATAAAGTTGACAACTGAGTTAGCCTGCTCCTCACCCCTTTTTATTAATTTGAGTTTTAATTAACATTTTCAAAATGTATCCAATTAACTTGAGAATGTAATAGACAGAAAAGAAGAAAGGCCCCATGTTAATTAAAACCAGGAATGCCTTCTTCTTGAAGGAGCCAGATTTCAGCCAGAGAGTTCAGTACTGCACCTGTGCAGAAACGAAGTTTGAAGCAAGAGACAAGCACAGACACCAACCACAAAGACACACACAACCGATATACAAAAACACAGACACAAACAAAGCAGCAGACAAATATAGTGAGATACATTCCAACACACACATGCACACAACCTCACACAGTGGCATAGGAATGTGCATGCACAGAGAGAAACCAACACTCGACACAGAGACACATGGACACAAATACACAGATGCACACCAATACACAAAGGCAAATATGCAAAGAGCCAAAAGGACACACACAAACTGATATACAA
The DNA here is from genome assembly GCF_011386835.1 of Chrysemys picta bellii. Lineage (NCBI taxonomy): Eukaryota > Metazoa > Chordata > Testudines > Emydidae > Chrysemys > Chrysemys picta. Next base: position 9,189,726 of record NC_088792.1, read on the forward strand.
CTACACAGGTACACATGGGCAGACACCAACAAACACAAACAAACAAAAGCATTGCACAGATAAACAAAAGCATTGCACAGAGACACAAAGACACACTCTTTCTCATAACAAGAGTAAGGAGACATGAAGAGAAACAGAAAGGCAGCCGATGTAAAAGTGATTAAAGGAAATATTTTGCACACAATTCATGGACTGACACATAGTTCATAGATTGACAGACTCTAGAACCAGAAGGGACCATTGTGATCATCTGCTCTGATCTCCTGTATAACACAGGCCACAGAACTGCCATAAAATAATTGCTAGAGCAGATCCTTTAGAAAAACATCCAATCCTGATTTTAAAATTGCCAGTGATGCAGAAACTACCACGACTTTTGATAAACTGTTCCAATGGTTAATTACTCTCACCATTCAAAAATCATTCCTTATTTCCACTCTGAATTTGACTAGCTTCAACTTCCAGCCATTGGATCATGTTACACCTTCTCTGCTAGATTGAAGAGCCATTCTTAAATATTTGTTCTCCGTGTAGGTACTTATAGACTGTAATCAAGTCACACTTCAACTTTTCTCTTTGTTAAGCTAAATAGATTGAGCTCCTTGAGTCTGTCACTATAAGGCAGGTTTTCTAACCCTCTAATCATTCTCATGGCTCTTCTCTGAACCCTCTAAAACCCCATTTAGCAACATCCTTCTTGAATTGTGGGCACCAAAACTAGACACAGGATTCCAGCAGTGGTTGCACCGGTGCCAAATATAGATAAAAAGTAACCTCTCTATTCCTACTTCAGATTTACGTATCCCAAGATTGGATTAGCCCTTTTGGCCAAAGCATCACTCTGAGAGCTCATGTTCAGCTGATTATCCCCCATGACCCCCTAATCTTTTTCAGAGTCACCGTGTCCCAGGATAGAATCCCCCACTCTGTAAGTATGGCCTTCATTCTTTGCTCCCAGATGTAGACATTTACAGATAGTAGGGTTGCCAACCCTCTAGGATTGGCCTGGAATCTCCAGGAATTAAAGATTAATCGTTAATTAACGATTATGTCCTGTGATGAAATCTCCAGGAATACATCCAACCAAAATTGCCAACCCTAACAGAAATCCATATTAAAAGATACAGACAGCCATGTTTGCTTATGCCCAATATACCAAGCGATATAGATTGCTCTGAGTCGGTGACCTGTCCTCTTCCTTATTTACCACTCCCCAGTTTTTGTGTCATCTGAAAACTTTACTAGTGATGATTTTATATTTTCTTTCAGGTCCTTGAAAAAGATGTTAAATAGCATAGGGCCAAGAACCGACTGATCCCTGCAGGACCCCACTGGAAACAGACCTAGAAGATGATGATTCCCTGTTTACAGTAACATTTTGAGACCTATCAATTAGCCATTTTTTAATCCATTTAATGGGCGCCTCGTTAATTTTATGTTGTTCTAGCTTTTTAATCAAAATGTTACGTGGTACCAAGTCAAACACCTTACAGAAGTCTAAGTCAATGCTATTATCTTTATCAACCAAACTTGCAATCTCATCAAAAGTTAATTTAACAGGATCTATTTTCCATAAACCCATGTTGGTTTCCATTAATTATATTACCTTCCTTTAGTTTATATTAATCGAGTCTTGTATCAGCTGCTCCATTATCTTTCCTGGGATTGATGTCAGAATGACAGGCCTATAATTATACGGGTCATCCCATTTGCCCTTTTTAAAAATTGGCACAGCATTCACTTTCTTCCAATCTTCTGGAACTGCCCTAGTGGTCCCAGACTTCCTCAGCCAGGGCCTATTTGAACTAGAGCAGATCATTTAGGAAAAAACATCCAGTCTTGATTTTAAAATTCCTAGTCACAGAGAATCCACCGCAATCCTTGGTAAGTTCTTCCAATGGTTAATTACTCTCACTGTTAAATATTTGTGCTTTATTTCCAGTCTGAATTTATCTAGCTTCAACTTGCAGCCATTGGATTGTGTTAGACCTTTCTTTGCTAGGTTGACGAGCCCATTAGCAAAGTTTTGTTCCCCATGTAGGTACTTATAGACTGTGATCAAGTCACCCCTTAACCGTCTCTTTGTTAAGTTCCTGGAGTCTATCACTGTAAGTTTCAGAGTAGCAGCCGTGTTAGTCTGTATCCGCAAAAAGAACAGGAGTACTTGTGGCACCTTAGAAATAAATTGGTTAGTCGCTGAGGCCTGGTCTACACTAACCCCCCACTTCGGACTAAGGTACGCAAATTCAGCTACGTTAATAACGTAGCTGAATTCAAAGTACCTTAGTCCGAACTTACCGCGGGTCCAGACGCAGCAGGCAGGCTCCCCCGTCGATGCCGCGTACTCCTCTCGCCGAGCTGGAGTACCAGCGTCGACGGCGAGCACTTCCGGGATCGATCCCAGAACATCGATTGCCTGCCGCCGGACCCGGAGGTAAGTGTAGACGTACCCTAAAGTGCGACAAGTACTCCTGTTCTTATCACTACAAGGTATGTTTTCCGATCTTTTCATCATTCTCGTGGCCCTTCTCTGAACCCCCTCCATTTTATCGATATCCTTGAATTGTGGACCAGAACGGGACCCAGAATTCCAGAAGCAGTCGCATCAGTGGCAAATACAGAGGTAGCATAGCCCTCCTACTCACACTCCGTATATCCCTGTTTATACATCCCAGGATCGCATTAGCCCTTTTGGTCACAGCATCACACTGGGAGCTCATGTTCAGCTGATTATCCACGACTTCAAAGTCCTTTTCAGAGTCATGACTTCCCGAGATAGAGTCCCCCATCCTGTAACTATGGCCAACAGTCTTTGTTCCTAGATGCATATATTTACATTTACCAGATTAAAATGCACACTGGTCACTTAAACCCAGTTTACCAAACAATCCAGATCAGTCTGTATCAATGACCTGCCCTCTTCATTATATACCCACTCCTCCAATCTTTGTGTCCTCTACAAACTCGATCAGTGTTGTTTTTATGTTTTCTTCCAGATCATTGATAAAAATGTTAATTAGGGTTAGGGCCAAGAACCAACCCTGTGGTACACCACTAGAAAGACACCCGCTCCACTATAATTCCCCATTGACAGTTGCATTTTGAGACTTCGCAGTTAGCCAGTTTTTAATCCACTTAACAGATGCTGATTTTGTGTCATTCTAGTTTCTTAGTCAAAAGGTCATGTGATACCATGTGAAATGCCTTACATAGGTCTAAGTATACTGAACACAGGACTGTCCTTCCATGATCAATAGAGACTACCCAGGCACCTCCAGGTGTTATTAAAATGTCATTGTTAGATATATCTTTATTTTTTCTCTGAGATAAGTGAATGCATTTCTTCTTGTTTTCAAGACAATCCGTTAAAGATTGGAGTGCTCCTTGCTCGAAAGGATGCAAGGAGCCCTCTCAACAGCCTTTTAATTATGTCTTAAATGGGATGGCCTTGCTCATTGGGGGGTAACATTTTGAGGCCTGAGATGAGACGCAATACCCACCACTCGCCAGATCACAGCCAAACAGGTTTAGCCAGGTCTAATTAAGGCAATTAATATCCCTAAACCTGTTATTAAGCTCTTCTGAGGAGCAGTAAAAGAGAGTCTGCCCTTTACCTTGAGGTATTGACTGAAAGGTCTCCAAATGGCTCAATTCAATAATCATTTTGTTGTCAACCTACCAATGTGGCCCATTGTCTCTGGGTTGCATACGGGGGAGCTGTGGAGTCTGCCTTTGCTGTCTGGAGCTCGGAGGAAACTTTATCTAGTTGGCATGGGCCTGAGTTCAAGAAGAGATAAAACTACAGTCTAGTCTAGGCAGGGACACCTCCCTTTGCCGGTTTACATTCATCTTCTTCATGTAAATACGGACTGACCCAACACAACACAAAGGGTATTTTGTTGAGTAATACTACCCTTTCCCTCCATCTATGGGAATTCCAGAGCATGAGGACACGTGGAGCATTACGGACAGAGGTGACACACAAAGCTTGACACGCGGCCTTTGATTCTCATCTCGGACTTTAATTAGGACGCCTGGCCAGCCAAATCTCATGAGAACCCAGAATCTCAGGAGAGCTGGAAGTCAGTATTGAAAAAAGAAGTTGATTTCTGGTTCAGATCCTGGTGCTTTCGTGCCACACAATCTATATCAACCACCAAATGGAATTCTCCTTTAGTCAGAACTGGTGCTAGTTGCATAGCTCCACAGATACAAAATAAGAGTGGGGCAAGGCATATAAAAATTAAGAAGGGGGGAGGATGGGGATCACACCCTACAGTGGCTGGAGATTTTTAGGGCACACAGCTGCATTGCTATGAAACTGGTGGAGATCGATTCCCCTTAGGCTGTGTTATTAAAACAGTTGCTTTTTGGACCCACTGGTTGCTGGTTCAAGTCCCACAGAAGGGAAAATTCCTCCCACGGAATAACCTTCTCGTAATTTACGTTAGTCCTTCTTTTTGTGCCGGAGTCTGAGTTGTGGTACATTTCCACTAGAAACTCCTCTCCGATGCCGTCACCTCAAATGTGCCTGTAGGGGGAGTTTACCTTTCCCCTGGTGGTCTGGAACAGTGACCTTGGCTCTGTTGTGCTGAGAGCCCTGTGTGCATATCTGCCTGTTGGCTTGCTTGATTTTAAGCCGGCCAGTGAGTGATGTTTCAGGAGATGTACAGGAGATGAAGCAGCAGGCTTTGGTCACTTCCAGAGTGAGCCTGTTGGGCCACAGGCACTACTGTTCTGGTCCAGTCGATCTAATTAAAAATGACTCTTGTGGTCCCTCCGTCGTGACAGAGAAGTAGCCAGGCCAGATTTCACTGGCGTTGCAACCCCATGCACCTGCTTGCCCCCCACCCCCACCTTTGCAGTCCTTCCAGCACTCATGGGCACTGGGGACCCCCATGACCTGGGGAGAAGTGGAGCAGAGGCACCGGGAAACCCCACACCGTTGGAGGGTTCGGGGATTGGATCTGGGCTTTCGGTACTTCCTGGGGAAGTGGAGCTGCAGCAAGAGGATAGGGTCTGGGGCTCCCAGAACTGCCTGGCCCCTGGCTGGGATGGTGCTCATCAGCCTGACCTCCCTGGGTGGGGCTGGTGAAAGCTTCTTCTCAACAAAATTCCCAGCCAGTTTTACAGCCCAGGATGCTGAGATAGTACAAAGAAGAATGGGTGAAGTATCCAGCTACCGTGCCCTCCTTCCCCCATCCCTTGGCATCTCCCACCAATTCCTCTGCCTCAAGCCCCTTCCACACCTGTCCCCCTCCCCTTCTGCTACCCCCCTCCCGGTTTCTGTCCCACTCCTCCTCTGGCTCCTGCAACCCCCTCCCAGGCTGCCCCCACCACCTCCGTTCCTCACTCACTTGACTCATAATCCATCTTCTTCCTCCACCCCCCTCCTCTTCCTCAGTCCATTGACACCAGAAGCAGGGGCGGGAGTGGGAGGGTTGAGAGGGATCGTTGAGCAAGTAGGGGAAACAGTCTTCCTGCTCTGTTTTTGAGCAGGGAGACTGTTGTCTGGTGTCCGGCCCAAAAACAACCTCTACCACCCGGGAGCAGGAATTACAGGGAAAGTCCTGCTGAGTCCCTGCAGCCCCAGGATGGACCATGCTCAGTCTCTTGTGGGGATGGCACATCCGGGATCCGGTTGCATGCAGGAGCTATGAGAAGATGGAGCATGCTCGGTGCGGACAGAATCTTTAGGGAATTGAGCTGCCAAATGCTAACAAGTCTCTGCTGAGCCAGCTGCAAGGCTTATAACTTGGCCTATTTGGAGTGTTTTTTCTTGGGACAATAAAAGGCACATCCCTGACACAAGGGTGATCCCCTCCCTTTGCCAAATTTCAAGTCCTTGCTCCAAAGCATATGGTTCCTAGAGCTTCTCAACGAAATGGTAGGGAGATTTTTTTTTTAACATGCGCAAAATCCCAGATATCTCCCTAAATTTGTTCTTGGAACCAGCTGATCCATTTTAGTTGAAACTCCACCCTCAAAACCAATCAGCCTTAGCAGACGGTGGGCTGTGAAAATTTCAGCCTGAACGGTAAAAGTTTGGCTGAGCTAAAACCAACTAGACACTGGTAAAGGGAGACATCAGGCAACCTTAACTACAGTAACACAGAAACCAGAGCTTGCTGCAAGTTCACCCAGCCATAAGAACATAAGAACGGCCGTACCGGGTCAGACCAAAGGTCCATCCAGCCCAGCATCCAGTCTGCGGACAGTGACCAGTGCCAGGTGCCCCAGAGGGAGTGAACCTAACAAGTAATGATCAAGTGATCTCTCTCCTGCCATCCAGCTCCACCCTCTGACAAACAGAGGCTGGGGACACCATTCCTTACCCATCCTGGTTAACAGCCATTAATGGACTTAACCTCCAAGAATTTATCTTTATCTTTTAAACTACCATCTGATCTGCCCCCTGCAGTCCAGAGCCCCACCTTACAAAGCAGAGTGTGAGCTCAGAACTCTGTAGCCACACCCCACACCCTAACCCAGCTGCTCCACACACCCTTGGTGGGGCAGAAGGAAGCCAGAGAGGGCCGTACATGAGCAACTCCAACTTCACAGAGATCTCTGGAGCCAGCCCCCGCTCACTTCAGCGGACCCCTGTGAAATCAAAAGCTCAGATGATGTGTGTGCCGAGGGGAGAAAGACCTGTCTTACGACAAAAATTGTTAGGCACTTTGTCGGCCAGCTGCAGACGCCCCAAGGCAGGTTCTGGCGAGGTCGGTTCCCAGTGAAACTGACTCCTTTGGTGGTCAGTGGGGCAGTAATTGCCACTTGCTGACATGTCTTGTGTTGCCAACATATTCCCCTTTGATTCCAGTTATTTGTAACATGCAAAACTCCTTACTGCTCCTCTCACACCTGCCTGGTGTAACTGGAGCCTTACAGCTTCTTTGCTATAGTTTTACCTGGGCCATCTCCCGTCTCAGGGGTGCAAATGCCCTCCAGTTCCCTCCCAAACTCAGGCAATGTTTGGTGTCCATGGAAAACAGGGCAGGTTAATTTGTATCTAAAGAACCATGTGGGGAGACCTCAGTCCTTACCTCTAAAGTATTTAATGGCCTGGGCCCAGAATAGCTAAAAGAGCCCAAAGGTCTGGGATGAAGACCGTGGTCAAGAACTTTGCTCCATAGACACAATGGAACTCTCTACAAGATGGGCAAGGCTCAGTTGGGTGGGAGACAGAATTTTCCCAGAGGCCAGTCTGAGGCTGTGGAAAAAACTCCCCCAGGAACTAAGGGCTATCACAGATCTCACCACCCTCCAATCCAAGTGCAAGAAGCCTTCTCTAACAGAAACAAGGAGCAGCGTGAATATGTCACAGAAACAAAACCCTACCCAACCACGACATGGCAAGCACTGGGGAGAGGGTGAGTGAGAGATCAAGCCCCACGTGCCAGATGTTAGTGAGGATGCTTCATGCACTACTGGAAGATGCTCCGATACCAGAGTGATGAGAATGGCATGAGAAGCTGAAGAGAAGAGAGGGAGGTAAGCAGGTAGAATTCGCACCCTGCTCCTATCACAGTACAATCACATGCATATACAAAGCATTTGGTTCAAATTTTCTCCTTAATACCCAGTATATACTTCAGTCTGAGCCTTCTCCTAAACGTAGCTGGTTCAAGGGTTGTTGCCTGCAGGACACCTTTATCCCTCTTCATCATTTCCACTAGCTTAGTGGGACATTCAAATCATTTTATAGCTTTATATTGGAATTAACAGGACCCGCCTCATCTGGCTGCCAGGGTGAGTCAGCAAAAAGATCTGAATCTTTCTTTCATTGGCGGTCATCAAAAATAACTATCAGAGGGGGAGCCGTGTTAGTCTGAACCTGTAAAAAGCAACAGAGGGTCCTGTGGCACCTTTAAGACTAACAGAAGTATTGGAGCATAAGCTTTCGTGGGTGAATGCCCACTTCATCAGACGCAAGTAATGGAAATTTCCAGAGGCAGGTATAAATCAGTATGGAGCTAACGAGGTTAGTTCAATCAGGGAGGGTGAGGTGCTCTGCTAGCAGTTTAGGGTACCCCTAACTCACCCAGCAATATCGTCAATTTATCCAGCTACACACTCAACCCAGCAGAAGAGTCTGTCCTATCTCGGGGACTCTCTTTTTGCCCCAGCACCCCCACAAACATGATACAGTTCTGCGGTGATCTGGAAGCCTACTTTCGCCATCGCCGACTCAAAGAATACTTTCAAGATAACACTGAACAGCGCACTGATACACAGATACCCTCCCACCAACAACACAGGAAGAAGAACTCCACATGGACTCCTCCTGAGGGTCGAAATGACAGTCTGGACCTATACATAGAATGCTTCCGCCGACGTGCACAGGCAGAAATTGTGGAAAAACAACATCGCTTGCCTCATAACCTAAGTCGTGCAGAACGCAATGCCATCCACAGCCTCAGAAACCACCCTGACATTATCATCAAAGAGGCCGATAAAGGAGATGCTGTTGTCATCATGAACAGGTCTGACTACTAGAAAGAGGGTGCCAGACAACTCTCCAATACCAAATTCTACAGGCCACTTTCCTCAGATCCCACTGAGGAATACACTAAGAAACTGCACCATCTACTCAGGACACTCCCTACACTAACACAGGAACAAATCAACATACCCTTAGAGCCCCGACCGGGGTTATTCTATCTACTACCCAAGATCCACAAACCTGGAAATCCTGGACGCCCCATCATCTCGGGCATTGGCACTCTCACTGAAGGACTGTCTGGATATGTGGACTCCCTACTCAGACTCTATGCCACCAGCACTCCCAGCTATCTCCGTGACACCACTGATTTCCTGAGAAAACTACAATGCATTGGTGACCTCCCAGAAAACACCATCCTAGCCACCATGGATGTAGAGGCTCTCTACACAAACATCCCACACACAGATGGAATACAAGCTGTCGGGAACAGTATCCCTGATGATGACATAGCACAACTTGTTGCTGAGCTCTGTGACTTTATCCTCATGCACAATTATTTCAAATTTGGTGACAATATATACCTCCAGACCAGTGGCACTGCCATGGGCACCCGCATGGCCCCACAATATGCCAACATTTTTATGGCTGACCTGGAACAACGCTTCCTCAGCTCTCGTCCACTCACGCCCCTTCTCTACCTACGCTACATTGATGACATCTTCATCATCTGGACCCATGGGAAGGAGATCCTGGAAGAATTCCACCATGATTTCAACAGCTTCCACCCCACCATCAACCTCAGCCTGGACCAATCTACACGGGAGGTCCACTTCCTAGACACCACAGTACAAATAAGCAAGGGCCACGTTAACACCACCCTATACCAAAAACCCACCGACCGCTATGCCTACCTTCATGCCTACAGCTTCCACCCCGGACACACCACACAATCCATCGTCTACAGCCAAGCACTGAGATACAACCACATCTGCTCCAACCCCTCAGACAGAGACCAACACCTACAAGATCTTCACCAAGCATTCTCAAAACTATGATACCCACACAAGGAAATAAAGAAACAAATCAACAGAGCCAGACGTGTATCCAGAAGCCTCCTGCTACAAGACAGGCCCAAAAAAGAAACCAACAGAACTCCACTGGCCATCACCTACAGTCCTCGGCTTAAACCTCTCCAACGAATCATCAGTGATCTACAACCATCCTGGACAATGATCCCTCACTTTCACAGACCTTGGGAGGCAGGCCAGTCCTCGCCCACAGACAACCCGCCAACCTTAAGCATATTCTCACCAGCAACCACGCACCGCACCATAGCAACTCTAACTCAGGAACCAACCCATGCAACAAACCTCGATGCCAACTCTGCCCACATATCTACACCAGCAACACTATCACAGGAGCTAACCAGATCAGCTACAACATCACCGGCTCATTCACCTGCACGTCCACCAATGTTATATATGCCATCATGTGCCAGCAATGCCCCTCTGCTATGTACATTGGCCAAACTGGACAGTCACTACGCAAGAGGATAAATGGACACAAGTCAGATATCAGGAATGGCAATATAAAAAAACCTGTAAGAGAACACTTCAACCTCCCTGGCCACACAATAGCAGATGTAAAAGTAGCCATCTTACAGCAAAAAAACTTCAGGACCAGACTCCAAAGAGAAACTGCTGAGCTCCAGTTCATTTGCAAATTTGACACCATCAGATCAGGATTAAACAAAGACTGTGAATGGCTATCAAACTACAGAAGCAGTTTCTCCTCCCTTGGTGTTCACACCTCAACTGCTAGCAGAGCACCTCACCCTCCCTGATTGAACTAACCTCATTAGCTCCATACTGATTTATACCTGCCTCTGGAAATTTCCCTTACTTGCATCTGATGAAGTGGGCATTCACCCACGAAAGCTTATGCTCCAATACTTCTGTTAGTCTTAAAGGTGCCACAGGACCCTCTGTTGCTTTTTTCAAAAATAACTATTATCTCATGGCTCTTTGGTGGCCTTGACTTGTGTTTGATGGTTTCACAGGCACTATGCAGTCCCTTTCTTGGCAGTCTTGGCAGAGACAACAAGAATTGAATGGGCCATGGATAATTAGCTACTATCTTATCCCCTAGAGGTGATCAAGTCTGAAGGACATTGGCAAGACAGGTGAGAAGGAAGCTTGCATCACCACTGTCCATGCTGTGAACGCTCTGTGGATAAACAGAAGTCTTCACTCTCCATAGCTGTCAAGGCAACACCCTTCGTGGGTATCAAATCCCCCAAATTATAAAGATATAAATAAATATTAGTAGGTTCAGTGGTTTGAACAAAGCTCATAGAGACTGTCTCAGGTCAGATAAAACAACTGTGCGCTAAAAATAATGGAAAAGCTCGTTTAAAACTAATAAAAACATTTTAACTAGCTACGGAATCAGCCTGTGGCTCATTGCCACAAGGTATTATTGAAGGAAAGAGTCTAGCAGGATTCAAAAAGAGGATTAAGTGTGTATATGGCTAATGAGATCATCCACAGTTACAATAGATAGGATTATTTTTAAAAGGGGTTATAAACTTTCATGCTTCAGGGCATAAGCCAGCCACTACCTGGTGGAGGTCAGGCAGACACTTTCCCTATGGGCAAGTTAGTCCATAATTGTTCACTGCCAAGATCTTGCATTTTCCTGTTCACAGGGCCTGATCCAAACCCAGTCAAGTCAGTGGGCTTCGAACCAGGCCTGCAGTGGGCTTGAAACCAACAGTTTCTTCCAACTTTCCTAAACAGAAGTTCCCTCTCTTGACATTTCTTGGGTCAAACAAACACTTACCCCAGTGGCAGCGTTCAGGGCCGGGGCTCGGATACACGTAGCTCAAGTGCTTTTGGCATAGCAGGGGAGGAAGTTGTCCAGGTGAGAATGGGCTTTTATGAAGGGGGCACCGGGGGGAAATGCTCTTGAAGACAAAGCGACTGAATTTGATAAACATCCTTCCTTGTCAAACCCTGATAAGATCAGCGTGACAGAGCAAAAACTTGTGCTATTATGTGAAAAGAATGTCTTATTCACGCTGGGCTAGATTCTGACCCTCTTTCCTCAAGCTGAGTAACGACGTACTCCCTGAGTAGCTGCACTGAAATCACCCACTCTCTGCTTATGTCTTCTCTGCAGAGTTAACTTGGGTGACTGGCACCCAGGTGTGGCCAAGCGGATTGGCCTAGTCCAGGTAGGAGCGGCCACACTACGAAGCCCTGCTCCAGTTTCTGCATTCACACTAGCGCTGCTCTCACTCATGTGAGGTGCTCAGCCTTCTGGGGCCATATCCCCTGAGTCCTAGTGCTGCACTAATCTGAGCCACTCTATGAATTCTTTCGCAGTGCATTGTGGGAGAATTTATCTGTCTTTTCTGGCCACCCATCCTTTCTGGCCACATCTAGGGCATAGTCTCCCACAGGTAAAATAGGGCTAATAATCCTTCCTTTCTCCCATCCTTTGTCTGTCTTGTCCATTCAGATTATAGGCTCTCACTATGTGTTTGTACAGCACCTAGCACTATAGGGTACTGATCTCAGTTGGGGCCTGTAGACTGTCTTATCATACAAATAATTAATAATGAGTGTGCTTTACAAATAGGAAGGAGACGGTGGGGGAAAGTAGAGGGTAACAAAAGGTGTGTCTACACTTGCGGTGGTGTGTAGAATACAGACACTACATTCCCAGCTAGCACAAGTATAAACAGTAGTGTAGACGCTGAGGCACGGCATAGGCAGATGCACTAGAGTAGAATGCCCTACATGCCAGAACCCTAGGGCATGTAGCCTCCATGGCTCTCTACATGCCCAAGCAGTGCCTCTCATGTCTACACTTAGCAGTGTAGTGTCCTGCTGCTTCCCCATTGCCAGAGCCTTTCCCTGCCGCCAGAGCCTTTCCCCGCCGCCTCCCCACCGCCAGAGCCTTTCTCCACCACCTCCCCACTGCCAGAGCCTTTCCCCGCCGCCTCCCCACTGCCAGAGCCTTTCTCCACCACCACCCCATCACCAGAGCCTTTTCTCATCGCCAGAGCCTTTCTCCACCAGCTTCCCACCGCCAGAGCCTTTCCCCGTCGCCTCCCCACAGCTAGAGCCTTTTCTCATCGCCAGAGCCTTTCTCTGCCACCTCCCCACCGCCAGAGCCTTTCTCCGCCACCTCCCCATCACCAGAGCCTTTTCTCATCGCCAGAGCCTTTCTCCACCAGCTTCCCACCGCCAGAGCCTTTCCCCGTCGCCTCCCCACAGCTAGAGCCTTTTCTCATCGCCAGAGCCTTTCTCTGCCACCTCCCCACCGCCAGAGCCTTTCTCCGCCACCTCCCCATCACCAGAGCCTTTTCTCATCGCCAGAGCCTTTCCCCGCCTCCTCCCCATCGCCAGAGCCTTTCCCCATGGCCAGAGCCTTTCCCCGCCCCCTTCCCACCGCCAGAGCCTTTCCCCACTGCCTCCCCACTGCCAGAGCCTTTCCCCGCCTCCTCCCCACTGCCAGAGCCTTTCCCCACCGCCTCCCCATCGCCAGAGCCTTTCCCCGCCACCTTCCCACCACCAGAGCCTTTTCCCGCTGCCTCCCCACTGCCAGAGCCTTTCCCCGCCACCTTCCCACCGCCAGAGCCTTTCCCCACCACCAGAGCCTTTCCCCACTGCCTCCCCACTGCCAGAGCCTTTCCCCGCCTCCTCCCCACCGCCATAGCCTTTCCCCACCGCCTCCCCACTGCCAGAGCCTTTCCCCGCCACCTTCCCACCGCCAGAGCCTTTCCCCACCACCAGAGCCTTTCCCCACCGCCTCCCCACCGCCAGAGCCTTTCCCCGCCATTTCCCCACCGCCAGAGCCTTTCCCCGCCATTTCCCCACCGCCAGAGCCTTTCTCCACCACCACCCCATCACCAGAGCCTTTTCTCATCGCCAGAGCCTTTCCCCGCCTCCTCCCCATCGCCAGAGCCTTTCCCCATGGCCAGAGCCTTTCCCCGCCCCCTTCCCACCGCCAGAGCCTTTCCCCACTGCCTCCCCACTGCCAGAGCCTTTCCCCGCCTCCTCCCCACCGCCATAGCCTTTCCCCACCGCCTCCCCACTGCCAGAGCCTTTCCCCACCGCCTCCCCATCGCCAGAGCCTTTCCCCGCCACCTTCCCACCACCAGAGCCTTTTCCCGCTGCCTCCCCACTGCCAGAGCCTTTCCCCGCCACCTTCCCACCGCCAGAGCCTTTCCCCACCACCAGAGCCTTTCCCCACTGCCTCCCCACTGCCAGAGCCTTTCCCCGCCTCCTCCCCACCGCCATAGCCTTTCCCCACCGCCTCCCCACTGCCAGAGCCTTTCCCCGCCACCTTCCCACCGCCAGAGCCTTTCCCCACCACCAGAGCCTTTCCCCACCGCCTCCCCACTGCCAGAGCCTTTCCCCATTGCCTTCCCATCGCCACAGTCTTTCCCCGCCTGCTCCCCATCGCCAGAGCCTTTCCCCACTGCCAGAGCCTTTCCCCGCCTCCTCCCCACCACCAGAACCTTTCCCCGCTGCCTCCCCACCGCCAGAGCCTTTCCCCGCTGCCTCCCTACTACCAGAGCCTTTTCCCGCCTCCTCCCCATCGCCAGAGTCTTTCCCCACCACCAGAGTCTTTCCCCGCTGCCTCCCCACTGCCAGAGCCTTTCCCTGCTTCCTCCCCACCACCAGAACCTTTCCCCACCGCCAGAGTCTTCCCCCACTGCCTCCCCACTGACAGAGCCTTTCCCCGCCGCCTACCCACTGACAGAGCCTTTCCCCGCCTCCTCCCCACTGCCAGAGCTTTTCCCCACCACCTCCCCACCACCAGAGCTTTTCCCCGCCACCTCCCCACCGCCAGAGCTTTTCCCCGCCACCTCCACACTGCCAGAGCCTTTCACTATAGTATGTAGCTACACACTGCAGTGACAAACGTGCGTGCAGCCCACCTTTCACCGCAATGCGTAGCTACATGTGTAATGGCTGAACTGTACATGCTACCATAAGTGTAGACATAGCTACACAGGCGACTGACGCAGACTGTGTACCTAGATTGTAAACCCTTTGGGGCAGGGACTCTCTTTTTCTTCTGTGTTTGTACAGCACCTAGCACAATGGGGCCCTAGTCCAGGACTGGGAATCCTAGGGAAGATCACAAAACTCCTGCCTTTGGAGCCAGTGCATGGAGCTGAAGTGGAATTCTGAATACCTCTTAATTCTTCTGCTATGAGAAATATAAAACGGAAGAGTCCCAGGGGAGGAACTGTGCTGTTTTGCAAGCCCTCTTGCGCGCCGAGCCAACAAGCTGTCGAAAGCAAAGGAGGGATAATGTACAAATGCCAAATATATATATATTTTTAACGGATTAATGAAATTAAACCAATTCATGTCACTTCATGCATTCAGCAACCCGTCATGAAGCGGAGAAAACAAAACAAAACAAAAAAACCGATCCAACTCCGAGGAAGCCAATTCAAATTATCCACTCTCTGAAACCTAGGAGCCTGCCAGCTGTTCCCGTGCACCCTGTGAATGAAAATGATATACGGGGAAGAAGCCCATCCAAGAGACTTCAAGGGTAAATGAATGGCTAATTCGCGTTCTGACTATGAATAGATCACACTGGGTCTTCGAGGATTTTATTTCTAAGCAAATACGATGAGAGAGACAATGCCAAATAAAAATTATACGAGCGCAAATTGCAAGCCAATTGAACTGCCTGCTTGGAGGAGATCTTCATTTGTAAGTGTCAGGGTATTTTATTGAGATAAAGAATAATACAGAAAATTAAAATAATAACAATCAGGGCCCATGTCTTAAATGTTTCGTAAATCACAGTATTGCCTATCCAAAACATTCAGATATCATGAGTCAGCCCCACCCACCATTCCCCAAAAAAGTATGTGATTGGCTTAAAAATCACAAAATTTTAAACAGAATAAATGTTGGGTTCTTCCTCTCTAGCACTTTCTTTCAGGTGATAGCAAAGATTTCCTTTACAAAAGGAGACAGTATCATTGTCCCCCATATTACAGATGGAGAAACTGAGGCAGAGAAAGGGGGAACAGACCAGTGGCAGAGAGAGGAATGGAACCAGTGCAGTGCCCTTTCCACTAGGCCATACAGCCACCCTGATCTGTCTTTTGGTTGGGCGGTGTGTTGTTTGGTTATTTGATTTTTTAACTTGGGTTTGTTTTCAAGTTTTTTGCTGTTTGCACAAGGGCTAGAAACTGACCGCTTTTTTCAAAAGGAGGGTTGAGATTCTGATGGAATCACCTGACTCCTGGAGCTGGGGCTTATAAAAAGCCCCATCAAATATGGGACTCATGATAAAATCACGAGAGTTGGCAACGCTGGCAAACTGAAAACCAAAACCAAAAAAACCACTGTGCTGAAAATCAGAACAAATGCAGTCCTACTCCGGGGGCCTTTAAAATGATAGTGATCTTTTATTTTGTATGACATGGCACCTAGTGAGCCTCAAGACGGTTAGCATCACCATTTTGTAAAGAGAAAACTGAAGCCCAGAGCGATGAAGGCCAAATTTTCAAGCGCAGCCACCAATGTTTGGTGTGTCCGGCAACACCCGTAGACATCAGTTGTCTTTGCGGCTTTTCAACGCTTTCCAAACACCAGGCCCACAGTGTCTTAAGTTAGGCCCCCAAAATCACCAGCCACTTTTGGCCCCAGTGACGTGCCTGAAGTCAGACTGTGAATCAGCAGCCGGGCCGGAAACGGAACCTGGATCTCATTTTTTCATGCCTGTGTCTGCACCACAAGATAATCCTAGGGGATACGCTGCCACCCAACACAACCCTATTGCCGGCAATGTCAGCAGAAGGGCCAACGTATGAAGAAGCCACAGAGACTGCAGTCCTTTCTTACCTCTACAGCTGATCCTCCAGAGGAAGCTAAACCCATGGAACAGGCAGTGTGGGCGGAATTTGGATCACCTTTGCTTGTGCTCTACCTGTTCTATGGCTAAACTCAGGCCTTCATCATACCAGGCTGTCAATCTGGCACCTTTCACCAGCACTACTTAACGTTTTGTTTTGTTTTTTCAAGAGGAATGCTCCTTGCCTGGCACGAGAGAAACATCAAATCAATTACTTAATCCAGCAGATCCGCATCTGTAAATTACACAGGCATATTGGCCAAAAAACACCCTGATGTCAAGTCTAAACAACTGGGTATTACTGAAATCATCTATCACCTGCTTTAGAAACGGAATCCTGATACACCCACTGAACTGGAGACAAATGAAGATGATGCAAGACCACACAGCCGGTGCAAATAGTATCCCTATTTTTTTTCCCTACACATAACCCGTATGGATGTACTGAACCTTCCAAAGAAGAATGAAAACACAGCTGCTTTAGTGACACCCTGGAATGCAGGTCAGTCATCTAAACAATTGGACAGGCCTATTTAGATGCTCTCCTCCATTCCGCAGCTGGCGTAACGCTCTTCGGTGTTGCTCCACCGCCTGATAAAATGGCAGCAGGTGTGAACTTGCACGGTCTCCCCTTCGGAAAGCCGTGTCACAGCTCATTAACCCTGACGGCTGCTCTCAGAGCCTTAAACGTTCCGTCTCTTCGAGCAGGAGCCGCAATGGGCGGGCAGGGAGTAGGCAGCGCGCAGGATGGGAGCAGCAAAAGGCTCGGAGGCTACTCACCTTTCCCAAGTTGCTTCCGGCAGGTTCTTACCACGCGCTGTTTGTTTATCGGTAGCATCTAAAAGGCCCAAATTGGAGCTATCTGAGGTACTTCCTAGTCCACATCACCATCGTATCTGAGCGCCTCACACCCTTCAGTGTATTTACCCTCACAACATCCTTCTGTGAGGTAGGACAGTGCTATTAGCTCCATATTACAGATGGGGAAACCAAAAGATTAAGGGACTTGCCCAAGGTTACACAGGAAGTCGGTGGCAGGGTGGGTCTTCCCACTCCCAGGCCAGCAACCTCACTATTGGACCATCTTTCCTGCCATTGGGGCTCATTGTGTCAGGCACATATAGCAAAAAGTTGGTCCCCGCCCCAAAGAGCTCGTCATCTAAGCACAACCATGGCACTGTGCAGAAGATGTTAGCCATGGTTAGCCAAGACGCAAGAGAGTCTCTACCCCAGTCCTAAAAAGCACAGAGATGCATGAGAGCCCATCCTCCACAGCACCCTCACCCGAAACATCGCCGAGGCCCAGTGGCACCCGAGCGTCGATGGTCATTAGATTTCTGACTAAACTGACTTCCCCTGCAGTTTTAAATAGATACAATTTTCTTTTTCATTTCATGCCCTACATGGCTCTGTTGTGTTGCCATGCACCTTCGAACAGCCACACCCCAGAGGTGGCTGCATTTCAGTGGTTGGAGAAGAGGCTCTGTTGTATTAATTTAGATGGAATATATGGGCCAAAGGTGTTAACTTCACTTAGTCACAGTCCAACCTTAAGCAGTGTTAAACAGGGTCCATCCGGGGTTTGGTCCAAAGAGCCCACAGTCTGCTTAGCCCCAGGGCAAACACACCATTCAAAATCCTTTTAGCCTGTTATTACAGATACAGCAAAGAAGGGAAAGCAGTTAAAGCATTTGAAATGTAAAGTATTAAATAAATGTTTTCCTTTTAACAACATTTCTTTTCCCCTTTCCCTTTAGCTGGAGAGATTTTTCCAAAGGAAAAAAACCCCTAGTTTGGCAGTCTCTGCGATGGTACCAAAGATGATAATAACTGTCCTTTCGGGGCAAAGAAAAGCCATTAGTTGAGATGAGCTGGAGTTGCTCTTGTTGCTCCAGTCCCGTTTCATCTCCGGTGGTGTCTGGGGTTCGGCTGGAGCAGGTAGGGGTGGTGATGTTATCTGCATCCCTCTCTCTCTAGCTCGGCCTGGCCAGGACATCTCTCAGGATCAGGGTGATGAAGGCACAGCCAGGGGTGCTGGAACAATTTGTATAGTGCGGGTGCTGAGACCCATTGAACCAAATTATAAACCCTGTATGTGATGGAAACCACTTCAAGCCAGGGGGTGCTGCCGCTCCCCCAACACCCCTAGTTCCAGCCCCTGTGGGCCCAGGAAACTGTGGGGGTTGGCAGCTATGATGGTGAAGCTTATTCTTGTAGCCTCCATCCGTTCTTCCCAATTTTGCCCCCAAATTTTCCTTCTTTAACGACCCAAAAACGACCACTCCCCTCATTATTTTGTCCACCAGTTACGCCTGAATCCGACAAACCAATTTTGGTTCATTAATTTCCAGTTCCACATCTCCTGGTTTTACCAAGCAGGATTTTATCATAGTCCTCGAACCGTATCAGTCAGCCCTGTTCATTTCGACTCATTCAGTCGGTCGTCTTTCCGTACCTTTTCCTATCAACATTTGTGGTTGCCGGTTATTGTGGCATCTTATGAACTTCCACATCGTTTTGACTGTTGAGCTCACAGTTCGAATAAATCTGTAGGCCCAGCTATCGCAACAGCTTCCATTTGTGAAATGCTTGGGGACATTTCAAGATGAAAGCAATTCTATAAATGCAAACAAATATATGGACCGTAAAGGGGATATTGTTCTTTCTGAGATTGGGCAGAATCCTACCAGATACTGAGTGCTCTCAACCACCACCAAAGCTCGGTACCTACAAGAGGCGGCCTGTTATTTAGATAGTGCTTCAGCAATTCCCAGTGCCATAGCCTTCCATAAACTTCAACGGCTGGCAGGTCTGGAAGTCTACACCGGTGCTGTAGAATAGGAGCAAACAGCACTTCTGGATAAACTGGTCTCTATCTAACGGCACAAAGCAGAGATGGAGTAGCAAGTAGAATCATAGAATCATAGAATATCAGGATTGGAAGGGACCTCAGGAGGTCATCTAGTCCAACCCCCTGCTTAAACCAATTCCCAACTAAATCATCCCAGCCAGGGCTTTGTCAAGCCGGGCCTTAAAAACCTCCAAGGAAGGAGACTCCTAAGATAATTGTCTGGCTTTTTTATGGCACTCGTCACTGTAGCATTTGAGTCCCACCCAGCATCCCCGTCAGGAAGGGATTATTGTTAGCCCTATATTCTAGGTAGGAAACTATGGCCAGTGGAGTGAAGTGATGTACCCAAGGCTGTAGCGGTGCTGGGAAATAGACCCCACATCTCCTGAGCTATCAGTGCCTTCACTAGGAGACCATCCTTCCTCTCCAGATTCTCCTTATAAATGGAACATGTCATAGAACAGACCTCTGTGCAGCACCTATTGTGAAAAATAATATATATGTATATTCATTGCTCTATATTGAATGAAAAGATCAATGACAAACAAGCAAAATTCGGGGACCAGGACCCACCAGCTCCCATTTTTCCATTTAATGAAATGGAATCTATGATGAAAGGCCTGGCGGCTAACAGAAAAGAGTCATTAGGCGTGCAGGAGTGAAATCAGGAAGGCCAAATCACACTTGGAGTTGCAGTTAGCAAGAGATGTTAAGAGTAACAAGAAGGGTTTCTTCAGGTATGTTAGCAACAAGAAGAAAATCAAGGAAAGTGTGGGCCCCTTACTGAATGAGGGAGGCAACCTAGTGACCGAGGATGTGGAAAAAGCTAATGTACTCAATGATTTTTTTGCCTCTGTCTTCACACACAAGGTCAGCTCCCAGATTGCTGCACTGGGCAGTACAGCATGGGGAGAAGGTGACCAACCCTCTGTGGAGAAAGAAGTGGTTCGGGACTATTTAGAAAAACTGGACGTGCACAAGTCCATGGGGCCGGATGCGCTGCATCCGAGGGTGCTAAAGGAGTTGGCGGGTGAGATTGCAGAGCCATTAGCCATTATTTTTGAAAACTCATGGCGATCGGGGGAGGTCCCAGATGACTGGAAAAAGGCTAATGTAGTGCCCATCTTTAAAAAAGGGAAGAAGGAGGATCCGGGGAACTACAGGCCAGTCAGCCTCACCTCAGTCCCTGGAAAAATCATGGAGCAGGTCCTCAAGGAATCAATTATGAAACATTTAGAGGAGAGGAAAGTGATCAGGAACAGTCAGCATGGATTCACGAAGGGGAAGTCGTGCCTGACTAACCTAATTGCCTTCTATGATGAGATAACTGGCTCTGTGGATGAGGGGAAAGCAGTGGATGTGTTATTCCTTGACTTTAGCAAAGCTTTTGATACGGTCTCCCACAGTATTCTTGCCGCCAAGTTAAAGAAGTATGGGCTGGATGAATGGACTGTAAGGTGGATAGAAAGCTGGCTAGATCGTCGGGCTCAACGGGTAGTGATCAATGGCTCCATGTCTAGTTGGCAGCCGGTTTCAAGCGGAGTGCCCCAAGGGTCGGTCCTGGGGCCGGTTTTGTTTAATATCTTTATTAATGATCTGGAGGATGGTGTGGACTGCACTCTCAGCAAGTTTGCAGATGACATTAAACTAGGAGGAGTGGTAGATACACTAGAGGGTAGGGATCGGATACAGAGGGACCTAGACAAATTAGAGGATTGGGCCGAAAAAAACCTGATGAGGTTCAACAAGGACAAGTGCAGAGTCCTGCACTTAGGACGGAAGAATCCCATGCACTGCTACAGACTAGGGACCGAATGGCTAGGTAGCAGTTCTGCAGAAAAGGACCTAGGGGTCACAGTGGACGAGAAGCTGGATATGAGTCAACAGTGTGCTCTTGTTGCCAAGAAGGCTAACGGCATTTTGGGCTGTATAAGTAGGGGCATTGCCAGCAGATCGAGGAACGTGATCGTTCCCCTTTATTCGACATTGGTGAGGCCTCATCTGGAATACTGTGTCCAGTTTTGGGCCCCACACTACAAGAAGGATGTGGAAAAATTGGAAAGAGTCCAGCGGAGGGCAACAAAAATGATTAGGGGTCTGGAGCACATGACTTATGAGGAGAGGCTGAGGGAACTGGGATTGTTTAGTCTCCAGAAGAGAAGAATGAGGGGGGATTTGATAGCAGCCTTCAACTACCTGAAGGGGGGTTCCAAAGAGGATGGAGCTCGGCTGTTCTCAGTGGTGGCAGATGACAGAACAAGGAGCAATGGTCTCAAGTTGCAGTGGGGGAGGTCCAGGTTGGATATCAGGAAAAACTATTTCACTAGGAGGGTGGTGAAACACTGGAATGCGTTACCTAGGGAGGTGGTGGAGTCTCCTTCCTTGGAGGTTTTTAAGGCCCGGCTTGACAAAGCCCTGGCTGGGATGATTTAGCTGGGAATTGGTCCTGCTTTGAGCAGGGGGTTGGACTAGATGACCTCCTGAGGTCCCTTCCAACCCTGATATTCTATGATTCATTGCATCTTATGGGTGAGGCCTGCTGGATCGAGTGGCTAGTAGTCCACAGGTTCAAGGTAGTCCATGGAGGAGGCCTTACTGCAGTCAAAGAACAATCATGGCCAAAATCTACTATGTGACAGATCTGCTAAGCAGAGACTATGAGTCACATCAGCCCCCTCCCCACTGCACAGCCCTTCTTCCTGGCCAGGTGGAAGGACCAGGAAATGGCTACGGTACCTGTGGAGAAGCTGCAGCAGCATGGCTAGCCAGACACTGCAGAGAAGCACCCCCAGGAAGGGTATCCGGAGCCACACGTGGAGCAGGCTGTGACTGTCGGATGTCACAACTGGGTGCAGGTCTGGGTGGGACTTATGGGGAAGCAGCAGTGGCTGGGCAGGGAGCCAGAGCAGAGGGTCCCCAATGAAAGCCGCTGAGGTTGGCCTGGAAACCTGCAAGCTCCTATTTGCTTGAGTAGAGACTGGACTGGAGAGGGCACCCCAGGCACTAGGCCTGAAGCATCCTGACTCTAGACTGGACTGCCCCAGGGGTCCAAACACGAGCCGTTATGGCTCACGTTGAACTCTACCTGTTTAAACCTCTGTAGTGGGCTGTCTGCAACCTTTCCTCTCCTGCCACCCCAACAGCCTTTCCCTCAGCCATGTGTCTGAGTGGTTACTGGGACTCACCAGGGCTAGTGCCTGCAAGGCCCAGCTGCTGAACCACCTGCAGTGCTTGGCTCCAAGACGTGGTACACTGGGCATACTACCGGCACCCTAAGGGTTTGGTTTACCCCAGCTCAGAGCAGCCCTAATAATTACAGTTCTGTATCTGGGACAAAATGCATTTCTGTTGTGCCTCTCATCTCATCCATAGCTGCTGTTTATATACGTACGACTCACACTGAATTCTGTCTGGAGACAAACATCAACTTCCCACCCCTCCCTTGCTTTAACCGTTAACTGGAGAAGAGTCACTTGGGCGGCTACTTTCCAAGAAAAACCATTTTGCGGTGAAAGCTCTGGATTGGGACTCCAGGCACCCGGGTTCTTTCCTTTGTTCTGCCAGAGACTTCCGGGGTGACCTGAAGTAAACCACAAACAGCTCTCAGAGTTCAGCTGTTTTGTGGGGGTTGGCGGCTTTCTACCAATTCACCTCCAGTCCTCTTGTTTTCAGGTGCAGCCTGTGCCCTCTGCCCTCATCTGGCTTATTCTCCCTTGGTAAGGTCCACCTGGCGCTAAATTCCAGGGAAGTATCCTTTGGGTCAGAGCCTGGGAGAGCACCATACTCTCCCAATCTTCAGCAGCACAACCAGAAAGCCCCCTCGTGGCACCGCTGGTCTTTTAATTGGCCACTGAAGCTGAAGTAGCCCAGAATGCACTGTAGCATTAGGAAGTGGCCGGTCAGCCTCAGAAAGCTAGGGCATGTGCCAGGCTGACATGAATATTTAGCCTGAGTTTTCAAGCACTCAGAGGGGGGGGATAGCTCGGTGGTTTGAGCATTGGCCTGCTACACCCAGGGGTGTGAGTTCAATCCTTGAGGGGGCCATTTAGGGATCTGGGGCAAAATCAGTACTTGGTCCTGGTAGGGACTGGACTCAACTCAATGACCTTTCAGGGTCCCTTCCAGCTCTATGAGAGAGGTATATTGCCATATATTATATTATTATAAGAACAGACAAAGTTGGAACTCCAGCAAAAAGGTGAACAGGCCCAATTAAACAAGCTGAACATGCCAGTAAGGTTTCTTGAAACTAGGGGTGGGCCAGAACAGCAAAGCTCAACTCTAGGACTAAAACCCACAAAAATCCAGGAGACATCCGGATTTGGCCCATTATACAAGAAAGAGGCCAGCTGTCAAGTCTGGAGGCAGCTCCAAACTTCAGAGTTCGGGGATTCCCTGATTTGGGTTTGGGCTCATCTCTAGTCGAGACTTGCGTGAGCTGAAAACGACAGGATTCACACCGCCTTAGTCGTGAGACTTAATTAATTCATGTTTCGTAAAGCACTTGGAGATCCTCGCGTGAAAGGAGCCTTAGAACTGCAAAATATTATAAGCATTAAAAACAAGGCGTTTGTCACTCCCAGGTAAACGATGTGAAGGAAGATGGCAGCCTGCCACAGAAATGTTCCTGATGATCATATGGCGCTCAGGGATTAATAACTCAGGCTTGTTCCAACACAAACACTGAAAGCTTGCACGCTTCAAATCATTTCACACCCCATTTGGGGTTTGAAAGACCATGGCAGACAGGTGTGTGTTGGAATTATTTTAAATGGACATGGCATCTTTGTGAGCTATTCCAGCAGGGCGGCCAAAGACTGGGCAGGCCAGGGAATTAACTGCCCCTCCCAGGGTTATGAACGCTTACTCTTCCTCTGGAGCAGGGGTGACGCTCAGGGACAGGCAGTGTGAGGAAGCCTGGGTTGTCCCTGTTCCAGGGACATCATCTGAATAACCCTCTCTTGAGCTCATTAGAAGAGATGGGTACTGCTAGGCAGTTCTGGCTGGGCGCAATGAGTGATGTTACAGTGATAACATGCAGGAGATCAGCCTGTTTCCTGTGTATTGTAGAGAAAATATGTTTTCCCTTTGAATTATATCTCGGTTGGAGGAAATACATAGATTTTAAGGCCAGAAGAGACCATTCTGACCATCTACTCTGATCTTCTGTGAATCACAGGACAGAAAATGTCACCAAGTACTTCCTGCATTAAACCTAATACCGGCTGATGAGCTACAGAATATCTATAGGGCTTGATCAGTTTACGAATGGGATTATATCATGGAGTTGCCTGGCAGGGGGACTGGCCTCACGGAACCAGAAGGTCCCTTCCAGTCATTTGTTCCTATGTTTGTTTCCTAAAATGGTTAATGGTGGCCAGATACTCAACACAATTAATATTAACAACCCGTGGGGAAAGAACTCAAGCCAAACTAGGGACAGAACGGATTAAAGAATATTTAGATAAATTAGATGTCTCTGGTCAGCCCGGCCTGATGAAATTCACCTTAGGGTACGTAAGGAACCACTGAAGCAATCTCAGAACTGCTGGAGATTATCCTTAAGATCATATGCAGGACAGTGAGGCCCCAAAGGACTGGAGAAGGGCATACACGGTACTATCTTTTAAAAGGGGAACAAAGAGGACCTGGGAAATTATAGGTCAGTCAACCTAACATTGATACTGGGAAAGATCCTGGAACAAATAGTTAAATAATCAAATTGTAAGCACCTAGAGGAATAATAGGGTTATAAGGATTAGCCAGCATGGATTTGTCAAGAGCAAATCATGCCAAACCAACCTAATTTCCTTCTTTGACAGGGTTCCTGGCCTCGACCTGGGTTCCTGGGCCTCATAATGGTAGGTGGAAACTGCCCGAGGGAACAAAACTATCAGTCATGCCAACCTGGGTAAAACTGTGCATTTGTTTTAGGTGGGGATTCCCCATTTCTGTCGTTTCCTCGCTGAAAACAACTGCTTTTTGGGGTGGAGAAATTAATTTCCAGCTTCAGGGTGCGTGGAGAAGTGGTGAGAGAAACTCATCTTTTGTCCAAAAATCTGAGACACGGAAAAACATTTTCCTCTGCTGAAAATCCCTGAATACCACACAGTGTTCCAGATCATTCCATATCACTAGTGTCCACTAGGGACTAAAACCTCCCCCCCCCTCCCGAAAGCAAATTCCATCACCCTCCTAACCCCTAGTTAGGTCCCCTTCAGCATCCCTGAAGAATCCCTGTTCAAGCAGGACGCTTAAGGCTGTGCTTAACTTTAAGCCCATGCTTAAGTCAGAATTGGCCTTAAGCACAGGCACAAAAGTTTAAACACATGCTTAAATGCTTTCCTCAATCAAGGACTGAGATATCAGTGGCCTCTAAGCATTTCTGTACAGCCAAGCAGAGAGAAAAGCCAGTCTACCTGTATTTCATGACATCACCAGGAGAAGAATGTTTGCTCTTACATTTAATTAACTTGTCAGAGGTAGATTAAGCCCTCCCGCTCTTCCCACAACCTCTTGCAGCCCCCTCCCCATTCAGTTGTCTACCTACAGTGGATTACATACCCCTGGTACTGGAACAGCTTTCAATCCTGTTCTGAAAGGTCATAAGAACGTGCTCCTTAGCATGCCAGGGCGCATATTAAAAACTCCCATGCGTTGCTGTTGCTAAGTCCCCGCTCTCCTTTGCTACTGAATGTAAACAAGGGGTCAGAGTTACCTACTCAATTAACTCTGGAGAAGGAGGCTTCCTTCCCAGAAAGCATGTTCGATCAGGCAGAGACAGAAAGGGAAACAACACTTAACAAATTGCTACATGTACTTAACTGGTGTCTCAAACCCCAGCAAAAGAGAACAACAAGGGTAGACTCCACCAGTGACACACACCCAAGGCCTTAGGTGAGAATCTTGACCTGGAACCAGATTAAGAGGAGCAGAAGTTCTTAACTTCAGGGTTCATCAGGACATATTGAGCCCGGAGGGCCTGCGCGGCACGGTCAGTTGATTTCATTCCTGTCAAGTTCCTCGCATCAGGATGTCGTTCCCTTTGCTAATTAACTGAAAGGCAGGTACACCTGAGTGAGTGTTTTCTCTTCCTGGGGTACAAACGGCTTGTTCCTGGGCTAGGTCTCAGTTACATCCAGGAGCGACACCAGCTTTTCTGCCGCCCTAGGTGGCGGAAGGTCCCGCCCCAAAATGCCGCCCCCCACAGAGGCGACGGAATGTCCCGCCGCCGAAATAGCGTCACGGTTGCCGCCTCCCAAATTGTAGCGCCCTAGGCGACCGCCTAGGTCGCCTAATGGGTTGTGCCGGCCCTGGTTACATCAGTAAGAATCCAGAGTAACACGGAGAGGCAAGTGAGGTTAGATTTATGCCAATTGTAACTGAGATCAGAATGCGCCCTTAGCCTTAATGACAGCCTAGCACATGTGCTTGTGCTCTCCCCAGGAGAACTGTGTGTGTAGAGGAGTGGTTTGTTCTGGTAGGGATTTTTTTTTTATTATTTACACATTGTTCTGTGTTTCAGTTAGAGAAGGCCAGCGGAAGGTGTGTGTCTTGCACTTGGAGTGGAAGTGGTGAGGTTTGGGGGGCTTCTTGGTTCCTGAGGGAGATCACCCCACACTCTGCGACCAGCCCCCAATGCTGTCTCCTGCACGGATGAGCTTTACCCCTGTTGTAGGGAGTTTCATCATGCCGGAGGAGCAGAGTTGCCGACCACAGTGTTGATCCTGGAAGTTCTGATGATCTGATGACCTGTGGCCCACGCCATTAAGCACCTTGAAGATAAAGATTGAGACTTTGAACTTGATTAGATAATTCTGACTTTTTAGTGAAAAATCAAACGCCAACAATTTCAGTTTGGAAAAGCTACCCTGGTGCCTGATGGGAGTTGTAGTTCAGGTGCCTTGTGCCCCTATTCTCTTCTATGGGTCGTTTTCCCTGGTCAGACAACATCTCCCATGATGCACAATGGGCTCCTCTTTTGCTCAGCCACTGTATTACATCATGGGATTCCCTGCCAACAGTGCATCATGGGAAATGTAGTCCAGCTGAGGAACCCAGCCCACATAGCAGAATGAGGGCATGAGGCACCCAAACTACAACTCCCATGAGGAACTATGGTGGTATTTCCAAATGAATCTTTTTAGGGCATTGGCCAAAATATGAAAATGTTGGTGTTCGGTTTTTCATCACAAAGTCAGCATTTTCCATGGAAAGCAGACACTTTTTAAGACAAATTTAATCAAGAACCCAATTTTGCATGGAAAAAAACAATTTTGATGGAAAATTTTTGACCAGCCCTAAATCCAGCACCTTCCCTCAGCACTCAATACACTTTAAAAAGACATGCACTGTGCATGCAGCTCATTTCATCCTCTGATCTCAAAGCACTTTTCAAGAGGAGACTCAGTATCATTATCCCCATTTCCCAGATGGGGAAACCAAGCCACGGAGTGGTCCAAAGTCAAACAGTGAGTCAGACAATAAAATCCAAGAGTCCTGACTCCCAGTCCCTTTTCCTCTCCACTGGCCCATGCTGCCTTTGATGGAGCATAAAAGAAAAAGTATTTTCAATAAATCCCTGTTAGAGAGAGACGCATTTGCTATGTCAGACACTGGTGCCTTCACAGCAGCCTTTTGTGATCCCTGAAAAGCTCTCTCCAGTTGAGATCTCTGCCCCAAACAAGTCCTTTCGCTCCCGCACACATCCGCAGATTGCCTATCGTGTTTGGTAACCGCCTGCTTGAAGTGGGGAGCGGGCACAAAGAAACATAGAGATAGCAGCCACCTGAAGCTGTCTGCCTTGTCCGTGGAAGAATACTTCCCCTATCAGGTAGCATGATTGTTTGTGGTAAGTTGTCAAATGCTCCTTGACTGAAGCACGACACAATGAGAGGAGCGAAAGGAACCCGGTGACGAGCTGATATCAGTTTACACAGAAGGAGGACCGAGATCACTGAGCAGAACGCAAACTCTGTTATGGTGCATAGACTGTACCCCTAGGGGCAGATCCTCAGCCAGAGGAAATTGTTATAGTGTCTCTGGACTTGAATTTGCACCGGGGAGGATCTGCCCTACTGCATAATCCATGCATATCGCTAGAGGAGGGTTTGGGCTAGGCCCATCCAGATGCTTAAACATCAGGGTCACAACGTGTCTGGTTGGCCTGTCATCACCACTAGCTCCTGGGCTCCTCAAGCCAAACTAATAATAAACCTATGGTAGCCACAGACAGTGCTGCACTCATGTTTGCTGGCTCTGTTCATTTAAAGACAAAGCGAAAGGTAAAGGGAGTGCAAGGTACATGGGAACCTGCCAGGCGAGGACGGGTGAGAAGAGGGCTAACAAAGGAGGGATTGTCGCGGCAGCCTGATAAACATCACCCAGGCAAATGGTCTTCTCTGACTTCATTACAGGGCACAGCTGCCGGCAAGCAGAGGAGTTCGCAGTGCTGAAAAGTCACGTCAACGAGATGATTAGGAGGGGGACTTTCCAAATCGCACCGAAAGGAACCATTCGAGGAGTCAAACAGGCCAGATTCGGATATAAGCTAAGGAAATTCAGAAAAAGCATGCTGTCCTGAAAAATTGGACTTAGGTCCAGGGATGGCTTAGGAAAAAGGAAAAAACAATGAGCCATCTAGCTAACTAGGCGCTCTTGCCGTGCTCACCACCATTGTATCTGAGCATCTAATGAGCGGAAAGTCAAGATTTAAACCAAACAGATCACAGAGTGCACGCATTAGGGAGTCAGTGTCCACCAATCGATACGGCACTGGGACTCAGAAAATCTGACTTTTATTCCTGGCTCTGTCACTAGCCTCCTAGCCAGTGACGTCACTGCTCTGTGCCTCAGTTTACCCAATGCCAAATTTAGGGTAATGCTACTTGCCTCCTTTGTAAAGTACTTTATAAAGATCTACAGACAAAAAACAATATTTGAGAACTAGGGCCCAGATCCACAAAGTTATTTAGGCTCCTAATGTCCATTAATTTCAGTGGAAGTTAGGAGCCTAAATACCTTTGTGAATGTAGGCCTAGGTGTTTATATATATAGCCCAAAATGTGCTAGATACTTTACAGACACCGCATGAGACGATTCCTGACTCAAAGAACTTATCTGCACAGTGGATCCTCATGACCAAGCAGAGCTCGGATGGTGCATTATATTAGGTCTCCAGTTATAGAACTGGTAATGCCACCTAAAGCTAAGGTTGCCCAATACTTTCTATTAAAAGACTATGTTTTCAGTTGCTTATAACTTTGCCAAACTAACCATTTCGCCTGAAGTTTTCCATGCTGGGTGGGGTGTCTGCCTCGGGCACTATTATTTAGGAAAGTTTCATTAAAAAAAAAGAAAAAGTACAGCCACTTCCAAGAACAAGATTCGGGAAAAACACATCGTTTGGCCTATGTAAAATTATTACAACTGTTTCACTGAGAAGCTCCATCACCCCTATGCTTTGGAGCAGGAACTTGGAATTTAGAAGGGGGACTCCCTGGTTTCAAGGATGTGCCCTTTGCTTTCCCTGTGAAAATCTGCCCAAATTTTGCCATGTTGTAAACCTCGGAAAAATCTCAGTTTGCACATGCTCAGTACAGGTTTATTAAAGTTTGGCAGCTAAATTCTTAACTCAGCCCGTTGGTGTGTATGCATTATACACCATTATAATAGTCTTTAATTCTTGATCACATGCTATTTTTGCTACAGCACCCCGGCCTTACTCAGTGCGCAGGATGGATGGTGCTCAGGGAACCCACAAAAGAATGGGAAGGCAAAGCCAACCTCTACTCTTCCACCCAAAGCCACGTACCGCAACTACTGTCTACAATAGCCCATGCACCACCATCTTAAATCTGCCCCCTCCACACATGCTTCTCCATCCTTCTTCACCAAACCACCCACTTCCAAAATGATAGGTTGTGGATATCCCGGATAGTGGTGTGTTGTGTTGGGAGGCGGTCGTTTGACATTCCCGGCACGAGGGCCTCCACCAATCACAGCCTGGCAGTCTGGCAAGGGTGAACACAAGTCCCAAATCATTCAGGGTTTTATAGGTCCAAGCCAACACCTTACCAACCAAACAGGAGTGGGGGAGAAGAGCTATTGAAGCTAAAGGACAATATTGGCACAAGAACAACTGGGGATAAACTGGCTATGAATAAACAGAGGCTGGAAATTAGAAGAAAGTTTCTAACCATCAGAGGAGTGAGGTTCTGGAACAGCCTCCCAGTAAGAGCAGTGGGGACAAAAAACTGAACTGGTTTTAAGATGGAGTTTGATCAGTTTATGAATGAGATTATATGAAGGGGGATGCCTCTGATAGCAGGAGATTGGACTCAGTGACCCAGAAGGTTCCCTCCAATCCTACATTCAATGTTCCTATCGCCACCTTGAAACTAGTAGACAGCCAGTGCAGATCATTGGGCCATGTGCGCCCAATGAGATGCACTCTTTAATAAGCAGGCTGCTCTATTCTCCACCACTTTAGGTTGGTTTAAAGTGTAACTCCAATCCTCTTTTGGGGCTACAAAGTCATGGAACCTGGAGGCAAGGTCTGCCTCTGATAGACACAGCTGCATCTCCCAGGCAGAAGGAAAAGGAGAAAAGTTCTCCAGGACTCTGCTGTCCTGAGAACATTAAACAGCAGCTGGAGATCGAACAACCTCTTCTCCGCCCCACAGATGATCAGGAACTCTGGTACCACATGATGGGCACCATCTGTAATAAGGAGCAGGAATAATCTGTGTTATCGTGAAGTCCCTGCCCCCAACCCACGGGAGGAGCCATTCACACAGAGCGACGTGGAGCTGAGAAAGAGGGCAAAGAACATTTGAGAAGAACTTCACAAATCGGAAAAACCACCCAGCCTTCCTGGATGAGTCAGTCATAGAATCATAGAAAATTAGGATTGGAAGAGACCTCAGGAGGTCATCTAGTCCAACCTCCTGCTCAAAGCAGGACCAACCCCAACTAAATCATCCCAACCAAGACTTTGTCAAACCAGGCCTCAAAAGCCTCTAAGGATGGAGATTCCCCTCCCTAGGTAACCCATTCCAGTGCTTCACCACCCTCCTAGTGAAATAGTGTTTCCTAATATCCAACCTAGACCTCCCCCACTGCAACTTGAGACCATTGCTCCTTGTTCTGTCATCTGCCACCACTGAGAACAGCCGAGCTCCATTGTCTTTGGAACCCCCTTTCAGGTACTTGAAGGCTGCTATAAAATACCCCCTAATTCTTCTCGTCTGCAGACTAAATAATCCCCATTCCCTCAGCCTCTCCTCATAAGTCATGTTCCCCAGCCCCCTTAATCATTTTTGTTGCCCTCTGCTGGAGTCTCTCCAATTTGTTCACATATTTTCTGTAGTGGGGGGTCCAAAATTGGACGCAATACTCCAGATGTGGCCTCACCAGTGCCGAATGGAGGGGAATAATCATGTCCCTTGATCTGCTGGCAATGCTCCTACTAATGGAGCCCAAAATGCCGTTAGCCTTCTTGGCAACAAGGGCACACTGCTGACTCATATCCAGCTTCTCGTCCACTGTAATCCCCAGGTCCTTTCCTGCAGAAGTACCGCATAGCCAGTCAGTCCCCAGCCTGTAGCAGTCCCCCAGCCTGTAGCAGTCCCCTCTGCCCTCACTGCAGGATATTCTCCTACTACAATACACTCCCCAGTCCACCTTTGACTGATGGGGGTTTCCCTCAATTCCCTAGAGCCACTCTAAAGATTGTGCTATTGATCTCACAGGCCTGCATAGGAGGGGCTTTGCAGGGGAAGATTCTTCAAGGCTTATCTGTCTTCACTGCAACAGTGCGAGTCAGTTCTCTCCAGCTATGCCACTGGAGTTAGCCTGGCTTGAGCAAGAGCAGACGTACTGTGAACCCACACCAGAGCTAGACGGAGTGACTAGACAAGTGGCTGATGAGTTGTGGTTGTAACTGCAGCTGCTGCATTCTCACGGCGTAACCCACTGCAGCATCAGTACCACTGACACAGCCGCTGGGAGTCGGTTTCGCAGCCCGCAGCAACAGACGCACGCTAGCGGGGCTCGAGCTAGTGCAACATCGACAGACCCCGGTCGTCGGCGGGCGGGATCGAACCGGGAACCTCTGGAGCTTAGTGCATGAGCCTCTACCGCATAAGCTAAAAGCCAACTGGCTGTTAGCTAAGGCTGTAGAGCAGACTCATTAATCTCTAACCCCTGGTGTAGACAGCGCTCTGTGACTGGGTGAGCATCTCCGACCAACGTAACTCCCGCCTGGCGGGGAAGTGGATTAACTTCGCCCACAAGAGAAGCTCTTCCATCGGCGTAATAGTGTCTTCGCTAAAGTGCTACAGCTGTGCCGTCGCACTGGTGCTGCTACAGCTGTGCCACTGTAGCACCGTACGTGAAGACAGGTACACGTAGAAAACCCGACCTCAGACCCAGGGAGCAGGTGGGCTTGAGATCCCAAGCTGCTGCCCAAGCCAGTGTCTACCCAGCTGTTTTCAGTGCGCTGGCTCGAGCCCCGATTGTGCGAGTCTGTCCAGCCGGGCCAGGAGGCTCGCTGCCAGCCGCAGCATAGACATACCCCTTGAGTTTCAAGCACTACTTAACTCCAGCTGGATATTTGTGTGTGCATGTCAGGTAAGGGCCAACGCAGTGAAGACAAGGCTGTGGTATTGGGGACTATGCCTTTAAGGGCTGAGCTTCCCAGACGCAGAGTCTGGGTGAGGCGCTGTGAAGCACTGGTTAGGCCTAGCCCGCTAGAACCAGACACTGAGCCCTGGCTCCTTAAGCACTGAAGCTCAGATCCTCAAAGGTATTTCGACTGCCAGCATCCATTGAAATCAGTGGGCATTGGGAGTCTATATACCTCTGAGGGCCTGGCCTGAGTGATCACTGAGCGCCACGAAGCCCTCAGTCGCAGCACTTTGATGGTCCGTATCAGTATAGTATCTGAACCTGCTCATTAACTGATTGAAGCCTCACAGCGAGCTTGGCAGGCAGAGAGCTACTGTCCCCCTCTTCTGTAGATTTCAGCCTGAGGCGCGGGGCAGATTAAATGACTTGTGCACAGAATCAGTGGCAAATCCAGGTCTCTTAAGTGCCAGTCCAGAGCCCTGTCCGCTAGCCCATCCTCCCTACAGCTGTGGTACCATCAGGGTTTCCATGAGTGCCTCATTGGAGAAAAGGGTTTTGTGCTGGCCAAAAACTGTTTAATGGCCTCTGCACCGGCAGCTGTGTGTTAATTTCAGGGACTCTGAATCCAGACATCAAGTGGCCCATACATCAGATACCAACCACTGACAATAAGAGTAGGGACTTCAAAACCAGTCACTGAGGAACACAAAGGGGCTTCTACACCGGCTCTGAACAACTTTTAATAGCCAGTAGCAAGGGGTGAGTCTCACAGCCAGGCATCATGGTCTACTGGCGACAGAGATGTGCCTTGATTCAAGGAATGTGGTTTCTATTCCTGGCTTTGCTATTGACTCGCTTTGTAGTCTTGTGTTGCAAAGGTGGCTTCTCACTTGTGGGCCCCGGCTCTGGGGTCTGTCAGTTTACTGCAGACCCTAGTGTCCTTTCCATAGATTGAGAAGGGCCCATCTTGGGTTGGGTGGCTTTCCCGAGTTGGGCTGTAAGATTTTTTAATCAAATAATGGCTGTTAGGACGGTAGCGCTCCAAGTGAAATGTTCTCTCATGGGTGGATTGCTCTGAATTATTAAGCAACTGGGGGAGAAGTAAACTCTTCAGGTTCGTTCTTGCCATTAAAAACCTACACAAGCAGAGAGAATGCCCTGCTGTTCCACTCCTCTTATTGTAGTGAGGCAAGACATTAAGCGAGCCCGTGGATTTTAAATTAAATGTCAGATCTCATTTGGCACGGAAGCACAGACGTGTGTGTGGCTGCATTATGAGAAAATTTGACAGCTCAGCTGTTTGTGTCAAACCGGCTTACGGGTGAGCTTCTTCCATATGAATTTATCATTTTCCTGGCCCAACGCCATGCCAAGGCCTGTTCCGGAAAAGGCAAAAACCCAGAACCGTCTTTAACGAGTAAGGTCTTGAAAGATCTCCTCTCCCCCGGTAACAAAGATATCTGGTGTTGTGCAGAGTTAGGCAGAGACTGCCTCTACAGAGACTATCGCTAACTCCTTGCGAAGAGAATTAGTGCTTGTCTAGATGAATACTGAGTTCGCGGCAGGCTGGAGTGTAAATCTATCCCTCACTCGCCTGCCACGCATTAAGTGTCCATGTGGGCCCTGCGCCGAGTGCACTTTGATGAACACCCGTTTCAACACAGGGTAGATCAAATCGCTCAAGGGACTTTTCAATGCATGGCATTAGGGTCCCCATAGCAGGCTAGTGCGGGGTAGATTTACACCCCAGCTTGCCGCAACTTACCTGTTTGTCTAGACAAGTCTTAAGATTGCTCAGGGACTTCTTCATTAGCTACGATCGTTTTCCCATTAAGTCATGGGTTCAAACACACCCCTACCTGGGGGGTCTCAGCCCGGTTTCCACTGAACAATGGTCCGGTGGCATTAAAATCGCCACCGCCGATGGGGGCATTGGGGAGCATTCAGTGAAAACGAACGAGGGCAAATTCAACACTGACCAAAGGAAATACTTTGCACCACAATGCCGTTAGCCTATGGAACTCATGGCATACAGGAAACTGCCTGCTGATAACAACTAGACAGGCAGCAAGGTGGGAATATTCTTCTGACCCTGGCCCTCCATACCCTCCACCCAGGTCCGTGTTTGCCCATAGGCATTGTTGGACTTCTATATCTGTAGGGAACAGCTCCAGTCAGGCCAGCAGGGCTGCGCATGCGGGGTGGGGAGGCAAATTCTGTGCTTGGCCAAGGCTTGCAGTTTGGGAGGCAATCCCCGCCCCGGCTCCCCCAAACTATTCCCACGTGTTTGCCTCACCCACCTGATACATCTTGTCTTTTACACTGTAAACTCTTTGGGCTAGGGACTGTCATTTATTCTGTGTCCCGTACAGTGGGACTCAGCTTCCAGGCACTACCCCCATATAAATATTTAATAATAAGTGCCGTGAGACATTACTGAGGCCAAGAGCCTAGCAAGAACCAAAAAGGGATTTGACATTTATAAGGATAACAAGAATAACCAGAGATATAAAAATAAATATTTCAAAATAGCTAAAAGTTTGGGAAGGTGCCATCAACCCTCATGCTTCAGGGCAATAAGCCAAGCTCTAACAATTGGGGGTCAGGAGGCAATTTTCCTTGAGAGTAGGTTATTCTACTGCTACCTACTGCAGGGTTTCTGTCAGCTTCCACTGAGCATCTGGTATTGGGCATTTTGGTGAGTGGATACTGGGCTAGATGGACCCTGCATCTGATCCAGGTTGACAACGCCTATGTTCCTGTGTAGTAACGAGGCCCCTTGTAGGCATTCTCAGCACAGAAGCCAAGAGCCAAACAGGCCATAGAGAGCAGACTGCCCTCTTCCTTCTCCAGGTAAGGCCTGAGGAGGACCCTTGTTGTGCCTGTGCTGTGGACAAACAGAGGACTTTGCTCCAACCACCTACATCCCGGTCTCTGACAGGCACTGACCTTGATCAGGGCCTACATCCCCTGTTAATCCCTTTTCCTCGGTGAGGCTCTGAGCCCAAAGGCTTTGCATATCTTTCCCCAAAGGTTTTCTTGCCACTTTTCATCATTACCCAAACATATTTCTTTTCTCACTGTGGAATTCCTCCTTTGCGGCCCACAAACGCCTCCTCCTCCACCACCCTGGGCAGGACAGTCCCAGCGCTGCACCTGGAACAGCTCCTTCATCCCAGTGGGAACCCAGTGCTGTGTCAGACATCACATTATGACTTCCCCGCGGGAGAGGCTGGGCTGCCAGGAGGAAACTCTTTTCCCAAGCACAAATTTCTCTAATACCAGCACAGGGAATCCAAAACAATGACAGGCCAAAGCGCATTTCTTGCTATAGAAATGTTCTTATTGTGACGGGGGGGAATAAGATGCCGGGAATCAAGACGCCTGGGTTCCGTTCCTGGCTCTGCTACCAACTTGCAGTGTGACTGTAGGCAACTCACTTCACTGCTCTCTGCCTCAGTTTACCAATCAATAAAATGCCAACAGTAAGTATTAACATGTTATTATTTATAGTAACAGTCCTCTCTAAGGAGTGTGGAGAGGCCATTGCACTGGGACCCAGGAGACCTGGATTCTTTTCCTGCCTTTGCTATTGACCTGCTGTCTGACCTTGGGGAAAGTCACTTCACCTGTTTCCCCCCTCGGTCTTGTCTAGTTAGATTGTTAGCAGCTTGAGGCAAGGATTATCTCTTGCTCCTTGTTTTTGCAAGGCCTAGCACAAGGGGGCCCTGATTTCAGCCGGAGCCTGCAGATACTATTGTAATATCCATAAAAATCATTCTTACCTATTGTGCTTTCTCCCGGTGGTGTGAGGCTGAACTCATCCATCTTTGTAAAGTGCTGTGAGACGTTTGGGTGAAAGGCCCTTTGTAGGTTCCTCAAGTGCCACTGTCCCATTTTAAGGCAAGTCCAGTTTGAATGCTGAGCTTTTTGGCCCTGCCTGGAATTCATAGGTTCTAAGGGCAGAGGGGACCATTATGATCATCTAGTCTGACCTCCTGCGTAACACAGGCCATAGGACTTCCATGCATTAATTGGGAGTTGAACTAGATCATGTCTTTTAGATGCCAAAGTATGTTAATCCTTCAGGGACTGGTTCCTGGGAAAGGTCCATTAAGGGGTTACCAACCATGCCAGTCTACTCAATCCAGCCTGTAGTGGGGTGGTTACCCGCTCCTGCCCTGAAGGGCTTAAAACAGCCAGGAAGAGGGCTGTGGCAGGGGAAAGCTAGGCTGATTGGGAAAGTAGCCACAGCTGGGCCATGCCCCAATCAGGCCCAGCTGGCCGTATAAAGGCTTGAGCCAGGAGCTCAAGTAGAGAGTCTCTCTCTGTGTTCAGAGAGAGAAGGGCCTGGCTGCAGGGAGCTTAACCAGGTACCTGGAGTGGAGCAGAGTTGGGGAAAGGCCAAGGGAGCAGGGGAGCTTTGGCCTAGAAAGCTCCAGGCTGCAGGCCTGGTAAAGCCTATTAGGTACTGGGTTGCAGGGGGCAGCCCATGGGTAGGCAGAGGCAGCAGGTCCGAACCCCTTTGCCTGTGATGAGTGGCGTACACTGCAGTCTGCCCCAGTGAACGGGGCTAGATGGAGACTGGGCAGTAGCCAAGACTGAGGCAAAGTGGGGATAGTGGGTGGGGGTTCCCCTGGGAGGGGGAGACCCAGAACTGTGGGGGAACTGCCAAGGGGCAACACCCCAAACAAAAGGGCACCGGGGTCCCGGGAGGGACATGGGGGCCAGAGGACAGGCGGATCACCAGCCTGCAGAGGGCGCTCCGGAGCTGGAACTAGCTAATTCCCGAGACAACCAGCAGGAGGTGCCGCCGGGTGAGTCTGCGCCTGTCTACACAGCACTACAATTTCAAGTGTGTGCTCTTGGGGTACGTCTACACTATCGGCGGGTAGCAATCGATCTATCGGGGATCGATTGTCGCGTGTGGTGTAGACGCGATAAATTGATCCCCCGTCGACTGCTGAACTCCAGCTCAGCGAGAGGTGGAAGCAAAGTCGATGGGGGAGCGGCGGCCGTCAATCCCGCGCCGCGAGGACGCAAAGTAAGTGATTCTAAGTCGATCTAAGATACATCGACTTCAGCTACGGTATTCTAGTAGCTGAAGTTGCGTATCTTAGGCCTTGGCTACACTTACCCGGTAGTTCGGAGGTGAGCGATCGAACTTCTGGGTTCGACTTATCGCGTCTAGTCTGGACGCGATAAGTCGAACCTGGAAGTGCTCGCCGTCGACTGCGGTACTCCAGCTCGGCGAGAGGAGTACCGCGGAGTCGACGGGGGAGCCTGCCTGCCGAGTGTGGACCAAGGTAAGTTCGAACTAAGGTACTTTGAACTTCAGCTACGTTATTCACGTAGCTGAAGTTGCGTACCTTAGTTCGAATTAGGGGGGTAGTGTAGACCTGGCCTTAGATCGATTTCCCGCCCCCCCCCCCCCCCCCCCAGTGTAGACCAGTCCCCGGATTCAAACAGATGTTCACACTTTGTTGCTTCAGAAGCAAAAAAATTAGATCCACCGAGTCAATCTGTGGTCTCCCTGGAGCTGGCTCTTGTGCTTTGGAAAAGTAAATTTGCTTTGCAAAGAGCCTTAAAATGTTCACTTCAAGATGAAGAGAACAGACCCAACTAGTTTACACAAATAGCGAGAGAACAGGCTTGTCACATTCCACACATGCTTCCCCCATTGCACGAAGGGTTGTCGGAAGAAATCCAACACAGACACCTCCCATTTCACGTTTATCCCGTGGGTCCATTTAGACAAATTTGTCTGGGCAGATTTCATTTTCGAGGCCAAGCTTTCTGCTCCTTCCTACCACAGAAGGGAAGGATTTCATTTCCACTCACAAGTAATTTCGGCCGATGGGAATCTAAACCTCTTCTGTAATTATTATTTGATACTGAAGTGGCTCCAATGAGGATCAGGCCCCATTATGCTAGGTTGTGGACAAACACAGAGACAGACATGGGCTCTTCCTCAAGGAGCATATGTAACAACACTTCAAGTGAGTCGTCAGCATGGTTTGAATGCGTATATACTCCCAAACTGAAACTACTGTAACCCACCCTGCCTGGCTCCAAGGGTGAACCAGCAAAATGACTCTATACATCTGCTTGTACAGGGATTCGCTCACCGCAGGAGCACCTCCTCGTGGCCAGGCGTGGCATAGCGGCTGTCTCCCCCTATGACACCCTCTGCCATCATTGTAGACCCTCTTCCCGCAACTTGGCCCTCTGGCCAGGTCACTCTTTAGTCCACCCTTTCCGGGATAACAGAGTCTAACCAAGCTATAGTCTGGTGACCTTACATCAGGCCTTTCATCTGTCTCTGGGCTCCATGATCCGTACACCCCTTACTTTGGGGAGTTTCACCCCATCTTTCTCAGTGGCTGATAGGGGAAACCAGGTCCTTCCTCTACTCTGGGTTTCAGTCCAGAGATCCTGTAGCTGACAGCGAAGGTCTACTCCCTGGGCCACTTCCTATCTGTTCTATCCCACCAGAGTGTGACTGGAGTCTCTCTCCTTGCAGCCTCTTTCTGCTGCAAACTTCCTGGCTTTATGATGACCAACCTGCTCCTGCCCAGTTGGACGTCATGATCAGTTAAGCCTGGCTCTCCCTCCAGGTGCAGCCAGGTAACAAAACTACTTCTCAGGATCACTTTAACCCCTTCAAGGCCTGGTGGTGTACATACCCCATCACTCTGCTGTATATGGATCATCGGTAGTTTGAAAATAGAACCTTCAGCATGAGTGGAATGAAGGGCCCAATGGTTAGGACGCCAGCGGAGACCTGGGGTTGATTCCCCGCTCCACCACATGCTTCTTGTGTGACCACGGGAAAGTCTATCCTGGGAAACAGTGACTCTGAAAAAAGATTTGGGGGTCATGGTACATAATCAGCTGAACATGAGCTCCCAGTGCAACACTGTGGCCAAAAGGGCTAACGTGATCCATGGACTCACAAGTAAGAGTAGAGGGGTTATGTTACCTCTACAGCCACAGCTGGAATACTGTGACCAGTTCTGGTGCCCATAATTCAAGACAGATGTTAGATATATTGGAGAGGGTTCAGAGAAGAAACATGAGAATGATTAAAGGATTAGAAAACCTGCCTTATAGTGAAAGACACCAGGAGTTCAATCTAGTTAGCTTAACAAAGAGGAGGTTAACAAGTGATTTGATCACAGTCTATAAGTACCTACATGGGGAACCAATATTTAATAATTGGTTCATCAATCTAGCAGAGAAAGGTCTAACACGATCCAATGACTTGAATCTGAAACTAGGCAAACTCAGACTGGAAATACAGCATACATTTTTAACAGTGAGTAATTAACCATTGGAACAATTACCAAGCATCATGATGAATTCTCCATCACTGACCACTTTTAAATCAATTTGGATGTTTTCCTAAAATATCTGCTTTAGGAATTATTTGGGGGAACTTCTCTGGCCTGTGTTATACAGGAGGTCAGACTAGATGATCACAATGGCCCCTTCTGGCCTTAGAATGTATGAAAAGTCACTTAGTCTCTCTGTGCCTCAGTGCTCCCTCTGTAAAATGGGGATAATAGCACTGTCCTACCTCACAGGGGTAGGGAGGATAAATAAATACACTGAGGTGCTCTCGTACTCCACTAATGCGGGCCATAATAAGTTTTTAAGATTGCTATATAGCACTACAGAGTAGAGCTCTACGTCCATTAGCAGTAGTTGATTGTTATCCACTATTGACTGGGGCACAACACACTCTGTGAATGTTACACTCACAGTCTCCGCCCCTAATCCTGCAGCCTTGAGGAGCTGCACTGATTTTCATTGAAGGTCTGTTTATGTGGATTTGATTGCAGGATCAGGGCCTAAGAAACCAAAGAGGTGATTGTATGTGCTGCCTTCTGAGTTTTTACAAATCAAGAGCACAATCCTACTTCCGCTGAAGTCAATGGCAAAACTCCCATTCACTGGAGAGGGACCTGGAGCAGGGTGGAGAAATAGACGTGTGCACTGGCCTAAGGAGTAAGAAGAAAAAACAGAAGGTAGATCAGATAAGGCACATTCCATGGCATACATTACTGAGATGACTGCACATCACTGCAATAATGCCCATACTTGACAGGAGAGCATTACAAATCCACTTGATTTATAGCTATGAAGGGGGATTCAGAGAGAGGCTGATAAGGGTATTTCCCCACTTACTCTCCCCTGCGTCTGAATTAACTTGAGGGACAATGTGCATAAGTGTGGCATAAGAAAAACGGGAAGCTGATCTACAGATAAGAAGCATTCCACGTGAGAAATGCAAACTCAGGGCATGTATATCACTCATCGTCTATTTACCAGCCAGCTGGGCGCACTTACTTAAGCAATTGTGTGCAACTGTAGAGTTACCACCGTGAGATAAGGCATAAAATTGAAGTACATTTGAAATCAGACCCTCACTTCATTCTAGCTCATGCTCCTCCAGTCCTGTCTTTCTTGGTTTCCTGATAGCAAGTGTGAAGCACTGGGGAGAAGTGGGGGGGAGGGGGTCAATAATAACTTGTTTTCAATCCCTCCTCTGTGATGGTAGTTTCACTTGTGACTCTATTCCTTCTTCCACTTCCCCGAGGCCCCTTGACTTCAATGCTTCTCGTGTCTCCTGGTCCTTTCCGTTCTGCTGTATCTATTATTCTATTCACCTTCCATTTGTGCATCAGCTTTCATTGCCAAGGAGCACCAAGGGCTTTACATATTCATAGACGCCAAGGCCAGAAGGGATCACTCAGATCACCTAGCTGATCTCCTGGATAACACAGGCCGCAGAACTTCCCCAGCTCTTTTAGGAAACCATCCCATCTTGATTTAAAAAGTGTCATTGATGGAGACTCCACCGGAGCCTTATAAATTGTTCCAATGGTTAATTAGCCTCACTGTTAAAAATGTGTGGCTTATTCTAGTCGGAATTTGTCGAGCTTCAACGTCCTGCCATTGGACCACGTTCGACCTTTCTCTGCTACACTAAAGAGCCCATTATCAAGTATCTGTTCCCCATGCACCGTGCTTAATTTGTTCCAGGACTTGCTAGGGCTGAGTGCTGGCACCTCTAGGCTTGAAAGGATCAAAATGCAATAATACCTTACGTACCAGTTTTCATCAGTAAGTCTCAAAGCTCTCGACAAGGGAGGAGGTCAGTATCATTATCCCCATTTTACAGATGGGAAAACTGAGATACAGAACGGAGAAGTGACTACTTGTCACCCAGCGGGTCAGTGGCAGAGTCAGAAATAATACCCAGCTGTTCCAGTCAAGTGCTCCAGCCACTAGACCGCACTGCCTCCCCCTGTAATCAACTGACTCTGAATTTGGGCTTGATGTAGGAATCACTGGATGGAATTCTCTAGCCCGTGTTATGCAGAAGGTCAGATTAGATGACCATCATGGTCCCTCAAACTGCGGAGGGAATTCTGGGAGGCAGAATGCAGCTACCCAAATTGGAACTCGATCAGGACAATGGGGTTAACCCCATTAGTCTTGAAAAAATATATATCTCTATATTGTAAGGGGTCTTTACTGCCTTGTTAGTCTCATCATGAGATGGCACCTCAGGCAGCACATAGGCTCGGGCACTGTTATGGCATGGACCAAAAAAAGGCAGAAAAGCAGTGCGACCTTGTGGCTAGAGCACTAGAGTGGGACTCAGGGCACCTGGGTTCTAGTTTTGGCTTTGGCCTGCTGGATGAGCATGGGCAAATCATGTCTTCTTGTGCCTCAGTTTCCCGATCTGTAAAATGGGGCTAATGATACTGACCTTCCTTTGCCAAGTGCTTGGGGATCTGCTGATGAAAAGTGCCCTGGAAGAGCTGGGTATTATTACTGCTGAATAACCATCACTATTCTTTGCAACACCCTGGGTGTTCCTTGGAGGTCTCCCAGCCCAATAGTGACTAGACCTGACTCCACTTTGCCTGGGAGAGTGCAGCCTGAGGCATTGCGATTATCAGCTAAAACTGCTACCTTTGGTTTTCTTGCTATCACACAGACATACCAAGCCACTTACTTTTACCTTTGTCCACCTCAGACATGGAGTTTCCTGACTTGCTGCTTGTTTATGCATGTTTCCTCTTTCAGTCATGACTCAAGTCTCAGGTATTTCAGATTGGGTCATTGCTAGCGGAGCCACCTTACCAGCTCGAGAGACACACAACCACTTTTGAAGCCGTAAATTAAGCGCACGCTCAAAATGTCTTACCCTTGGGCTACCGCGCACTGTAATATCGTGGTTCTGTTTTTGTTAAAAAGGTCTGAGACGTCTGGGACTCTTGGGTCTGTGTTGAATGGTGCGGGGGGGAGGCGTGAGGGGGTGTCCTCATCTGTCTGAACATGTACACATCCAGCAATGGCACAAGGCCAGAATAGTACAATGGGCAGAGCCGAACTGGGTGGGAATTGTCCATGTCCGCTATTCGCTCTCTTTCCAAACACTGCTCGTAGCCCTATGCACTTTGTTAGCCTTTCCTGTCTTAGGATCTCAAAGTACTTTACACACATGACTGAATTTAGCCTCACGACAGCACTCTGAAGAAAAAGGATCCTTATACCGGTTCTACAGGCCGGTAGGCTGAAGCTCAGAAGTCCTGACCCAGCAAAGCACTTTGAGCACAGGCGTCATTGAAATAGAACAACCTGTGCTTTGCAGGAGCAGGGCCCGTGTGCAGAGATGGGCCCAAGGCACAGAAGTTGGATCCAGAGCTGAACTTTGAACCCCAGAGGTCAGGGCAGGTATTTGGATCAACCCATCAGACATGAAGGGACAAGCTGAAAAATTCTGCTCCAGTTCTGGATACAAAGCCTCCCTTCTCGGCGCTTAGAAGAGGATGTTAGGAGCTGGATTTAGTTCGGGCTCACCTCGATTCAATGTCCATGTCCAGGGTCATGGTGTGAGTCAGGGGTGGAGCCACAAAGAGATGCCAAGAGCACTAACTCTGAGCCCCTTGTTCATACCCCTCTGTAACACTATCTCAACCGGGAGTTAACATAAAGATGCATTCAGTGGCCAATAAAAAAGGGGCATCAGAATAAGGACAGTGTTTACCTGGGTTTTCCCCTTTTGTGGACACAATCGACATCACTGGCTTGCTGAATTTCAAACTAAGTCCGCGGTGCAAATTACGGCCATGGCTCTAGCTTCGCCAGCTATGGGGAGATTACTTGATAGTTTAAAGGGAGGAAGGATGGTCCAGTGGTTACGGCACTAGCTGGAGATTTGGGTTCAATTCCTGGCTCTGCTACAAGCTTCCTATGTGACCTTGAGCAAGTCACTTAGCCTCTCTGTGCCTCGGTTTCCTATCTGTACAATGGGGATATTAGCACTGCCCTGGCTTGCAGGTGGGTGGTGAGGATAAATACATTAAAGCTTGTGAAGTGTTTTGAGATCAACTGATGAAAAGTCCTATTTAAGAAACAAGTATTATAGTCATTGTTTTAAAGGGTTTATACTGACTGGCTCTGAAT
Source organism: Chrysemys picta bellii (assembly GCF_011386835.1). Lineage (NCBI taxonomy): Eukaryota > Metazoa > Chordata > Testudines > Emydidae > Chrysemys > Chrysemys picta. The sequence goes on from NC_088792.1 coordinate 9,234,035, forward strand.
GTCAGCCCAGATGAAATGTCCGTGATGGAGAGGCCGCTGGTGCCCAGAATAACAGACTATTCCTATAGAGTGAAGACACTTCATTATGATCGCCATTACTAGTAGAGACCCTAACTGCAAGTGCTAGCTAGACCGCTATAAGTCAGAGTTCAACTGATCTGAGCGTCCACACACAAAGCTGCACCAGCTTGACTAAACTGACTTTAAAACACACCTATAATTAAGCCAGCACAACTCTGTGTGTAGACCGAGCCTCAGTGTAAGGCAAGATGAAACAGACCAATGGGTGGAGCCCAAGGGGATAGGGAGAAAATTAGCCGCTGCCTAACTATCTAGTAATAATTTATACTTTCATCCAAGGATCCCCAAGCACTTTGAAAACACCATCTGTGCTCCCACCCTGTGAGGAAGGCAGCTAATTTTGTACCTTCTAGAGTGAGGCACACAGAGGTTAAGCAACTTGCTTAACTGAGTCAGTGCTTTGTCATGTTTTAGTACAGCCCCTAGCACAATAGGACTCTGGCTCTAAATGCCACCGTCATGCAAATAATCAAACAGTGACAATGCAGTGGCTTGAGTTAAAGGCGAGCGTTCAACCCCCTAACTGCACTTGTTGTCTGGTCTTTCTATTGTCTCCGGTGTGCTTTGGATCAGGCCCCTGAGTGTTTTAGCTTCAAAGAAAGCTGTGAGATCAGGCTCTGGGACCATTCAGGGGAATTGGCATTATGTAAATACAGCATTATTACTGATAAACATCTTACAGACCTACCGGCCCGTCCCAGCCAGTCACTATAGGAAGATACAGCCTACAAGTGGGATCCCCTGAAAGAAAACGTGCCGGAACAGTTCTGTGTCTGCCAGCCGCTCCGCAGCCGCGGTATCCAGCAATGTATTCACTTGGCCCTTGTTGAGCTATCCGTCTATCACCATTTGCGCTTTAATCCCGACCCTTTGACCTTTCCTCATTGTGCAGAAGAGGAGAAATTCGCATGTTAAGGCAACAAGGAAATGACCCGGATCCTGATCTTCCTGATCCTTATTCCTTTACAAGCCTTTGCCTCTGAAGTGTGAGTCTCAATCGATTGATCTCAGACTTCACCAGCCCTTGGGCCAGATGACGTCCTAGCACATGCTGACTGGGGCTGCGGCTGCTGAAGCATCTATTATCAATCAATAGCCCCCCCCCACCACCACCACTACCCAGCAGCTACACGGAGCTCCCTGTCTTGATGATTTAGGCAAACAGCCGGTTTCCTGCTCTATAAAATAGTCGAATTTTGATGGAAGTGGCTTTGTCTATGACCTCTTGATAGCAGCTACTAATCCGATGGCTGCTCCCAACTGTGGCTATGGACACTTCATGGCAAATTTTAGAGACACATTCTCCATACATCTGAAGAAGTGGGTCATAGCCCACGAAAGCTTATGCTCTAATAAATTTGTTAGTCTTTAAGGTGCCACAAAACTCCTCATTGATTCTACTTAGAGACACATTGGCCAATATCTTGTATCTCTTTCATTCCTCTCTTGCCCTTTTTTTTTTTTTTTTTTTTAATATCGCTAGAGACGTGCATAAAACAAGATATTTGAGCCTAGGTCTGTTTATGACACCATAATCACCACTGCAAACAGCCTGTGATGTCACAAAGAAATGCATGACGGGCGGCTGTCAAAGGGGGAATGAGCAAAGAAGCTGATGAATTCACAAGGCACAAACATCCCAATTTCGAGACACAACAGGCCTTAAATATCAGAGGGGTAGCCGTGTTAGTCTGGATCTGTAAAAAGCAACAAAGAGTCCTGTGGTACCTTAGAGACTAACAGACGTATTGGAGCATAAGCTTTCGTGGGTAAATACCCCTTCGTCAGATGCATGTCAGGCCTTAGTCATCCCTACTGTAGCTCCACTGATTTCAGCAGAGTTATCCCAAGAATGAATATCCCCTCCCACACACACACACACAATCCCTGAATACTGCATTAGTCTGAATTCCAAAGGGAGTCCTCATATTTAAAAATTCAGGAACTTATGTGAACTGCACAGGGAGGAACGAGTTAACGAAACAAGGAGACATTTTCACTCCCTCATGTCTAGGATCACTGCTCCATCTAGTGTTGAAACCATTCCCTTCGCTGAGAATGTTCCCTTTCCTCGGACAAACATTGCTACAGCCTGGAGTGTCACTGATAAGGATGGACACATTTGGACAAAATGAAAAGTAACCTGAACTATGGCTCCCAGTGCTGATCCTAACCTTAGCTGAACCATATCTGAGGACTGAAAAACTAGAGTTCACTTTTTCCCCAGTTTGTTTTTTCATTCTTGCCTGCTCCTCCTTTCCAGAAGAGACAGGAAATGGCAGTGGCAGTATATTGCTGGGAGAACAGCTGTTTTTTCATCTCTTGCATGGCTGGGAGCAGTAACAATCTCATAAGAAAGCTAATTTTTGTAAGATTTCCAGCCTGGTTTTGCAGACTTGGTAGCCCCTTAGAGAGTTTGAATGCAATGGTGAGGCCACTGGTGTGCTGAGACCACTGCCTATCATGCTGACCAATACTGTCTCGCTGTTTCCTTGAACTCCCCCATCTATCTGTATCCATCTGTTGTCTCTTGTCTTATACTTAGATTGTAAACTCCTTGGGGCAGGGTCATCTTTTTGTTCTGTGTTTGGACAGCCCCTAGCGCAGTGCTGTCACAGTCCATGATTCGGGCTCCTAGGCCCTATACAAATAACAACTTCTGAGGAGCATCCAGACTGAACTGAAACTTTGAAGGTTCTCCCACGACTAACGACAGCGAAAAATACACACTTTCACGGCATCAGTGGATTTCTTTTTCCCCATGAAGATGGAAAAAAGTCTAGAGGAAAGAGGCCAATACGACGTCATTCCCCTGTGAAGCGCCAAACATTGTGAACATTGAACCAAAGAATTCTCTTGTCCAGATTCAGTGATTTCCTTTCCATATAACTCATAGATGTTAAGACCAGAAGGGGTCATGATGGGTACGTCTACACAGTGAGTGGCGGTGAGTCTCTATGCTTGGCTTGACAGACTCAGGATCCTGTGCAAAGAATAGCTATGGAGACGTCGCTACTTGGGCTGGGAGCAAGAGACAACACAAAAGCAGCAACGAGTCCTGTGGCACCTTATAGACTAACAGACATATTGGACAAGCTGCGACATCTACATAGCTATTTTTAGCACGAGCCCTATAACCCTGAGGCGATCAACCCGGGCTCCGAGGCTTGCTGCCGCAGGCTCTGTGTAGACAGACCCTGTGAGGCCAGAAGGGACCATAATATATGTTCTGAATCTATGCATCCTACCATATACGCATCCTTCCTATGCTGTCTCATTCTTAATGCCGTTCCTGAAGCTATTCATTGACATAAGGCCATCATACCTAGGGACACTCCCTTTCCTTTTAGTTAATTTTATTGCTTCCAGACTGATAGCTCTCTGGAGAATAAATGGTGCCCCCTATTTATCCACAAAGCAGGGAACAAAGTCTCTTTTCCTCATAGCGTCTTCCAGTGGTGGATGCATCTTCCAGGTGAGGACCTTAAAGTCGTCTACAAGCAATGAATGAATGCAGCCTCACAACTAGATTTGACTGAGAAATGGGTTTTTCTTCCCCCCATCAAAAAAAACCTTGAAACCCAAAACCCAAATATTTTTGAGGAAAGCCAACACTTTTCATTAACTTGAAAACCCGATTTTCCATTGAAAAGACGGTTTGACAGAAAATTGTCGACCGGCCCTCTTCATAACTAAGTTGGGAAATGCAGAGCTGAACTGAAAATAGCACTTAGTCTGAAGCACTGAAGAAGCTTGAGGCGTCTGCTTTTGAAGGCTACAGTGCCTGGAGCTCGGAGAATCGTTGCGAGACAACGAGTGGTGTGGTCTTGTTTGTCGTTGGCATTGAAGGTTTGACTTTTCCGAGCACTTCTTAGCTAGCACGGGAGCTTTTTGAATGTACAACAGCAGAGGCACACGCAGACTTGACTGCTGAGCCATCCTTCTCTGCCCTGCAGGCAGGAGACACAGAGAGAGAGAGACACGCCAGCACAGTCTGTGATATCTGGATTCCTCACATGGTTCAGGTGGGTGGCTGATCCCCATACAGGAGGCCAAAGCTTGCTCTACAAGCTGGAATGGATATTCCTCCCATCAGGCAACGGCTTATGAGAAACAATTTCGGCAACAGATTCACACAAGACATGTCCAGGATCCATTATATGTAACTCAGCCCAGAGGCCTTGTCTATGCCAGGAGAGCGACTGACTATGTAAGTGTAATCCCTAGGGTCAGGAGCTCCAGAGGGAAAGAGCTCTCTACGCCCTCTCTTGCTGAAAAGGGGAAAGTGCAGCCTTAGGGAGCTTCATTTGCATATGTAACCTACCTACAATTCCAATGACACTTGGGGAGTCACCATAATGGTACATACACTTGGACATGGGTGGGTAGTGGGCTCTCTGAGCCCCTCAGAAAGAGAGGGGAAAGTGTTTTTACCTTGAAGCAAATGTCCTTTAAGGGTCCTTGGTACTTTAGATTGTCTTCATATGGGGACTTCACAGTGAGGCAGGATGAAGGCTTTGCCATGTGAGACAACACGAGGAGTAACAGCAGCAGCAGAAGAGCTACCTGGACTCCGGTGAGGTCCAGCCTATGCAGTATGTTAATCAAGCTGAATCACAAAGCTGGGTGCGGGTAGCACTGGTAGGTGGGACCGAGCAGACTGGACTGGAGACTGACTTTGCAGAGACGCTTTGGACACCACTATGTGCTGCTCCAAGCCAGGAGTGCGGTTTGGTGGATGGATGAAGTCATGTGGCCAAAGGACTGTTTCCCATGGGACATTCTCATCGGCGGCTGGGAAAGGAATTGGATGGATCCCTGCTAAAGTTACTAAAAGGGAAGCTATTTTACTTTGTATTTGCATATATATTCTGTTGCTGTGTTTTCCCAGGGTCATGGCTGGGCTCCTTTTCCCCTAAGAAAGATTATCTTGTTTGGACACAGCCTCACAGTGCTTGCAAGTGGGGAAGTTCTTCTACCTTTTTAGGGCACCCCACAAGGGTACTTTTGGTCTGTGGCCGTGCTGGCAAGCAGCTGGAGTCAGCGGAGCATGGCCTGGTGGCGAGAGTCAACAGCTGCATCGCCCAACAGTGAAAGTCCACAGCCAAGTTGCCCAGCGATGAGACTCAGTAGCCATGCCACCCAGTGGCGAGAGGCCACGCCGACCAGTGGCTGGAGTCAGTAGCCATATTGCCCAGCAGCAAGAGATCACAGCCGCATTGCCCAACAATGAAAGTCAGTAGCTGTTCCGCCCAGTGGCGAGAGATCACAGCCATGTCTACCAGAGGCCAGAGTCAGTAGCCACATTGCCCAACCCCATCACGACTAGGATACAGATTGCAGTAATAAGCCATAACTCTAGTGTTTTTATTAAGACGGTGGTTTTTAGTGTCTAGCAAAGTTATGAATTTAAGCTCCTAGGCTCATCTTTTGAAGATGTTGTGCAGGTTTCCTTTCTGGAGGAGAACTGAGAGATCAGCTATGGAGTGATCACTTTGTGAAAAATGTTCACCCACAGGTGATAGCGTGTTTTTATCTTTTATCATTTTCCTCTGTGAGTTAATTTGAGAGCGTAGTGATTGTCTGGTTTCACCCACACAGATGTTGTTGGGACATTTAGTGCGCTGGATGAGGTACACCACATGTTGCAACAGGCATGTGTAGGATCCATGGATCTTGAAAGGTGCATTGTGGTGAAGTGTTGATCATTGTAGCAGTGCAGATATGTCTGAAGGTTTTGCATTTGTTGTTCTGGCAGGGTCTGGTGCTGCTTTGAGTTGGTGTGTCCTAGTCTGTGGGGAGCTTGCCTTTGATGATGAGCTTGGAGAGGTTGGGGTCGTGGTGTTTGAAGGCCCCATTGAGTATTGGTTGTACTTGTTTGATGATACCTCATACGGTTCCAGTGTAGGGTGCTAGGTGACAACTAGAGGTGTGCGTTTGGAGCCAAGCATGGCAGAGCCTTCCCAAAATGGGGATCAGGGGTCCCCGCCCCCTACGGCCCCACCCCACCCCTTCCCTCTGCATCCTCTCCTCTTCCTCCAAGGCCCCGCCCCCCCCGCCCATCTCTTCCCTCAGAGACCCTGCCCCCAGCCAAGCCGGAAGCCAGAGCAGGGCTGGGGAGCCCACACCCCCCCGCCCAGGGTGGGGACGGGAGCCGAAAGCAGACCCCTGCCTGTGTCCCCACCACCCAGACCTCCCACCTAGGGCAGGTGGAAGGACCCAGGCTCCCCACAGCTGCCCACACAGTTCTTACCCCAACCCGGCTCCCGCCATGGGGCTGGGCCTCAGAGCCACAGCCCAGCCATGGTAACAGCTGCGTGGGCATCTGTGGGGAGCCACAGCACAGACCCTCCACTTGCCCTAGGCGGAGGGCGGGGACACAGGCTGGGGGCTGCTCGGGCCCCCCACACCATGGGCAGGTGGAGGATCTGCCATAGTTCCCCACAGATGCCCTCACGGCTCTTACCATAGCTGGGTCTGGCTCTGAGGCCCCAACCCTTGACCTGAGCCAGGCCGGGGTAAGAAGAGCCACGTGGGCAGCTGTGGGGAGCTGTTGTGGACCCTTCACCTCCATCTGCCCTGGGCGGGGAGCCAGGGGGTGGGGACACAGGGGAAAAGAAGAGGGGAAGGGGGCAGGGTCCAAAAAGTGGACAGGACAGGCCCCCTAACCGCCCGTTCTGGCGCCACTGGTCGGAGAGGAGGTTATTTCTATATTGAAGCAGGTTCTCTTGGAGTACTTGGGTGGCCTGTTCCATGATGCAATCTACTTCTCTGGTGGAGTGTCCTTGTTTGGTGGAGACGGTTTTAAGTGCTTTAAGGTGTATATCCCCATATTTCTTCTCGGAGCATATTCTGTGGTATGTATACCTGGCTGCAGATAACAGATTTCTTGGTGTGTTTGGGGTGGTTACTGGATCTGTGAAGGTATACAAGAAACCCACGCATCACCTGTCCTCATAGAGCCAGTAACCACCCCAAACGTGGAAGAACCCACACAGACACAAATGAATCAGTATGGTTTGTTGAAGCCCGCAGAACTCTGACGTAGCTAGGATTGGTATAATTCAATGTTTATAGTTTCGATGGAGAATATCAATGTTTATTAGCAAGCCCTTTTTATTGATTTAGTTTTCACAGCTGAGCAAATCTATAGATTTTAAGCATTTTTTTCCATTTTTATCCATTTAAATGTTCATAGTGGTGGGACATGATGGTGGGGGGACAGATAAATGACAGTAGGCATCGAGATTCAAAAAGTTAAAGCTTTAGAACACAAGTTGTCGACATCACATGTGAAAATATACAAAATAAATATCCTTAAATCAAACTCTAGTAAGTTCTCAAGCAGCATTTGTCTTACTTTGCCTCTATGTAAATTTCAATGATCGCTGATGGAAATATTTTTTTCTTCGAATTGGGTGTGTACAGTGAAATCGATATTTACCGATAAAAATTTCATCCTTCCAAGCCAAGACAGATATCCTTGATGAATGCCTAGCTGCATTTCCTTGGCAGATCATCAGGTGGCATTTGGCTGTTCTTTGCTAAGTGTGCATTTCTGCATTAAATGCTATTTGGTTCCTCTGCATACACATGTACACCTTAGTGACCCGTATTAATAGATGGCAACAAAACCACTTTTATTCCGAAGTTTTTCTAAGAAAGGAGTTTATCTTAACAGCTGAATGTACTTTCATGGAAATTAGAGATGGGAAAGACCTGTTACGTTTCTTAGTCCATTCCACTAAAACTAATGCAGAATTTCTTTCAACAGCATGTTGTTTTATGGTCTTTTGTAGGGCTGTCGATTAATCGCAGTTAACTCCTGTGATTAACTCAAAAAAATTAACTGGGATTAAAAAAATTAATTGCACTGTTAAACAATAGAATACCAATTGAAAAATAAATGGAAAGTGAGCACTGTACACTTTATGTCCTGTGTTGTAATTGAAATCAATGTATTTGAAAATGTAGAAAACATCCAAAACTATTTAAATAAATGGTATTCTATTACTGTATAACAGTACGATTAATCGCGCAATTAATTTTTTTGATCACTTGACAGCCCTAATCTTTTGTCCAGTTTAAAAGAACCCAAACAATGGGGCTATCACCTATTTCCTTACTTTTGTGAAACTTTTAGCTCCAACTGCTTCAAAAAAAATTCCAGATAACCTTTTATTTTATTTTTTTTTTCGTTAAAGGGACACTGAACTTGAAATCTAGTCAATGAGTTAAAAGTTGTGAGAGGTAGAATGTCCTTGTTGGTAAGGCACAAAACTGGACTAAGGGCTGGTCTACACTGGGGGGGGGGGGGGAATCGATCCAAGATACGCAACTTCAGCTACGCAAATAGCGTAGCTGAAGTCGAAGTACCTTGGATCGTATTACCTGGGGTCCACACGGCACAGGATCAACGTCCCCGGCTCCCCCATTGACTGCGCTACCGCCGGTCGCTCTGGTGGAGTTCCGGAGTCGACAGTGAGCGCGTTCGGGGATCGATATATCGCGTCTTAATGAGACGCGATATATCGATCCCGGATAAATCGATTGCTACCCGCCAATATGGCGGGTAGTGAAGACATACCCTTAGCTGATCCAGATGCAGGTACTGGCCCTGCAACTGACTGTTTGTGTAACCTTGGGAACATCACTTCATGTCTGTGACTCAGTTCCCCAGATTTAACAATTGAAGTAATATTTCCTCTCCTACTCCTTGTCTATCTTCTCTTTTTAGACTGCAAGCTCTTCAGGGCCGGGCCTATGGCCCAGATCTTCCAAGGTATTTAGGCATCTAATCCCCATTGAAATCAACCATGGCCCCTAAGTCCCCTTCATTTCCAAATCTCCTTTGCTTTTATTTTTAAAACATGGTTACAAATGCCAGGAAATGAAACAAAATGGTTTCCAACTTTTTGATTCGCCAAAAACAACTAATCCTTGCAATCCACTGGAGCTACACCAGAGATTAATTTGGCCAAGTGATTTTCACTATCGATTTCTTACATTGGAGTCGTGTCTAGAGACCTCAGTCAAGCTCAGGGCCCCACTGCGCTAGGTGCTGTATATATACAGGTTAAAATTCTCTGCCTGGGAGAGCTCACAATCTAAGGCCTCGTCTATACAGCCAGTTAGCGTGTGGCAAGCTGGACTAAAGTTACAGAGCCATGCAGTCACTGGCTGCATGGACCTTGCTACCATGCACTAAACATTTCATAGCGTGCTTTGACCTGCTCCCTTTTCAACGCACACTGCATCAGTGCACACTAGGGAACATTTAGAGAGCAGCAGCAGGGTTCGCATGGCCAGTTAGTGTGCAGCAGGTTAGTGGGCTGTATATTTACATCCCAGCTTGCCACACACTTGCTGGCCATGTAGACAAGCCCTAATTACACAGGACAGATGGGGAATTAATACTTGACAAGGTTAAGTGATACTCTGAGGCCACACAGGGAGTCTGTGGCAGAGTTGGGCACTGAATCCAGGTTTCCCAAGTCCTAGGCTTCTGCTTTAACCACGTGCTCCTTGCCACCAGACATGCTTTTGGGTTCTCACCCACCAGCACAATGCTGCAACTCACCAGGGGACTGTTTAAATCAGGTCTCCAAAGCTAATAAACTCCAAAGAAAGCTCACGTAAGAAAGCAGTAGTGGGGCTCTACAGCTGATGTGGAGACATCAGTTAGAGTGTGAGTAAGTTTGACTCTCCTGCTTTAGGGCTTGAACTACTGGAGGTCAGGAGGGAAACTTCCCCTGGGGGAAGGTTATCCGAGGACTGCCGCCTGTAGGATTTCTTGCACCTGTGTCTGAAGCAGCTGCTACTGGCCTCTGTGGGAAGGAGAATATTGCACTAGAGGGACCATTGGTCGGACCTGGCATTGGAATTCCTCTTTTTCTGTCCAATAGGAGTAAGGGCTGTGGAGTTGGACCTATAATATAAAGGGCTAATCAGCTTTACAAGTTTCCAACTTTTTATAGGTAAATTACACTTTGGCTGACAAAACACAAATACAGAACTAAGGAGCTTTAAAAAAACAACAACCTGGCACTGTCAATATAGTTAGCTTCTAAAAACTGCACACCACAGGAACAATCCCCTTTCCCCAAAACAGAATCCAGCACAGAGATGCATGTGGAGACAGTCCAGAAACATAGGGTTACCATATTTCCACAGTCAAAAAAGAGGACACTGGGGGGGGAGCCCCACCCTAGCCCCACCCTAGCCCCGCCCCGCCCCCATCCACTCCCTCCCACTTCCCATCCCGACTGCCCCCCTCAAAACCCCAACCCCCCTGCTTCTTGTCCCCTGACTGCCCCCTGCTGAGAACCCCCACCCTAACTGCCCCCCCAGGACCCTACCTGTCCCCTGACTGCCCCGACCCTTATCCACTCGCATGGGTGGCAGGGTTGTAGAAATTTGAGTGCTGGGTGCAGGCTCCGAGATGGGCCAGGGGGTGGGTGTGCAGGATGGGGTGAGGGGTGCAGGCTCTGGGATAGAGTTTGGGGGTGGGAGGCGGTGCAAAGGGAGGGGGTGCAGGCTTTGGGAGGGAGTTTGAGGGCAGGAGGGGGTGTGTGGGAAGGGGGAGGGAGTTTGGAGATAGGAAGGGATGCAGGGGTGAGGGCTGTGGGTCTGAGGATGAGGGGTTCATGATGCAGGAGGTGCCTCAGGGCTGGGGCAGAGGATTTGGGTGTGGGAGATGAGGGCTGGGGCTGAGGGGTTTGGGGCATTGGAGAGGCTCAGGGCTAGGGTGGAAGGGCAGGGTAAGGTCAGCCTGTCTTCCCATTAGTGGATGGGGGACGCTAGGACTGGGGGCAGCAGACAGCAGTTGCTGCTAGCTCTGGCAGTACAAGCAGGCAAGGGAGAGGCAGGCAGAGAGGGGGAGCCCCACGGGGGGGAACGTGCGGAGGGGGGGTGGCAGATGGAGCCCGAGGACCCATCCAACACTCCCCTGCTCCCTGACTGCCCCCCTGGACTCCCCTTACCATTCTGGCTCCACATGTTTGCAAAACATGCTGCCCGGTGGGTTGGTTTGTATGTTACACAGGGCTGCAGACAGAGGGAGGGGGGAGCAGGGGAGGGCTCTAGCTGCTGGAGGCCAATGGGAGCGGTTCAATCGGCCCAGCCGCCCAATCAGCAGCCGCACTCTGCATGGAAGGGAGGGAGGGAGGGAGGCGAGGGAGAATAAAACCCCGGACATTTTAATCTTGTTACCAATTCCTCCCGGACGGCTATTTAGAGATGCAAAAGCTGGACATGTCCAGGGAAATACGGTAACCCTAAAAAACATCTATGAAAGCTTCCTGAAACCACCCCAAAGCGTCAGCAGAAAAAAAACACAACCCACCACCAAGGACGCAGTAGCAATGGCAGGAAAGCCAAACTTCTTCTGTGTGGTCCCTCCCCTCCCACTAACCACCTTCAGATGTCTGCCTTGGACAACAAGGTCCTGTTGCTATTACCGGAAAGAGATAGAGATAAGCACTGCTGAGACCATCACATGCAACAGAGAATGGAAGAGACCACCAAAAAAATGAAACTAAGCCTCATTCCTGGTGACTAACGACTCAATCCTGCAGATAAATGCTACTAGATATTGTGCTTAGAGCATGTTGAGTTTCATAGGATTACTCTCCCCGGGAAAGCATTTTACCAAATAGCAAGTGTCTACAGGCCTGGCTCCTAAGTCTTGTTTAATTGGTTCACGTGATTTTGGTGCCAGTGCGCTAAGAGGATGGAGCAAAATTTTCAGGTGTGCCTACTGACTGCGGGTGACCAACTTGGGATGCCTTAAAAGGGGTCCTGATTTTCCAATGCGCAGAGCACCCTCAAATAATCAAGACCCTTTACGGGGCCTTAAGTTGGGAACTGAAAAATTGAGCGACCCCCTCCCCCCCAAATCTCCAGGTGCTCTTGAAAATTTTGACCAAGATTTTTATTCTCTATCCTGTTTTAATGGGAAAGCAGCATTCATAGGGCACTGAATGACTTGAGGATCAGTAATAAGTTAAAGAGCTTTTCACCCTTCTAGATACTTTTTCACTGGAATCCTGATGAGATCAGTCATGACTGGAAGTTCCTAGCATCTGATGGCCGTTTGACAGCCTCTAGGAAATGTTTGGACACGATTCGGTTCTGTTGACAGTCTGGTGCTTTTGCTCAAATTGTAGCAACTGACCTATTTAGCTCTGAAGGTCCCTGGTTCAATCCTACCAGCAGCCATCACACTTTCCTTCCCTGGAGACCAGATGGGCCTTATGCTCTTGGGGGTAGCATCTAGGCAGGGCCACCAGCTACCTCCTTACTTCGGTGTTGTATCCCTTCTCTCACCTCTGGACCAGGTTTTGTTTCTTCAAAATGTAGGCTCCGTGGAACAGAGGTTGTCTCCCTATGCCTCTGCTATGCTGGGTGCTATTGCATGACCATATCAACCAGAAGCAGGAAGTACAAGATAGCTGAAGGGAGTATCTGTTCTCAGACTTCTAGCATAGCCACAAGACCTAGGAGGTTTAAAATGGCACCCATGTTTGAAGGCTCACTGCAGCCTTCTGAGGGTGGCCCACAATTCATCTCGGTTTAATTCTGATGTGGTCCTTGGGAGCAGAGAGTGCTGCTCTTGTGCCACTGCACTTCCTAAATGGAAGGAATAGACAGGAGTCCATCCCTCAATCAGTCCAACACTGGAATTGCTGTACCCTGGGCACCTTTGGGTCTAAACTAGATAGGCAGCCAACTGTGAAGAGCACTACACCAGGATGAAGGTCTCTAGCCAGAAGATTTTGCAGCAGGTTCCCATCCCCAAAGGTGTGATTTGTGGCAGTAGGATGGTTTAGGGACACCCAGAGCATGGGGTTGCATCCCTGGCCATCTTGCCCAATAGCCATTGATGGGCCTATCCTCCATGAACTTATTTCATTGTTTTTGAACCCAGTTATACTTTTGGCCTTCACAACATCCCATGGCAATGAGTTCCACACATTAACTGTGTGTTGTGTAACAAATTACTTCTTTATGTTTGTTTTAAACCTGCTGCTTATTGATACATATATACACACATTGCACTGTGTTTACATTAGAGACAGTGAGGTCAAAGAAATACACCTTGCACTCAAAGCAGAAGGTGGTGAGGTTTGGGATGGTCCTTTGCTCCTGAAGGCGTTAGTTCCACAGTATAGGGCCAGCCCCCAAGAAAGCTGTTTCTTGCACAGATTATCACCTCCTAGGGCAAGTCTGCGCCACTGTGCATGCGCAGAATTTATGTCCCCCTCAGATTTCTTTGCTTCCCCGCAGAAAAATGACTTTCTAATGGGGAAGCAAAGGGAAGTCACAAGAGTGGCCATGCGACCCTCCCCATCAGTATGTTTCGGGTGCCCAGGGCAGCCGGCATAGAGGTAAATCACTGTGGGGCAGGAATCGGGACTGGGGAAGACTTGGCTGGTGGCTTCTCCCTGTGCTGGGCTCAGCTGCTAGTCCCAGCTTGGCTGGGGAGGACGGGACTTCCTCTTCCCCTGCACGGCATCCAGGGCTGGGTGAGACCCACCCCCAGATTTCTCCCCAGGTTGCAGGAAGCTCTGGAAACTCACACACACACACACACACACTTCCTGTACCCATTGCTCCTTAGCTGCAGGGGGAGGGATCCCTATACAGGAAGCTGCTCCTCCATTCGCTCAACCTCCATGCATCCAGACCCACTCATAACCAGACTCTCCCACCAAGCCTCACACCCCTCCCTGCACTCAGAACTCCCTGATGAGCCCCGCTCTCCCTGCACCTGGACTACCCTGACAAGCCACCCGCACCCAGATCCCCACTCCACTGAGCCCCACTTCCACAGCATTTGGACCCCCACTGAGCCCCCCACATCCAGACCCCCCCGTTGAGCCCCAACCACCTTTACCTGGACTCCCTTGCAGAGTCCCATTACTGTTGCACCCAGAAACATCCCCCAAACAAGCTTCTGTGAATCCAGAACCCCCCCACACAGCCAGATCCCCCACTGAGCCACCCACACCCAGATTGCCCCACACAGAACCCTTTCAACCCACACCTGGCTCTCCCCACACTAAGCCCCTCCACACTTGAATCCTGCCTGCCCCCACCTGGTGCACCTGGCATGGAGGGACAGGGCACTGGGATGTTTCTAGGTCAGGCCTGGTACTTGTGCTGTGTCAGGGTTGGGTGCAGCCTCACTGCTCAGTCTATGTCCCGGGTTGGGGGATGTCCAACCTCTGTGCACCCAGTGGCCTGTGCTCCCCAATGCCATTCTGGAGCCTCCACATTTATTTGACAAATAAAATGTGCAGAATTTTAAAATATTGTACACAGAATTTTTTATTTTTTAGCACAGAATGCCCTCAGGAGTAAGATGAGAAGGGCTGGGTGGAATTTTTCGGACAAATAGTTTATTTGCCAGAAAATGCGGTTTGGGCTTGACCAAAATGATTTGTGAATTTGACACAAATTCACCAAATAATTTCAGCCAAAATACATGTTTCAGGCTAGATTCACAAGGGGACGTAGGCGCCACTCACAAAACCATCAGAGCAGGAGGTGGTGCTGGTACTGCCCTTGTAATCAAAAGCCCAGCAGTTGGGACACTCAAGTGGGATATGGGAGGCCTGGGGTCCAGTCCCTGCTTTGGGGAACAGTGAATTATTGATACAATGTTGGGACAGCTTCAGCAGCAGGGAGTCACCCTCAAACATCCTACTGCCTCATGGTCAGGGCCTCAGCCGGCAGAGAGAAGATCTGTGTTTACGTCAGGATCTCCCAGGTGAGTTCCCTAACCACTGGGCTATTGGGTATATGCGAGGCACCTCCTCCTTGATTTTGTGAATGGCACCTAAACCCCTTGTGCATGTAGCCTGAAAAAAAAAATGTAAGAAGTTTTGATTCTGTCAAAATGAACCATTTCAACAGTGTGGAAATGTTGGGTTGGGATTTTCCTGTTTTTTTTCCCCCCAACCAAAACAGTTTGCCAAAACCAACATGAATTTGTGAAACATTTCAGTCAACCTGAAGCTGCATTTTTCATCTGAAAAATGTTTCGGACAAAACACCATTGCCTGGCTCTAGTAATGGGGGACATATAAGTACCTAAGAAGATTCCATGGGCTCAGTGACAGAAGGAAGTTTTTTTCCTGATGCTCAGCCTTAAATTTCACTTTTCTTTCTATGGCATTGTAATGGGGTGGCACCCACCTCCCACGAGCACCCCCCTGGTTAAGGTTGTGTGTGTGCCTGAAGGTTTTTTTTCCCTTTCTCGGCTCACGGCGCCCCCTGCTGGCCACTGCACTTGTCAGGCAGGTCTTCAGTGACTCAGCCCTCCGGCCAAGTCATGCACAGTCCGTGTGCAGACAATCAAGTCCAAAATGTCCTGCAGCCCCCGGGGTCACTCCTTTAACAGTCCAACAGGGCCCATCATGGTAACCTCACTTGGTCCAGCTGGGTTGCAAGGCTCCTACTCTGGAATTGAGCAGTGCCTGGGGACTCCTTGCCTCAATGTGAGTCCTCAGTAACCCCTGCCTTTCTGCTGATCCACCCCTCTTGGACTCAGTTTCCTGACCACAGCTCCCTGCTGAGTCACACCCAGCAACGACCTGCTTAGTCCCTTGCAGCTCCTGCAGCCAGCCCTGCTAGCAGCTGCTCTGTCCAGCCTTTCCGCTCCTGCAGCCAGCCAGGAGCACTTCTTGCTCCCCTGGTCCTTGCAAGCAGACTGAACTCTGGCCCTGCAGCTCTTTTTATATGAGCCTGCTGGGCCCTGATTGGCTGCTCCCTGCAGCCTCTTTCCTGATTGGCTGTATCCCACACAGCCACTCTAGGAGGCTTGGAGGACCTCTCTACTGCCCTTTTCTGGGGCGGGGTGCAGCAGGGCCGGGAGGCCTCCAGCAGGAGGCCTCCAGACTTAGTCCACCCTGTCACAGGCATCTAATCAGAAAGTCAAGGACCTTTGCTGATTAAACTGCCATAGCTGAAGTGACAGTTGCTTCATTGTTTCTCTCTTACAAGTAAACTGAGCAGTGTTTCCAAGCTGACAATAAGATCAGGGCAAATGTGTACTCAGATTAGTTAGGGAGGTATTCTGCCCCTCCCACTCCAACCTATGTTTGCCATTTTTAGAAGGGGATAATCGTCAGCTATTCTGAGTTCTAACTGGCAATTGCCATTCACTCTTGGTACCATTTCATTAGCCAGCCCCAGACACAGGAATATCTAGGACACTTGCAATTAAAGAAAAAGTCCTTTGGTGTTTTCATATGTGTCTTTCTTCCTCTTGTGCTTTGACTTTATAATTATGCCCACCTCTTTCTATGGAACACTGACTCCATCAATCTCAAAGTGCTTTCCCACGCTCAGTATCACCATCCCCATTTTACAGATGGGAAAACCGAGGCATGGCTATGTGACGTGACATGTCCACATGCCAGGTCAGTGGCAGAGGTAGGAAGAGATCTCAGGCTACCTGATTCCCACTCAAGTGCTTTATCCATTGGGCCACTGTGTCTCTAGTCTAATGATCTCAGGGTTTCCCCAATGCTCAGGGACATGTTTTAGGGCTGCTGCTAGGCAGTTCTAAGTTGCCCCAGTGGTACAGTGCTAGTGGAGGACTGGTATAGCATATCTCCACCGCACGCCCACAACATCTCGCCTCCCAAGCCAGGTGGGGGAGTGCAGGACCCAGCTGAACTAGCCGAGAGTTCCCTTCCGGTAGGGGAACTCTGCTGGGTATTTCTGGCTGTTACTGCCCTTTGGCATCACCCAAATGGTGCCAAGGGGCTGTAACATCGCTAAAAAATACGGTCTTCTTTTGGAACAGCCCAAGTGCGAAGAAACTTTAAAGGGGGTAGATTTTCCTGTTTGGCCGCAGTGAGTGTGCGTGGGCATATGCGAGTATAAAAACCATCAGCCGCATGCACTAGCTAGTCTTTGTGCATGAGAGTCAGGTACAGCACATGCAGGCTCAGATGAACATGTGCATAGACATTTAGCCTTGGGCTTTGACCTGTCCATGGTCCAGAGAGCCGAGCCTGTGGGATCTGTTAATTTGCTTGTACATTAACGGAGTGTGAATGTCCGTTCCTACCCCACCCATGTCAGATTCAAACAGTATTTCAAAACAGCTGGCTCAGGGTGAGATGATTGATTCATTTATTAAAGTCTATTTCTGTGTATCTATAAGAACTTTATGGTCATCTAGTCACACCTCCTGCAAAACACAGACCATAGATTAATGGCCAAATTCTCAATAGAATTACACCAGCAAAGGATTGGGCCATTAATTGTTGCTGCTGGGCCAGTACTGATGTTCAGTGTCCTAAGAAGCCAGCTAATGCCATGATTTTCCCCACTTTCTCTACTCAGGTAAGAGAGAGGCTTGTACACACTACCACTTAGGTCAGTATAATTTATGTTGATCAGGGGTGTGAATAATCCATCCCCCTGAACGACGTAAATAACACCAACCTAAGTGCAGGTGTGGACTGCAATATGTCGGCGGGAGAGCTTCTCATGCAGACTAGCCCATAGAGGAAGATTCAGCTAGGAATTCTGTTATGGCATGAAGAGAAGGGTCTAAATGCCATAAGCCAATTGAAATCAAGTGGCGATCCACAGGGCCGGCTTTAGCAAGAACGGGACCCGATTCCTGGGGGCGGGGCTTGCGGCAAGCCCCGCCCCCAGGAATCGAGCCGCGCTCCGGCCGGGGTCACCGGGCTTGGGTCCGGCCCAGAGCCGCTCGGCGGCTGGAGCTGAGCAGAGCCGCGGGGCCGGGTCAGACCCGAGCCACGCCGCGCCGCGGGGGCCGGGCCAGGCCCAAACCGCGCCGTGGGGGCCGGGCCGGGCCCAAGCCACGCCACACCGTGGGGGCCGTCCCGGGCCAGACCCGAGCCGCACCGCAGGGGCCGGGCTGGACCCGACCCAAGCCGCGCCGCGGGGGCCGGGCCGGACCCGAGCCTAGCCATGCCGTGGGGGCCGGGCTGGAGCCAATCCGGGCCAGAGCCGCTGGGGCCAGCGCACTCGGGGTGTGCCTCCCCAGAGCCCTTCTCGTGCCCCCCGCCACCCCAGCTTACCTGGTGCTGCCTGCCCGCCCCTGCTTCTTTTCAGACTTCCCGCGAACCTCTGATTCGCGGGAAACAGGGGAGGGGGAGGAGCAGGGGGCGGAGCGTTCAGGGGAGGGGAGGAGGGGGAAGTGAGCTGGGGGCGGGGGGGGAGAGCTGCGGCGCGGGGCCCTCTTAGCGCGGGGCCCGATTCAGCTGAATCGGCCTAAAGCCGGCCCTGGCAATCCAAGTGCTCAGCACCTCTGAAAGTCAGGCCCCCTGAGGTTTCAAATTGGGTCTAAAAACTGACCCACCTAAAGCCAGAGGCCATCATGAAAGATTTGGGGCCATAACGTTTCAGGCAACCATACATGTTGGAATAGAAGCGGGGTTGGTACAGAAACAACGGGCCCAATTCTCACATTTGAGTACTCCTTTACTCTGCAAAGCCCCACCACAGCTCATGGGGCTGTTTACTCGTGTTCGGCAGGGCCTGACTGTGCAAAAGTGACAAAACAGGCTCCGTAGACATGGGAGATGGAAGGGGCCTAGTGCCCTAGGTCGTCCAGTCCAACCCTGAAAAACTAGCTCGAAATCTCTGGTCCTAGATCATTCTTACCTCCTTGAATACAATTAACACTCCCCCCACCGCCCGCCTTCAAGGATTACTGGATGCTTATCAGCATTTGCAATCCAAAGCAGCAGTGGAGCAGGAGATTTCTGTTCAATGAGCAACTGGAGGGAGCCGGGTGGAGGGAGGGAGGGTTGTCTGGGTGCTGGGAGTTCTTTAAAACAAAAAAAGGCAGAGCAGAGGGAAGAATGGAGCATCCCGTCTTTTCAGAGAGGAACAGAAGACAAACTCTCGGCCTTCCACTCCTCCTTTCATATCGGTTAACGTGCCTCCGAGGATTTTGTTCAGATCATATCTTAAAGACGGCGTATTCAGTCAGGCCTGTAATGATAGGACCTGAATGTGCTTTTGGTTTCCCCGTTGAATGGCTCCCCCTCGTAAATGAAGATTTTGAATGGGAGATTTGACCACAACATAGGATAGCCTAGCTCTAGGGTATTTATATCGGTATTACACATTATGAGGCTTTGAGACAAGAAGTAACATAGAAAAATCCTTTTGTCCCGCACCACATAATCTGTTTTTTTGTTCAAGAGACCAAGATAATTGGAATTTAGAAACACCACCTTAATGCTTTTCCAGTGGTCATGGACTTAATTCTGAGGAGAATAACTCCCTGCCGTTATTGCTATAAAGCAATGCAACAATTCAGATAAACCTTTTCAGGCTCTGATGCCTTCGGGCCCACCCAGGCTCCAAGAGAACAAAGCTGTCCTACCACAAGCTGGGAGGGTTGAGGATCACATGATCAGAACCACATGGTCTATTGCCAACCGCATGGGGTCAACAGCAATTGGATCATTATAGAAATATTAAGGGGGCTTCCCCCACCCACCCACCCACCCATTCACCATTGTAGGTCGAATCCAATTAGATAAGGACAGATGCTGCTTAGGAATGCGGGGTTCTTTAGCCTCATTACAACTCACATTCATATTGTCCCTTTCATTTTTATGAAATGTAAAAGGGTTGGGGGCAGAGGAGGGGGTTGGCCCCTTTGTTTCCTACCCAGATAAAGGATCCAGGGAGGAAAGAGAACAGTGCGTCAGCCTAAGACTTAAAGAGAGGCAATGGCAAACGTGACTGGCCGGGGCAGACCTCCACCCTTTTGATTTTCATATGGCGTTCGCTTGTTCTCTGTGCTGCTCTCAAAGGTTTCAGTCGTGCTATGAAGCCCACAGACTGTACTTTGTAGCACAGCCCTCCCACTGCATAGAGCCACGTAAAGTCTGGCTGCAGTCAGGGGGAGATACCGTGCCAGAAGGTCTGGCCATCATCAGAAAAGTGAGGGTTAACAATGACACCCATCCTGGTCAAAATGGGCGAGATTCACTGGCCAATCCACTCAGGTGGCCCAAAGAGCATAAATCACTTGCATCTGTCTAGATGGGGACTTTCCCAGTCTGGAGAAGTTCCCAACCGGCATAAGAGCCAGTGTGGTCAATTCCTATGCACTCCCACTGCAACCTGAGTGCAGGCAGCGTGGTGGATATGTGAAAGGCAGGCCAGGGTTATGACTGGAGTATAGCAATCCAGCTACCCGCAGCTGGCAGACAGTCCTGTGACCAACCAAGCAGAGAACCAGGAAGCTGTTAAGTGGCATCCTGGCATGGTCCCCTCTGCTACACTAAGTGGATCTCGGATTCATCAAAGAAATCTATCTCAATATCTTCTCCATCTGGGTCTTGTCAATTAGCACCACTAATCATGCTGACAAACCCCCTTGCAAAACTAAGGGTGGGATGGAGCTGAATTACATTCTCTCTCATGTATTATCAACAAAGTTCTGGCTGCAGAACACCATTAAGGAAAGGAAGGAGGGAGAGCCATAGAAAGACAATGGACTTCCAAAAAGGCAGACTGTAACCAATTAAAGAACTGGTACGTACGGTCCCAGGGGAAGAAAATCCAAGGGATAAAGGAGTTCAAGAAAGCTGACAGTTTCTCAAAAGAGACAATATTAAAGGCACAACTGCAAACTATCCCGATGTGAAGGAAAGATAGGATGACGAATAAGAGGCCAATATGGCTCCATCAGGAGCGCAATAATGACCTCAAATCAAAAAGGAATTCTACAAATAAGTGGACACATGGACAAATTGCTAAGGAAGCATCCCAAAGAATAGCATACACATGTAGGGACAAAATCAGAAAGTCTAAGGCACAAAATGAATTACACCAAGGCCATAAGAACAGGTTCTATAAATACATTAGGAGCAAGAGAAAGATGAAGAAAAGTGTAGATCCATTACTTAGCAGGAGAGGTAATAATGGCTGTCATCCAAGAAGGCTGAGGTGTTTAAAGACTATTTTGCTTCGGTCTTCAATAAAAAGGTAAATTGTGATCAGATACCTAACACAATTAATATTAAAAACAAGGAGAAAGGAACAAAAGCCAAAATAGGGAAAGAACGGGTTAAAGAATATTTAGATAAGTTCGATGTATTCAAGTCAGCAGGACCTGATGAAATTCACCCTACAGTACTTAAGAAACTTGCTGAACCCTTAGAAATTATTTTTGAAAACTCATGGAGGATGGATGAGCTCGAAGAGGACCGGAGAACGGCAAACATAGTACCTATCTTTTAAAAGGGGAGCAAAGAGAACTGGGGGATTATAGACCCACCAGCCTAACGTCAGTACCTGGAAAGTTACTGGAACAAACTATTAAACAATCAATTTGTAAGCACCTACAGGTTAATAGGATTATGAGGAATAGCCAACACAGATTTCTCAAGAACAAAACATGCCAAACCAATCTAATCTCCTTCTTTGACAGGGTTACTGGCCTAGTGGATGGGGGAAGCTGTAGACAAATTTGCAGATGACACCATGATGGAAGAACAGGATTAGAATTCAAAACAACCCTGACAAATTGGAGAATTGGTCTGAAATCAACAAGATGAAATTCAATAAAGACAAGTGCAAAGTACTGTACTAAGGAAGGAAAAAATCAAATGTACAAATATGAAATAGGAGTTAACTGGCTAGGCAGCAGTACTGCTGAAAAGGATCTGGGGGTTATAGTGGACCACAAATTTCACAGGAGTCAGCAATGGGATGCAGTTGCAAAAAAAGCTAATATCATTCTAAGGCAGGGGTCGGCAACCTTTCAGAAGTGATGTGCCAAGTCTTCATTTATTCACTCTAATTTAAGGTTTCGCGTGCCAGTAATACATTTTAACATTTTTTAGAAGGTCTCTTTCTATAAGTCTATAATATAGAACTAAACTATTGTTGTATGTAAAGTAAATAAGGCTTTTAAAATGTTTAAGAAGCTTCATTTAAAATTAAATTAAAATGCAGAGCCCCCGGACTGGTGGCCAGGACCTGGGCAGTGTGAGTGCCAGTGAAAATCATCTCGCGTGCCGCCTTCGGCACACGTGCCATAGGTTGGCTACCCCTGTTCTAAGGTATATTAACAGGAGTGTCGTATGTAAGTGTAACAGTGTTGGGACTCACCACCACAGCGCCTCCTGCTGGTGACTCCGGGAATTAGCTCAGTCCAGTGGAGCACCCTCTCCCGGTGGTGTCCCGTCCATCGTCTCGCCCTCGGTTGGCATGTGGACCCGCGTTGCTTCAACTTGCGGCGTCCTCTTCGAGCCACTGCCTTCCGGCAGTGCCCCTTAGTCCACCCTTGCCCCCTTCCGGGGGGAGGTCAATCAGCTATCTCTCTGCGCCCCGGCCAATGTGGGCAACTGCACCCCCAAAGTCACACCCCTCTTGACAGGGGGGTGGTGCAGCTCTAGACGGCCACTCCTGTCGGCCGGGTGTAAGGGAAGGGGGGACCCAAGCCCGCCCACTACTCTGGGTCCCAACACAGGGACCCTCTAGTGGCAGCCATCCTGCCCTCCATCTCTCCCTCCGTCTGTCCACGTCCCTGGGCCGCTTCCCCTTCAACCCCTCACACCGACTAGGCCCTTCCCCTCAGGGCCTGCAGCCTGGCAGACAACGGGCTGGAGCTCCCTTCTGCTCCCCCCGGACCTGCCCAGCACTGCACTGTCCCAGGTGCTGGTCTCCTGCTCTGGAGACAGGCCTTCCCCTATCAAAGTCCTGGGACAGACTGACTGTCCTCTCCCTGAGCAGCCTTTTTATAGGGCTGAGCCTGGCCCTGATTGGCTGTCTCCAATCTGGGCCCTGATTGGCTCCCAATAAGCCCTTCTCTCATTGTCTGTCTGTCTGTCTGCACAGGTGCACTGGCCTGATTCAGCCTAAATTCTCAGGGAGTGGGGCAGCCACCCCACTACAGTAAGACACTGGAGGTCATTGTCCCGGTCTACTTGGCACTGGTGCGGCCTCAGCTGGAGAACTGTGTCCAATTCTGGCCGCCACATGTTAGGAAATATGTGAACAAATTGGAGAGAGTTCAAAGGAGAGCCACAAAAACAATGAAAGGTTTAGAAAACCTGACCTATAAGGAAAGGTTTAAAAAACTGGGCATGGGTAGTCTTGAGAAAAGATTGAAGGAGGACCTGATAACAGTCTTCAAATATGGTAAGGGTTGTTATCAAAAGGATGCTCATCAATTGTTCTCCATGTCCACTAATGATGGGACAAGAAATAATGGCCTTAATCTGAAGCAAACGAGATTTAGGTTAGCTATTCGAAAAAACTTTCCAACTCTAGGGGCTGGTCCACACTAACCCCCCACTTCGAACTAAGATACGCAACTTCAGCTATGTGAATAACGTAGCTGAAGTCGAAGTATCTTAGTTCGAACTTACCGCGGGTCCACACGCAGCAGGCAGGCTCCCCCGTCGACTCTGCGTACTCCTCTCGCAGAGCAGGAGTACCAGCGTCGACGGCGAGCACTTCCGGGATCGATTTATCGCGTCTAGACAAGATGCAATAAATCGATCCCAGAAGATCGATTGCTTACCGCCGGACCTGGAGGTAAGTATAGACATACCCTAAGGGTAGTTCATCTCTTAATAGGCTTTCAAGGAAGGTTGTGAAATCCCCATCATGGGAGGTTTCAGAGAACAGATTGGCCAAGCACCTGTCAAGGATGGTTTAGGTTTACGTGGTCCTGCCAGAGGGCTGAATTTTATTTTCGGCCAGACTCCTTGACACGAAGGTTCCTTTACACGACCCTGGCAGCATTTCCACCCACCTCTTACCAGGCTGACAAAACAAAGGGGGACGCACACGCAGTGTAAATGTTTCCAGGGAGGTGTAAAAGGGGCCTTCGTGTCAACAAGGATCTGGCCCTTGGTGTTCAGCATGTCCATGTTTGATGTCAGCTGTCCAAGGTGGTTTTGTTCCCCAGCCATCTCTCACCAACTCCATTGGAAGATAGCCATGTGGGGTGTTGTCACAGGAGAAAGCTGTAGCACCACAGTTCTGAAACCTTCAGCCCGAGGGTCCCGCATCTGACAGTCAGGCATACTTCGGTGCTCCCCCTTCTTCACTGTCATTCGAATGGACTCGGATTCTTTTCCGTAGAACCAATCCACACACTCGGTATCACTGTCTGAGTACCACTGCTCTCGATCTGAATATGGCCAGGGCCTTGATGTGACAAAGATGCAGGAGGCAGATTGGGTACTGCTCAGCTTTCAGATCCCAGGCTGAGTTTCCAGGCCTGGCTGTTAGAAAAGGCACCTGCTGTCCTTCAAACCGAGCAGGAAGCCATAGACAGAGACTAAATCCACAGCCACACAATGTCACAGTCACACTCCTGCGTATGAGTCAAATCAAAGCCCCACTGAAGTCAGCGGGAGTTTGGCCATTGGCTTCCGCCCTGCGAAGATGTGCTCCTATAACTACATTTTAATGCAGTCACTTTAGACCTGTGATGGGACCAACCCTATTTCCCCCCAGGAGTTCGATATGCAGCATGGAGAGGCACAGTGGGTGCTGCTCCCCTTCTGTAATTAAGGCTCAATGAAAGAAGACGAAGGATGGCCCAGTAGTGATAGCATGTGGAAGACTTACTGCCAATTTCCTGCCCTGCCACAGACTTCCTGTGTGATGTTGGGCAAGTCGCTTAGTCTCTCTGCCACCCGTAACATGGGGATAATAGCACTTCCCCACCTCCAGGGGTGCTGTCAGGACAGATTGTGAGGTGCTCAGATGCTATGGTGGGGGGAAGCATCTAAGTGTCTAAGATAGACACAGGCAGCCCAATGCACTGCATCACGCCATTCCCATCCATTGAACCAGGGTCAGATGACATCAAGAGCACTTGCTGCACATGCACAAGGCTTAAGAAGACCCATGAGCGATTTCCCCCGGGGATTAGCTTCATGGAGGTTTAAGCAGGGCCGGCGCAACCCATTAGGCAACCTAGACGGTCACCTAGGGCGCTACAATTTGGGGGGCAGCGACCGCGGCAGTATTTCGGCGGCGGGACCTTCCGCCGCCTCTGTGGGGGGCGGCATTTCAGGGCGGGACCTTCCGCCGCCTCGGGTGGCAGAAAAGCTGGCGGCGCTCCTGGGTTTAAGTGTGTCGACTCGAAGAAGGAGTCCATCAGCCATGCATGAAGAGGGTCCCTTTAGTGCTTTAATCAGGCCTTGTAATGAGACAGACCCATGGCCAGGCCGATTTAGGCTATAGTTTGCCAGGCTTGTATAGACATTACAACCTAATCCAAACTAGATCCCGATCATGTGGATTACCAGGGATCACTAGTGGATCTATTTTGTATCCTCTAAATTACAGTAACCTGGTAGCTCCTGATCCTATCATTGGATCTTTCTATGCCCTGATCCAGCAAAGTACTGAAGCATGCCAGTCATTCATTGATGTCAACGACTCACGGGCTTTTCTGGATGTGGGCCCCAGACCCATGGAATCCCAGCGACCTCAGCTGGGCTCCACATCTATAGGGAATTCCCCTCATGGCATCACTGGGGAGCGAGAGGGAGACAAGACCTGTAGCCACTCACTATTCTGCACTGTCACGTATATTCATGCCTAGATACTTTCCCTAGGTGGTAGCTGCGCTTTTGTGCAAGCCATGGGGGGGAGCAGAAATTAAATGTACCACCAGCCGCAGCTTGTAAGTAAAAGAACTATAAGAACGTCTATAGATTCTCTGATCCCATCGTGCCCAATATGTTAAACGTCGTATTAATATAAACGTTTCCTGAAAAGAAACAGTGCCTGAACACTGGAGCCTATTGTCTGTGCTTTGCCGAGAACATTTTCATATCGGGTCAGGCTCTGACATCAGTTCGCTGCCTGACGATAACAGCAACTGTCTAGAAACTTCAATTAACTTCATCAGAAACAAAACTGTCCGGGAGAGGAACTCAAATGCCTTCAATTGGGATGGCTGCGTGGCTCTGACTGCCTCCGCTGAATGTCTGTATTGTGTAAGCACAGCCTTATCTTGAAGCCGGGACGATGTATATGAGCACACAGCCCAGGGGACACCTGCAAACCAAGGCTCAGCCTGCACCAAACAAGATCTCTCCCTGAGTCTGATAAAATACTACCTGTCTGCATCTCTTCCTACATTCAACTGCTGCTGGGCGAAAGCAAACCTGCCTTAGATACTGTACTGAGCAAAGGCTCCCCCCTTTTTAGTTTGGAGCAAGGCTATTGGTGGGACTGAGGAACTGGCTTGCGACTCAGAAGATCTGGGGTCAATGCGCAGCTCTGCCACAGACTCCCCGGGTGACCTTGGGAAAGTCACTTCTACCTCTCCAGGCCTCATTTTCCCCACTACAAAATGGGGATAATAATATTACTCTCTCCCACCTTTTGTATTGCCTGTTCAGGCTGCAAGCCCTTCAGGGACTGTCTCAGACCATGTGTGGGTCCAGCGTCTCACACAATGGGGTCCCACTCCTGGTTTCATTTGGGGGTTCCAGGCTCTATCATAATTAGGGCCCTACCAAATTCATGGCCATGAAAAACACGTCGCAGACCGTGAAATCTAGTCTTTTGTGTGCTTTTATCCTATACTATACAGATTTCATGGGGGAGGCCAGCGTTTCTCAAACTGAGGGTCCTGACCCATAAGGGAGTTGCAGGGGGGTTGCAACGGTATTTTAGGGGTGTCGCAGTATTGCCACACTGACTTCTGCGCTGCCTTCACAGCTGGGCAGCCAGAGAGTAGTAGCTGTTGGCCGGGCGCCCAGCTCTGAAGGCAGCACCCTGCCAGCAGCAGTGCAGAAGTAAGGGTGGCAATACCATACCAGGCCATCCTTACTTCTGTGCTGCTGCTGCCGGCGGCTCTGCCTTCAGAGCTGGGTTCCCGGACAGCAGCCGCCGCTCTCCAGCCGCCCAGCTCTGACGGCTGAGCCGCCACCAGCAGCAGCGCAGAAGTAAGGGTATCAGTACCGCAACTCCCCTACAATAACCTTGAAAACACACACACACACACACACTCCCTTTTGAGTCAGGACCCCTACAATTACAACACCGTGAAATTTCAGATTTAATTATCTGAAATCCTGAAATTTATGATTTTTAAAATCCGATGACTGTGAAATTGACCAAAATGGACCGTGAATTTGGTAGGGCCCTAATCATAATGCAAGTAGTTTTCAGAGACGTTTCTACTGCTGTAGTATCTATATTATATAAAAAGACCCTAGGCCCAAACAACAGTCCTTGCCCACCAGCCCCTGCCCTGGGTTCACCCGCTGTTGATACAGGGGTGGAAGGGGAAACTCATCTAACCCTCACAGGAAGCTCCCAGGTGGGCCCCCTAAATAAAACCAGTGCCCACACTGGACCTCCAGCTCATACCAACATTGCACTGCCCCAGGTCTTTTACTTCTCCCATCCCTGGGGCTTTCTACACCCTGCCTCTTGACAAGCTCTCCTGTATATAACTCTAGCTGTCTTGACAAAACAGCACTGCCATCCCATCCCTCCTTCCAGGGCCGGCCTTAGACCAAATGGCGCCTAAGACGAGGAGCGTCTTCGGCATCCTCCTTCCTTTTGTTAAACTTTCGAATACCTTATATTTTATGGCATCTGTAGCCCATTTCACACCTTTGATACACAATTTGCATTTACGATTTATCCCTGTCATAGAAGACGATAAATTTGCATGCTAGGATCTGTAAATCTGTATGTATTCATGCCATATATAAGCAAATTAAAAACATTTGCTTCCTCTAAGCTTACAGAAACTTTTTAATTTTAAGAATAACTGAAATGTAGTAACATCAAGGAATTGAACAGTGCACCAACATTGGGCGGACCAGCATTAAATAGTGTTACAGTAGGTGACAGCCTCAGAATGTTAACCCCAGTCCTTTGGTCCCGAAGGGCGCTTTTCTCGACTTTGCCCTTGCGAACTGAGGCACAGTGTCAGAGAGACCCAAAGGCTGGCCAATGGCATTTTCAAGTGATAAAATAGCAAGCAATGTCAGGAGTACTTGTGGCACCTTAGAGACTAACAAATTTATTTGAGCATAAGCTTTCGTGGGCTACAGCCCACTTCTTCGGATGCATAGAATGGAACATATAGTGAGGAGATATATATATACACGTACAGAGAGCATGAAAAGGTGGGAGTTGTCTTACCAACTCTGAGAGGCCAATTAAGTAAGAGAAAAAAACTTTTGAAGTGATAATCAAGATAGCCCAGCACAGACAGTTTGATAAGAGGTGTAATAATACTTACATGGGGAGATAGATTCAATGTTTGTAATGGCTCAGCCATTCCCAGTCTCTATTCAAGCCTAAATTGATTGTATCTAGTTTGCATATCAATTCCAGCTCAGCAGTTTCTCATTGGAGTCTGTTTTTGAAGCTTTTCTGTTGCAAAATTGCCACCCGCAGGTCTGTCATTGAATGGCCAGACAGGTTAAAGTGTTCTCCTACTGGTTTTTGAGTATTATGATTCCTGACGTCAGATTTGTGTCCATTAATTCTTTTGCGTAGAGACCGTCCGGTTTGGCCAATGTACATGGCAGAGGGGCATTGCTGGCACACGATGGCATATATTACATTGGTAGATGTGCAGGTGAACGAGCCCCTGATGGCATGGCTGATGTGATTAGGTCCTATGATGATGTCACTTGAATAGATATGTGGACAGAGTTGGCATCGGGCTTTGTTGCAAGGATCGGGCTTTGTTGACCTGGGTCAGTGTTTTTGTTCAGTGGTGTGTGGTTGCTGGTGAGTATTTGCTTCAGGTTGTGGGGTTGTCTGTAAGCGAGGACAGGTCTGTCTCCCAAGACACAAATTTGTTAGTCTCTAAGGTGCCACAAGTACTCCTGTTCTTTTTGCGGATACAGACGAACACAGCTGATACTCTGAAACCAAGCAATGTCAGTCTCTTGTCAGCCGTCATCAATCAAAGATATGTTTTAATAAGCCTGAGCTTCAAAAAGCTATGCTCACCACTTGCGACAGTGACCATCAGCGTGAGCAGAATCCTCAAAGCTATCCACACATTAGGAAAAGTGTCCTTCAGCTCTACATCATGAATTGGAGAACTTGGAATGGAGAGTTCTTCCAGAGTTGCAAAATGTGATGGATGTTGTCCAATTCAACAGAGGACTTTATCATTGACATCCAAACATTCTCCGTGTGTCAGTGTCTGGTGAAGGTCCGTACAATTGTTCAAGAGTGTTTTCCTGTCTGACAGCAGTTTTCTAAGATCAGACAACAACCCTCAGGTCTTTTCGAGATGCTTCATTTGTTCAAGCCTTTCTTTGATGGACACTCAAGCAGTGTCAATGAACGAGCAAAAAAACTCCCTCTTGAATTTTATTTCCGAGCTTCCCATTATCTCATCTCTGCCCTCCTAACCAAACTGTCTCTTCTTCCAATGAATATATGAGTTTCCTTGAAGACAGGCTCAACTCCTAACTTTTCCACCATTTCTTTGGCAGTAGTGATGGCATCTACAAATCCATTGTCTCTATAGGCCAGAACGAGATCAAGTCAGCTTCTCATCTAAGTAGAAGCGGGCGTGATGTCCATAGACTGAGTTTGTAATACCTTGCTTACAATGTTTCTTTGGAACCGGATATCATGCCAAACCACAATTGAGACCAGAAATTTGCAGTCAGTAATCTGGTTTGCCAAGCTTTGCGCCTTGTGTCAGATTCCAGCCTTGGCTTTACTCCACTGCACCAGTTCCATCAGGGCATTGTAAACTTCAGTCACCTGGTACCTCACTGGCCTTACGCTGTCAATGAGGCTCTCCCAGCGAGTGTCACTTAATTGCTTCATGGTCAGATTTGTAACATTGTCCGTGAGGATCTTCCACCTGATAGTTGATACTGGAAACTGGATTTATATCCTTTGCAGTACTCCGAAGAGAGATACGGAATCTAAAGAAGATGACGCTGCATCTGACACAACCAGGTTGAGGGAATGGCAGCCACAAGTCATGAAGAAATCTCTTGGACCAGTGCAATGATCCTTGCCTGGACGCCACTGTTTCTTTCCTTCATGTTCACACCGTTGTCATGGCCTTGGCCGCAGCAGTCCTGAAGCTTTATTTTATTCTCATTCAAAATGTTCATAAACAGTTCTGTTAGGCCTTTTCCAGTACACTCGTCCACAGACCGGAAACAGATGAAGTGTTCCTCTACTTGAATACATCCATACTCGTCGTCAACAAATCTTACGGTAAATGACATCTTTTCACTGTGACTTATGTCGGGAGAGCAGGCCATTATTACGGCGTAGTACCTTGCTTTGCTGAGCCACATCAATATGTTATCAAGCACCTTCCTTGCCATAAGGTCAGTCAATTCGTTTTGAATTGTTTTGATGCAGTAGTGGTCCATAGATTCTTTATGAACTATTTGACGTAGGCGCTCACGCATGACGTCATCATATTTCCCAAGGAGCTCTACCAAACTGAGGAAATGACCATTATGTTCAGTGAACAACTTATCCGATGAGCCCCGGAAAGCCAAATTATTCTTTTCAAGGAAGAGGGTGATTGAGATTGGACGCTCAAGCACGTTCCTCCAGTGCTGGGTTTCTACATTAACAATGCGCTGGTTTTCTGCGGCTATACATTTATTCAACTTGAGCCTGGACTCGACCTCCATCCATTTGGAGCGGGCTGTAAAATGGCTGGGTGACTTTTCACGTTGCTTCAGATCATCAGCTAAGTTATGCCAGTAATTGTACCTGGACAGCGCATGCAACGATTTGGCATCCTTGTCAAATATTTTGCAACAAAAACAGAACACTTTGTCGGTTGATTTCAAGTAGTCTAGCCAACGCCGTATCAATTTCTCACCAGTCTCGAGCACTTTGAGAGGTGTCCCTCCTGCTCATTTACTGGAAACGTCATAGCCTCGATTTTTCACAGTCCATTCAAAATTGTACAATCAATACTGGCAGACGTTAGGATCGCTGGCCATAAAGCAGGATCTGCTGTAACGATTTGTGGTGTGCAATTTTTCTCACTGCTGTTTCTGTCATCATGCGAGGCTGATTCTTCTTTATCGTTTCTCTCCTTTTCATGTAAGCCAGATTTTTCTTTGTCATTACTCTACTTTTTCTTGTAAGCCACTTTCTTCTTTATCATCACTCTCCCTAACACCTCCAGGAAAACTGGACGATTCTCCATCACTTTCCTCACATTTCCATTCCTCATTTTCAGGTCTATCTGCCAATTCCTTAGTAATAGGACTTCCATCATTTACACTTGGCTCATCACTTTCTTCTGCACTGGGACGATCACTACGGCCTAAAGCCTGGTCTATGTTGTTCCGTTTCAGATATTTGCCCATCAAATTTGCCCCTGGCTGCAAACTAGATTGCAACTGAGCTTTTCACTTCCTATGCTAAGCTCCTGAAGGCTTCTTCTTCTTTTATTTTCTACAGTGGGAAACAAACTGTATTAGGAAAAGCAAAAGTCTCTGTTCCGTAGTCTTAGAAAGTCATCAAACATTACGCGTTAATTATGGCAAAAAAAATAATAGTATTTCTTTTATATTGTTGCGTAGATAGGGGTTCGATAGATATCTCTGGCATCTCGTTAAATATGTCCTTTATTAGTTGCTACTTACACCCTCCAAGTCTTAAAACACAAGTACACTTTCACAATTACACAATAAAACAAGGTTCACAATATCGCAGCTGGGCTCTCACTTCATTTCATTTCATTCTTATATCTTACTGACTGACTGGCGATGCCACACCCTTTGCGGGGAGGGATAGCTCAGTGGTTTGAGCATTGGCTTGCTAAACCCAGGGCTGTGAATTCAATCCTTGAGGGGAGCCATGAGGAGAGGGCTAACAACATTCTAGAAGTTTCAAGGACAAAATAGCTCTCAGAAAGTCTGGAAGGTTCTACAAAGGTCCAGAACATTCTAAGAAATTAGTGAAAAACGAAGCCACATACAGAATACCCAAAACATGTTACGTCCAACATTCTATTTTCCGTTTTGTTGCTAACAACAAAAACAGCATCCCAAGCCCGGCACCCCCCAAGCCTGTCACCTGCCCTAAATCCAGCCCCACCTCCTTCTGAACCACAGGTAGCTGTTTATATAGACCTGGCACTCTAGTCATGTGGCTTCCTCCTGGTGCCATGATCCATCTAGGAACCATAACTACCCTACATGTCTGGCCTTATAGGGCCAAAGCCCAGTACCAGGTGGGCTGGCAGGGACTGCTTTTAAAGAGGCTGTTTGTAAACCATTTGGAGTAATTTAGTACCTGGATGCAAGGTGTTGCTCCAGGGACCAAACAATTCTTAGAGAAGTCCATTTGTCTATTACAGACAAGCCATGCATGCGTGGAGGGGGGAAATCCTTCTGTGTGGCCTGATGGAGCCAAATTCATCATTCATCCGGCCGCTCTGTAGGGTGCAGGGGGACTCTCTGCATTGCAGACGTGCCCTGGTTAGCGGGGGGGGGGGGGAGGGAGCAGGGGGAGAGAGAGAAGGGAGGCGGCCAGGGCTTCAGTGGGGTGCTCGCCATGCGGCCCCGACCGCCGCGCCGCCTGCCGGGAGGGCTCCGCACCGCTCCGGTCGGCAGGGAGGGAAGTTCTTGCTGCAGACCTGGCACTGGCTGGGCAGACGGAGCGCGCAGCCCGCTCCCAGGAGGGCGCTCCCCTCCTCTGCGCCGCCGCCCCCTACAGGGCGGCCGGAGCGGCGAACAAAAAAAAAAGCGGCCGTGCCACCCTAGGATTGGGCACAATGCCGCCCCATAAAATCTGCCACCCCAAGCATGAGCTTGCTCGGCTGATGCCTGGAGCCGGCCCTGGTTGCATTCAAAATCTGCTTAATATTGGGGGTGGGGGGGAGCGACGCCCTCCCATGCTGATGCGATAGCCCACTGATCCTTCAATGTCAGAGGCTGAGTGTCTATAAGAAAACATGCTCCAGCCCCTGCCCTAGCTGATGTTTGCGGTGGAGTGGATGCTGCATGGGATTGGTTCAAATTCAACTAGGGATCCATAGTGACCAGGTGTTATTATGGCGAGACAGCTGTTCGATCTCAGTCCAAGTACTTCTTCCAGCCGTCTCCCGGACACAAGACCACTCCCCACATCTGGCACCCTGGATGGAGGTCTCAGCTTGCCACGGAATGGCCAGCTGCAGACACCCTTCTAAAGGTTGTCAGGGTTAAAGTGCGTTGGTGGGGCTTGAAGTCTGAGTGAGGTTGAACTGTTTGTTGCACCTGGTTCTGTAGGTCAGAGGAGTTGTCCTGTTTCCAGGGCTGTCAGTCCAGCATCCTGTATACTCACCACCATTTTTTGTTAAACCCCTAGTGCTTTGTCGATTTTTAAGTCATGTAAAAACTTGGCTATGATGCATTAAAGCCACTGTCAACCAGTGCTTCAGGTTCACTGTAATCCACCCTCTTAGTGACAATGGGAAATTATTTTACTGTACCTGCAGAACGTCTGTGGCGTCACAGTTGTGATTTGCTTGCGTCAGACTGGACTGTCTCCCTACACAGCTGTGTTAACAGCTGGAACACCTGCCAAGTGCTGCCTTTTCAGCAACTAAAACTCACTGCTGCCCCCTGCCGGACAGAGGTGTAATCCAAATGAAAGCCTCGACGTTACTGAGCCGAAGAGCCATTGTCCAAAGAACTAAAGATTTGGTTTTGCTGTTGCCACTCACAATTAGTTTCTATATGCTAAATCGGACCGTGTATATAAAATTCGTTCAGAACATGAGGCACTTCTCTGGTAAGGATAGCACACTTCAGGGATCAAGGTGGTGGTTTTGTCCTTGACAAATCATTTGAGATTCTGTGGCCTGCGTTGTGCAGGAGGTCAGACTAGACGATCGTAATGGTCCCTTCTGACCTTAAAGTCTATGATTCTATGATTTCCAGGGCTGTTGAGAAGTATAGTGGACCCCCGGAAGCAACACCACTAATATTCTTTATTCACTTCTAAAGTAAAGCTTCTCCTTTATTGTCACAGATCCAGTAGGTCCTGACATAAAGGTCTAACATCATAGATGGAGAGGAAGGAACTGTCTCTGCTTTGGTTACACTCAGGTCATATTTTGAAGCTTTTCTCTGCAGCCATAACAGGTAGAGACTTATTTTTAAATGAAAACTGAGACTGGAGAGGCCTGTGCGTGTCACCCCATAGTCAGTCCTTCAGCCCTCCCCACAGGAGTGCACCCCACACTTTGGGAACGCCCCTTTTACCAGACAGGGCCCAGCTTAGCAGGGGAGAGCCTACCATAGCTCAGGCTGCAGGGGCCTGCCTGTCCTTTGGCGCAGGTAGACGTGAGTTCTGTTCCCGCTGTCCCCACGATGTTCTAAGTGAGCTGGGAGGGCAGCCCAGTGATAACCATGATGTACCTGCTCTAGGGGGCCATAGAGTTGTTCCAACCCTTACTCACCTGCTGCCTCACAGGCAGGGCCGCCCAGAGGATTCAGGGGGCCTGGGGCAAAGCGGGGGAGCAGACATACTCACCGGGCGGCGCTCCGAGACTGCGGCAGCGGCAGGCCCTTCAGTCACTCCACGTCTTCGGCAGCACTGAAGGACCTGCCGCCGAAGACCCAAAGCGACTGAAGGGCCCCCCACCGCCAAAATGCCACCGAAGACCCGGACCGCCACCGGGTAAGTAAAAAGGCACCTTTAGCCAGGATTCTTGGCCAGGGCTCGTGGGGCCCCTCTGGGGCCCGAGGCCTGGGGCAAATTGCCCCACTTGCCTCCACCCCACCCCCCCAGGTGGCCCTGCTCATAGGGGGTTCTGAGGCTTCATTCATTAGTATTTGCAAAGCTCTCTGAGAACCTCGGACAAAAGTTATTATAGGAGGGGGCAGGTCCATTTTTTTGTTGTGTTTGTACAGCACCTAGCACCGTGGGGGCCTGGTCTGTGACTCCTCGCTGCTATGATAATAGATACAATGAAGGGGGAAGGAATCCACAGAACATGAAGTGACAAGCTCACACCTTTCCTCTCTCCGGAGGTGAAAGCAGTTCCACATGGCACTGGAGCACTGTGTCCTTAGCTGTGGAGAGAGGGCTCTATGTCCTCACTGTCGGAAGTTATTAATGATCTGCACCTAGCTGGGATGCTGGCAAACGCACTGCTTCTCTGGTTATGGCGGAAGCTCCTGCCCTACCCGGTTCCATGGTGAATCCACACAGTGGTGGCTCCAATGACCTCACCCTTGTCCAGCCCCGTTAAGAAGAGCCTGCAGTGCACATCTGCAGGCTCTCCAGGTGCTGCTCACCCTGTCCTGTAGAACAACACTAGTTCCATTGTGTCCAGAGGTCTCGGGCCTACAGAAGGGCGGCTGCAAGAATTCCCCCCTCAGGCAGAATAATCAATGAAATCACAAGGCAGAATTTTAAGGGTACTTTAAAATGTTTCCAAACCTCCATAGATATGAACTGGGGAGCTATGTGATGCCCTCAGGGCGATCCCCATTTTAAAGATCGGTCCACCAGGAAATGCAGCCCAGATGCCGTGTGTCAAAACTGGAAGATCAGAGCACTAGGCTGGGGGCAGGGACAGAGGGAGGTGCTGGGAATGTCCATCACTCATTGTAGGCTAGTTCTGTCTGGGAGGCGATGTGTTTGTCTTTAAATCTGTAGCAGAGAGCCAGGGAGACAGAAAGTTAGGAAAAGTTAGCCCCTCTCCTCCCGCCAACTCCTATCCATCTCCCCCTACCACATTTACTCCTGTTTAAAGCTGTTAACAAAATCACACCTTTAGTTACATTTTTACAAGTCTGCATGGAGACTAGGTCTTAGGACAGGGGTGGGCAAACTACGGCCCGCGGGCTGCATCCGGCCCATCAGACTTTTTAATCCAGCCCTCGAGCTCCATTGCTCCGCTCTGCCTGCCCGGTGCTGTCGCAATGGAGCTCCAGCGCTCCAGCTGGGGAGCGGGGTCGGGAGCTTGCCCCGCTCCACCTGCCCAGCGCTCCCACCGGGGGAGCGGGGTTGGGGGCTTGCCCCTCTCCACCCGCCTGGTACTCCAGCCAAAGAGTGGGGTTGGGGGCTTGCCCCACTCCGGCACTCCAGCCAAGGAACGGGGTCGGGGACTTGATAAGGTGGGTGGGCCCGGCACAGTGTGTCCTTTCTGATTTAAAAAAAACCCGTTGCCGTCACCGCTCTTTTGAAAATGAGGCCCTGCAGGGATGCTGCAGGACTGACGTTATTTCGTCTTTGCGTGAAGTACATAGTGCAGTACACTGAAAAGTTTTAGCTAACCTACAATTTGTGTTCAGACAGGAGCAAAATTGTGTGGTAAAATCAACAAACCGCTCAGTAATGTAATTTTCTAACAGTGCATTGTTCAACAGAATTATTTTAACAGTGTTGATTTTGAAACAAAGTTCAGTCAAAGCATATCAAAAGCCTATATCATATCAGACCATATCAAATCATATCAAAGCACAGTTTCCGCTCACTGACATGCTTTGCACTGCAGGAAAATTCATTGTACTCTTTAATAACTAATGATTTTACATCGTGTGGCAACTTTTTACAGCCGTGTTTTGCACCATAGTGCAGCAGATGACAATTGCAACCAGCAGCACCAAGTTTGCCATCTTCATTCTTCAAATTGGTATATACTGTATACAGAATGATACACACCATAGTTCACAGATGCATTGTCGGTACCATATGATACTACACGTGTTCGGCACCTCGCATACACAAGTGAATATCGCATCTGAAGTTTCATTTGAGTCTTCATAAATATCGATCATACCCTTCTTAACCCTCTTATCCTTGGTGAAATAGGTCACAGCAATGGGAACGTACTTTAGATGTCCCTTGTTTGATGCATCAAGAGAGAGTGGAAAAGGTTTTCCCTCCTATATCTCCAACGTAACTGATTCTACTGCATATGGGCACAACACGTTGTGCACAATTGCTTCACTTTTTGTTCTTCCACACTGTAGCTTCTTCGCAACTTTGGAGTCTGGAAAGACCTTTGTATAGAGCTTGTTCCCACAACCCTAAAATAAAAAATAAAAATACTAAAGGTTAATAGCATATATGCTCTGACATTGAAGTATGCACTCTCTTTTCTAATTTCTACATCCGAGTATATTAAACTTTTGTGCCCTGTATTGGATTACTTTACAATAACCTTTAACAGTAACTTAACTTAGGCTTTGTCTACACTGGAAACAGAACGACGAGTGCAAACAGAAGGACATCATACCAAATGGACTGAAGGTAAAAAATCCATTGCAATCAACATACTACACTGACTACGGTGAGAGACTGTGCCACACACTCTCAAAGAAACTGAGGAACCATCTGATCAGCATCCTATACAGCAGACAGGAGAAGATCAAGAATGAGCTCTCAGAACTGGAGACTCTCATACAATACCAACCTTCCATGCAAACTTCCACGTGGCTGGACTTTACAAAAATGAGACAAGCCATTTACAATGCACACTTCACTTCTCTACAGAGGAAAAAGGACAGTAAGCTATCTAAACTCCTACCTGCCACAGGGGGCTACAACAGTAGTACCCTTAACTCACCCAACAATATTGTTAATCTATCCAACCACCCACTTAGCCCGGTGGAAGAGTCTGTCCTATCTCGGGGACTCTCTTTCTGCCCCACCACCCCTACGCACATGATACAGTTCTGCGGTGATCTGGAAGCCTACTTTCGCCATCTCCGACTCAAGGAATATTTTCAACAGACCACTGAACAGTGCACTGACCCACAGGAACCCTCCTACCAACACTACAAGAAGAAGCATTCTGCGTGGACGCCTCCTGACGGTCAAAATGACAGACTGGACTTCTACATAGAGTGCTTCCGCAGATGTGCACAGGCTGAAATTGTGAACGAACAGCATCACTTGCCGTACAGAATGCAATGCCATCCACAGCCTCAGAAACAACTCTGACATTATAATCAAAGGTGGGGCTGACAAAGGAGGTGCTGTAGTCATAATGAACAGGTTGGATTATGAACAGGAGGCTGCCAGGCATGACATTCTACAGGCCACTATCCTCCGATCCCATTGAGGAATATCAAAAGAAATGACACCATTTGCTCAAGAAACTCCCTGCTATAGTGCATGAACAAATCTACATGGACACACCCCTAGAGCCCCAACCAGGGGTATTCTATCTGCTATCCAAGATCCATAAACCTGGAAACCCTGGATGCCCCATCATCTCAGGCATTGGCATTCTTAGAGCAGGATTATCTATTTGGACTCTTGCCTCAGACCCTACGCTACCAGCACTCCTAGACATCACTGACTTCCTGAGGAAACTACAATCCATTGGTGATCTTCCTGAAAACACCATCCTGACCACCATGGATGTAGAAGCTCTTCACACCAATATTCCACACCAGGATGGACTACGAGCTGTCAGGAACAGTATCCCGGATGAGGCCACGGCATACCTGGTGGCTGAGCTTTGTGACTTTGTCCTCACCCACAACCACTTCAGATTTCGGGACAACTTATACCTTCAAGTCAGTGGCACTGCTATGGGTACCTGTATGGCCCCACGGTATGCCAAGTCAGTATGGCTGACTTAGAACAACGCTTCCTCAGCTCTCGTCCCTAGTGTCCCTCCTCTACTTATGCTACATTGATGACATCTTCATCAT
Source organism: Chrysemys picta bellii (assembly GCF_011386835.1). NCBI lineage: Eukaryota > Metazoa > Chordata > Testudines > Emydidae > Chrysemys > Chrysemys picta. The sequence goes on from NC_088792.1 coordinate 9,272,752, forward strand.
ATGGACCCACGGGAAGGAAGCCCTTGAGGAATTCCACCTTGATTTCAACAATTTCCACCCCACCATCAACCTCAGCCTGGACCAGTCCACACAAGAGATCCACTTGCTGGACTCTACAAATAAGTGATGGTCACATAAACACCACCCTATACCAGAAACCTACTGACCGCTATATGTACCTACATGCCTCCAGCTTCCACCCAGGACACATCACACGATCCATTGTCTACAGCCAACCCTAAGATACAACCAAATTTCCTCCAATCCCTCAGACAGAGACAAACACCGACACGATCTTTATCAAGCATTCTTAAAACGACAATATCCACCTGGGGAAGTGAGAAAACAGATTGACAGAGTGAGATGGGTACCCAGAAGTCACCTACTACACGACAGGCCCAACAAGGAAAATAACAGAACACCACTGGTTGTTAGTGTTGCTTATGCATTTCACTTAAAACCGGACATCAGGGCTTGTCAAATGGCACCCGGACATAGAAGCCAAAAACCAGACTGTCCAGGTAAAACCCGGATGGGTGGTAACCCCACATGGGCCGCTTCCTACCTCCGAGCTCCTTGCACCGCTCCCGTGAAGCCTGTGCTTGACACAGCCTCTTCTCCAGTTCCCAGGCTTCTGGCTTCCCCTCAGGGTCTCCCAGCTCCTTCTTTCCCTGGGGAATACCATCCCCTTAGGGCTGCCTTGCTGTGTCTGGCCCCTGTCCAGGGCCTGCCACACGGTGTAATTCCAGCCCTGTGGCCTTCTTCAGTCAGCCTGTCCCAGACAGAAGGAACTCCCTGCCTCCTCTCTTCTGGGTCTCCCCTTCGTTCTGGGCCTTCTTCATCTTGTCCCCCTTTCAGGGCTTAGCTCCCTTGTCAAAGCCCTCTCCCAGTCCTGCCCTTCCATCAGGGCCCGCTGCCCAGGGATGGTTCCTTCCCCTGCAGCCCACCTTTCCTGACTCTTTTCCAGAACTACTTCTCAGGAGAGGTCCCCAAGGCCAAGCTTCCTCCTGGGCCTCTTTCTCTTCTCTGGCCTGAAGCTGCACCCTTATAGTAGCCACCCTGCCCACCCGAGCGGGGTCTCATCCCAAACTGATCCTGACCCCTCCTCAGGGGCAACCGGATGCACTTACTAAGCTATTGGTACCTGAGCTAGCCAGACTAACGCCAGCTCGGATCTGTCTCCCCACACTGCAGTCACACCTCCGACTGCAGTACAGATGTCCACGCAGGGCTAGAGAGATCCACTCCTGCCCCTGCTATAACGTGCCTCTCCTCCCTTGTCCTTACCAAAATCAGCAGGGCTCTGCCAGTGCTTCTTCACCCAGCCATGGAACAAAGAGAGACCTCTCCATAGCAAATCTCACATAGGGTGTGATTCAGCTCCCGCTGGGCTCACTGGCAAAACTTCCACTGAGGCAGATGCGGGCCTCAGACTCTCTCATCGTGTGGCCTGGGTGTTACTTCGGCAGCTCTCAAAGATCTCTGTGAAACTGGGCCAGCCGTGACGGTCTCAGCCACCCGCACCCCACAGCCAGGGATCGATTTTTTTAAACGTGAAAATCACAGACTCCGGTGGCGGCCCAGGCTTCTTCAGTTGGGGGGAGGCTGGCACAGACCCACGGTGTGTGGGACAAGGTGCAGAGCCAGAAGCCCACCCCCGGCTCATCAGTTTTCCCAGTGCGAGATGGCTCAAGAGCGCAAAACGGTCAAAGCTTGTCCCTCAAGATTGAGGCTGTTCAGAGCTCCACAGAAGCCAAGCTCACAGGACTTCTCCAGTCCCTATTTCTCCAGGAGCTTCCCCAGCCCGTCCTCGAACACCAGGGTGAAACCCTGGCCCTCCTGAAGTCAATAGCAAAACTCCCCTGGACGTCAATAAGGCTGGGGTTTCACCCCCACTGTTTATTTAGTCAGGGCATTTGTTTTATACATCGCCTGCCCCAGGATCTACATACTCGCATGGGCCTTTAAAAAGACCCCAAACCAGAGAACCCCTGTCCACAATACACAGCTGTACCCAACCAGAACTCGCCACTCCAGACACAGAGCACCCACTCAACTGACCCAGCACACCAATGCCTCATCGTACTCCATCCACTCCCAAAGCCAAAGCCTACGATGAGCTTCCTGGTGCACCTTGTGAAAGGTGGGCTTGGTTGGCTCAAGGACAGAAATCACCTGGGATGAAATCTTGCCACACTGAAGTCAATGGCAAAGCTCCCACCCTCATCAATGGAGCAGGATTTCACCCTGAACGGGTCCCTTCTAGGGTGATCAGATGTCCCAATTTTATAATCCCGGTATTTGGGACTTTTTTTTTATATGGGCTGCTATTACCCCCCACCCACTGTCCCGATTTTTCACACTTGCTATCTGGTCATCCTCGTCCCCTCCTGTTCAAATGTATGGGCAAACAGGTCAGGTGCCCAGCTAAGGTCAGTGGACATGATCCTCTTTATCCTGGGGGGGGCAGGGATCAGGTAAGTGAGGTTTGGATAATCCTGGTTGCGCTGAATCTCGCTATTGGGTGCAATGCCCCTCTCCCCCAGCCCTAGATTGCCTGGATGTGAGTAGCCAGAGTGGTCCTCGCAATTCTCCAGTGTCCCTTTACATATGGCAGCTTGGCTAATGTCTAAAGCGGTCCCGGGGGAAGTTTTGAATTCACACACCGTAGGATTCCAGCATTGCGAAGGCACTGGTAAGCGCCTCCTTGCCTGCAGCTATATATAACTCAGTCTGACAAGCGCTCCGAGGTAGTGCAACCTCATTAGCTGGTTTAGAATTACAGTTTTCACACCTCCCAAGACACGGCTTCAGATCCTGGATTCTAAATTCAACTGGGCAACCTCCAGAATTCTCCGGAGCAGAACGGTTCCTGCCTGTTGCTGGCTTTGCCGTTAAGAAGCCTACAGTCCGTGCTTTCCTACGACTTCATCTGAAATAAGTGAGATGCCACAGGGATGGGCACAACATAGGAAATTAGATAGGCAGATCCACTGAGCCTTAGACCAGCCTCCCCATCACATAGTTTATTACAGTATCAATACAGCAGGACAGATCAAGGTTCAGTCCATCTACTAGCAAATTTCCTTTGTCTTGGGAGGTTTATGTCTATTTTCACCACATAACTGGAATCACCAGTAAAGATTTTGTAAGTAAGCAGTGCGTGCTCCTTGGTCTGGAGTAAAGGGACAAAGGAACAGGAGAGGGTGTAATCATTTCTAGCCCACACAAATTGAATGAGTGCATCTATATGCATATTATCTGCAGGAATGTGTGTGCCTAACTCCCTCCCTGGTAAGTTTTAAAATGTTACAGAGCTGAGTCAAAGGGTGATTCATTATATTGCCTCTGTAACCACATCACGGATCCAGGTTAACTGAAATATATTTCGCTAGCATAAATCAAACCCCAACTGACGATCGGTTTCCCCGGAGACAAGAACGTCATGCGTTGGCTATAAATGTAAATGAATAATTGAAATAAATGAGAGTTTGCCTGAGTGGGGACTAAATAAAACCTGAGGATCAGGTCATACTCCTGCGCGGGCCGGGGGCAGGCCAATTCATGTGTTTCTTGTGCATTCTACCGCTTGGAGGGATATGAGCGCTACGGGAAAGGGAGGCTGGTCCAGTGGTTAGGGCACTTGCCTAAGCAGGGGGCGATCTGAGTGCAAGGCCCTGCTCTGACACAGACTTCATGTGTGACCTCTTGAAAGGCACTTAGTCTCTCTATGCCTCCGTTCCCCATCAGCACAAGAAGGATAACATCCCCTCCTGGGGTGCTGGGAGGGGAAACGCCTTAAAGATTATGAGGTGCTCAGAGACAACTGTGAGAGGGGCCATGTATGTAGTAAGGTAGATTGCCAAAGGTAATTGATTCATTAATTCAAGCAAATACTCACAGGGGTTTTGTATTTATTTATTTTGCCGTCTCTGCTCAGCTCTCCCTGAGCCTGAACTCAGTCCAGTGATGTCAGTGGAAAAACTCCCTTTGAATTCAGTCGATTTGCATGGGGCCAACTATAGAGACCCATGATCAGTCTTTACAGGAACGCCTTTGACTCGACTGGCTGCAGCCTGAAGCCAGTTTTGGAAGTGGCCGTATGAGGCTTTATATTCTTTGCACATTTGTTCTAGATACTTTTTCGTTCCACGTCTCAGCATGTGTTTACATACAAAGCCTTGAAGGGTGGTCCTGCTGTTCCAGGTTTGTTCTGCACTGAAAAAACCAGTCCAAGTTAAAAAGTGGAAAGAAGGAAAACACAGACTGGCTGATCTTTCCGGATTCACTTCAGAAGCACTCTCCTGTTCAAAACACTTCCTGAGCCAACCAGCCTATCCCCCAGATCTTGGCCCGAATACAGCTTGCTTTACTCATCCACACCGTCAAGACTGCTCCCGTAAGTGAAATGAGCAGGCTTTGACCCCATCACAGATTTTATCAGGCCAGACGGGACCACTATATGATCATCTAATCTGACCTCCTGCTTCTAGAACAGCCTCCCTGTGTCTCTTCTGCCTTCACAACCTTCCTTCTCCCTTGAGATCTCAGCTAAGCATGTATCTTAGTTCCCTTCCCCCAGACTCTTTAACTTCGCTCTCCATCTACTTTTATTTCAGTTTTACTTTAGCAACTGTCTATTCTCACATAGCTCCATGAAGCAGTTGGTGAGATGGTTTACTTGTATGGAGCTAGTCAGTACAAAGCAGTATCGTAGTGGCCTATGAAGAGTTTCCAACAGATTGTATATTCAGCAAAGTAATGTGTCTAGGTTCACAGCAGCAGGACTCACTGAGCTGCAGTCATTTTTTTTTTTTTTCCATCTTGCAGGTGTCCCATTAGAGTATGTGACCTGACATTGATGTTATAATTAGGCAAGGTTGCATTTTTCTCCTTGCATCTGAAACAATCAGCATCATTCTTGCGAGAGGTCAAAGTTCGCTTCTAGCCAGTGACGGCTGTGACGTTGATTGGCAGGTCCCAGGTTGACTTCTGTCTTCCCCTCTTACGCAGGTTGTCAGGTCTGTGTTTATCAATTAGTAGGTTGCACGGCCTAATGAGGTTCTGATGATGGAAAATAGCCGGAATTTCATTCCCATCTAGGAAAATCGGCTGCGATAATAACCCCAATTCCCCTGGCTTTACAGCCATTTATACGTCAGTAGCCATGCCACCTCAAACAGCAGTCCAGAATGCTCTCTGAAGTTAGGATGTGTCATTATTTAGTGCGAATCCTCTAAGGAAAAAACCACGTGCTACAGGAAGTGGCATTGGTGACTCAGTAGGTGGCACTCTTCTCTCTGGTTCTGTACCAAACCAGTGCCCTAGCACAGAATGACAGTACACTGTGCTGCTGGAGGTGACATCTTTCAGATGAGACTTTAAACTCCACAAACTAGGGAAATACACTTTGTAGCTACTAAATATAGTAGCTAAATGGAGCTACTATAAGGTGGCCTCTCAGAGTTGGTAAGACAACTCCCACCTGTTTATGCTCTCTGTATGTGTGTATATATATCTCCTCAATATATGTTCCATTCTATATACATCCGAAGAAGTGGGCTGTAGTCCACGAAAGCTTATGCTCTAATAAATTTGTTAGTCTCTAAGGTGCCACAAGTACTCCTGTTCTTCTTTTTATAAGGTGGGTGTATAACTGGTTGGAAAACCATTCCCAGAGAGTAGTTATCAGTGGTTCACAGTCATGCTGGAAGGCATATCAAGTGGGGTCCTACAGTTTTGGATCCAGTTCTATTCAATATCTTCATCAATGATTTAGATAATGGCGTAGAGAGTACATTTCTAAAGTTTGCAGACGATACCAAGCTGGGAGGGGTTGCAAGTGCTTTGGAGGATAGGATTAAAATTCAAAATGATCTGAATGGTCTGAAGTAAATAGGATGTAATTCAATAAAGGCAAATGCAAAGTACTCCGTTTAGGAAGGAATACAAAATGGGGAATAGGTACTTAGGAAGGAGCACTGTGGAAAGGGATCTGGGGATCATAGTAGATCACAAGCTAAAAATGAGTCAACAGTGTAACGCGGTTGCAAAAAAAGCAAACAACATTCTGGGATGTATTAGCAGGAATGTTGTAAGCAAAACACAAGAAGTAATTATTCTGCTCTGCTCCGCACTGATTAAGCCTCAACTGGAGTATTGTGTCCAGTTCTGGGTGCCACATTTCAGGAAAGATGTGGACAAATTGGAGAAAGTCCAGAGAAGAGCAGCAAAAATGATTAAAGGTTTAGAAAACATGACCTATGAGGGAAGATTGAAAAAAAACTGGGTTTGTTTAGTCTGGAGAAGAGAAGACTGAGAGGGGACATGATAACAGTTTTCAAGTACATAAATGATCATTACAAGGAGGAGGGAGAAAACTTCTTGTTGTTTGCCTCTGAGGATAGGAAAAGAAGCAATGGACTTAAGTTGCAGCAAGGGCCATTTAGATTGGACATTAGGAAAAACTTCCTATCCATCAGGGTAGTTAATCACTGGAATAAATTGCTTAGGGAGGTTGTGGAATCTCCATCATTGGAGATTTTTAAGAGCAAGTTAGACAAACATTTCTCAAGGATCGTCTAGACCAGGGATCGGCAACCTTTGGCACGTGATTCGCCAAGGTAAGCACCCTGGCGGGCCGGGCCGGTTTGTTTACCTGCCGCATCAGCAGTTTCGGCTGATCGTGGCTCCCACTGGCCGCAATTCGCCGTCCCAGGCCAATGGGGGCTGTGGGAAGCGGCGGCCAGCACATCCCTCTGCCCGCGCTGCTTCCCGCAGCCCCCATTGGCCTGGAGCAGCGAACCGCGGCCAGTGGGAGCCACGATCGGCCGAAACTGCGGATGTGGCAGGTAAACAAACTGGCCCAGCCCGCCAGGGTGCTTACCCTGGCGAGCTGCATGCCAAAGGTTGCCAATCCCTGGTCTAGATAGTACTTAGTCCTGCCCTCAGTGCAGATGACTGGACTAGAAGATCTCTTGAGGTCCCTTCCAGGCCTATGATTCTATGATTGTAGCTACATGTAGTCATTGGAGGTCCTATGGCACTTTGTACACAGCTGCCTACTTGGCATTCAGATACCATAATGATGGGCAATGAGAGAGCCATTCTGTAAGGGTGCTGGCTCTGATATCTTCATCAAATTACGAAGTCGGTAACATGGTTCTGCCAGTCTATATCCTCCCATGTTTTCAGTTGCATACGGTGTTCTTTTGCATTTCACAGCCGCCTTTCCCTGATGAGTGAAGTGCTTCATATGCAGCTTACAATTTACTTTGGGATCTTTTAGGATGAAAACTACTAAATACATGTCAGAGCATTATCAGAAGAGTTATACCTGGGGATGCTTTCCTGAGCTTCCGTTGAATGCCGTCAGCTGCTTTAACATTACTTCGGCTTTTATATAATCAAAGGTGCACTTGATAAAGACATTTTGTAAATCAGATGTGATTTCTACCTTGGCAATGCCCCCTTCTGCTTCTAAGGGAGTGTAGCAGGGTGGTCACCCTGCGCCTGCCCTGAAGGGCTTAAAACAGCCCTGGGAGAGGGCTGTGACAAGGGAAAAGCTGGGCTGATTGGGGGAAGCAGCCACAGGTGGGGCCAGGCCCCAATCAGACCACAGCTGGCTCTATAAGAGGGCTGAGGGCCAGAGACTGACAGACACATTCTCTCTCTAGCTTTCAGAGAGAGAAGGACCTGGCTGCCTGGGAAGCTGAGGAGGGTACCTAGGGTGGAGCAGTTCTGGGGAAGGGCAGAGGGAGCTGGGGAGCTCTAGCCTAGCAAAGCCCCAGGCTGCAGGCCAAGCTAAGGGCCCACATTAGGGCTGCAGAGGGCCAGCCCAGATATAGCAGAGGCAGCAGGTCTAACCCCACCTTGCCAGTGATGAGTGGTTTATAGACTGCGTCTGCCCCAGGGAGCAGGGGCTAGATGATGACTGACAGTAGCCACTGAGGCAAGGTAGGGATAGGGGTTGGGGGTTCCCTGGGGAGGGGAGACCCAGAGAGAGGGGGGTACTGCAGTGGGCAGAACCCCTGAGCAAAGGGCACTGGGGTCTGGGAGGGACACGGGGGCCAGCAGCAGGCGAGCCACCAGCCTCCAGAGGGCGCTCCGGGCTGGAAAGAGCTAATTCCCAAGACGGCCAGCAGGAGGCGCCGGGCCGGTGAGTCTTCGCCCTGCCACAGGGAGGCTATTCTTCCCTGCACTTTGTTGCATTATTGATTTTTTTCCCTCCACCCCCTGAGGACACAGGAACTCGTGGAATTAAAGGTAAACCCTACAAAAAGAATAGTTAAAGTGCTCTTATTACACTTTCAGTACATCCCTTCCACAGTGACAGCTCAAGATAGCCCAGTCAGTATCACACAGGTGTGGAGGATGGGCAGTATAATGTAGCAAGGATATGCATCTTTCTGCCTTTTTACTGCACAGTTGCAAAATATATTTCACAAGCAAGTCAAAACAAGGCTCAACGAGACAGCAAGTGTCTAATTGTCAGAGGAGAGCCTTGGGTTCCATTCCAGAATTGGCCACCGACTTCCTGTGTGACTTCGGCCAACTCACTGCACATCTTTGTGCCTCAGCTTACCGATCTGTAAAACGGGTATTATAACCATCACCTACGATACCTTTTAGAAGTGTTGTGAGGTTTAATTAATTAATATCCACAATGTAATTTGAAAGCTTCATATAAAAGTTGCACTGTAAAATATAAGTTTACTGGTGGGAAACTGCCAACAAATTTCTGTTTATGACCAGGGCCGGCTCCAGGCACCAGCTTAACAAGCAGGTGCTTGGAGCGGCCAAGGGAGAGGGGCGGCACCTGCGGCAATTCGGGGGCGGCAGGTCCCTCACTCCCTCTAGGAGTGAAGGACCTGCCGCTGAACTGCCGCCGCCGATCGCGGCCTTTTTTTTTTTTTGCTTGGGACGGCAGAAATGCTGGAGCCGGCCCTATTTATGAGCAATGGATGAACAAGCTTGGTTGAAGTAAGAATCACCTTCACAGGACCACTTGGAAATAGTAACCATAATATAATAGCATTTAACATCCCTGTGGTGGGAAGAACACCTCAGCAGCCCAACACTGTGGCATTTAATTTCAGAAAGGGGAACTATGCAAAAATGAGGGGGTTAGTTAAACAGAAATTAAAAGGTACAGTGACTAAAGTGAAATCCCTGCAAGCTGCATGGACACTTTTCAAAGACACCATAATAGAGGCCCAGCTTAAATGTATACCCCAAATTAAAAAACACATTAAAAGAACTAAAAAAGAGCCACCGTGGCTTAACAACCATGTAAAAGAAGTAGTGAGAGATAAAAAGGCATCTCTTTAAAAGCGGAAGTCAAATCCTAGTGAGGTAAATAGAAAGGAGCATAAACACTGCCAAATGAAGTATAAAAATATAATAAGAAAAGCCAAAAAGGAGTTTGAAGAACAGCTAGCCAAAAACTCAAATGGTAGTAACAAAATGTTTGTTAAGTACATCAGAAGCAGGAATACTGCTAAACAACCAGTGGGGCCCTTGGATGATCGAGATGCAAAAGATAAAGTCATTGAGGAGAAACTAAATGAATTCTTTGCTTCAGTCTTCACGGCTGAGGATGTTAGGGAGATTCCCAAACCTGAGCGGTCCTTTTTAGGTGACAAATCTGAGGAATGCCAGGCATTAGAAAAGGTTGAGAGAAGGGCAACTAAAATGATTAGGGGTTTGGAAAGGGTCCCATATGAGGAGAGATTAAAGAGACTAGGACTTTTCAGCTTGGAAAAGAGGAGACTAATGGGGGATATGATAAAGGTATGTAAAATCATGAGTGGTGTGGAGAAAGTGGATAAGGAAAAGTTATTTACTTGTTTCCATAATACAAGAACTAGGGGCCACCAAATGAAATTAATGGGCAGCAGGTTTAAAACAAATAAAAGGAAGTTCTTCTTCACACAGCGCACTGTCAACCTGTGGAACTCCTTGCCTGAGGAGGTTTTGAAGGCTAGGACTATACCAGGGTTTAAAAGAGAACTAGATAAATTCATGGAGGTTAAGTCCATTAATGGCTATTAGCCACAATGGGTAAGGAATGGGGTCCCTAGCCTCTGTTTGTCAGAGGGTGATGGATGGCAGGAGAGAGATCACTTGATTACCTGTTAAGTGCCCCAGAGGGAGTGAACCTGGCATTGGCCACTGTCGGCAGACAGGATACTGGGCTGGATGGACCTTTGGTCTGACCCAGTATGGCCATTCTTATGCTCTTATGTTCTTACCTTTGAATCTTCACCTGAAATTCAGAAATGAACCTCAGCTAAGTGAGTGATCTAGTTTACTTTCAGATTGGCAGCATGGAATTACCCAAATTAGAAAGTAGCCAGGACACAGGAATTAATGTCTCTACTCTTACAAAAAGGCACCAAGGGATTTTTAAGGATCACAGTATGAGAGGACAGTAGCTATTAATTCTTCTCTAAGGGTCTGGTCCTACAAATACTTACTACTGTCAGTACTTGCCGTGTTTGTGACTTCCATCCCTAGAGTGCCTGAAATTAGTTTTCCTGGGAACAATGTTGCAATGCCGGCAATTCTGATTAGTAGATCTGTGCAGGAACAGGAATTTCCGTTGCATGGGAAAAACCAGGATTTTTTTTTTTTAATTTCAAACGGGAATAAAAACACAGAATTCTGAAAAACTAAATGTTTCAATCTTATCAAAAAGGGGAGGGGGGCTCGTTTTTTCTTTTCCTAAACAAAATTTTGTTGAAATTGACATGTTCCTGCAGGGAGCTTTGGTTTACCCAAAACAGCATTTTCTGATGGAATACCTTTCCACTGGAAAATTTTCAACCAGCTCCACTGATTAGCTACCACTGTGGTAAAGTGCCCTTCAATGGGACTACTCCTACTAGAAAGCCATACGCTTAGAAGTAAGTGTTTGCAGAGACTATTCACAGCACTGTACCTGAAAATGCTCAGCTCCAGATTCTGTACCGTTCAATTCTTGCACTTGACGCAGGAATGAACGGAGGAGAATATAGATGCAAAGTTGTCTTTAAGCCAGCTTTGCGCTTCCCTAAATCTGGGCTATATGAGAGGCCTACTCATCTCACAGCACAAATCAGAGCAGCCTCAGGGCTGCTGTAAATTGTTCTGCTTTGTAACAGCTATCTATCCACCACTGTCTTCAGCAGAGCTACAGGAGAGACGAGTTTGGCTCATAATGTTTAAAACTGCATGCATTTAGCTGGGAATTAATTTAAAAATGATGGCAATTTGTATGTATACCACAGATGTTTCCCAGAAACCTGTTTCTGCTATCCGGGTTAGTTCCTGAATCCTATCAGTGTTAACTGAAGCCAGCATTAACACCTCTATATTTAAATGGCCCAACAGCCGTCTTCGCTAGCAGGGCTGCGAACTGCTCTCGCCAAAAAAATTTGAAACTCAGCTGCATGATGGGCTTTTTTACAGATGAAGCACATCCCAGAAGATAATGTTAAGGCCAAATCGAAGATCCTTAATCAGTGTTTACCCAAGGAAACAGCTATTGACTTCAGTGGGCAAGGAAAATTCTCACTGATCTCACCGGCAGTTTGTCTGAGTAAGGGCAGAGTAAAGCCCTACTTGGCCCTTAACTATGTTCCACAAATACAAACAGGCACTTGAAGGATCTTCAAGGGTACTACTGAGGGGCATCTTCCTCAGGGCCGGATTTCCCATTAGGCACACTAGACATGTGCCTAGGGGCGCCTAAAAATTCAAATTTTGCTGCTCCTGGGTCCTGGCAGGGGGTGGGGCCGGCTGAGGGGGAGACGGCTCCATGCAGCCCTACTGGAGAGCTCCTTGCTCCACCCAGCAGACAGTGTAATATCCCAGCAGGACTGGTGAGTGCAGCTGGGGGGACAGGGCACGGGACAGTGGGTCTCTGGGGGAGTCCTAGGGGACTTAAGGGCTGTTAGGGGGTGGGGAGCACTGGGCAGTGGTGGGTTTGGGGGGTGCTGGGCAGTGGGGGTGGGGGAGGTCTGTGTGTGTTGGGACGCTGGGCAGTGGGGGGTCTGTGTGGGGCACTGGGAAGTTGTGGTGGGGCTGTGTGGGGGCGGTGGGAGGTCTGTGGGCAGAGGGACGCTGTGGAAGGTCAGCTGTAGGCACGGGGTGGGGGGGCACTGAAGACATTGTGCCTAGGGGCGCGCAAGGTGTAAACCCAGCCCTGATCTTCCTACTACTCCTGCAAGTGAGGAATCTACTGAGAGGGGTTGCAAGTGGTCAGTTTCCCACTGGAACAAAAATCAGTGACATGGAACCTGGGTATTTTTCTTGGTGTAACTTCTTTCATTTACACTCTGTCCATTAGTTCTGGAACAGAGATGGTCATAAATGACATGCAGGCACACCCCTCTTTCAGAAATCTCAGCCCAGACACCAGGAAGCAACTCCATCTCAAAAATAGACTCTAGTTAGATAGATTAAGGCAAGCTCTGGGGCTGTTTGCAACAACTCCCCTCCCCACCCACACACAAAAAAATCATACATCAAAAACTAAAGACAATACAGAAATTTCTTCAAAGACCAGGCACTGCTTGCACCCTAAACAAAAAGTGGAGGATGATGTGACACAGCACTATCTGGTAGCTCCCACCAAAATGTTCAAGATGAGTGAATGAGTTCAGCTCAACTAATAAATATAATATAGGAATTGCCATATTGGATCAGTGGTATCACTGATTTCAATAAGACAGCTTGTGGAGTGAGGTACAACCCAACGTAAGAAAGGCAGATTCTAGTCCAGTGACACTCAGACTGAGGCTTGCCAGCCGTGACTGACTCTGTAATGTGTCTCCTGTGGCTCTTTGCAGCACATGATATTAAAAGACTGTGTGATTTAATTATTAACCGACCTAAATTATTAACCAAGCAGGATGCTTTTACTATGTCATTATCCAATTGTAGAATACTTGGTCAGTCATTTTGCTGTGAGAATAATATGAAACAATGAATACACACTACTGTGCCTCTTTTGGGTAATGTTGATCGCTAATCTGGCTCCTGAACCACTGAGGTCCAAGTGTTAATAACAGCCAAAAACCATAATAATCCCTTCAGATCCATTTTAAAATACGTTGCCCACAGGAAATTCAAACTCGGGTGTCACATGGTATGCATCCTCTGATGCCCATGGATCCATCAGTAAGGACCACCACCAGCTGCTAAAAGTTAGAGCAACCTTACATCATGAACAAGGCAACTTGTGAATCAGTCAGGGAACCCTAATGCACACACAAAGCTTAAATCTAGCCCTTAAAAGTGAGTGGGTCTTTCAAGCCAGTGGAGTTCTTGCTGATTTGCACTGGCGTAATTGAGCAGACTTTTGCCCCTGCAAGGTTAATTCTGTTTCCTTCACCTGCAAAAATATCTAAATCATCTAGTGTTTCACTCACTGCCCCCACCCTTCTCTAACATTGCTGGGTAACATTTTCTTCCTTTCCTTTTATTAACAGGAAGATGAAACTCAGCATTCAAAACCAGGTTTGTCGTCTTCCTCATTCAGCAAGGTACTTAAGCATGTGCCTAGCTTTAAGTAGCTGAGTAGCCCCACGTGGTACCTTGATGAATTGGGGCCTTAATGTCCAACTTCAGGCTGTAATGAAATTCATTATTTTGGTATCAGTGAAAGACAACAATCCCCTGCTACCGGATTGCAACACAACCTTTCATATCCCGAACGCATAGTTTGAAGCAAATGTGACCCGATCCATTTCTAAAACAAAATGTAACAAACTCAAATGAGAAACACAAAAATGACCCAACACTGGCTGTAGTGGGGCGGCTGCCCCACTCCGGGAGAACAGGGGTTAAAAGCAGCCAAGCTAGGCTGTTTGGGGAAGCAGCCACAGCTGGGGCTGTGCCAATCAGGGCCTAGCTGGCCCTGATAAAAGGGCTGTGGGGCCAGGAAACAGAGGGGTCTCTCTCTAGCTGTGGAGAGAGAAGGACCAGGCTGCCTGGGAGCTCAGGGTACCGGGAGTAGAGCAGGGTTGGGGAAAAAGCAAGAGGAGCTGGGGAGCTCCAGCCTGGCAATTCCCCAGGCTGCAGGCCTTGGTAAAGGCCCAAGGCAGGTACTGGGGCTAAAGAGGTGTAGCCCGGGGACAGGCAGAGGCAGCAGGTCCAACCTCCTTGCCAATGATGAGTGGCCATGACAGACTGCAGTCTGCCCCAGTGAATGGGGGCTAGATGATGACTGGCAGTAGCCACAGAGGCAAGGTGGGTAAGAAGGTTGGGGGTTCCCCTGGGAGGGGACACCCAGAGTGTGGGGGTACTGCTGGGGCAGAACCCTGAGGTAAAGGGCACCGGGGTCCGGGAGGGACATGGGGCCAGCGGCAGGTGAGACATCGGCCTGCAGAGGGCGCTCCATATGCTAGAAAAGAGCTAATTCCCAGATGACCAGCAGGAGGAGCTGCGCCCGTGAGTCGTCGCTCACTACACTGACCCTTGACAGATGAACTCTAGACGGACAGCTAACAGAAACAGCCCAGGCACCGCCAAGCACTAACAGATTGGGATTGCAGAGAATTGTTGGATATGATTACTACAGCCGAAAGGACACTGGGCCTTGTTCTCCATTGACCTCCACCTTGTGCAGTTAGTAATATTAGAAAATTATACAGGTAGTAAGAGTACAACATGCAAAACCTGATGTATATTCTTTTAGAGGCAGATTTTCAAATGCATCCAACTCCCATAGACTTTCGGTGGGAGTTGAGCACCTCAGTCTCATTGGTGCTTTTGAAAGTCTCCCTCTGTTTTCTTAGATAGGATCAAAGTTTACTTTGGAAAAGACCCGTTAATCCACAGAATCCATCCATCTGCGAGGGCAGAATATAAACGCCACAGAATGAATATGTATCAGAGATACTGCACTGGGTCTTAGCCAAAGCAGACTGCAGATGAGTGCATTGTGCATACTGCTGCATGCTTACTTAGCCTGTACATTCTTTGGGGTAGGGACTGTCTTTTTGTTCTGTGTTTGTACAGCGCCTAGCACAATGAGGTCCTGATCCATGATAGAGGCTCCTAGATGCTATGGTAATACAGATAATAATAATAATTAATAATAACCCAGTGCAATCACACCGTGTCATACAAGCTGGTATCATGCCTGATGCTGACAGTTCTTCAGGAGTAACTTTGCCACCACTGAAATGCAAGTGTTTGCATTTTAAATCATTTTAGAAGTGATATTAAACAGACATCAAAGAAAACGCATGTGAGAAGCACTGTCAGTATCAAGAACATGAGGCACTGGACCAAGGAATCTCCACCATTAACAATAGAAGGGATTAAGAGTTTGTAGATAAGTATCGACAATGTGACGTGGCGGTGAAAAAAGCCAATGCGGTCTTGGGATGCATTAGGCGAGGTATATCTAGTAGGGATAAGGAGGTGCTGCTTCCGTTGTATAAGGCGCTGGTGAGACCTCATTTGGAGTACTGTGTGCAGTTCTGGTCTCCCATGTTTAAAAAAGATGAACTTAAATTGGAACGGGTGCAGAGAAGGGCCACTAGGATGATCAGAGGAATGGAAAACCTGTCGTATGAAAGGAGACTGGAGGAGCTCGGGTTGTTTAGTCTGACAAAACGAAGGTTGAGGGGGGATATGATTGCTCTCTTTAAATATATCAGAGGGATAAATACAAGGGAGGGAGAGGAATTATTCCAGCTTAGTACTAATGTGGACACGAGAACGAATGGATATAAACTGGCCGTAGGGAAGTTTAGGCTTGAAATTAGACGAAGGTTTCTGACCGTCAGAGGGGTGAAATATTGGAACGGCCTTCCGAGGGAAACGGTGGGGGCAAGGGACCTATCTGGTTTTAAGATTAAGTTAGACAAGTTTATGGAGGGAATGGTTTAATGGTAAAACATATTAGCTGAGGAATACCAAGCAATGGTAGGTAAACAGTATAATGGCTAACAAGGGTCAGGCTGGAGACTCTTGCCTACATGCTCGGGGTCTTACTGATTGCCATATTTGGGGTCGGGAAGGAATTTTCCTCCAGGGTAGATTGGCTGAGGCCCTGGAGGTTTTTCGCCTTCCTCCGCAGCATGGGGCAGGGATCTCTAGCAGGAGGGGTCTCTGCCAATTGAAGTCACTAAGACACAGGATTTGGGGACTTCATCAGCAGAGTCAAGGATAGGGTAGGGACGGTTTTGTGGCCTGCAGCATGCAGGGGGTCAGACCAGATGATCATAATGGTCCCTTCTGACCTTAAAGTCTATGAGTCTATCTTATTAGAATGTATTACTTATCAACTCAGAAGTAAGAAGATGTATGTGCTCAGACATCAATCCCATAAATACAAATTCCCCCAAGATTATATTTTGAAATAATATGGAGCAATTCCTTCTCAAAGAAAACTCTTTGCCTGCTTCTCACAACACACATGCTCAGTCTGGCATTTTGGTGCATTGATATAATTAACCTCATAATGTTAAACTTGTAGTAAAGTACTAGATGGCTCTGGTGAATGGTAATTGCATAGACACACCTTTCAAGTCCAGAATGCCGGTTGAAAGGCAGGCCAGGTTGTTAGTGACTAAATCACTAAAACTTGTTATCAAATGATGGATGTTCACAGACAAGATCAGCTCCCAGACTGCTGCACTGGGCAGTACAGTATGGGGAGGAGGTGAGCAGCCTTCCGTGGTGAAAGAACACGTTAAGGACTATATAGAAAAGCTGGATATGCACAAGTGCAGCGATCTGGATCTAATGCATCTGAGGGTGCTGAGGGAGTTGGCTGATGTGATTGCAGAGCCATTGGCCATTATCTTTGAAAACTTGTGGCGATCGGGGGAAGTCCCAGATGACTGGAAAAAGATAAATATAGTGCCCATCTTTAAAAAAGGGAAGAAGGAAAATCCGGGGAACTACAGACCAGTCAGCCTCACCTCAGTCCCTGGAAAAATCATGGAGCAGGTCCTCAAGGAATCTATTTTGAAGCACTTGGAGGAGAGGAAGGTGATCAGGAATAGTCAACATGGATTCACCAAGGGCAAGTCATGCCTGACCAACTTGATTGCCTTCTATGATGAGATAACTGGCTCTGTGGATATGGGGAAAGTGGTGGAAGTGATACATCTTGACTTTAGCAAAGCTTTTGATACGGTGTCCTGCAGTATTCTTGCCAGCAAGTTAAAAAAGTATGGATTGGATGCATGCACTATAAGGTGGATAGAAAGCTGGCTAGATCATTGGGCTCAACGGGTAGTGATCAATGGCTCGATGTCTAGTTGGCAGCCGGTATCAAGCGGAGTGCCCCGGGGTCTGTCCTGGGGCCGGTTTTGTTCAACAGCTTCATTAATGATCTGGATGATGGGATGGATTGCACCCTCAGCAAGTTCACGGATGACACTAAGCTGATGGGAGAAGTAGATACGCTGGAGGGTAGGGATAGGGTCCAGAGTGACCTAGACAAATTGGAGGATTGGGCCAAAAAAAATCTGATGGTGTTCAACAAAGACCAGTGCAGAGTCCTGCACTTAGGACAGAAGAATCCCATGCACTGCTACAGGCTGGGGACTGATTGGCTAAGCGGCAGTTCTGCAGAAAAGGACCTGGGGATTACAGTGGACGAAAAGCTGGATATGAGTCAACAGTGTGCCCTTGTTGCCAAGAAGGCTAAAGACATATTGGGCTGCATTAGTAGGAGCATTGCCAGCAGATCAAGGGAAGTGATTATTCCCCTCTATTCGACACTGGTGAGGTCACATCTGGAGTATATGTCCAGTTTTGGGCCCCCCACTACAGAAAGGATGTGGACAAATTGGAGAGAGTCCAGCGGAGAGCAACGAAAATTATTAGGGGGCTGGGGCACATGGCTTACAAGGAGAAACTGAGGGAACAGGGCTTATTTAGTCTGCAGAGGAGAAGAGTGAGGGGGGATTTGATAGCTGCTTTCAACTACCTGAAAGAAGGTGGATCTAGACTGTTCTCAGTGGTGGCAGATGACAGAACAAGGAGTAATGGTCTCAAGTTGCAGTGGGGGAGGTCTAGGTTGGATATTAGGAAACACTATTTCACTAGGAGGGTGGTGACGCACTGGAATGGGTTCTGAGGTGGAATCTCCATCCTTAGAGGTTTTTAAGGCCCGGCTTGACAAAGCCCTGGCTGGGATGATTTAGTTGAGGTTGGCCCTGCTTTGAGCAGGGGGTTAGACTAGATGACCTCCTGAGGTCTCTTCCGACCCTAATCTTCTAAGATTCTATGTTCAGTCACCTATGAAGGGAATGGGATGGCTACAGTCATCGAGCCCAGCCCCCTGCCTTCACTAGCAGGACCAAGTACTGATTTTTACCCCAGATCCCTAAGTGACCCCCTCAAGGATTGAACTCACAACCCTGGGTTTAGCAGGCCAATGCTCAAACCACTGAGCTATTCCTAACAAACCGGTTTCCAAAACGCTGGTACTAATTGGCATCTGTGCCATCAATCTCAGCCCAGGGGGCCAAGAACTGAAAGGGCATGAAAACCAAGATACCTTCTTAGTCCTAGGAGTTGACCCACCCAGTTACATCAATGGGGCAGCGTGAAGTGGCTTCCGCTTCTGGTCACCATTATAGCATCTGTTCCGCAGGTAAAGGACTTCGCTCTCCAGATCTGTCAAGCTGGCATTTTCACTTGCACTAAATTGCATTATAAAAAACAAGAGTCCATATTTCCTGCTGCAGTTTCTTCTACGCACAGCAGAGCTGGAGGGCTTGCAGAGGAGCAGATTCCAGCGTCATGATTCTGGGGCCAGTTCCTGGGAACTGCCATAAAGTACCCCCATTGGCTATGGCCTTCAAGGGGTTGTTTGCCAGCAGAAGATAACCAAAGTGCTGTGACCATGTCCCAAAACACCTCCTACCTGAGGAGCTGCATGGAGGGCATAAGAGCTGGCTGCAGTAGTTTTACAATGGCTGCAGACTCCCCCAAGCCAGAGCAATTCCCTGCTAGGAAGACCCAGGTATTTCCCAGCCCATATTCATTATCAGACTCCCTTTAGATGTCAAGGAGCAATAAAAGATCTAGCCTGAGACTTTTTCAGTGTTATTGGTCTAAAGTGAGACGAGTTCCTCCAGCAAGCGCTGCTATCCTGTAATAATTTTAAAACCTCCGAAAACAGTCGCTTGTGGGAGTGACTTTTTTCATAAGTCAAATACAAAAGAATGCTATTCAGCACAAAGATTTGTCACACGAATCTCCCCAAGGGAAAGCAATACCAAAGGGAATGTACTGTGGGAAGGTTTGCAGAAATCATTGTAGACCCTGTTGCACTAGCATTATGTATTTGCTTAAGGTCCACGCAAAACTGCCCCTGGAGGAATTCATTTTAATTTGATGTGACTCAAATCCTGAAACTTAACAGAAAAGAAACCAAATCTATCATTCCGTCACTCTGCCCGCAGAAAGAGGGGCTGTCTCTTTGCATATATTTCATGAGTCACTTTCAACTTGCATCACACCACCAGTCATCAGTGACTCAGATTGACAAGAGGCCAACTCTGTCTAGGCTTTCCCTGTGCAAAACCCGATTGATTCCCTGATGTTGGTCTCTTTTGGGGTACTGAGAAGCAGTGTAGTCTGGTGGACTGAGCACAGGACTAGGGGCTAGGAACATTTGCTTTCTAATCCCAGTGATACTGACTTGCTCTGCTCTCTGTTTCCCCTCTGTTAAATGGGAATAATAATACTTACCTATACATTTATAGGATCATGAGGAAGATTCATTAGTTAATGACTATACAGGATCATACTTGTGCTATTAAACCAGGCCCTGTGTGCTTTGAAGTCAGCTAGACCTAAATTCTGCAGCCACCTCCTTAGATTCTGACACACTCCGTAGCAGAAGTTTGGAAGCTCTGCAACTGCTTCACTTAAATTAAAATGGGGGATAATTAAATAATTAATTAATTGTAAACATGTATAACAGCCGGTGTATTATTTCGTTTACATTCTATTTATTTTTACGCAGACCTCAGATTTTCAGTTTTTAACCTGCCACCGATTTTTGCATGGATAATGCATACCTGCGCCATAGAAACTGTCAGTGGGGAAGCTGGAGTTTTTGCAAGCTGGTTATTGAATAGCTGGGGGATTTTAATACCTAAAACGGTGTGGGAGGTAATTTGGGAATGGGAGATAAACACGTTAGCTGGATGTTTTTGCTAAAATGATCAGGAGTTAAATAGTTGTTTTCATGTACATGGCCATCTTTAGGTTTCAGAGTTAACATTGCCATCGTGCGAGTGCGGAATTCATACCTCTGAGCCATTGTTTCCGGATGCCTCCAAACGCTAGAGGACAGCACTGTGTCAGTTTACCCTCAGTTACCCCATTTTAGGTTAGCCCAAGCCTGTGTGAAGTGAATTCGCAGATCTCAGTCCAGTTTCCAGTGGAAGAATATCCTCTTGACAAAACCTAGCCCAGGTATCAGTCATCAGGCCCTTTGTTAGCACTGCGGAAGACTTCCTCACCCATACAAATAGCGCCGCCAGAGTAGAGTTTAGGCTCGTTGCTGAGAATGATGGGAAGTTTGCACTGATGGGAAGCAGTGAGGTCTAGTGTGTGACCTTGGGCAAGTCACTCTGTGCCCCCATTTCCCCTCCCTCCTTTTGTTTACGTTACCTGTTTAGACTGTGAGCTCACTGGGACAGGGATTGTCTCAGTGAGCACCCTGAACACAAGGCACCACCGAAATACTGCTATGAATAAGGACTGTATCTGGACTACAGTTATTAGGTGGCTAAGTCAATAAGGGTGGCTAAGCACAGAAATGGTAAACAGTTGCCTAACTAAGGAATTCCCTCCTCCTTTCTTATTTTGCTCTCTGCCCTGAAGCATTCCAAACCTGATAGCAGAAGTGCAAGCAGCATCTCAGTGCAAGCTGCCACCAGCAGGCGTCACCTACATGAGTTTATGCTGCCACCATTAAAAAATAAAGGGGAATCTCCGCAGAATATAAACAAACAGCACTGTTCGAATGGCATCTCTTCACCCTCCATTATATATCTCTCATGACAATCTCTGCCTGCTGTAATAAAAGTGCTCCCCTGAACTGTTTAGATTAAACTGAGCACTACAAACTGTGAGTGAGCAGTTCCGGGTGTCACCAAGCAGAAGTATTTTATAACATCAGGAAGAGAGAGGTGGGGATACCATATCAATACTAAAGTTGTACAAATTTTCAGTTCCATTTCTCATGGAGTTGGCTGAGCTCGTAAGTTTCACTCTCCATTCTAGGTGCAAATCACCATGTCCCTGTGAGAGTCAAAACTGAAACATGATCTCAATAGGAATTATTCCCACTTATGCCAAACCTGAATTTGAATTTTTAACCTTTGTTCTGATTCCAGAAACTTGGGGCTCTTAGCCTAATAAAGATGGTGGGTGGTTTTTTTTTTTTTTCAATTTAACTCACATTTCAATTTCCAGCCTTACTAGTAACATGCAAAATATATGACTCTTAAACACTGTTTCTCCAAACACAAAGCCATCTGATAGATGACAGACAGTTCTCCCCATTACGTCTCTCATCACTGTGAATTGTGAAACAATCTGTTCATGGCAACAGTTGCTTTGTTATTCTGTTCTTTAAGTCTCTCGAAAAGACCCATTTTTGCCATGCTGCCTTTAGTGGATCTGTATTTTTTAAAAAATCCTTATTTGTTGTTCCCCTTTCCCTAACCTCTGGCTATATGTCTGTGTGTCTTTATGCTCTGAGGTCCCCAAGGCAGTGACTGTCCTTCCTTTAATGACTGAAAAGTGCTAGTTAAATGTGGGTCCTACTATAAATAAAATAATTACTTCTAGATAGTCATTTGCAGCAGTGGTGCCCGATCTTTCTTTTCTCTGAGGGATTGGGGGATGGATCCCTTTTCCTCCCAAAGTCCCCTCTAAACTGTCTCAGTACAGTCACTCTCCTTTTTTCTATCAATTTTCTCTTTCCTGTCTTTTTCATTCTCTTTGATTTTAATCCTGTGTTTTTGTGGGGGATGTTTTGTTTGTCGTTTGTTGTTTTTCTCTTTTCCTTGATGTATTGGTGGCTGCAAGGTCCTGGATGCATCTGCTCTTGTAGCTTTGAGTGCCCAAGGAGTAGACCTAAGAAGCGGAGTTTGGGCCAGCAGGCAAGGCTGCCTAAGAATATAACCTTGTCCGTGTGAGTTGCTCCCACCACCAATTATACTGAGGGATACTATAGGAATGCCAAGGGAAGGTGGGTGGCTTTCAAGAAGCCAGCCATCGTTTTAGTAGAGCAGCAAGAGCATGTTTGCAACATGAGGCGTGGTGGATCCAAGATCATAAAGTTTTCATCACCTTTCCATTCCTATCCTTTGCCTCATGCCCTCCCCATGCCCCCAAGTCTATTTCCACGTCCATGGCCCAGGCTGGAAAACTATTAAGCTATTAATTGATTTCAATGTAAAATAAAACAATATAAAATACTATTTAAAAAAAATCTTTCCTGGATTATTTAATAACATTTTTGGTTGTTAAAGAGAGTCTTAAAAGTCAAATTCTGCTTTCCTCTAGTTCTGCAATTTGCAACCTTGTTTGCACTTCATTCAGCAGAGACTGTGAAACTATAGATTGATCTGTTTCACTTTCTGTTTAATAACACTTTCCAGTGTTGCCAACTCTCATGTTTTTATGGAGAATCTCATAATCATGAGCCCCAGGTACTGGAGTTATGTGAGTACATCAAAATCTTAGCTTTCATTTGTTAAAAAATAAGTTTCTAGCCCTAAAAGTGGCAGAGAAAAGCTTAAAAATGTGACCCCACTGTAACTTAAGGCCACCAAATCAGAAGACAAATTAAAAAAAAAAAAAGGGGGGGGGGGTTAATTTCATGATTTTTAAGCCAATCTCATGACTTCATTTCACTGTGAGATCGCCTCAAAACTGAAACATGTTCTCAACAGGAATTATTCCCACTTATGCCAAATCTGAATTTGAATCACTAACTTTTTGTAACATTTGGAGTTGGTGATACCAGGGCCGGCTCCAGGCACCAGCCTTCCAAGCATATGCTTGGGGCAGCACCTGGAGGGAGGCGGCGCTCACCTGGGGAGAGCGGGGCCGCGGCCGGGCTCCCCGCCCTCCTCCTGGCGCTCCGGCCAGTCGGGGAGAGCGGGGCCCTGGCCGGGCTCCCCGCCCTCCCCTGCTGCACTCCCTGCCGGGGGCGGGGGGAGGCTTTTTTGCCTGGGGCGGCAAAAAAGCCAGAGCCGGCCCTGGGCGATACTGCTTTACACGTGTACATAGCACCTTCCATCTCAGGCTCTTAAAGCACTTTAGATATTCGTATTGTTTGAGGTGAGATAGGTAAGTATTATTATCCTCCAGGTGGGGACATTGAGGCACAGAACGGTGAAGCAACTTTGCCCCAAATTCACACACAGACGACGTGGCAAAGGTAAGAACAGAACCTAAATCTCATGGCTTCCGGTCTTCTGCCTTTTTCCATGTGTTTAGTCATTATAACTGGAAGTATGGTGACAGCTTAGTTAACCCAGGCCTTCTCAAACTTTAACATAGAATGGGTGGACCATATTTTAATAGAGAACAACCTCCCCTCCCACCCCATGTCTCCGCTCCCTTTCACAAATCCATCACATCCCTAGAGCAACTCCAGAAAATGTTTACTTAAAAGAGTAATATTAGGAAAGTTTGTCCCCTTTGCTTCCTCTACCCCTACATGTTTCTCTGCTGCTTGGTTCTTTTCCCTCTACACCCCTGCACTTGTTGCTCGTCTTCCTTACACCACTCTCCCCTGCTCCTCGGGATGTTGCATTCTGGTGAGTAGCAACTCCAGTCCCACTGGTAGTTCCCATGCCTGCTGGTGGTCCTATTTGCAATCCTTTTCTGCATCTGCAGCTTCTAGTAGAGGCACCTAGGCTGACTCCTCATTGTTTTTATCTGCTTTTACAAGCCATTTTTGCAATTGGCAAGCCTGGATGCTTGTAGCAGAAGCTGAAAACAAGAAATGCCATCATGTGATTCAATACATACTGTGATGGGTTGGCTCAGAGAAACCCCCTTGGGAGCTGCCAACTGATGTGCCAAGACTACTTCTGTCCCTGCTTTCCTGCCCTGGCAGCTTGGGACTTCAGACCTGCTAGCCTGCTGCAAACCCAGACCCAGGTCTGAACTATGTCCCCTAGCAGCTGTAGGCTTAATTGAAAGCAGCTTAAGAAGTTTTCCTGTCTTTAACACTCAGATGCCCAACTCCCAATGGGGTCCAAACCTCAAATAAATCCGTTTTCCTCTGTATAAAGCTTATACAGGGTAAACTCATAAATTGTTCGCCCTCTGTAACACTGATAGAGAGATCTGCACAGCTGTTTCCCCCCCCCCCCAGGTATTAATACATACTCAGGGTTAATTAATAAATAAAAAGTGATTTTATTAAATACAGTAAGTAGGATTTAAGTGGTTCCAAGTAGTAATAGACAGAACAAAGTGAATTACCAAGTAAAATAAAATAAAACACGCAAGTCTAAACCTATTACAGTAAGAAAACTCAATACAGATAAAACCTCACCCTCAGAGGTGTTCCAGTAAGCTTCTTTTTACAGACTAGTCTCCTTCTAGTCTGGATCCAGCAAATCACTCAGACCCCTTGTAGTTACTGTCCTTTGTTCCAATTTCTCTCAGGTATCCTTGGGGGTGGTGAGGCTATCTCTTGAGCCAGCTGAAGACAAAATGGAGGGGACTCCCAGGGGTTTAAGTAGACTTTCTCTTGTGGGTGGATACCCCTTCATCCTGCGGTGTAGAATTCCAGCTCCAAGGTGGAGTTTCGGGGTCACATGGGCAAGTCATATGTCCATGCATGATTCAGAACTTACAGGTAGCAGCCATGGTTCACATGCTACCTTGAACATCTTCAAGTAGACTTCTTATGTGGATTGGAGCCTTCCAAGATCCATTGTTCGTTAAGTGTTTCTTGACTGGGCACTTAACTTGCACATTCCTTTGTCAGGAAGCTGACCAAATGCTTTACTAAGGCTACTTAAAAATCAAGCAAGTACACAGCCAATATTCATAACTTTGAATACAAAAATGATACATGTATACAAATAGGATGAATAGATTCAGTAGATCATAACCTTTACAGAGATATGTTACATGGCATATGTAGCATACAACATATTCCAGTTATGTCATATGTACATTCATAAGCATATTTCCATAAAGCTTTATAGGGTGTACCCTCACACATACCAACAGCCAATGCTCTGTGGACCATGGCCTAAATATTTCCATTATAATTATCCTTTGTAAGCTATTCAGACATTTCTAAAATGTTCACCTTTCAGCCTGAATTTTTTCAGACCGGGTCTCTGCCTGAAAATGTTTTTGGAGGGTTTTTAAGTTTGAGCAAAACCAGTTCAATGAACAAAGCATACTATTTCCACTAAAAAAAAATGCAACATTTTTAGAACTGCTCTAGTGCTAAAAAGGGTGAGGGCAAGAAGTTGAAATCTGGCAAGGAAATAGCTCTGAGGAAGGAGAAGTGCCTTTCACTGTCCTGATGAAAATCTGTTTTGATTTCACCAAACTGTGAAAGTTTGAAAACCATAGTCTGTGGATGCACATTCATCTTCTAACAACTTTGAGGCCTTTCAACAGCTGCCTCCCAATATTCTACATATGAAAGAGGGGTGCATTGATAAATTGGTATGGCAGTAAAAAATGTGGTGAGCCCTTCCTCATTTAATGCAAGACTTCCGGTACTAAAGGAAGATCAAGAACGTTAAGCTCTTTGGGGTAGGGAAGGTCGTTTTGTACAGCACCTAGAATAATGGTGTCCTGGCCATGATCAAGGGCTCCTAGGCGCTACAGTAGTATCATATGATACCTTGATAAGCTGGGGCCCTAATTTAGGTTTGAATAACAATGGAGCCCCCGGCATGCTCCTAATACACAATGGGAAGCTTGAGCTATTGTGACACATCCCAACGATGCTTTGGGAAAACATCATTGTGCTCCATCATTAGCATCAACAGACAGTAATGTGAAACATCACCAAAGAGACACCAACGCATGAAACTAAAACTGTGCCACGGTGCCACCATACATCACCCCACCACATGAAAAAGTCACTGACACATTAAAATATCACAGTGACAGCACACCAAAACGTCACATTTGTGCTTCAGTGTACAAATACTTCACATCACCACTGTCAGTGACCAAGTCGTGGGTGGTCTGGCTTAATGGTTGGAGCAACACTCCATCCTGCTAATTAGTGTTGACTCCAGTCGGGGTAGGGTCCTGGAGCAAAGTCAAAGTCACACAGCTTCTGACTGTGCTCATTAAGTTGCCAAGTGACTGGCTCTCCCACAGGCTGGCCCCTGCGAACCACAAAGCATGGTCTTGTCTTCACGAGGCATGAAGGTCTCCCTGAGGTGTGACCATTCACAAGAAGGCTGTGAGACATGAACAAGGCATATACGGTGGCGCAAGTGTGAAAAGATGACACATGGCATGAACTTGTTCATGGGGCAATGGAAAGCATGAACGTGACAGTGCAGCAACATGGGGCTTAAATGTGTCACAGGCACAAAGAACATCTGTGTCTTCATGAAGCATGTGCATGTCACCAGGTGTGATGTGTGCTGTGTCACCACATGTGTGTCACCATGAAGCAGGCCATCATCAGAAGGTGTGTATGTTTCACCACAAAGCATGATGTGTGCCAATGTCACCACAGGGCATGTGCTTGTCACCACAAACCATTAAGTGCCAGTGTCACCACAAAAAGCAATAGAGGGTCCTGTGGCACCTTTGAGACTAACAGAAGTACTGGGAGCATAAGCTTTCGTGGGTAAGAACCTCACTTCATCAGATGCAAGTTCTTGCATCTGAAGAAGTGAGGTTCTTACCCACGAAAGCTTATGCTCCCAGTACTTCTGTTAGTCTCAAAGGTGCCACAGGACCCTCTGTTGCTTTTTACAGATTCAGACTAACATGGCTACCCCTCTGATAAGTGTCACCACAGAACATGATGTGTTCCCATGTCTCCATAAGGTGTGTGGCTCTCACCACAAGATGTATGCGTGTCACAAGCATGTGTCACCACAAGAGGTGTGCATGTCCTACAAGGCATGAAGCATGCCCATGTCACACAAGATGTGTGTGTCACAAGGGGCGTGCATGGCACAAGGCGTGCAGCGTGCCCATGTCACCATGAGGTGTGTGCTATCTCCACAAGGTGTTTGTGTGTCACTGCAAGGCATGAAGCATGCCCGTGTGAGCACGAGGCGTGTGCTGTCACCCCGAGATGCGTAGCATGCCCATGTCATGCGACGTTTGCTGTCACCATGAGGTGTGAAGCATGCCCATGTCACCAAAAGGCATGTGCTATCACCAGGAGGCGTGTGCATGTCACCACGAGGCATGCAGCATGCCCGTGTCACCATAAGGTATGTGTGTGTCACCAGGGGTGTGCAAGTCACCACAAGCCATGTGCGTGTTACCACAAGGCAAGTATGGCACCACAAGCCATGTGCATGTCACCACAAGGGGTGTGCTATCACCACAAGACATGTGCATGTCACCACAAGGGGTGTGCTATCACCACAAGGCATGTGCATGTCACCACAAGGGGTGTGCTATCGCTACTAGGCACACGCGTGTCACCACAAGGGGTGTGCTATCACCACAAGGCATGTGCGTGTCACCACAAGGGGTGTACTATCACCACAAGGCATGTGCATGTCACCACAAGGGGTGTGCTATCACTACTATGCACGCGCGTGTCACCACAAGGTGTGCAAGGTGCTCGTGTCACCCCCCCAGATGCGAGGCGTACGTCTGTCGCCAGGCACCTGAGGCTTCGCCACCAGGACGCGGTACCGGCCCGCTCTGCCCCAGGGCCGCCCAAGCCGGTCACATCCCGGCCCCAACGGCCGCTGGCCGGCGGGCAAAGGTCGAAGGCACGGGGCAAAAGCCCCACCTACTCCCAGGCCCCGCCCCCGGCGCGCGGCTCCCTGAGGCTCTCGGCTCCGCCCCCTCGGCGCGCGCTACGGGAATACCGCGACCCCGCCCCCTGGCGCGCCGCCTCGTCGCTCCTGCCCCCGCCCCATTCTGCACGCCGAACCCGAGCGCTGCGGGAGCCCCGCCCACCGCGTCCCTCCTCGGTTACCCGTCGTGCTCCGCGCAGCGCTGGCACTGACGTGGCTGCCCGCAGCCGCCATCTTGTGAGCCTGGGCGGGGAGCGGGAGAGCAGCGCAGGAGGGAGCCGACCCAGAGCCGGGGGCAGCCAGCGCCGGGTAAGCGGCGACATCTCCTCGTGGCGCCGGCCCGGTCGTCGCCCCACATCCCCCCGCGGCGGCCGGGGGCCGTTCGGCGCAGGAGGGCGGGCTGCGCCCCGGGCCTGGGGGTGGGGGAGCGGCGGGGCCCGGCCTGCTGGGTGTCCCGCAGCAGCGGGGCGGGTTGGCGTGTCCCTGCCGAGGGCCCGTGTTGCCCAGGAGGAGGGAGCAGCAGGCCGCAGCGCGGGCCGCCCCGCCCTGGGGAGCGTGGGACGGTCGGGGAGCTGCGAGCGATTCAAACGGGCGCTGCCCGGGTGGGGTTCCAGTCCCGCCACCTTAACCCCCCCCGGCCTAGGCCCCTGATCTGCGCCTGCCTCCCCTCCCCCCCCCCCCCCAGCCTAGGCCCCTGATCTGCGCCTTCCCCTCCTCCCCCCGGCCTAGGCCCCTGATCTGCGCCTTCCCCTCCCCCCCCCCCGGCCTAGGCCCCTGATCTGCGCCTTCCCCTCCCCCCCCCCCCCGGCCTAGGCCCCTGATCTGCGCCTTCCCCTCCCCCCCCGGCCTAGGCCCCTGATCTGCGCCTTCCCCCCCCCCCCCCGGCCTAGAACTAGGCACTCGAACTGCGCCCCCACACCCCAGCCTGGGCCCGGCCTAGGCACCCGAACTGCCTCACCTCCCCAGCCGGGGCCTGACTTCGGACCAGCCAGGTTTAGAGACCCAATCCTCAGCCCCCCCCCCCACCTTGGCCTTGCCAGCTCTACCGACCTAACTCCTCAGCGGGGGAGTTGGATGGGGGTGGTTGTCAGATCTCCCTCTCTGAGTAACTCGGAGCTGGCCCAGGGCGTATGGATTCTCCTCTTCCTCAGACTCTTGGCTCGTTTTAGGTATTTAATGCCTGACCAGTCCTGGGAGTGTGATCAGGGATGTGTGCTGATTATGTGCCTTCATTAAAGGTTTGAGGGTATAATGGCTTAATTCTTGTAGTGGCTGGGTTGTGTGATGGGATGAAATGGTGAGGAGTAGAGTTGCTGTCTTTACCCTGGAGCAGAATTTCTTTCCAGTCTCAACTGCTTGGGTGGGTGACCCAGGAGGTCAACCTTCCACCCCACTCTTCGTGCCAGGCTTGCTTATAACAGATTAGCTGTTGGCCTATAAAATCCCATTTGCCTTTATCTGTGGCCCATATATGACACTCCAGGAAGGTAACCCCCTCCCACAATTCACCTTGCCGGTAGTATAGTGCTCTACATGGAAGAATTCATTGATCATGAAGCATGATTGAGTGTATGCATATGTTTTATTTCGACTCCATCAGCTTCATCTATAGCTGAAATATTAACTATTCAGATAATACTTTGAACTTTGCTGTGCAACCGCTGAGCCTCACAATTCCTCTTTGAAGAGCATTATTGTCCCTGTTGTACAGATGAGAAATGGAGAGCTTAAAGTTGAGTGATTTGTCCAAGGTCATGTAGCAGAACAATTCTATTACCTTTTTTGCCACTCTAATAACCTGACAGCTTTTTATCCGAATTTGGGTATTCCCTGTCATTTTCTTCCTTTAAGGGAGTTAGAATTTTTCTCCAAATATTCTTTATTTCTTTGTGACTTTCTACTCAAAATGGTACCATTATATACACTGTTAAGCTTGTAGGTATGGGCCAGCCACGCATGTACCATTATTGTAACGGTAGCCCTGGATGAAAAGGTGAGGAAATTTATCTGACTTGAAGCTCTTAAATTGGTTGGCTTGACTGTCTTCATTTGCCATGCTTACTGACACCTCTGCTCTGGCAGAGCAGCAAAACCAAGAGATGGTTTAAACAAATGTCATTTCTACAGACTCAGCAGCTTTGGGTGCTACAGCAATGGACAGTGGTTAAAAACCTCATTTAAAAATCAGGTGCAGGGTAGGTTGTGCCCATAAATAGGTGGCTGGACTGATCATGGTGTCCACTTATTTGCCATGGGTTCTTAATTCAAGAACCTTGAATCGGATATAGTGTCTGTTACTAATCTCAACATCAGTCTGTATCAGCAAATCCTTTTGTATAAAGTTATCTGAAAGTACGATTTTTTTTTTGCATTCTTATCTGAAAAGGGCCTATAAAAGTGGTACATTCTTACTCAATAGATCTTTTGTGTAGGTCTGAGTCATACTTGCTGAGTCTATTGACAAAATGGAGAGTTGTCTTAGGCTTTGGAGGTAGTGGAGTTAGGAGTAGACTGGATTCTGTTCCTTTTTGTGACTCAGCAGAATTGTTCACTGTGTTAGCCCATGTAAAACTGTCTGTAGGTACTAGGGTTGCATGGGTACAACTAAGGACATAATTATCCCACAGAACCCTTATTACATACATTGGTGGAAGAAGGAAAGAAATCCATCTTGACAACAAGATTGGTTGAGTTCAGAAGAATGCGAGTTAAGTGAAATGACTTTTTTCCTATCAAACCTGCTCAGTAGAAAATCACTGAGATGACAATATTTACATTGCAGAGTAGAACTAGGGAGGTGGTGGAGTCTCCTTCCTTGGAGGTTTTTAAGGCCCGGCTTGACAAAGCCCTGGCTGGGATGATTTAGCTGGGAATTGGTCCTGCTTTGAGCAGGGGGTTGGACTAGATGACCTCTTGAGGTCCCTTCCAACTCTGATATTCTATGATTCTATGAACTACACTTTAGTTTCATCATCTGTTACAAAATATCTTATCACGTGTAGGTCATTCTCATGAGTATTTCAGTATTCTGGATTCTTTACAATGGGTACATTTGGTCAACATAGCCTATGGCTACACTACAGCTTAAGTCGACATAAATTATGTTGCTCAGGGGCGTGAATTGGCCACCCCACTGAGTGACATAACTTGCATCTGAAGAAGTGAGGTTCTTACCCACGAAAGCTTATGCTCCCAGTACTTCTGTTAGTCTCAAAGGTGCCACAGGACCCTCTGTTGCTTTTTACAGATTCAGACTAACACGGCTACCCCTCTGTAACTTGTGCCTAGTTAAGCACCAATGTGGTCAGCACTGTGGCGCAGCGGGAGAGCTCCAGCTAATATAGTCACTGCCACTCATTGGGGGTGGATTAGTTAAGTGGACAGGAGACTCCCATCTGCTTAGAGCAGTGACATTAGAGAGCTTACAGTGATGCAGCTCCATCAGTACCACTGCACTGCTGTAAGCGCTCTCATGTAGCCATAGTTGATTAGATTGTGATTCCATAAAAAAGCAAGTACACCTCTACCTCAATATAACGCTGTCCTCAGGAGCCAAAAAATCTTATAGGCGAAACCGTGTTATATTGAACCTGCTTTGATTCACCGGAGTGCGCAGCTCTGCCCCCCCGGAGCACTGCTTTACCACGTTATATCCAAATTCATGTTATATCGGGTTGCGTTATATTGAGGTAGAGGTGTATCTTTTTTTTTTTATTATTTTGTCCTCAGTCTGTTGAAGGCCTTGTTAGTGTGGAAGCTGTAGAGCTGGGATTACAGCTACCATTATCCCCAGCTATCATTCTCTCCTTTTACTGATGGGCGGAAGTTTTGAATCAGCTTCCTGCTACGACAGCTGTTTTTCTGCATTATTCGGCAGTTTTTCTTGCTGCTTGCAAGTATCTAATTTTATTTCTTGTTTCTAATACATGGAAACGTGTGAATATATGATATTACTTTTGCTGATGTCTCAATTCTAATATTCCTCTTCATAGGCTGATCTTGATCCAAACAGTCAGTTGAGCATTGGCTCTTGGATTTGGTCATGTGTCAGCCACCAATTTTGTTTGACTTATTCTTTAACTTGAATTTATTCACAGTATCTAGGGTGAATTTAGTCAGTGTTGAACTCATATAGTGAATGGGGTAGTATGTCAGACACATAGTTTAAAACTTGAGCAGTTTTAAAGTATATAAGTACTTCGCTATTGTAAGTCTGAGCCACATTCTGTTTAAGTGGAAGTTGTTAACACTTTCTGCTGGTTAGGTTGAGCACAGTGTTGTTAGGTTTCACCATTTTTAATAGCAGATGTAGCTGTAATCAAATTACTTTAGATGTGCCTTGACTGGGTAGCAGACTACACTTAACTTTGACATTTCAGGCAACTGGGGACAGCCAGAAGGAAAAAATAGAATAGCCTTCTGCTTCTGCCCAGAAATCTCATGATTGTAGTCAAAATCCTTCCAGTAGGGTGAATTCCTTTACATTTTTTGCCAACCATTTTTTAAAGGAAGATACAGAAGTTACGATCCAAATGAGTCTCTCTAACCTTAATATCTCTTTGCAAAAATGTGGACTGCCAAAAGTTGAGAGAGCCCACTGGATTACTATGGAACATGTTAAATTGTTCACCTGGTTTTTTAGATAAACAATATTGGGTTACCCCTGTTCTTTGTCTTGTGATACACCAGCTGTTCATAATATTTTAATGTGGTTCAGGGTTTTATTTTTGAAACTTAGAAGTGCATCACTGCTTCTCGTGCATCAGGTTGAACTTGAAAACAAGAAACCCAGACTGATGTGGCTTTTGAGTGAAATGTTAAATGGTCCACCTTTTGTCTCCCTGGGTTCTAGAACATTGTGCAATCTACTTCTGTTCCCGTTACTGCAGGAATGACTAAATCTTTAGTGCACTAGGGCAATATCTAACTGATGCATGTGTTCCACCTATTTATTTCTATTACAGTAGCACCTACGGGCCCCATTATGCTTAGCACTGTACGAACACACAATATGAAGAAGGTCTCTTCCCAGAAGAACTTACAGTTTCAGTAGACATAGGTGAATGTAACTAACAGACAGAAGAGATGTAATGGAATTTAGGTGAACTATGTTCTTTAGGAGTCATGTTTGCTTCTCCTGCAGAAGCAATTGAGGAGCTGTGGCCAAAGTCACAAGTAAGATTTACTGCCAATGAAGAACATCATCTTGATTTGAAGAGGTGCTAAGCTGCCTTCAGCACCTGCAGCAGTTGCATTTATTTGGTCCTGATATTTAGGTACTCTTGTCTGGCAGTTTGGCAGAGAAGTTCAGTTCATTTGGAGAAGCATTTGAGAACAGTTGTGGCCCTCAACGTTCCTTTTAAAAGGCTTAGATGTGACTTCTGGTTGAAAATAACTTACTGTGTACATGTTTTCATCCAGCCCATCTGGAGACTGGCATCGTCTGCTCTGGATGACTCTTCACCTAGTTTCATTCATAGAGTGCCCTGTTCGTCAAGTCTTGGCGAACACGAAAGCCACATTTAGCTCAATCTTCAGTGACGCTTAGCAAGAAGGAATACATTTTGATGGCTCTTGTGGTATCATGAAGAAGAATCACTTCGAATGGGCACAGAAGGGAATTTTTAAAGGTGAACTGTGAAGCAAAGACACAATTCCCTTTACTGCACTGTATCTTTATAGACAGCTTTCAATTGGCTCTTTCCAAAAGGAATGTTTTATTTTACATTAGACATATCAGGAATGTCATGTCTCTGCTTTCCTTATGTTGGTTGGTAAATAACCAAGATACTGTAACTTTTTACCTGTTTTTCCTTCCTCTTCCAAACTCAGCATCCATTCCCACCCCCTTCAGTTGGAGATAGGAAAAGTTGCAGCTCTGATTATGGCATTATGTGCAATCAACCATTTAAGATGCACAACAGATCTTGCCAAATACCTCCAAGAAAGAGATAAGGGGGCTTAATATATTGTAACAAGTTGTTGGTGGAAGGGCAGAGGAGGAGTGTAGAGGTAGTCTTAATACATCATGGTGAGAGTATTGAATGATACCATCTCTTGCTTTGCAGCTCATCTTTAAATACTCTGTACATGACTCATCTTTAATTCTAAGACTTCATAGAAAGTTGGATTCCTGGTGATGATGCATACTTAGACTAAAAATTCCGAAAATTAACATGACTTCTACATCTAAAACTTATGCTTAATTTTAGTCTTGTAAATAGTATCTTGAAAGTAGTAGTCTTGATTTCAGTAGAAAAAGTTAGAAATCAAAAACTATGATTCCAG
The DNA here is from genome assembly GCF_011386835.1 of Chrysemys picta bellii. Lineage (NCBI taxonomy): Eukaryota > Metazoa > Chordata > Testudines > Emydidae > Chrysemys > Chrysemys picta. The sequence continues at coordinate 9,307,017 of NC_088792.1, forward strand.
CTTCAAAGAATTATTTGAGTTGGCTATAACTACTTCCTATTTAGCCATCTTTCATCCTTTGCGTCATAGGTGAAAGGCCAGTAAACAACTTATACAAATAGTTGGGTATAACTGTTCTTGAATAGTCATGTATGGAGTCAGTTTAGTTACATAGTTGACAGTATTCTGATCGAGCTATTTTTAAAATTTGCTACAATAGAACACTTTAAGCTGCAAGGAAACAGATTCTTCAAGTACGAAAGCATGCAGGTTTGTTTAACTGGCTATATCCATTTCAGGTGTGAAATACTATGCTGCTAGATTACGTTGGCACTAAAACTTTTAAGATAGCTTATCCCTGTGAACGTTAGAAATGACCCAACATCTAAACAGTACTTTACAGGTCAAAGGCATAGTGCCAACTTCAAAATTGCTCTTTGGTCTAAATATATTTTTGTCTACTATTCTTACAAACCACACCAAGGAAAACTAAAGAGGTTGAGTAAAACTATTTTTCTCTGATTTTGTTTTTCCTCACTCTGTTCATTTGTTAGCACTTTGTATAAGTCCATGGAAATATAAATTTTACTTTGTCTTCAATGAGGAAGAGTGCCTTTGATATGTTGCGGAGGGGCGGGGAAATTGGTTCATAAACATGTCATTCATGCCCTTTAAGCATTTAAGTAGCTGGCAAAACATTTGGACACAAGAAGCAGTTTCTATAATTACATTTTGGTTATATTGTTGACAAGAAAGCTAACATAGGCAGTTGGGGATGGAGAAAAGGACTGCTGTGAAAAATATTTTAAATTACACATCTGAAATCACAGGTTTAATATTACATTTCAGATCAGCAGTGCTGTGGCTTCAAAATGGTCAGTTCTTTTATACAAAGGAGGCATTTTTACTAGTTATATTGTAAATAGCATATTGTGGTGCACAAGAATGTGTATGTACATTAATGATACTCTTTACCAGTTATCAGAGGGGTAGCCGTGTTAGTCTGAATCTGTAAAAAGCAACAGAGGGTCCTGTGGCACCTTTACCAGTTGTAGCTATTGAAAGAAAAAGCTAAAGGGGAAAACAGCTGAAACTGCTAGTGCTGGCTAAGGGTTTTGCAAGTCTTCAGAATGCCTTCCTTTCTGCTGCTTTCACTTTCGTTAACAGACCTGGCATGCTTGTACTCTGAAGTAGGGAATTAAGCTTTTCTGCAGTCAGTTTTCTTTGCTAGCAGTGCCTTTCCATCTTTGCTGTGTTGGACGTCATCAGTAGTAGAAGAGTTTGTGAGCAAGATGCTTCTACTCCTGCCCAGTAGCTCTTCTTGCAATGGTTTGAAACCGTGAACATGTGTAACACCAGTTTCATTGCTGCTGAAGCTCCATGTGAGTGCTGTTATGGCGGAGCACAGATGTAAATATTTTTGTATTGCAGCTAACATTCTAGTCTTTAAACTGTGAAAATGGCAGAAGGATGTTGGGTGTACAGGTTTTTCCCCCACTCTATTGCCTTAAAGCATTCTACAATATCTTTTAGTTACAGGAAATGGCGGCTTACGTCACAATTGCTTTTTTTAGTCGATAAAGAAGTTGAATCAGTTGTACATGGCCAAATGGAACTATGCCATGAAAGACTAAAACAGGGGTGGCCAGCCTGTGGCTCCGGAGCCACATGCGGCTCTTCAGAAGTTAATATGCAGCTCCTTGTATAGGCACCAACTCCGGGGCTGGAGCTACAGGCGCCAACTTTCTAATGTGCTGGGAGGAGCTCACTGCTCAACAGGCCCTGCCTCCATTCCACCCCTTCTCGCCCCCCCTCCCATGAGCCTGCCGTGCCTTCTCTCTCTTCTCTCCCCCCCCAGCCTCCTGTATGCCACGAAACAGCTAATCGGGGGGGGGGGGGGGGGGGCAGGCGCTGGTCGGTAGTGCTGCTGGTGGGTGGGAGGCTCGGGGGCGGTGGGAGGTGCTGACCTATTACTGTGGCTCTTTGGAAATATACATTGGTAAATTCTGGCTCCTTCTCAGGCTGGCCACCCCTGGACTGCATTCCAGTTTTCAAAGATCTTAAATCCCAGTTAAACATCAGTACAAATACGCATCTTTCTTGGCAGATTTACAGTATAGTTTGAATTAAAATGAGTAGACTGGCTTTATTCAACTACTATTGGTTGGCACGTGAGCTGCAAAAGGAGGAACATACTGTATTTCTAAAGGCACGCAAGTAAAATAAAATGCCATTAAAACTGGTATGGATGCAGAAGTATAGAACACTACTAAACATGTATGTTATACTCACGTCCCTTTTATTTTAGATTGTGTAATGCTTAAAGCCACTTGTCTGTGGTGCCATGCCACTTGAGCAAACTTCTAAAATGAATCCTGCATAGTAAAAGCATTACTATAAGACTCATTCACTCTAATTTTAACTTTGCTATGAGTTTATCTAAGATGCATCACTCGCTAGAAATTTACCTGAAGTTTGAGATCTTTCTACTTCCTGGTATAAATTTGCAGAGTCTTATCCAGAAATGAGTCTTTGTTCCTCTTACTGCTTACCAATGACACACAACATCTTAACTGAACCTGAATAACAGGTTTCTACCGCTGTGCAAACCTTGTGGGAGGTGCTATAGAATGAAATATCAGAGTAAGGGTGTGCTCCGTAGTGCTCGGGGCTTGTCTACACTTAACAGCCACGCAGCGATGCAGCTGCCTCTGTAGCGCTTAGTGAAGAGACTACCTAAGCTGACAGGAAAGCTTCTCCTTTCAGCGTAGGCACTCCATGTCCCCGAGAGGCAATAGCTAAGTTGACAGGAGAAGCCCTCCCATCGACAGTTTTGTCTACCCCAGGGGTTTGGTCAGTGTAACTGCATCGCTCGGGTGTGGATTTTCACCTTAGGGATGTAGTTCTACCAACGTACGTTTGTAGTGTAGTCCAGGGCTCGGCCTAATGAGGAGCAACAAAACAGGAGTAAGAGCAGCAAAGGGTGTTTTGGAATATTCAGAGCTGGTGAAGGGTACTAGATTGACATCCATGGAGGCTGAAATCGTGTCTATAAAACGCTGATGGCACATTTAGCAGCAGCTCAATCTGTCCAATCAACCCTGACCTGGAGGGCCCTCCCTTACAGGTGATAGGACAACAGAATCTGTTCATTCTCTGATATTGCAGTCTGTATATATCGTGTGCTGCTCAACTCCAAAACACTAACATCCCCCCTATACTCTGTATGTTACCCCCAATGACCAATAACTGACGCCTCAAATTTTCTGTATTGTTTGTTTCAAATATTCTCTAATAAAATTTAAATCTCTTCTGAGGACGCCAGATGGGACTTGCCTATATACAAAACTACCTATTGCCGACAATGGGTGTTGCTGAATATGGTTTGGCTGCATATACATTAAGGTAGCTTTTGTCATGTAGACAAGCTCCAGCTGAACTACTTGTGGTGGTTATCCCTGTGCACTGGGAACTAGACTGAGACCACCAAACTAGCTTCACGTGGACTGTCAAACAGTTAACAGTGGTAATATTTGGGGTCTCTGCTAACTTGAGTTAGGGAAAAAACAAACTGGAGTAGAGGAAGATTTTTTTTACTTAAGAATGGACCATATATTGGGTAGTTAAGACTCTCACTCTAGTATAGTTTGCCTTTTCTCAGGTAAGACACATAATGGCACATGTCCAGCCATCTGGAAGGGGCAAGAGAATGAGAAGACACGGGTATGTCTACACTGTAAACATGCGTGGCTGGCCCATGTCAGCTGACTCTGGCTCAGGGCTGTTTAATTGCAGTGTAGACATCTGGGCTCCAGCCCAGTCATCGACACTGCAGTTAAACAGCCCAGTGAGCCCATGTCACTTGACATGGGCTAGCCATGGGTATTTAATTGCAGTGTAAACGTACCCAAAAAGGCCCATGAAAAGTAAGGGTCTTGCCATATGGGGTGGAGAATAACTATTCAGAAATTGTCAGTGTTAATAATTAGGCTGGCGGTCTTCCTAAGTAGATGTGCTGGGGAAAGAACTAGAAGACACTGTTTATATTACAATAGTGCGAGATGCCCCAGTCATGATTAGTAAGTCCCTGTTATACTTTGCACTATACAGACACGTGAAGATACAGAAGGCATGACTGAATCTCTTACATTAACAATAGTAACGTGTAAAAATAGCACAAAAACCCATCTATAAAAAAAAAGCGATTATGGGGTGGTGAGAGAATGCAAGTTATGCTGATTGATACAAACTGGAAGATGAGTTGGTGGAAGGAGACAAAAAGGGAATTGGAGACTGGAAGAGGGGTAAAATAATAGAAGCTTCCCTCCTTCCAGCAGCCATGGTAGGGGGTAAGGTTATCTGACATCTTCTAGCCAGAGGCAAACACAGAAGAGTCTCCAAGCAGGGTCCAGGAATAGCACCTGGAATTGCATAATTAACTCAGGTTTGCAGCTGGGTTTCTCACTAGAGCATTGCTACTGGTAAGTCTTGCTTCTGTCTAATGGGTACCCAGTAAATGTTTCAAGTTCTGACTCTTACAAGGATGGAAACTGTAATACAGCTGTATCATCTCAAGTATTGTGTACTGTTTGGGTGCTGCTATAGAGAATATTGGACAAGATACAGAACTGTATAACAAGTGTAGTAAAGGATACATTGTATCCAAGAAGAGAGACGAGCTAAGTTTATATTCACTAGAAAAGATCATTTAAAATGGAGACATAGTGGAAAGTGTAAAAATCTGAAGTTGAATAGAAAGGTGGATATCATAAAACTACTGAGGAGGATGATAGTTTTAATTTAGGCTTAAATGGGGAGCACAAACTTATCTGCCACCAAAAGAATTCAAGGAAAATCCTATGTCTCTCTAGTTTGTGGAGGGGAAGTAGCAATGGAATGCAAGTGTAATCATAAACTTGTTACTGTAAGACAAGCACAGATTGTATGCCTCTTTTGAGGCATGGGAAGATGTTAAGAATCTCAACCAGAAAGCCTTTGACAAGGTCCCTCACCAAAGGCTCTTAAGTAAAGTAAGTTGTCATGGGATAAAAGGGAAGGTCCTTTCATGGATTGAGAACTGGTTAAAAGACTGGGAATAAAGGGTAGGAATTAATGGTAAATTCTCAGAATGGAGAGGGGTAACTAGTGGTGTTCCCCAAGGGTCAGTCCTCGGACCAATCCTATTCAACTTATTTATAAATGATCTGGAGAAGGGTAAACAGTGAGGTGGCAAAGTTTGCAGATGATATTAAACTGCTCAAGATAGTTAAGACCAAAGCAGACTGTGATGAACTTCAAAAAGATCTCACAAAACTAAGTGATTGGGCAACAAAATGGCAAATGAAATTTCATGTGGATAAATGTAAAGTGATGCACATTGGAAAAAATAACCCCAACTATACATACAATATGATGGGGGCTAATTTAGCTACAAGAAGTCAGGAAAAAGATCTTGGAGTCATCGTGGATAGTTCTCTGAAGATGTCCGTGCAGTGTGCAGAGGCGGTCAAAAAAGCAAACAGGATGTTAGGGATCATTAAAAAGGGAATAGAGAATAAGACTGAGAATATATTGCCCTTATATAAATCGATGGTACGCCCACATTTCGAATACTGCGTACAGATGTGGTCTCCTCATCTCAAAAAAGATATACTGGCACTAGAAAAAGTTCAGAAAAGGGCAACTAAAATGATTAGGGGTTTGGAACGGGTCCCATATGAGGAGAGATTAAAGAGGCTAGGACTCTTCAGCTCGGAAAAGAGGAAACTAAGGGGGGATATGATAGAGGTATATAAAATCATGAGTGATGTGGAGAAAGTGGATAAGGAAAAGTTATTTACTTATTCCCATAATACAAAAACTAGGGGTCACCAAATGAAATTAATAGGCAGCAGGTTTAAAACAAATACAAGGAAGTTCTTCACGCAGCACACAGTCCGCTTGTGGAATTCCTTACCTGAGGAGGTTGTGAAGGCTAGGACTATAACAGCGTTTAAAAGAGAACTGGATAAATTCATGGTGGTTAAGTCCATTAATGGCTATTAGCCAGGACGGGTAAGGAATGGTGTCCCTAGCCTCTGTCTGTCAGAGGGTGGAGATGGATGGCAGGAGAGAGATCACTTGATCATTACCTGTTAGGTTCACTCCGTCTGGGGCACCTGGCATTGGCCTCTGTCGGTAGACAGGATACTGGGCTAGATGGACCTTTGGTCTGACCTGGTACGGCCATTCTTATGTAACTACATGTTAACTGCACATCAAATTTTAAATGGCTGCTGTCAAGATAGTCATAACCTAAATTGAGTTGCATGCCTTTAAACGAATAAAATATTTTTTTAAAATTTACTCTCAACTTTTTTACAGGGCTTGTAAAGTAGTTTAATAGTGGTGGTACTCAGCCCTCCAACAGGGGTGTGGTTATAAATGCCTATATAACAAAATAAAGTCCAAGTCTCCTTTTTTTAATCTGGTATAGGGAGCTGCTGTGGAGGCAGCATACTCATGCCCGGTGGAACGCTTCCTGTCATTCACTCCCCTCGCCAAATAAGGATTGGCGTTGTCTGCTGCGAAAGGAGGCATCTCCTGTTCTTGTCTGGAAGACTGGTGACAGTGTTTTGAGGAAATAGGGGCTCTAGAAAGAAGGAAATGCATTCCTTTGCCAATGAGTCATTGCACAATCTTTCTGTTTGATACAACATTCATAAGTTGAGCTACAGTTCTCTCCAGTAGCCCCGTATTTTGGTTCTATAGGAATATGAAAGCAGCATTAAGTTTTCTTAAGAGAAAGCATCTCTTTTTAACAATGACAATACAAATTTTAACTGGAAGTAAAACTAACACTAAAGACAGTTTCCACGCTACATCTTGTTAAACTTAAGTGAATTAAATGTTTGTGAAAGATTCCAGAATGACAGCCCTCGAGACTGACGTCTTCTATTCATGGAATAAGCAACACATGGACATTGGTGCAACAGAAGCATTCCACTGTGCCAATCCTAAACTTTAGCCTATACCTATGTGAAAGAGAGTGATAGCTTCTTGATTATTCTGAGACTAATAAGGATCCCTTTGACAGAAGGCACTGGGTTGTGCAAATCTTTCTTGGGCACTACACTGAGTCATATTTCGTCTAAATTCAAATATTTATATATTGGTTTCAGTAATATTCAGTAATTCCACAATTATTTTTAAAACTTTAGTTAAAAATGTATAGACTAGAACATTATTTTTAAGAACATAATTGCTAAGAACTTTCAGTGAGTTTTGCAGCGAAACTATACTATTAACACATTGCTAAACAACTCAAGGTAGATTCTGATATCTTTGCATTACTCATTAAGTATTTTGGGGTGGAGAAGTGTAATAACTGGCATGTTTTAGTCATCAAACGGAAGGTGAATACTGTGACATGGACTATCTTAAAAATGTCTTAAATTCGAGGGGCAGTTTTAAGTCTCACTTGCCTACTGCACATGTGCAATAAACTTTCAGATGACTGATTCATTGGTAATGTGTTAACAAAGTACACATCATATTATATAAAGAATTTGGCTTATTGTAGTAAACAGAAATCCTCTAAAAATCATGCAGTTTTACTATATATTCCTGCTGTCTTTTTTGTTCTAAAATGTATACCTTAATTTTACATTTCTTAACTTTTCCATTAGTGATGGTCATCTCTGCATATATCAGTGTACGTTTGAGACCTCAGTTTCCAGGCAAAACAATAGCAAAGTGAATTATCTCACCAGTTCAATGTAATGCAGTGTCACCATCTACTGGTTAAGGAACGTAAAACGTTAAGCTTTTGTTTTTGAACGCCCTTAAGTTCTTACCCCTTCTCTCTGGTAAAATTTGTCTTGGATGCAGCTTTCAGTTGAACGCTAACATAAAGTAATATTTGTTAAAAAAGAATTTGTTGTTGCCATAAACGGCAATAATTCCTATCCCTAGAATGATATGGTAATATCTTTTATTGGACCAACTTGTGTTGGTGAGAGAGACAGGGTTGGTCCAATAAAAGATATTACTTCAGCCACCTTGTCTCACCAACATCCTGGGACCCGCACAGCTACAACACTGCATATCCTTAGAATGCAATACTGAATTTGCTGATGGCAACATAATGTACCTTTTTAATGGAAATATAGCGGTGTGTCAGATACAAAGGTGAACTGCAAAGGTTTTGCTGAAAATGTAACCCTGTGGGTCAGGACTTAAAAGTAGAAAAGCAGATGTGTTGAAAATTAGTCTTGTATTTTAACAGTTTATGAGCACTAGTTTCCTCAAATCCTAAAGAATCATATTCTGAGCTATTTTTTGGTCTTCCACTTTCATCCCAACTTCAGTGCTCAATCATATATATAGAGAGAGGATTAGAGTAGAATGATTAACACTATCACTTTCTCATATTGTCCTTTTGACTGATATTTTTGCATACCCAATCTCAGCCAACAGTCAATGATATCTCATAGAAAGTTTCAATAAAACCAGTTGATCCACTTTTGAGAAGAATGTCTCCAAGATGCAGGTTTGGTGTTTAGCAAAGCCTCAGCCAATATGATGATCACATTGCAAATTGTCTTCCTCTTATAAATCAATCCACTGGTGAGGAGGGAAGCAACTGTTAAAGAGCAGGGAAACATGGTGGGCTGTGTCATGGATTTCTCTATTCCCGTGTTTTTGTTTAGTGAACAGGGTAGTGTTAAAGTGTGTTTAAAAAAAACAAAAACACGCAGCTCAGGTCTTATCTTCTAGCCACCTTAGAGTGAATGGTATATTTATCATTTTGAGGTAATGTATGTGCTATGAGTAACCCACACAAAGCGTTGGGGCAAGATGAAGTAATCAAGTGTGTTGTTCATGTTGATAAATCATATGTACACTTCAGTGGTTTTTTTTCCACTAAAAATTAATACTTAGCTTTTGTATAACTTTTCAGCATTGAAAAAGGATGGTGATGCTGAATATGTCAGTAATTGAAAGACACTGCGTAAGCACACTAACAAAAGATTCAGGAGTACTTATGGTAGCTATCTTATAATTAGGACTACCTTTTCCCCCATTTGTCAAAGTCCTTGAATTTTCCATATTGAGGCAGAACAATTTTAAAAACCCACTAATCTGTATCCAATGCATTTTAAAATCCTGACGTATACTGTGAGCTCCTGACAGCTCTTAGAATTTGTGTTCGGCTGCTAGTCTATAGCCTGTATTACTATGAAGAACGTTGTCAGTAGTTATACATGCAGTAACTTGTACATAAGACCAGATGGTATTCACCCAAGAGTTCTGAAGAAACTCAAATATAAAATTGCAGAACTACTAATTGTGGTATTTAACCTGTTGTATAAATCAGCCTGTGTACCAGGTGACTGGAGGATAGCTAACATAATGCCAATTTTTAAGAGAGGCTCCAGAGACAATCCTGGCGATTACCAGGCGGTAAGCTTAACTTCAGTACCAGTGAAATTGGTTGAAAATAGAGTAAAGAACAAAATTGTCAGACACATAAATGGACTTGGTATGCTGGAGAAGAGTTAGTGTGGCTTGTGTAAAGGGAAATTGGTGAGACAATCTGTTAGAATTGGAAAAAGTACAGAGAAGGGCAACACACATGATTAGCTTCTATGTGAGGAGAGATTAAAAAGACTGGAACTGATCAGTTTAGAAAAGAGATGACTAAGGGGGTTATGATAGAGCAGGGGTTTTCAAACTGGGGGTCGGGACCCCTCGGGGGGTCACGAGGTTATTACATGGGGGGTTGCAAATTGTCAGCCTCCACCCCAAATCCTGCCTTTCCCTCAGCATTTATAATGGTGTTAAATATATAAAAATGTGTTTAATAAGGGGGGGGGAGGGTTTGCACTCAGAGGCTTGCTATGTGAAAGGGGTCACCAGTACAAAAGTTTGAGAACTACTGTGATAGAGGTTTATACAATCAAGAATGGGGAAGAGAAAGTGAATTAGGAAGTGTTAGTTACCCCTTCACAGAATACATGAATCAGGGATCACCCAATGAAATTAATATGCAGCAGGTTTAAAAAAAAATAAGGCTACTTCTTCACACACTTCACAGTTAACCTGTGGAACTCATTGCCAGGGGATGTTGTGGAGGCCAAAAGTTTAACTTGATTCCGGAAAGAATTTACTAAGTTCATGGAGGATTGGTCCATCAATGGCTACTAGTGAAGATTGTTAGGGACACAACCCTCTGTTCTGGGTGTCCCTAAGCCTCTGACTGCCAGAAGCTGGGGCTGAACAACGGGGGATTGATCACTCAATTACTGTCCTGTTCTGTTCATTCCCTCAGAAGCGTCTGGCACCTGTCACTGTTAGAAAACAAGATATTGAGCCAAATGGACCATTGGTCTGACCCAATATAACCATTATGTTCTTCTTTTAATTGTCTTGAATTTCTTCTCTCTAGATTTCATTGGCCAGTGAGGGAATACCTTATTTCAAGCATGGGAAATATTTTTGCTAACCTCTTCAAAGGCCTTTTTGGCAAAAAAGAAATGCGTATTCTTATGGTTGGTCTGGATGCTGCAGGAAAGACCACTATTTTGTACAAACTTAAACTTGGTGAAATAGTAACTACTATCCCTACTATAGGTAAGATATTTACATATTGCTTTTTTTTACACTGTTTGAGATTCTGGTCCCTGTGACACATTGTTCACATCAGTGTCTTTAGTTAGTCACACGCTTTGCTGGTTTCATGGCTCAGTTGCAGTGCTGCATCCTGACTTGGCTCTAGTGACAGTTTGTCTCTGATGGGTTGGGGTGGAAGCAGTACCTCTTTAGGCCTGGGAGGAGAAGAGAACATATGACCAATGTTCCCTCTAATTTTTTACATCCATGTGTGGAATGAATTTTGTTATGTGCACCAATATGAGGTGATGTGTGGTGGGGGTAGAGGATTGGGATGCAGGAGGAGGAGGGACGAGAGCTCTGGGGATCAGGGGGTTGGGGTGCAGGAGGGGGCTCGGGGCTGGGGCAGAGGGGTGGGGAGCGGGGGCTAAGGATGAGGGGGTGGGGGTGCAGGCTGCCCCAGGGCTGGGTGGATGGGGGAAGGACTCCTCCCGGCCCTTTCTCACTGCAGCGGGTCAGGGGAGAGAGGCACCTCTCCAATCCAGGCCCCTCTGGTTGCACGCCTGCATGGCCCTTGATAGCCTGCTGTGTGGCCGTGCAGATTATAGAGAACTTAGCATATGACTGCTTTTAATGTCATTCCTTCCTTTCACATTGATCAATGTGTGGAGCAGCTTTTGATAGGTGGGGAAGTCTGTCTAACTTTTCTCTGCTAAGGGCACCATGAACATGAAGCATTTGGGGGGTAGAGATGGAAAAACAGTGGCTCTTCTGGGGAGATGGAATGGTCAGAGGTTAGAATCAAATTAATACAATCTGAAGGTAAGGTAATAAGGAATGTATTTAAAAGTCCTTTTAGTTCCTCTTACAGTTCCAGCTGCAGAAGTTTCAGTTGAAGAGCCATTCATAGACACTCATTACTGTGTATTTTTAGGGGACTTCAGAAGGTAAGAGAAACGGCTCTTAACCATGTTGAGGTCTTGAGAGTAAAAGTGTGAAATTACAGCATCTAAATTCAACTTCATATACTTGTCTTGTCGTTTATGATTAACTTCTGAGCATGAATTGGAGACCGTAATATATATTTTCCTGCTTGATCAATTTTTTGGTCACCATTTCTATTTCAGGTTTCAATGTAGAAACAGTAGAGTACAAGAACATTAGCTTCACAGTGTGGGATGTAGGTGGTCAGGATAAGATCAGACCTCTCTGGCGCCATTATTTCCAGAATACACAAGGTGGGTCCTCAGTTAAATGACTGTCTGTGTTAAAGAAACTTGTGTATATGTTAAACTGTTTTCCTGAATTGCTTACTACATGAAAACATAAGCCAAAGCATCAAACAAGTGTCCATTCAAGGGTTTGGTAAGTGGGTACCAATCCAAAACTTCAGTGTTTTTGTTTCAATTCCCAAATTTAGATTAATGTAGATGCAAAAATGACAACAGTTGCTCCTTTGAAACGCTTGAAAATAAGCTCTGCTGCTTATCTGTCAAAACCAGAGTTCAGAATTGTTTCCTCTCAAGAATTGAAAATCTGCTTTTAAACTAATGGAGAAAATATAGGAAAATATGCTCCTTTTTAAGTACTTGTCATCTACTACAGAACTAACATAGAACCATGAGTTAAGGACATCAGATAACTAGAGGAATTGATGTTAAAGCACGTAAAATAAGTCTTGTAGCAACTCTCCTGCCCTATAACAATTCTTTTTTAAGAGAACTGACACGGTTTGAAAATATGTTTGTAGTTTTAGTTCTGTGTGTATATAATTTGAAATCTGATCTTGGCCCAAAATTGGGAGGTAATCTATGCATAGTCAGCATTTGTTGGGATTTGTCATTATCTCAAACAAAAGATATTGTAGTAGCCAGAGACACATGGAGTGGTACGTATTGATAAACTGCGTTATCTTCTGTTAAAACTTCAAAATACTACAGCTTTAGCCTTGATTGTTCCCCTACCCTTACCCTCCGCCCACCAGATAAAACTGGGAATTATTTTTTTGAAGGAGAATTTCTGGTGTGAAGCTAGTTGGTTTTGTTTATTTGCTTTTTGTAATAATTGTTTTTGTTTTATAGGTTTGATTTTTGTGGTTGACAGTAATGACAGAGAACGAGTGAATGAGGCCAGAGAAGAGCTTATGAGAATGTTGGCAGAAGATGAGCTGAGAGATGCTGTCTTATTAGTGTTTGCTAACAAACAGGTATGCATTAGCAAGTGATCTTAAAGGTTTCTATTTAAAAACAAATTCTGAAGTCATGAAATAGTTGTGCAGAAATGTTTAGTACACTGCAATATGGCAGTCTTCAGCGTTCCTTAGTGAGAGACTGAAAGGGTACCCAGTGGAATGCCATATTGACACTGATCTGTAGCTCCATTGGCTTCAGCAAAATTTTAAGTGTGTGGTTTTTCTCTGAAAACTGACTCCATCGAAGTTAAATCATAAGTCTTTATATTTTTGTCCCACTAATTTCCATACCAAATTCTCAGCTTGCTAGTAAAGAATGCCGCCAACTTGAGTTTTAAGTTAATTTAAAAGTATTTTGTGCTATTGCACCTGCCTGAGTTTCCTCAGGCAGTCAGGAAACTGACTAGAAATAAACACTGCCAAAGCATACAGTAAACTGGAGATATGGGCGTTTTTGAATGGCGAGCTCTGCAAACCCCCCCTAGGCTCAGAGTCTAGCAGGGTTTTCATGCCTCACCACCAGTAGTGCTTGGCTTGGTCCAGATTAGGACCTCCTTAAAACTCATGTAACTGTATTGCAGATTTGAACACATGCAACTAATTAACTTCTCTGTGTATAAGAATAGAATTCAGCTGACTTAGCTTTATTGGCTACAGCCATTAAAAGCAATAAGTCATCATTGTTAAAGTCATCAGGCAAGCCTGAAGGCAGGCAGGGAGCAGAGCTGTTAAGAGTGCTATTTATGTACCTGCTCTTCAGAACTGCACTTTTAAGTTTTTCAGAAAAATCCCATTTCCTCAGCTTTGAAGAGAACCTCCTGAATAAATGGGAGCTGAGATTGTGAGGTCTCCCAGGTAGCCTGAAACAATAACCCTGAAGTGTGAACTGCCTTCTCTCAGTGCATGTTAATTCTGAATCTTAGTGAGTTGAAAGGACATTAACCATTTCACTGCTGATCTCTTAGCAGAAGCATCCAGCAGTTATAGAATTGTAGACAGCTTGAATAGAGTTCCACCACTTTTTCTAATTCGATCCCTGACTGTAAGATTCCCTTTTTAAAAAGCACATTACCAAAGTTAAAAGATCAAACAGAAAGCTGTTACTTTGAATCGACAGCTGAGAGAAAGCAGAATCTTAACCTGAGAGCAGAGATTTTCAAAGGTGTAACTTACATTCTTTAAAATTGCTAAATTAAAACTTAACTAATTTAACTAAAAAGGTAAATCTTTAGATATCCTTGCTTTTCCATTTAATAGAATGAACTCCGCATTTCAGTTCTGCCTCATCAGCTTCCTTTTTCTTATGCAATACAGTACTTCAGGGGCAGTTTCATTCATAGGATGAAATAAATACTTTTAATTGACTTACATTTTTCCGAAAACTCACATTTAGTCAGGATAGTTACGTACTGAGGTGTTCTGCAAATACTTCTGGTGTTCATTTAAGTATGTAGTTATTCTTGGTTTCGTACCTTCTCATATGTGAACACTTTAACTGGAATATGTAAAGGATTTTTCTAAGTAGAAAATGATTTCCTTGTTTTCCCTCATTCAGGACCTCCCTAATGCAATGAATGCAGCAGAAATTACAGACAAACTCGGACTCCATTCTCTTCGTCACAGGAACTGGTATATCCAGGCAACCTGTGCCACTAGTGGAGATGGTCTCTATGAAGGACTGGACTGGTTGTCCAATCAGCTCCGAAACCAGAAATGAAACCTAAAACTTCCTCTTCCCTCTTTTTCCACCTCTCCCTTTTATTTCCTCCTCTTCGCCCTTCGCTTTACTCTAATGTGGCAAACTGTGCTACTTTGTGGTATTGAGTGCCGGAAGCTGTTTTCATTACTTTTGTCACAGTATGTATTGCACCATGCTGTAAATGTGGCAAAGACAAGCCTGAAAACAGTTAGGTTTCTTATTTAATGTAAATAGTTTTTGTTTCCAATGAGGCAGTTTCTGGTACTCCTATGCAATATTACTCAGCTTTTTTATTGTAAAGAATCAACTCACTGTTTAGTACTGGGAAGGGATTTAAGCGGATTAACATATGGGTTGCCAGTAGTCAATGTGCAATAGAGCTGAAGACTGTCCCTGTTGGGTTGTGAGATCTGTGTTGAGATCCATTTTGGTGGTTGGTTTTTAACCTGAACTCTCTATTTTTTAAATAGCTACAGAAAAGTAAAACACTTGAACAGATAAGAAGTATGTTGGACATCATTTCTGTGATTCCAGTTTGAATACCAGTGATTTTTAATTCTTTTGACATGGCAAAGCAGAAATGAAACCAAGCTTCATCTGATTAAAATACAGATCCATGTAACTGCTAGATCTCTGGATCTTTCTGTAGTTCATAGCATGTGTGTTCAAAGGTTTGTTTGAACTGGTTTAAAGTAGTTTGCAACTTTATTCATACAACTTAAACCTCTGTATTTTGCTTCAGATAAGGTTGATATTGTGATCTTCCAGCAGACTTCAATAATTTCTGGGTGGGTCACATTTTTAACCTGTTACATTCTATGTGAAGTGTTTTGTACTTTCCTTGTGTGTAAACCACTCCAGAAGGCAAAACCTTTCCACAGAAAGCACAGCCCACATCAGTCCTAAGCTCTATAGTCAGAAAGTACTGTACGTAAATGAGAAATGCCATGAAAAACTCACCAAACATCTAGGTATAGTGTCTAGAAAAAAGCATGAGAGTCTGGAGTCATTCCATTCTAGAAGTATTCAATCCCATTTTGGAACAATCCCATATCTGTATATGTGTGAAAACCCTGGGCATCCCTCATACTGCAAGGTTCAGATTTGCCATCAGAAAAAGATCTCTTTACTTTTTTCTTTTGTATTTTGATAAACACTGAAGAAGCTGGAGCTGTTGAAAACATTAAACTTGAGGAACTATGAGAACTGGTTTGTTTAGTGTTGCGGAAACCTTTATGCTTTCAATACACAATTAGTAATCAAACTGTTTTGTATACTTGTTTCAGTTTTCATTTTGACAAACAAGCACTGTAATTAAAGCTATTAGAATAAAATCTCTTAACTATTTCATGTTTTTATGTCTTGCTGTTTATTTGATCACCTTCGCAGAATCAAAGAAATATTTGTCAAATAAAATGTTTCCTGAAACTTGCACTAGTATTATTCATAGATCACAGTGATCCCTTCCAGCCTTGGAATCACCTTGTCTGGTCTCCTGTGTAATGCAAGCCATAGAAACCCCCAAAATAATTCCTAGAGCAGATCTACTAGAAAAACATCTACTCTTGATTTAAAGATTCAGTGATTTGTGGTATGCTGAATTGCATCACTGCCTGACCTGTACTATGGGTCACATTTCTACCTGAGCAGTAGGGAATCTGCTCAGGGAAGTGTTGGGCCTTAAATTTGCTGAAATCTATTGGGGGTTGCTTACTGGATTTTAATCTACCCCTTGTCATACTTCTAAGCAGTAACTTAATGTGGGATCTGAAAATAAGCCTTATCTCTTAGGCTTGGTCTACACTACCCCCCTAATTCGAACTAAGGTACGCAACTTCAGCTACGTGAATAACGTAGCTGAAGTCGAAGTACCTTAGTTCGAACTTACCTTGGTCCACACTCGGCAGGCAGGCTCCCCCGTCGACTCCGCGGTACTCCTCTCGTCGAGCTGGAGTACTGCAGTCGACGGCGAGCACTTCCGGGTTCGACTTATCGCGTCCAGACTAGATGCGATAAGTCGAACCCAGAAGTTCGATTTCCAGCCGTCGAACTAGCGGGTAAGTGTAGCCAAGGCCTTAGTTTGAACAAGGTGGTTAATAAATACTCAGCATCACAACAGTGTCTCCTTCTGGAGGTTGGTTGTTAGAGTTCTGGGGTTAAGTCAACCTGTCAACCACACGTTATAGTGTAGCTGCTGTAATTGTTCCTAGGGGACTGCAGTGAACCTGGCTGTGGGCTGGAGCAAAGCCATATCAAGAAATACTGCAGCACATTGGCTTCAGATAGTAGAGACAGAGCAGATGCGTAGCAGGGAAAACAATGCCTCTGAGGTGCTGATTTCAGATTAGTTCCTGTGGGTACTGGGGTCTTCTGCACTGCAATTGCTTCCTGCTTCAACAGAGAGAGGGAAGGGAAGTTTGATCTTGAGAAAAATCCAGTGAGCTGAGGGGATTCAGAGCAAGGGAGGAGACTAGTACTCAGCCTGGGGGCTGGAGTGATTTCTAAGCCGGGGCAGTATTCTGATCTGGGAGGGGTTGGCTGGCTTGGCCAAGTGGAGGGGGAGAATTGATTGTGGATGGACTAGTAGGTGAGGTGGTTGGGCTGGGGAAAGACAGGAGGAGGAAATTGGGAGCATAAGCATTTGGATTCGAGGGCATACAGAAAAGAGGTCTGTGAGCAAGAGAAAACCACACAGGAATCAGGCCCATTTTTAAAATGGCTGTCAATATCCCCCTTATCCCTGAACCCTAATCCGAACTCCACTTTCAGATGTGACTTCACTTCTGCAACAACAAAACAATCCTGCCCTGGCAGAGGGTCAGTTTGATGACCTAAGACTCTTCTTTTTGCCATTGTGAATTATGATCAGCAAAGACCGCTGGGTTTAGAGCAGAATGAGCACCATCTGGCACTGCTACCTGGTCAGCCATCGCTGACGCAAACAAGTTCTTGCTCCGCTTGTGAGCGCTCTGCGGGCGATACTGGGGCCTGAGCTGGATTCACTTTGTTTCGTTTCATTGTGATGGGGTGTTTTACCCCCACAATTGCCTGGAAAGAGTTAATGCAGAGAGAGCAGAGGGCTAATTAACCCCACAGGCCACAGCTGAGGTGGCTAAACAATCCCCTGACAATGAGGGAGCCCAGCTCAGGAGGAAGGAGCGGGGCTGGATTTATAAAGACAGGAAATTGGCAGCAGAAGGGGGCTGCTGGGGAATTGCGGTCGCTCCCTGGGAAGAGCGGTATGTTTGGGCTGGCAAACCAGGGGAGCCAGGAAGGTAGGATGAGGCTCAGGGAAAGGCAGTAAGGTCTAGACCAGGGGTCGGCAACCTTTCAGAAGTGGTGTGCTGAGTCTTCATTTATTCACTCTGATTTAAGGTTTCACGTGCCAGTCATACATTTTAACGTTTTTAGAAGGTCTCTTTCTATAAGTCTATAATATAGAACTAAACGATTGTATGTAAAGTAAATAAGGTTTTTAAAATGTTTAAGAAGCTTCATTTAAAATTAAACTAAAATGCAGAGCCCCCTGGACCGGTGGCCAGGACCTGGCCAGCGTGAGTGCCACTGAAAATCAGCTCACGTGCCACCTTTGGCACGTGTGCCATAGGTTGCCTCCCCCTGGTCTAGAAGGAAACAGGCCTTGACTGCCGGCTAGAGGGCCCCTGAGCTGCAATGCAGAGTAGAGGGTGGGCCCAAGTTAGGGAGTGGCACTATGAGGCTGTTACTGGGAATCCTAGAATATCAGGGTTGGAAGAGACCTCAGGAGGTCATCTAGTCCAACCCCCTGCTCAAAGCAGGACCAATTCCCAACTAAATCATCCCAGCCAGGGCTTTGTCAAGCCTGACCTTAAAAACCTCTAAGGAAGGAAGAATGCCTAGGCCTGCTGGTGAGGAAAGACTTTCCACCCCCGGAAGGGGAAGCAGTTTGGTGACCTAGCCTGAGGGCCAAGTTACAAAGAAGCAGCAAGAGGGAGCAAGAGAGGGACTGCAGGCAGAGAGAGGTGGAGGATGGTATGCAACCATGGGAAGGGGTGCTGACTTGAGCTATTCTTCCCTCCTCCTCCTTCCCCCCCAGTGACCAGGAGGAGACGCTGTCCTAGCAGTGAGTGGAGCACCCCATCACATTAATCAAAAAACCATCCTATCCTGGTTAGAGGATCTTTATCACCCGAGGTGCCCTCAGGCAGAGCCCAGCTCGCTTTTCACGGCTGGTGTTGAACTGGTTGTGCTTGTAATAGAAAAAATTAGCTGAGATACAAACTACCTGAAAGATTTTAAATGTGGAACCCGGCTATGGTCTTTCTTCACTAGAGAGAGCACCTGTTGCAAAACAATTAAGTGCATCTATATTACCTGCACCTTGCTGCATGGTTTGCCCTCCAGCCACACTAGGGCTGACAGGGTATCTGTCATCAGTAGCCAGTGAGCCTCCTTTACTTTCTGAGTCCCCTTTAACGCTTCACACGGGCCTCTTCCTTTCCTACAGGCTCAGTGGGAGTTCCTTGTTTTTCTTTTCCTTTTGGGCAGAAGTATGAAATAATAAATAATGGAAATATCCCATCTCCTAGAGCTGGAAGGGACCTTGAAAGGTCATTGAGTCCAGCCCCCTGCCTTCACTAGCAGGACCAAGTACTGATTTTGCCCCAAATAGCTCCCTCAAGGATTGAACTCACAACCCTGGGTTTAACAGGCCAATGCTCAAACCACTGAGCCATCCCTCCCCCCCAAGGGAATTGCTGCATCCCTCTAACAGAGAGGGCTAAGGGGGGAATATGATAGAGGTCTGTGCCATCATGAATGGTGGGGGGGAAAGCGAATAAGGAAGTGCTGCTTACCCCTTCCCGTAAGACATGAAACAGGTCTCCCAATGACATTAATAGGCAGCAGGTTTTAAAAAAACCTAAGGGAAAAATTTCTTCACACAATTCACAGGCAACCTGTGGAACTCATGGTGAAGGTCAAAAGTATACCTGGGTTCAAAAAAGAATTAAGCTCACAGAGGTTTGGTCCATCAGTGGCTATTAGCCCAGATGGTCAGGGGCACAACCCCATGCTTGGGGTATTCCTAAACCTCTGACTGCCAGAGGCTGGGGCTGGATGACATGGGATGGATCACTCAACAAATTGCCCTGTTCTGTTCATTCCCTCTGAAGCATCTGGCACCAGCCACTGTCAGAAGACAAGTTACTGGGCTAGATGGACCATCGGTCTGACCCAATATGGCCATAAAGCTCCCCGCTCTCTTGCTGCAGTTCTGCTCCAGCTGTGACTCATTGGCGGAGGCTGCAATTTCTGCCCCCGCTTCTCTTCCACTCCCTCACTCTAAGCATATGCTGCTTCTCCCCTGCATTCATATTCCAGCATGTGGGACTCCAGACAGCTGAACACTGATGATCTGCTGATTACTACACCCTGCGCTCATCTATCTGCAGTTAGCCCGTGGCAAGCTGGGGTGTAAATCTACCTTGCACCAACCGGCTGCGTACGAAGCGTCCGTGTGGACGCTGCTCTTGCTTAGGGTTCCTGGCATTTCCTGCCGTTTCAAAGTGGAGTAGATCAAAGCCTACAAGGGGACTTTTAGCACCTATTAGTAGTGTTCCGATGGAGGTGGTGCACGGCAGTCTAGTGCACTGTAGGGCTGCACCCCCGCCTGCCACAAACCAGCTGTCCGTCCCTCTGAAGCAAGTAGCTCATCTGTGAGGGTATTGGCTGTGGGTGCCTGGCTAGCGAGGCGGCTGGGCTGGCAGTTCGGCTGTGGCTTGCTGGCTGAAGGCCTGTAGAGAGGGAGTAAAGGGCTGCTTGAGGTGGTAACCTTGTGAGTGGGACCTTCGGGAAGGGACTCTCAGCCAGCAAGCAAAGGCTTTCCTAGCTCTGACCATTGGCAAAGTTGACTCCAGCAGTCGTCCTAGCAAAGCCATCACCCTAGCACATAATCTAGTGAGTCGTCATCCTGCCAGCTATCACCACTTCCGTGACTTACGAGGGAGGGTACAGCCACAGACTGTGTGACCTTAGGTCAGTCACTGAGGATGGATCCACACAACACAAGGGGTGCACAGGTCAGCCTATCCGAGCTGGCTTGAATCCAGACAGCGAAGCTATTACTGGAGAACCTGCAGTGTGGGCTTCGGCGCAGGGAGGACAAGCCCTGCACGTGCCCTGGGTATGTACTCGGCTCCCGAGCCTATGCTGAAACCCGCCCTCACTGTCTTCCCTGCGTTGTTACCTGGTTTTCAGCTAGCTCGGGTAGGGCCTCCTGTTTTCGCCCTTGGTCTCTGCGTCTCCAGTCCCTGGCTGTAAAAGGGGGATAATTAATACTTCCTTTCTCGCTCTTTTGTTTGTCTTGTCTCTAGATTATAGGCTCTTTAGGGCATGGGTCTGGGGCGTAACCAGCCTTTGCACAGCACCTAGCACAATGGAACCCAATCTCACAAGGGGCAGAATCTAGGTACCACCGTAGTGTGCATAAATTGAAACCCGTGAATGCAAAGCGCATTTCAGTCCCTTGATCTTTAGCATTGCCGGTGCTTCGATTAATTGCACAATCACGTTTCACGTCCTGCCACCATGCTGCTGTCACCTGCTTGCGGGGCAGAAGTCAGCGTGTTGGAGATGGGCTAGCCAAATACGTTAGAGATCTTACGAAGGGAAAGATTTGAGAAGCAGGGCCCGTTTCAAGAGCTTCAGCAGGCCAGGCGTGTTGATGGGCACTGGAAGGGAAAGCCGACGGCAGAAGAACACAGGGCAGAAAAAGAAACTCTTGGATGGCCAATGTGGTATCCCAGTTGCATCACAAGGACTATTCATCCACAAAGAAATGAGCAGAGAACAGTACAGAATGGGCTACCACGGCTGCAAACCTCCAGTAATGGAGATGCCACATATGAAGAATATCTCCACTATGGAAAGCTACGTTTCCAAGGTTAGCCTCCTACATAGTTCTCCCTGCGTGCATCCTGTAGCTGTTTGTTCTGTCTTTGTATATGGAGTTTGCTAGCATTCTCCGGTAACAAAATTACCATGTAGGGAAATTATAACGCCAAGGAATTCAGAAGCGCCTGCCACTCAGATTATTCTACAAAAAGCTATGAGTTTGCAGCCTGGAGGATAGGCAGGATATCGGTGTGTATCGGTGTTCCTAGCTGGGAGCAGCACTATCAGGCTAGTACGCGTTCTTTGTTATGATGGTGGAGAGCGGTACAGATTCGCAACGGGTGTAAATCCTCATTACGCCACTGAAGTCTATGGAGCTACAGCTGATTTCCTCCAGCTGAGGGTCTGGTCCAGTGTTATCTTTCCCACCCTTCTGAAGGAGGGGTCTAGTCACAACTCACTGCCTCATTCCATCAGTAATAACCCCTCCCCCCCTTAAATAATGTTGAAGCCCCTGAGGGATGTTTCTAGCACACAGTGGTGGCTGTGGGCGGGCGCTATGGCTGTGGGCGGGCGCTATGGCTGTGGGTGCGCGCTATGGCTGTGGGCGGGTGCTATGGCTGTGGGCGGGGTGCGCGCTATGGCTGTGGGCGGGTGTGTGCTATGGCTGTGGGCGGGTGTGTGCTATGGCTGTGGGTAGCTGCGTGCTATGGCTGTGGGCGGGTGTGTGCTATGGCTGTGGGCGAGTGTGTGCTATGGCTGTGGGTGAGTGTGTGCTATGGCTGTGGGTGGGTGTGTGCTATGGCTGTGGGCGGGTGCTATGGCTGTGGGTGGGTGTGTGCTATGGCTGTGGGTGAGTGCGTGCTATGGCTGTGGGTGAGTGTGTGCTATGGCTGTGGGTGGGTGGGCGCTATGGCTGTGGGTGAGTGCGTGCTATGGCTGTGGGTGGGTGGGCGCTATGGCTGTGGGCGGGCGCTATGGCTGTGGGTGGGTGGGTGCTATGGCTGTGGGCGGGTGTGTGCTATGGCTGTGGGTGCGCGCTATGGCTGTGGGTGCGCGCTATGGCTGTGGGTGAGTGCGTGCTATGGCTGTGGGTGAGTGTGTGCTATGGCTGTGGGTGCGCGCTATGGCTGTGGGCGGGTGTGTGCTATGGCTGTGGGGTGCGCGCTATGGCTGTGGGTGGGTGCGCGCTATGGCTGTGGGCGGGTGCGCGCTATGGCTGTGGGCAGGTGTGTGCTATGGCTGTGGGTCAGTGTGTGCTATGGCTGTGGGTGGGTGCGTGCTATGGCTGTGGGCGGGTGTGTGCTATGGCTGTGGGCGAGTGTGTGCTATGGCTGTGGGTGAGTGTGTGCTATGGCTGTGGGTGGGTGCGTGCTATGGCTGTGGGTGAGTGCGTGCTATGGCTGTGGGTGAGTGCGTGCTATGGCTGTGGGTGAGTGTGTGCTATGGCTGTGGGTGGGTGGGCGCTATGGCTGTGGGTGAGTGCGTGCTATGGCTGTGGGTGGGTGGGCGCTATGGCTGTGGGCGGGCGCTATGGCTGTGGGTGGGT
Source organism: Chrysemys picta bellii (assembly GCF_011386835.1). Taxonomy (NCBI): domain Eukaryota; kingdom Metazoa; phylum Chordata; order Testudines; family Emydidae; genus Chrysemys; species Chrysemys picta. Next base: position 9,329,901 of record NC_088792.1, read on the forward strand.
GGGTGCTATGGCTGTGGGCGGGTGTGTGCTATGGCTGTGGGTGCGCGCTATGGCTGTGGGTGCGCGCTATGGCTGTGGGTGAGTGCGTGCTATGGCTGTGGGTGAGTGTGTGCTATGGCTGTGGGTAGGTGCTATGGCTGTGGGCGGGTGGGCGCTATGGCTGTGGGTGGGTGGGTGCTATGGCTGTGGGTGGGTGGGCGCTATGGCTGTGGGTGGGTGGGTGCTATGGCTGTGGGTGCGCGCTATGGCTGTGGGTGGGTGTGTGCTATGGCTGTGGGTGGGTGCGCGCTATGGCTGTGGGTGGGTGCGCGCTATGGCTGTGGGTGGGTGTGTGCTATGGCTGTGGGTGGGTGTGTGCTATGGCTGTGGGTGCGCGCTATGGCTGTGGGTGGGTGTGTGCTATGGCTGTGGGTGGGTGGGCGCTATGGCTGTGGGTGGGTGCGTGCTATGGCTGTGGGTGCGCGCTATGGCTGTGGGTGGGTGTGTGCTATGGCTGTGGGTGGGTGCGCGCTATGGCTGTGGGTGCGTGCTATGGCTGTGGGCGGGTGTGTGCTATGGCTGTGGGCGGGTGGGTGCTATGGCTGTGGGCGGGTGTGTGCTATGGCTGTGGGTGCGCGCTATGGCTGTGGGTGAGTGCGTGCTATGGCTGTGGGTGAGTGCGTGCTATGGCTGTGGGTGCACGCTATGGCTGTGGGTGAGTGTGTGCTATGGCTGTGGGTAGGTGCTATGGCTGTGGGCGGGCGCTATGGCTGTGGGCGGGTGTGTGCTATGGCTGTGGGCGGGTGTGTGCTATGGCTGTGGGTGGGTGCGTGCTATGGCTGTGGGTGCGCGCTATGGCTGTGGGTGCGCGCTATGGCTGTGGGTGGGTGCGCGCTATGGCTGTGGGTGGGTGCGCGCTATGGCTGTGGGTGGGTGTGTGCTATGGCTGTGGGTGGGTGTGTGCTATGGCTGTGGGTGCGCGCTATGGCTGTGGGTGGGTGTGTGCTATGGCTGTGGGTGCGCGCTATGGCTGTGGGTGGGTGCGTGCTATGGCTGTGGGTGCGCGCTATGGCTGTGGGTGGGTGTGTGCTATGGCTGTGGGTGGGTGCGCGCTATGGCTGTGGGTGGGTGTGTGCTATGGCTGTGGGTGGGTGTGTGCTATGGCTGTGGGTGCGCGCTATGGCTGTGGGTGGGTGTGTGCTATGGCTGTGGGTGGGTGTGTGCTATGGCTGTGGGTGGGTGGGTGCTATGGCTGTGGGTGCGCGCTATAGCGGTGGGTGGGTGTGCGCTATGGCGGTGGGTGGGTGGGTGCTATGGCTGTGGGCGGGTGCTATGGCTGTGGGCGGGCGCTATGACTGTGGGTGGGTGGGTGCTATGGCTGTGGGCGGGTGGGTGCTATGGCTGTGGGTGGGTGCGTGCTATGGCTGTGGGTGGGTGCGCGCTATGGCTGTGGGTGGGTGCGTGCTATGGCTGTGGGCGGGGTGCGCGCTATGGCTGTGGGCGGGTGTGTGCTATGGCTGTGGGTGCGCGCTATGGCTGTGGGCGGGTGTGTGCTATGGCTGTGGGCGGGTGTGTGCTATGGCTGTGGGCGGGCGCTATGGCTGTGGGTGGGTGCGTGCTATGGCTGTGGGTGCGCGCTATGGCTGTGGGTGCGCGCTATGGCTGTGGGTGGGTGTGTGCTATGGCTGTGGGCGGGTGCTATGGCTGTGGGGTGGGTGGGTGCTATGGCTGTGGGTGGGTGGGTGCTATGGCTGTGGGTGCGCGCTATAGCGGTGGGTGGGTGTGCGCTATGGCGGTGGGTGGGTGGGTGCTATGGCTGTGGGCGGGTGCTATGGCTGTGGGCGGGCGCTATGGACTGTGGGTGGGTGTGTGCTATGGCTGTGGGCGGGTGGGCGCTATGGCTGTGGGTGGGTGCGTGCTATGGCTGTGGGTGCGCGCTATGGCTGTGGGCGGGTGGGTGCTATGGCTGTGGGGTGGGTGCGTGCTATGGCTGTGGGTGGGTGCGTGCTATGGCTGTGGGCGGGCGCTATGGCTGTGGGTGGGTGTGTGCTATGGCTGTGGGTGCGTGCTATGGCTGTGGGTGAGTGTGTGCTATGGCTGTGGGCGGGGTGCTATGGCTGTGGGCGGGCGCTATGGCTGTGGGTGGGTGTGTGCTATGGCTGTGGGTGCGCGCTATGGCTGTGGGCGGGTGTGTGCTATGGCTGTGGGTGCGCGCTATGGCTGTGGGTGGGTGTGTGCTATGGCTGTGGGTGCGCGCTATGGCTGTGGGTGGGTGCTATAGCGGTGGGTCGGCGCGCGCTATGGCGGTGGGTGGGCGCTATGGCTGTGGGTGGGCGCTATGGCGGTGGGTGAGCGCTATGGCTGTGGGTAGGTGCGCGCTATGGCTGTGGGTGAGTGTGTGCTATGGCTGTGGGTGGGTGTGTGCTATGGCTGTGGGCGGGTGTGTGCTATGGCTGTGGGTGCGCGCTATGGCTGTGGGTGGGTGTGTGCTATGGCTGTGGGTGCGCGCTATGGCTGTGGGGTGGGTGTGTGCTATGGCTGTGGGTGCGCGCTATGGCTGTGGGTGGATGTGTGCTATGGCTGTGGGTGCGCGCTATGGCTGTGGGTGGGTGTGTGCTATGGCTGTGGGTGGGTGCGCGCTATGGCTGTGGGTGGGTGTGTGCTATGGCTGTGGGTGCGCGCTATGGCTGTGGGCGGGTGTGTGCTATGGCTGTGGGTGCGCGCTATGGCTGTGGGTGGGTGTGTGCTATGGCTGTGGGTGGGTGCGCGCTATGGCTGTGGGTGGGTGTGTGCTATGGCTGTGGGTGGGTGCGCGCTATGGCTGTGGGCGGGTGTGTGCTATGGCTGTGGGGTGCGCGCTATGGCTGTGGGTGGGTGTGTGCTATGGCTGTGGGTGGGTGCGCGCTATGGCTGTGGGTGGGTGTGTGCTATGGCTGTGGGTGCGCGCTATGGCTGTGGGCGGGTGTGTGCTATGGCTGTGGGTGCGCGCTATGGCTGTGGGTTGGTGTGTGCTATGGCTGTGGGTGGGTGCGCGCTATGGCTGTGGGTAGGTGCTATGGCTGTGGGTGCGCGCTATGGCTGTGGGTGGGTGTGTGCTATGGCTGTGGGCGGGTGCTATGGCTGTGGGCGGGCGCTATGGCTGTGGGTGGGTGTGTGCTATGGCTGTGGTGTGCGCGCTATGGCTGTGGGCGGGTGTGTGCTATGGCTGTGGGTGCGCGCTATGGCTGTGGGTGGGTGTGTGCTATGGCTGTGGGTGGGTGCGCGCTATGGCTGTGGGCGGGCGCTATGGCTGTGGGTGGGTGCTATAGCGGTGGGTCGGCGCGTGCTATGGCGGTGGGTGGGCGCTATGGCTGTGGGCGGGCGCTATGGCTGTGGGTGGGTGGGCGCTATGGCTGTGGGCGGGCGCTATGGCTGTGGGTGGGTGCTATAGCGGTGGGTCGGCGCGTGCTATGGCGGTGGGTGGGCGCTATGGCTGTGGGTGGGTGTGCGCTATGGCGGTGGGTGGGCGCTATGGCTGTGGGTGCGCGCTATGGCGGTGGGTGTGTGCTATGGCTGTGGGTGGGTGTGTGCTATGGCTGTGGGTGGGTGCGCGCTATGGCTGTGGGTGGGGTGGGCGCTATGGCTGTGGGTGCGCGCTATGGCTGTGGGTGGGTGGGCGCTATGGCTGTGGGTGGGTGGGCGCTATGGCTGTGGGTGAGTGCGTGCTATGGCTGTGGGTGGGTGGGCGCTATGGCTGTGGGCGGGCGCTATGGCTGTGGGTGGGTGTGCGCTATGGCGGTGGGTGGGCGCTATGGCTGTGGGCGGGCGCTATGGCGGTGGGTGAGCGCGCGCTATGGCGGTGGGTGGGCGCTATGGCTGTGGGTGGGCGCTATGGCGGTGGGTGAGCGCGCGCTATGGCGGTGGGTGGGCGCTATGGCTGTGGGTGTGCGCTATGGCTGTGGGTAGGTGCGCGCTATGGCTGTGGGTGGGTGCGCGCTATGACTGTGGGCGGGGTGAGCGCTATGGCAGTCGGTGGGCGCGCGCGCTATGGCGGTGGGTGCACGCTATGGCGGTGGGTGGGCGCGCGCTATGGCTGTGGGTGCGCGCTATGACTGTGGGCGGGTGAGCGCTATGGCAGTGGGTGGGCGCGCGCGCTATGGCTGTGGGTGAGCACGCGCTATGACTGTGGGCGGGTGAGCGCTATGGCAGTGGGTGGGCGCGCGCGCTATGGCGGTGGGTGAGCGCGCGCTATGGCGGTGGGGTGAGCGCGCGCACTATGGCTGTGGGTGCGCGCTACGGGCATGCAGAAGGCAGGTGTTTTAAGTGTGATTTGGAGTTTGGGTTGAGCAGTGGGAGCTGTCCCCAGCCATGAGGACATAGGCCTGACGGGTGGGTGCCACGTGCGCAGTGAGAGACCACTGGACTCTGAACACCCTGAGACGGCAGGAGGGATGTGGCTGGGAAGTGGGGCGGGGGCGTGGGGGATGCCGGGCTGCGGGAGGCTTCAGGCTGGCTCCAGGCCTTGCACACTAGGGAGTGCCCCACATGCCCGGTGACAGGAGCACAAGGCATAACAATGGCCAGCCCCTTGTTCCCACTCTCTCCGAATACCTAAGTAACATGGTCCCTTCCTGGAGGGAGAAGGACGATCCCTCCTGCTGCATGATGGGGCCAATTACATCCTAACCCTTCCCTGGCCAGTGGTGCCCTCTGTTGAGGACAGGATGCGTGTGGGTCTGGGGCCTGTACTGAGGGAGTTAATCCCATTCTGTTCCTTAGCTCTTCTAGTGCCATAAGCCAGACAGTGCTGCCCAGGGGGTTGAAAATCCAGAGGCCGCCTCAGTCCCCGGAAGGGGAGGAAATTTGCTCCCATTGCAGGCACTTCCCCTGCCAAACTTGTGCGGCAGCACCGGGCAATGCATGGCCCCATTTCTCCCAGGCACCTGGGATCCTGCACGTCCGTAACCCTGCGGCTTGGGGCAGATCGTAGGGAGTAACTCCGCATCAATACAAGGGAACCTCAGCTGGGTTAAGCTGCTGCTGTTTGGGCTCAGACTGGGTGGGATTTATTCACCCCCCAGCACGAGGCCTTTCCCCCCTCTAGCTCCGGCACGCTGCAGATCTGGTCGTCACAGCTAGTGCCGGAGAGGAAGGGCAGTCCAGGGGGAGGGGCTGGGGATGTGCATTTGTGCAGAGCAAATCCCTTGTGCAGCCACCGAGGAGAGGCTAGGGGGGCGTGGGGAAGAGGGCAGCCCCCCATCCTAGCCATGGGCTGGGGAGGGGCTGGATACCTCGCCATCCACATGCAGCCCAAATTCATTCCATCCATCCATCCTCCCTATCCAATGTAATCCACTTCCCCACCCACCTGCATGGCCCTCATCTCCACAGCCTCTGCCAAGTCCAGCGCTACGCGACGAAGGGAATTTCACCTACCCCACATCAGAGCACCCGTTCGCTTCCCTGGACTACAGTGACCCCTGCACATTGACACGCAGCGGGGGCCGAAAACGGAGAACCTGCCGCTGGGCTGACGGATGCTCTGTCCCTTCCCTCCCCTTGTTGTGCGGGAAGTCCCAGGCATCGATCAAACCACCAGTTTAATAGGACTCGTAAAACCAAAGAGGCAAAGGCTGTAATGGAACACCGGGCCTTAGGAGCCCACACAAGATTCAGGATGCACTTGAAAGGGAAAAGGCGAATTACGGAGTCAGGAGATATTTCACAGCTGTTCAGAGTATTCATGACTGTTCTCTAGGGCGTGGGGTGTGGGAAGGGAGCCAAATAATCTCGCCACGGCCTCCGAGCCAGAGCTGAGGTGACTGGCGTAGCAGCCCGGCTGGATTTCAAAAGGGCAGAGCAGTGCTCGGGGGAGGACGAAGGGAACGGCTTAGGGCACGTAAGCGGGTTGTGGAAACTGCCATCAAGCTGGCGGGGTGTTCTCCAAGCACTGAGGTAGAGAGAGGCAACTTGGTAAACTGATAGAGTGAAAAGAGCACCCTGGAAACAGGGGAAGGCTGGGAACCAGGGGGCCTGGATTGCAAACGAGCTTCTGGAATGTTCTGTCCCTGCTGGGGGTGCAGAAACTGAGGGCTGCGGAGGGTTTGGCTAGAGCGGGGGGGGGCAAACTTTTTGGCCTGAGGGCCACATTGGGGTTGCAAAACTGTATGGAGAGCCGGGTAGGGAAGGCTGTGCCTGCCCAAACAGCCTGGCCCCTGCCCCCTATCCACCCCCTCCCATTTCCCGCCCCCTGACTGCCCCCCTCAGAATCCCCGACCCATCCACACACCCCGCTCCTTGTCCCCTAACTGCCCCCTCCCGGGACCCCCCTCCCCTAACTGCCCCTGGGACCCCACCCCCCAGCCACCCCTCTGCTCCCAGTCCCCTGACTGCTCTGACCCCTATCCACACCCCAGCCCCTTGACAGGGCCCCTGGGATGCCACGCCTATCCAACCCCCCCCCCCCCCCCCGTTCCCCGTCCCCTGAGCCCCATCCACACCCTTGCCCCCTGACAGGCCCCCCTGGGACTCCCACGCTTATCCAACCCCCCCATTACCTGACTGCCCCCCAGAACCTCCGCCCCATCCAACCGCCTCCTGCTCCCTGTCCCCTGACTGTCCCCCGGGACCCTCCACCCCTTATCATGCTGCTCAGAGCAGCATGTCTGGCAGCCGTGCCGCCCGGCCGGAGCCAGACACGCTGCCACGCTGCTCGGCAGGAGCACGCTACCCATGCGGCAGCATGGCTGCGGGGGAGGGGGGAGGGCAGGGGAGGGGCCGGGGGCTAGCCTCCCTGGCCAGGAGCTCAGGGGCCAGGCAGGACGGTCCCGCGGGCCGTAGTTTGCCCACCTCTGGGCTAGAGTGTAGCCTGTAAGAAACCATTTGATGTGTGGACCGTGCCTAGCCCAGCAGGGTCCAGAGCCCTGACTGGGTCACTGCAGCACAAACAGGAATCATTCTGGGGAAGTCCCAGGGCCTTTGTGATGTGGGAGGGCAGACTAGATGACCCCTGCTGGCCTTAGACTCTACGAACCTATGAAATGAATAGTGATACTAATATGCGACGACCTAGAGAAAGGTGGAAAGTTTGGGGACACCTCTTCACCGCCTGTGTCGTGATCGTTGGGACTCACGCAGCGCCTCTCAATCCGAGGACTCCTTGGTACTTGGATTACAGCTGGACTTGAGAGGCCCCCGCCAAGATGACGATCACCGTGCTAGCTGTTGCACACACACCCAGTAAGACAGCCCCTGCTCTGAAGAGCTGGCAATCTAAGTAGACAAGACAGACACAAGAAGGATTGTTTAGCTCCATTTTGCAGATGGGGAACTGAAGGAGAGAGAGACACATTCAAGGTCACACAGGGAGACCCCCACGGCCTTAACCGCAAGACCATTCTTTCTTTGCTCAGGGCTTTACAGCTGCTCCTTTATAAAATCTCAAGGTCAACCCCTCCCCCTCCCATCCCCGCCCCCTGGATCCTGATCAGCTGAAATTTGGGCATGTCCCCAGAACGCCAAATTCATCCAGGAATGTATTTCATTTACCTAAAACGTCAGTTATTTGGGTGCCCCACCACACATTCCGATAGCTAAGGTTTAGCCAAAGAGCGGTCGTATCATCCAGCGTTGAAAAGCACTCAGCTCTGGGGAGGAACACGGCCACCATTTTAACAGCACACGCTAGTATTAGGCCATAGCTTAGTAGGGGAAGTGAAGCGGAGCCACCATGCCCAGTTTAACATTGCAGCCGAGGGGCAGAAGAGTGGAGTATGGCGAAGACCTTCGGGTGAACACCCCCGTTCCTGTAAAAAAGCGCAATAGAGTCTATGCTGACCGCTAGTCGACAGGACCTCCGTTTTGTCTGAGCTGATGACCAACACTGGAAGCAGTGTGGTCGTGCTGGTGAACGATGTGGCATTTTTTCCCAGCTGTGGTTACAACAAAGTGGGTGACACAATATGTCTCCTGGGAAGAGCTTGTTCCCCTTTTGCTCTTGGGAGGCAGTATGGTGTAGTGGGTAGCACAGCTGACGGGGATTCAGGAGACCTGCGTTCTGTTCCTGGCTCTGCCACTGGCCTGCTGGGTGACCTTGGGCAAGTCACTGCCTCCTGCTGTGTGCCTCAGTTTCCCCATATGTAAAATGGGGGTGATGGTCCTGTCTTCCTTTTGCAAAGGACTTTGGAATGTAGGGATTAAAGTGGTGAGAGCTAGGCATTATTAACAAGAGCTATAGAAAGAGGGTTCAGTAGAGAGGCAAGGGGGGCTAGAAAGGAGGACAGAACAGGACAGCTAGATTCTCCCATGGGAGTTGGGCACCTAACTTGCTTCGACTCCTTTCAAAATTCCCAGGCCAGAATCCAGCTGTGCTGCTGTGGGACCATGGGAGAGTCACTCCATCTGTCGGGGTCGTGGTAAATGCTCCCTCGGTGGAGCAGGGCTAATGAAACAGCATCAACCACAGCTGAGTTCGTTTCTGACAGCTTCACTCTGAGCTTCATGTTTAGCGAGTCCTCAGAGAGCCTCGGACAACGGGCAAAGGAGACGAGGAGCAGCGTGAATTATTCCTGGTGTCAGCAAAAAGGGATTCGGGGGGGGGGGGGGGGGGACAGATCCTCTGCTGGTGTAAATTGTGACAGCTCTATTGATTCCAATGGAGCGATGATGTTTCACACCAGTCTAGGATCTGCCCCGTTGACTGCAGTGGAGCTGGGATATTTTACACCAGCTGGGGACTTGTCCCATTGAGCACAATGGAGCTGGGACATTTTACGCCAGCCGAGGAGCTTTGGAAAGCTCGCAGCAGACACCCAAACTATCAGCTCGACTAGGATGGTACAAGGCAAAGCTTGTCGCAGCCGGTTGTGTGGAAATGATGCCAAAGGCCAAGGCCAGCTTGTGGGAGTTACACCAAACATGAGCCTGTAATGGAAAGCGCGGCTGTAGAGCGGGAGGCCGTGCCAATGGCTCGTATTGTATAGCTGTTTACAAGGTGCAGCCAGGAGCTCTTCAAGGCTGAGACATAAACACAACCCAGTCCTGAGCCATATGTCCCTCCGCCCCCCCCCCCGGTACAATCACTGGGACATTCAGGGCTCAGCGCCTCTGAGGACTTGGGCCCAGATACTCATGTACGTGTTTGGTTTCAGTGAAGTTGGGAGCCTAAATCCTTTTGGGGATCTGGCTTTAGCACTTTGTTCCCAAGTCGGCCTGTGATCGCCAGGTGCCCGGCGTGTTGGGTGCGCCTGGGAATCGGCTTACAGAACTGGGTTCTCATTTCTTTTTCCGGTCCTTTTTACCCTCTCGGAGAGTGCAGAGCTGCAGGGACGCTTGGAAAGGAACGAACCACCGAGCTCTGTTATTCTCTATCCAGGCACTTCCCTTGCGCGCGGCGCTGCAATTCTACACCTTAGGCACATGGCTGTGATGGCAGGTTCTCTGCACGCACCGTGTATGTCCCGCATTTTGAAAAAAACAGTCGTTGGATCAATCTGTTCGTAGCAGACAATCTGAACAGCCCTGACTGCTTACAAGGCCGTGGCCAGATGACTCAGCAGGAACCACAGCCAAGTGGAGTCGGCGTGGGTTTTTCCTTAGCCCCAGAAATCAAACTACCACCTTAACACAAGCAAAACCCCTGGCCTGGGGCTCACCTCACTCCTGGGAGCGGGGCTGTGGGTCCCTGTCTTCCCAAAGGCAGCCTCAGCCCTCTGCCTCCCGCAAGCAACCCATTATAGCCCTGAACATCCGTGCAAGGGGAAGTGGAGCTGAGGTGAACCCCTTGTGCACCAGGGAATGAGTAGCACCACCTGCGTGCATGGCCCCATCCGGCCATAAATGCCCTGCGCGGACAAGGGAAAGCTTCTTCAACAGGACGTGCCTGACGCCGTACTCTACTGCTTCCTAAAATCAGCTTCAGAAGGACACACGAGGGAGCGTAAGTCCCACAGCCAGGGACTTGCTACTGAAAAAACTCTGCCCTGGGCCTCCCAGGATCCGCCACTAGGACCTAGTAGCAGCTCAGCTGATCTCTGCCCAGACACCTGCTCGCGGCGTCAGTGGGAATTCTACCCACGTCCCGCCTCTGCCTAATGGCCACCCAACCACCAGCTGCTGGACGCAACCCTACGTGGCTCTGCAGAGCACTGTAGGGCCTGGCCCTGCTTGCCTCTTCCCGCCCACAGAAGGTCCTGTTGACTCAATGGGGCCAGTCCCATGAGGCAGACGAGCAGGTTTGGGGCCTGAGGACTCAGCAGCATTGTTTCAGTAGCGTCCATCTCAGAAATGACCTCAGGTCACATGGCTCTTGCTGACAAACACACTCAGGGAGGTCGCTCCACAGGCTCCCAGTTTGCTGAAGGCCAATACCTGGAAATCAGGAGGGCAGGAGAAACAAATAGTTTAACTCTGTCTCTCAGTGACTGGCCCTGAGCCTTGGGATAATTCACGCAGGGGCCTCTCTAGCTCTTCCCTCCGCTGCCACAAACCAGTGGGTGATCTCCAGGTGAACTCACTGGCTGAGACCCAGCGCGGCATCATCAAACATCGGCTTTGGGTGTCTCCGGGATCGTTCCCAGCCAGGTGAAGTCTAGCTAGGCGCGCCTCAGCACAGCAGCCGCGCGTTCTGCCCTAAAGGCCGGTTGAAGCCGCCGAGTGGATGCAGATCAAACATTTGCTATCACGTGCACAAGGAGGAACGGGTACGTGTCTCAAGACATTATTCCGAGGGTGCTGCAATGGCAATAAATGAGAACGACCTGGGCACCAACATCCTTCTTTAAGAGAAGAGGCGATGTCCTATAGGGGGGTCGTCCTATAGGGTTTTTGTACAATGTGCATGTGTGCCCAGCGTGTCATTCCTCTGGCTAGTGAGTGGCCTGCTAGGGGTTAACAACCTCCTACTGCTAACAGGGCTAGTCCTTTAGCTCATGCAGTAAAGCCCCAGGCTGAAAATTGTGGATTCAAATCCTGCTAACAGTCCCTAGGGCAAGGGAGGTGTTTATACCTGCCTACCAGTATTATTACAAAACACCCTTTGGTTTACAGTAACAGCGTGACTGGAGCAGTTATTTAAAAGGATATTGTCTATTGATAAGCATTTTTACGTGCCCATCAGCGTAGTATCTGGGCATCAACAACAGTGTAGGAGAATTGGGCCCAATCTTGACGTCTTTACGCCATGATTTCAAATGGCGTTTTGCCGGAATCCTGATGACTAAGTATTAAACTGAGTAAAGATTTCAGGAGTCCGCCTCGTAGTTTAATAACATTGTCTCTTCCCCAGGGCCGTCAAAAGAAACACTCCACGCATATGAAAAATTCCAGAGCTGGGTTACCGAGAGCACTTTTGATTATTCCACAATTGAATTCCTTTTCTGCTCTAGCTGCCGTTTGTTTGTCTATTGTCTCCACTTCGCTCAGCCTGGCCGGTTTGGTTTCTTTTTGATTTCTATTTATAGTCCGTTTCTCTTGCGCATTCTCAGGCACTACTAAGCCAGTGCTGTGGTGTTAGAATTTCCAAGATAGCAGGGGAAGGTTTGACTCTTCAGTCTGTGCCACTCACCAAAACAAAAAAACAAAAATATAGGCAAGACCTGGTTTTGTTGAAACGTTAAGAAAATCCTGACAGTTCCATGTGGATTGTCTATTAGGTTTCATAAAATGGCTTTTAAAATACTCCATTTTGGCACAGTCCCTTTAAACTGGAAATGGACGAAGCTTGTTGTATTTGATATGGGCAATGGCATGAGGCTATGCAGAGCCAGATTCTGAGCTGGAGAACTCTGTGCAGCTCAGTGGGAGAGGTAGCGGCTTTAAGCTGCTTCTGTGCTCCCCCGGTCTGGACTGAACTGAGTTAGGTCTTTCCCAGGCACAAATAAGAGTGGCCCCAGGGCTGCTCTAAATTGCAACGGTTGCCATTGACAGCTGGGGATCTTTGAGACATGGGGATATCCCAGCCATGCCTCCTTTTTCCCCAGCCACTGTCCCTGTATGGCTGCAATGGAGGATATCAGAGCAGCTACACTGGCTCTGTGTCCCTAGAGGATCCCCTTACACATGAGTGATCCTAATGTGGCTGGTTACACCAGCTCTAGGACAGCTTTGTGCCAACGAATCAGTGCAAAGCTCCCTAAACATAGCCCTGGCTCTAGCCCACAGGCCCTAGTCCAATAGTATTTGCCAAATACTGTTCAGCAAAACACTCGAGCACTTCCCTATTCAGCAAAGCCCCTGATTTACGTGCTGAATTAGGCACATGCTTAAAGTGAAGCATGTGCTTAAGTGCTTTCCTAAATCAGTGACAATGGGCTTTATTTTAGCTTTGTGACACATGCACAAACCACTCCCATGGGTTAGGAACATGATTGTCATTTGAAAACATGCAAGGAATCGCTCCAGCAAACAAACAGCAGCCTAAGGCATATAGACGTTCAGGCTTTCTAGCTAGTTACACACGTATCCTGGGCCCAGATCCTCCATGGGAGTGTGAGGGGATCCACTCACTGCTGGTGGCGCCTCCTCCAGGCCATCCTAGGGATTAGTTCTGCCAGGCATCACACCCTCCTCTGGTGGTGTCTTCACCCATTCTGTCGCACCCTGCCGCCCCTCTCGCTCCAGGAACTGCAACCTCCTCTTCGTGACTCAGCCCTCCGGCTAGGTCTCCATATGGATTCCCCTTCCAGAGGTAGCAAAGTTCATCTTGACCACTGGGCTCAGGCAGTCTTCCTGCTCACTGCCTCACCAATGCCACTTCAGCAGCAGCTGGTAGGGGGACCCGGGCTTGCCCTCCTCTCCCCTCCGGTTCTAGCTCAGGGGCCCTCTAGTCAGCAGCCAAGGCCCGCGCTGTCCTACCTTGCTGCTTTCCCCTGAGCCTTCTCCTACCTTTCTGGGTTCACCAACCTCCCACCTCCCTTCTCTAACGGAACAATTGCAGCCTACTTCCGGGCAGCTTCCTTCGGTTGCCTGTTCCTCCTCAGCTGGGCTTCATTTTTCAGCGGCAATTTGGCGGCAGGTCCTTCCCTCTGAGAGGGACCGAGGGATCCGCTGCCGAATTGCCGCCGAAGACCCGGACATGCCGCCCATTTCCGTTGGCCGCCCCAAGCACCTGCTTGTTGCGCTGGTGCCTGGAGCCGGCCCCGTCCCTGGCTTTTCCTCCAGCTGCAGCCTGGGAAGTTAATAGGCCTACCTGGCCACCTTAACCCCTTCCTGTCCTGCATGAGGTGGACACCCCATCACAGGAGTGAAATGCCTAAATACCTTTGAGGCGCTGGGCCCTAGTTGCCTTATCTGTTGACTATGTGTATTCGACCCAGTCAAGCAGACCGGTTTTGAAGCTTGGTGACTCTGAAAAGTCAGGAATTCTCTCTAGTTGCCCTAGAAATTGCCAAACACCCATCACTGACCCCAGCCCAGTATTCATCCAGCAAGACACAAAACCTACTCCCTGTTTTAAGACGAGAAAATATCATCATTATCTTGAAGCTTAAAAGAAACACCGACTGCCGCGTTAAGAAGGATTGTGCTTCTATTCCTTCAACGCTGTGATCCGTTGGATTTTCAGTACCCAGCTCCGTTGCGTACAAGGGAGCTGACTTGCCAAAGATCTTTCCCTTTAATAGTGCCACTGCGCTGCTGACTTCCTGCTTTGTAGCGGGAGCAGTGCGATGTATTCAGAGGTACTTATAGCAGTGAGCAGTGCGTGGCAGGAGCAGGTGGGGTAGAAAAGTTCCTGTTTGTGCCAGAGAAAGTGAGAGCTGGTGAAGGGGGCAGAGTCCTCTGGTGAATCTATTTTGGATAGCTCCATGCAGCTCTGCATTGCTGTATGTGGTGTTCAGGCACTCCAGTGGTAGCAGCTACATTCGAAACAGACTGAGCCTGAGAAAAGAGTGCAGTGAAATACTAGGAAGTGGGCTACCTGGGTTCTATGCCCATCTCTGCCATTTATTTTCTGTGTGGCCATGGTCAAGCCACGTCATCACTCTGTGCCTCAGTTTCCCCCTCTGTTAAATGGTGTACGGATGCTGCTGCGGGAAAGTCGCCTGGGACACGTTGCTCAGGGGAGCGGCGCAGAAGTGCCCTCGGGTTTCTACTTTTCAAACGCATCTTTTTTTGCTATTGCACACCCAGCGGGGCAAGTTCAGCCCTGGAATGAAGTCAGCCCAAACCAGGGCTGGATTTGAGCAGCGCAAGCGTCTTCATATAACAGAACCAAAACCAAAACACTCCCTAGCGACCAGCCCTTTGGATCGAGGGCCACGAAGCTGCAGTAAATGCCATCCCAAGGCAGGTGGGAAGACCAAAAATCTCAGCTCAACTCCCCCCTGGCTGGCCCCTTCTTTGCCTGACACAGCAAGAGAGCGCCCCCTCCTGGCCTCCCAAGTCACTTGCAATGGTTGCTGCCTCTTTCAAGGTGCTGTCAGTTGTAACAGCAGCTAGAAGGTCACTCTCTTTATGGCACTCGGCTGAGCAAAGATTTGAGTCTGAGTCCCGCTCTCCTAAGGGCTGTCCAGGCCAAGCACTGAGTGCCAGCGCTAGCTCCCCTGTTCCCCATGACATTTCTGCACATACTGTTTTTATTCTCTAAAGAGCAAAAGACACAACAGTCCCCTTGAAGGGGACTGGGGAGTCGGGCAGGGCAATCATTGTTGCAGTAATTGGAATTGCCCGAAGAATAAATGAGCCGCATGTTCTAGTAGCCCAAAGAGATGGGCAGAAGGTAGGGTGACCCGCTGTCCGGGCGTTATCCGGACCGTCCCAATATTAGGGGCTTTGTCTTAGAGATGCAACTCTATCCTCCCACCCCTGGGGAAAAAAGTCCTGATTTTTCACACTTGCTATCTGGTCCGCCTAGCAGAAGGGCTCTTATAAACGTGGCCGGCGCTTTGGAAATGTGACTCATTCGGCCGATCGGGGAGAGGTAGTTCAATTGTAGAAAACCTTTTAAGAGGCAGAAGGGATGACACTGTGGAGTGAAGTGCAAGCTTCCTTAGAAGGCTAATGGATCAGCTGCAGTTCTGCAGGGCTCTCTCCCTGGCCCCAGATCCCTGGGGAATAGGAGGGGATCCAGACCTCACTGATTTAAATGGCATTTTACAGTGCTCAGGATCAAGCCCCTAACTTGGCCTGATTCAATTCCCCTCTCAGTCAATAGGTGTAATTCCCATTGATTCCAGTGGCGCTGGATCAAGCCCTAAACCACCCGAGGTCCTTTTCTGCTGCATCTTGAAGCTTTGCGTGGACTGGAGGATACACAGCCTGCTGCCCTGGTTCATTGTAGGCCTGTCCCAGCCTCCCTCTCTTTAAATCACCAACCGCACTTTGCATCAGGGCCCACTGGCATTTTGCAGGCAGGCCTTTTCAGTGCTGAGGGCCATTTGTCAACAGTGCCCCGGCTTCCCCGTCTCATGTCAGCCGGACGGTGAGTTCAGAGTTTCTCCTTCATTCCCGACAGCCAATAATTATCTCCATTTCCTTTTTCTCTTTATCAAAAGAGGCCATTCTTCAGCCAAAAGGGATTACCTGAAACTGTACATCATCCGCTGACATCATGCACAGTGGGGGGAATCTACCCCTCCGGGCAAACAGCCATCACCCGGCACCCAGCAAGTCCCCCTCTAGCCCATAGTGGTGCATAGCCCCCTGCCCAGGGGTGGTTCTCACCCAGTATGCGTGAAGGCTCCCACACAGCCGGCATCCAGGGGCTAGGCCGGGGAGGTCTCCTTGCAAAAGAGCTTCTCCTGGGTGTGCTGCATGCATTCCGGCCACACTGAAATACTGTGATTCATTCAGCAACCGTGCCACTTCCTGTTCCCTCGCCCCAAAATAGGAGCCTAAAAATAGATCCTCTTTATACGTCTGGAGGAGAACTGAGTTGGAAAAGCCCGACATAAAGTGGCCTTTTATTACGCGCTGTTGGAACTGCACAGCCCAGGGACGATACAGTCAGCGTCGCTACTGTGCTGGAAATGAACCGGGTCTGCGAACTGTGTTTCTCCTTGTAAATTAATGAATCTACAGGGTACCTGCAAACCAAATAATGATCCATCCAAAGTACACTGTTATGGAATGGCTCGTCTGTATGGGCACTACTACCCTCTACTGGATAGACTCAGAACTGCTCAACTGTGTGGCACAATCTCTACATTACAAGCAGCAAATGGGGAGTCTCCTTTTGCTCATGTAGTAAAAGTCTGTGATTTTGGAGTTGCGCTCTCAGTAGACTGCGTGTGCAGGGCATCAGTGTGGACAGCTGAACAAAAGCCTCTCTTCCATCTGCAGCAGCAGTGGAAATAAAGCAAGCCAAATGTAGGCTGCATAAAGAATGAGACAGATAATAATACTGTAACAGCAGGTTATAAAGCAATGGGCTGTGCTTGTCTGCAGGGTGTTCAGTTCTGGTCACCGTGTCTCAGAAAGGGTCGAGGAGAAATCCAGGGGTTTCACAGCTGGGAAATGAAAACGACTAGAGGTCTGGATAAACTTCCACTGGCATGAAGAGAGGCTGAAAAGATTGGGGTTGTTTAATTCTGAGAGGAGATGGATAAAGAGGCCCAATGATAAAGGTTTACAAAATAAGGAATGGCACAGAGAAGGCAAATCAGATGCTGCTAATCACCCCCACACACACACACACACTATCAGTTATGAACAAGGGAACATTCAAGACAATTGGAAGGCAGGTCATTTCAAATAATAAAGGAAAATCCATTTTTTGCTCAAGGCACAATGAGCCTGTGGAACTCATTCCCACTGGATATCATTGAGCCTGAAAGCTCAGCAGGATTGAGCAAAAGCGGGGAGGGATAGCTCAGTGGTTTGAGCATTGGCCTGCTAAACCCAGGGTTGTGAGTTCAATCCTTGAGGGGGCCACTTAGGGAGCTGGGGCAAAATCAGTACTTGGTCCTGCCTAGTGAAGGCAGGGGGCTGGACTCAATGACCTTATAAGGTCTCTTCCAGCTCTAGGAGATGGGATATCTCCATTTCTATGAATAATATGAACATTCAGAGGACTTTTTCACAGCAAGTTTGGATGCGCTATAAACCCTCCTGCTTCAGGGCATAAGCCAAGCTCTAAATATCGGAGATCAGGAAGTAACACCCCATTAGGGCAGTTTATCCCAGGTCTGCCTCCTGAAGGCTTTCCTGCACCTTCCTTTGAAGCAGCGGGTGCTGGCTATTGTTGGAGACAAAATCCAGGGTGGGATGGAGCCCAGGTCTGATCTGCTATAGCAGTTCTGTTCCTAGGGAGTTTTTTCCCTAGCTCCCGGGCCAGTGACCGATGTTGGAGCTGACGGCTCTGGGTTCTAGTCCTGGTGTAATTGGCTACTGTTCTGCAACACAGGAGTTTGTTTCACAATGCAGCCGGGGAAAGGCGGGGTGGGAGGCGTCTGGTGTATGCAAAGGTTAGGGCACCGGTGAATCACTGCTGGGAAGGCCTTTGTCTTAGGAGGATCCTGTCAGGGTTGTTTCCTGACCTTTGAGACGTGGAACATACCTGTGCCTGATTTATACCATTAACGGAGATTTCGAAGGCTAATGAAGTCATCTCCACTTCCTCTCGCCTCTTGATTGAGACCAACGCTCCTGCTTAGACCTGTCTCCACAACAGTAATTAAAGGCTTTATTGAGCTGAGGGAGGGAGGGAACCACGGTTCATCCTCAGGGTGTTTCCTGAGTGAAAGGGACAAAGGGGGGTGAGTGGTCTGCTGGATTAGCAGGGACCCACTGGGAAATCCGAAGAATCAGGGGCCCTTTCAAAGAGATTTCCCTTTCCTAGGCATTGCTGCAGCACTAATTAATAGTAACAATCATTTTTATTAATTATTATATCTGAGGAACACTTTGAGCCCACCCCAGCCCCTCTTGGATTTCAGCTGTCCTTCCCCCTGCTGCCAGGCCAGCAGAGAGCACATGAGTATGGCCCTTCGTTATCAGTTTTTCTTTTATTTAATTTTCCCCAGGAATTTATCAGTGTTTATTACAACAAAAAATGGTGAAAATCAGTGCAAAACATTATTTACACTTTTTCTGGGTAAATATCGGGTTTATTTTGGTGGACGGAAAGATGAGGGGTGAGGGGTGGGGGGAAGTCTTCCCTAGATTCATGCTTTGAATCCCGTTCGTCCATGTGGTTTGCTGCGGCACTAAAACAGAGCTCGAAACACAAGGCCACCTCTGAGTTTAAGAAAACAAGATACCGCTAATCCCCAAATCAAACTTGTCATCTGAATAAACAGGTCACTGTTGTAGACTTGGAACTATTAGCCTACAAATATTTACATTTAAGAATCGGGCCACACCGTTTACAGTGCACACATTCAACGTCAACCTTTTCTCCTGGTTTTGTTTCGTTAAAACTTTCACATACGTCCTTGTGTTCTGAACCGTATTCTGGTACAGATGGTCGTTTTCTTCCCATTTTAGCGTGTCAAATCTTTAAACCCTTATCTGCCAACAGCTTGAAATGTGTACGTGGTGGGCGTGAGATTCATCAGTACGTTCAGATGGGCACGCGCTTCAGAGCTTGCGGGCGTGTTTGTTTATTGTGTGTATCTTCTAGCCTAATACATGGCCTTACTTCAACAGGCAGCTTTGCATATGCACACAGACTAATGCATTATCGTAATACATAGAGCTCATGCAATGTATTGCATTTTCCTAATAAAACAAGTGATTGTTTGTATATTCGAATGATACAAAAGTAGGGTGAAAATCAGAAAAAAATGAATACTACTTTTGGTAAAACCCGCACATTTTTCAGTAAAAATCAGTTTAATCTGGAAACGAAGGGGCTTGCACATGAGGCAGTTGTCCCAAGCAACCCGGGCTATCATTCCAGCTCACCGCCTTGGCAAGGTCAGGCTTGACAAAGCCCTGACTGGGATGATTTAGTTGGGGATTAGAATAATAGAATCATAGAATATCAGGGTTGGAAGGGACCTCAGGAGGTCATCTAGTCCAACTCCCTGCTCAAAGCAGGACCAATCCCCAACTAAATCATCCCAGCCAGGGCTTTGTCAAGCCTGACCTTAAAAACATCTAGCCTTAGGTCCTGCTATGAGCAGGGGGTTGGACTAGATGACCTCCTAAGGTCCCTTCCAACCCTGATATTCTATGATTCTAAGATTCCCCATAAGAAAACTTGATCCTAGTAGGGAAGCTCCCAGCCATGGGGCTCTCTGCATTGATAGACTCCTCAGCTCTGGGGCTCCTCACACTGGCATGATTCAGTCACAGGATTCCCCACACAGGCCCTGGAAATGGGGTGCTTCTGGCATCTGAGGGCATCTTCTGGGTGCTGATGGGCCGAGACCACTGCTGACCAATACTGTCTCATTGTTTCCTCATACTGCCCCGTTGGTCTGGATCCATCTGTTGTCTCTTGTCATAGACTTAGATTATACACTCTTTGGAGCCTGTCTGTTTGTTCTGTTTGTACAGCACCTGGCACAAAGGGGCTCCCAAATGCTATGATAATACAAATCATCCTCCTCTAAGGTGGCTGCTGGGACTACCGTCGCAGTTGGATGAACAATCAAAGCGTCGGATAAATGTCTAGCAATTCAGGAGCCTGATTGACCCTGGGTTACTCTGATTTTGTGCCGGCATAACCCCATTGATTTCAATGGAGTTACACCAGTGTAAATCTGGAGCAACACGAGGAATACTTGCTCTGGAATTGCTGTTGGGCAAGTCAGCCTGAAGCCCTTCAGGTTCTGGTTTGGGTTCTCGCTGACCGGAGAACCCTAAATGCATCATGATGTCATCTAATAGGTGTCAGGCAAGGGACCTTGGTCCACAGGGGAAAGTCAGGCCCTGAGTGGCACTGGCACTCAGCATTGGCACTGATGTAGCTATACTGGGGCAAACCACTCCTGTGGTCAGGTTGCACTGGTGTAAAGTGGACCTTGCACCAATGTAATTTACTCCAGTCATTTACAAGAATGAGTTGGGCCACCATGAGCCCCATCTCGCGCCCACACAGCGCGTCTGCTTTCCGGGGTGACCGCCCTGCAGCTGAGTCAGTGCAAACCTCCCCCAGGGCATCGGACCTTGCGTGTCCAAACTGGCCACTGGCAGCCCCAGAGTCCTGGAACAACCACCTCTGCCCCTATGCTGTGGTCGGCTTGGCCATGCCCCAGAACTGGGGACGGACCCTGATAGAATTGGAGGCACCCAATTTGGAGAGTGCATTGGCAAATGTATGCTCGTGGGCTTGATTCTCCTTTGCCCTGTACCTTGGGCCAGTGCCCAGTGGCTGTGAAACACGCCCAGATCCGAAGGGTAGCAGGCCGCACTAGCTTTGCTGCACTGTAAATGACAACACAAGTGGCAGGGCTCCTCCGGATCAGCCCCCCTGGCTTTCCTTTTGCCGTAGCTGGAAAGCAAAGACGCCAGCCTGGCCGCAGCTGTCAGATTTCAAAGCCACTTTTTTACGGTGCTGAAATTTCACAGTGGCTTTCCTACTACTCCTAGCCCAAGCTTTCTGGCCTGTGCTTATGGCCCAGGCCTAGAACCCAATGGATCATAAAGCTTCATTTCCCATAGTTAAGCGCCAGTTAACACATACGTGACAGGACCCTCACTGCTCCGCACTTTATTACGTGTGTGGGGTGGGGACACGCAATTCCTCTTTTATTCAGTCGTTACTTTAGCTTCAAGGGGACATTATTTTCCTCCCCCACTTCCTTTCTCACTTGCAGCATGAAATCAAGATTAAAAACACGACCCAGGGCCTACGGAGAAGGGGCGCTCGCCTAAAAAACACCCCCACACTTTTACAGCCCTTCAAGTGTCCATCATAAAGCAATTGTGGGCTCTAAAAACAGCTCCCCTTGTAAAAAAGCAGCATCCCACCCAGACCTGTCATTTCACTCCAGCAGCAAAGAACCACCTGGCCTCAGCCCCTGGAAGTAGGTAGCAATCATTGGGATAAAAATGGGTTTATTCCTCCCTATAAACCCATCTTGTCATTTTCAGCGGGGAGTGAAATTGACCAGTGATTTTCCTAATTAACCAGAGGTGTCAACTCTCCCTCAGCAGAGAGACCCATTCCTCCTCTTTTCTTATTGTCATGACACTTCCTCCTTCTTGCCCACCATTTGAAAAGAACTCAAATTGAGCTGAAAGGGGAACCAGACAGGACCAAAGGGCTAGATCCATCCAGTCTCAAATTTACTTCTGACTTCAAGGGGAGCAGGATCGGGCCCTTGCTGAGCAGAAAGAGGGAAGGTGACTGGGGGCTGAATCAACGTGCAGGGGCCATCGGGCTGCTGCAGCTGCAGAGACAATGATTAGCACCTGGCAAAGGGGCAGGTGTCGCTGTACTGCCAGGCAGAGGCTCTGAGGGTGGGTTCGGAGATTGCCGGCTGTAGCAGAGACATATTTGAGACAGATAGGAGAACAGACAGGGATGAGAGGAGACAGAGCAGCATACTAGGAAGGGAGAGAGATGCTAGCTGAGGGGGTCAAGGATGAAACAAACAATGAAGGCCAGGTCCTGGATCCTCAAAGGTATTTAGGTCTTTTGAAATCAATGGGAGTTAGGCACCGAAATACCTTTGAGGATCTGGGCCTAAACTCCCCTGTTACGTTGCCAGGCGATGACTGAGACAAGCTGGCCCAGGCAGCAGCCTCTTGCATTGATAGTTACCTGTGCTGGCTTGCTCTCTGGAGAAACAAAGGCCGCCAAGCTCTGGGGCTGTCGCTCCAGCACCTTCCACCCGCCTGACCGTCGCTCTGAATTTCTGAGACGTGGAAAAAGTAAAACGACCGAGGGGAAAACGCTGCAGCCCAAACGTTATGGTCACCGTGACGATCGCTGAATCAGTTCAGATTGAATGGCTCCATGGAAACCACTGGGCTCGCTCTAGGGCTTCTGTGGCTTTTCTCTCATCACAGGTACCGTCAGCGGCAGCGTGTGATGCAAAGCATCTCTTGGTAGCGCAACGGCTCATCCAAGGAGAGGAGGGGAAATCTAGGGCTATGTTCCTCTTTAGCCAGATACCTATAACTACAGCTGCTTTTCAAAGCCAGCACAATTACCAAGCCAGGACTTACCTAGCTTCCTCTCAGGGAGTGAGCCAGTGCGGGCGTGGCGAGCGCAGGGCCTTTGGGGGATCGTGTGCTGGAGAGAGCTTTTCCCCTCAGTGGTTGCCTGTGGAGATTCCACCTGCCAGGCCATCTCCCGAGGGAAATTAAAGAGGTTTGTGTCTGTTTCTGCTACCACACCTCATGCTTGGGGTAGTGGTTTTGGCACTAGCAAAGCACAGGCGCCCGTACAGGGAAACACGTCAGGTGAAATAAAAAAGAGATCAAGAATCTGGATAGATAACTATCTAAAAGGTGCTTACACGGCCCATGTCATGAGCACCTCCCAGTCCATGTATTTATTCTGCCAATACTCCTGTGAGGTAGGGCAGTGCTATTACCCTCATGTCACTGATGGGAAACTGAGGCACGGAGTGACTAAGGGTTAGATCCATAAAGGGATTTAGGCACCTAACTGCCACATTAGGTGACCAAGTTCAACATTTAGACCCTCAAAACCACCCTGTATGTGCCTAGGTACTTACGGTTCTGACAGTAAAGTCACCTAATGAACAGAAAGTTGGGAATCATTAGGAAAGGGAGAGATAATAAGACTGAAAATATCATATTGCCGCTATATAAATCCATGGTATGCCCACATCTTGAACAGTGTGTGCAGATGTGGTCGTCCCGTCTCAAAAAAGATATGTTGGAATTGGAAAAGGTTCAGGAAAGGGCAACAAAAATGATTAGGGGTATGGAACAGCTGCTATATGAGGAGAGATTAATAAGACTTGGACTTTTCAGCTTGGAAAAGAGACAACTAAGGGGGGATATGATAGAGGTCTATAAAATCATGACTGATGTGGAGAAGGAAAATAAGGAAGTATTATTTACTCCTTCTCAAAACACAAGAACTAGGGGCCACCAAATGAAATTAATAGGCAGCAGGTTTAAAACAAACAAAAGGAAGTATTTTTTCACACAACGCACAGTCAACCGGTGGAACTCCTTGCCAGAGGATGCTGTGAAGGCCAAGACTATAACAGGGTTCAAAAAAGAACTAGATAAATTCATGGAAGATAGATCCATCAATGGCTATTAGCCAGGATGGGCAGGGATGGTGTCCCTAGCCTCTGTTTGCCAGAAGCTGGGAATGGGCAACAGGGGATGGATCACTTGATGGTTACCTGTTCTGTTCATTCCCTCTGGGCACCTGGCACTGGCAACTGTCAGAAGACAGGAAACTGGGCTAGATGGACCTTTGCTCTGACCCAGTATGGCCGTTCTTATGATCTTATGTTCTAATGTTTGGCCAGTGATCATGGGCAAAGCTGGCCACAGCCTGACAGCACTGAGCAGTTCAATGTGAGCCTCAGACTAGGGTGTTTGGGAGGAAATAGAGTCTTTGGGTTAAATTCAGACCTAATGTAAACAGGCCCAACTCCATTTCAGTCAGGAAGTCCAGACACTTCCACCTGTCTGCATCAGGTCCCTTGTTTTTAAAAGTCTAGCTGCTTCTGGTGTGTATTTGCCACCTGAAGTTATTGTCCTTAGTGACATCATATTTGGTTACTGTCAAAATTGTAGTGATGTCCCATTAATCATTAAGAGGGTGCATAAACAGCAGGGCCGGCTCCAGGCACCAGCCAACCAAGCACGTGCTTGGGGCGGCACCTGGTGAGGGGCGGCCAATCTTGGGGTGGGGGGGGCAGCGCGGCGCAGCGCTCGGCGGGGGGGGGTTCTGGCGGTGCAGCGCTCGGCGGAGGGTGTTCGGCAGCACGGCGCTCCGCGGGGAGGGGTTCAGCAGCGTGGCGCTCGGCGGGGGGTGTTTGGCGGTGCTCTGCACGGGGGGGGTTTCGGCAGCGCGGCACTCCGCGGGGGTTTCGGCGGCATGGCGCTCCGCGGGGGTGTTCGGCGGCGCTTGGCGGGGGGCGGAGGGGTTTGGCAGCGTGGCTTCAGGTGCGGGGGCGGTTCGGCGGCAGGGGTTTCGGCGGCGTGGCGCTCCGCGGGGGGCGAGAGTGTTCGGCAGCATGGCGCTCAGCGGGGGGGTGTTCGGTGGCGCTCCCTGCGGGGGGGTTCAGGAGCTCGGCGGGGGGCGAAGGGTGTTTAGCAGCACGGCAGGGGGGTGGGGGCTGTTTGGCAGAGCGGCGCTCAGTGGGGTTTTGGCAGCGCGGCGCTCCACGGGGGGCAAGGGTGTTCAGCGGTGCTCCGCGCGGGGGAGGGGAGTGTTTGGCGGCGCTCCCTGCGGGGGGGTTTGGCGGCGCGGCGCTCCGCGGGGGGCGGGGGTGTTCGGCAGCGCTCCGCGCGGGGTGGGGGTGTTCGGCGGCGCTCCCTGCGGGGGGGTTCGGCAGCACAGCGCTCAGCGCAGGGTGTTCGGCAGCGCGGCCAGGGGCAGGGACTGTTCAGCAGCGCAGCGCTCAGCGGGGGTGGGTTAGGCAGCGTGACACTCGGTGGGGGGTGTTTCGGCGTGGCGGGACAGCGCTGGGGGGGGTGTTACGGTGGGGCGGCGCTTTTTTTTGCTGCTTGGGGCGGCAAAAAAGTTAGAGCCAGCCCTGATAAACAGATAGATAGAGCAGAGTAGCAAACTAGGCAACAGGAGACCAGGGTTTGAATCCTGGCTCTGCCACAGACTTACTGCATGGCCTTGGGTAAATTACTTCACCTTGCTGCCTTATTTCCCTCATCTATAAGTGGGAATGGCATGGCAGAAGTACTAGATGGTGCTATTACACATGGTCTTAAAGTCCTTAGTGCGCGAACAAGTTTTCAGTCCATTGAAGAAACGCTGTGTTGTTTTGTTATGAAGTAGTCCTTTGAGAGAAGCTCTGCTTTATTCTCTATAATTGGTGGCAATTCTTGGGCCAGAGTAGTTTCCTGGGAGACGGGGGTGTGGGCTGAGATTTCTGGCAGAAGGGATTTCCTGCATGCTGTTTGTGACCATCTCTGTGCCAGGACTGGTGTATATGTTTACTGAAAACAAGTTAAACTTAGCGTATACTCGCACTCCATGTCACTGGTTTTTCCTCCCCTAGGAAGCCGATCTGAAAACCCCCAGAATTCTGCTGCCGCTCAACAGATGGGTGCCGCTGGTCTTAGCGATGGGATGTTGTGCTCGGACAAAGGGGCAAGCGGGAATAATGAGCGCCACTTCCCAAGGGCTTAGTGAGGCTTAACTCATTCATTTTTGGGGAGTCCTTGGAAAGCCTCCTATGGAAGGCACTGAAATGAGGCCAAATACTGCTACTAATACAGAAAACAGCTGATAAACCAGCACAATCGTCGCTAAATGCAGGGCCAGGAACCTAGCTAGTGTAAATCGGCTTCACTCCAACCCAGCTCTTCACTGGTGTAAATCAGCACAACTCCATTCTAGCCAATGGGGCCAGATCCTCAGCTGGTGTAAATCGGTGTAGCTCCATTCAGGCCAATGGGGCCAGATCCTCAGCTGGTGTAAATCGGTGTAGCTCCATTCAGGCCAATGGGACCAGATCCTCAGCTGGTGTAAATCGGTGTAGCTCCATTCAGGCCAATGGGGCCAGATCCTCAGCGGGTGTAAATCAGCGTAGCTCCATTCAGGCCAATGGGGTCAGATCTCAGCTGGTGTAAATCAGCATTGCTCCATGTGCTGCAATGTAGCATCACTGATTTCAATAGTTACAGCATTTTACATCAGCGGCAGGTTTTCCCCCAGATCACCTGGTTTCCTGTTTGAAGCTCTCTGGCTAATGCCCCCCATTGCTGGATTCTCTGAGCACCTGGTGGGGTTCAGGCGATTGCCCCGGTGGGGGCGGGGAGGGGAAAGCCGTGAAGTTTTTTTCTTTTACGTGCCAATGAGTTTTTTATGCCTTGAGCCCTAGTTGCTGCCCCCATTAACCAAGGCCCCATCTGCACACGTGTCACCACGCAGATGGGCCGTACAATCCTTCACGCCAGCGTAGTTCGAGCTAGGCGGTGTTGGGGGGTGGCCAGGCGGGTTGCACTGGGACTGGACCTGAGCCAGAACGTGGGTATAAGAGGGACGGGCGTGAAACTGGCACCCATTTGGCATTGAGTGGGCCGGGTTCCCTCCTCCGAGCGAGCGCAGCATGGCACACCATGAGGGGAAGTTGGCTTTAAGCCACCTTCATGGTCTTTAGATTCTGGGGCCAGCTGGGGATCAGTCTGAGGCCTGCCCTAATCACAGCTGTCTGCCTATATCCCAAGGGGCAGTTTTGGCAGTTGAGGATCGCTAGAGCACGGAGACAGCCTGGCCATGCCCTTTTCCCCTGGGAATGTCTCCTGTGCTCACTCCTGGAGGCAGTGCAGGGTTTACAATGGCTCCATGGAGCCGGGCCCATGCTCAGAAGGGGCCCCGGCCTGCTCCACTTGCACTGCGCCCCGAGACCCCACTGGTTCCCTCTGCCCACCACTTGCTCCTCTCGGCCTGCCCGCCGGCTGGCTGAGGGCTCTTCTTTGCCCCCTGGCCCCACCCCCTGAAGTTGTGGTGGGGCTGTGGGCAGAGGTGGTGTTGTGCAGGGCACTGTGCATTTGTGGGTGGGTCTGGGGGGGCGCTGGCCATAGTGGGTCCAGGGGGTGGGGGAGCTCTGGCCATAGGGAGTCGGGAGGATGTTGGGCAGGGGGCCTGTGTGGCGTGGCATAGGCCCACCCCCGAGGGAAAGGGGCATGCTGGCAGCACACGGCCGGGCAGGCCACTGTGTGTCTGGCAACTGCCAGTTGGTAAATAGTGCCCTCGCATTGGGCGGAGCAGGGCTGCCCTTGCCATACCATGCCCCATTGCCTCTGGCTGGCCCCTTGCTCCGGGGACTGACCTCCCAGTGCCATGCTCCATTGCCTCCATGGTGGCCCACAGATATGTTTGGCGCCGGCCGGGCCCACAAAAGGGTTAATCTGGCTGCCTGGAGAGCGTGGCTTAGAAGCTGCTCTGTGGCTTTAGACTGCCCACGGATTCCCCTTCTGCCAAGGGAAGCCCCAGCCAGCCAGTGATGCTGGATTTCTGTCTGCTCTGTGCCACCAGAGTGGGGCCCAGTCGCTGTGCCCAGGAGTGCCGCGTCCACCCCCAGGGGCAGAACGGAGGTAACATGAAACATAACCCTCCACCCTGAGAGTGTAAAATAAACGAATGGGTCCTGTCTCCATCTTACACTCCCTGTGCTGGCCACGCCACCACCTTGGCTTCCCCTGGCTCCGGTGTCGCCGTGAGACAAGGGAGGACGCCCGGCATGACAGCGGTGTAACTGAGCGCGGGATTGGCCCCCACTGACTTCGACAGCAAGCCTTGCTGGCTGCAGACTTGACTTAGGCTCAGTCAAATATGTCTGAATTTCTAGATGTTTGTTCCTTATTGTGTTTAAATCCTGTTTTAAAACGGATTTGTCCCATGGGACAGAGACACCTGGGACTGGAACAGGGCTCCCCACTGCTGCAATGCTTCTCCGACAGCCCCGGGGATCAAACACTGATCTTGGGGGTCAGGAGATGGGGGTCTAATCCCAGCTGTGCTCTGGCCAGCCGGGTGCCTTTGGGCAAGTCACTTCTGTGCCTCTGTTCCCCATTTTGGGGATGATGATAATGACCGTCCCTTGCGAAGCACAGTGAGATCCACAGATGGGGAACGCTATGAAGGAGGTAAATGTTGGACTTTCAGCACCGTTATCAAGCCACGTCTGACAGTGCTGCTGCCAGGTAGGCTTGGGCACTTTGTATAGGAACTGAGGAGTCGGCCCTTTGCCGGCGTCCAGACAAAAGGGCTTGGCAGGCCACAAAAGAGGTGACTAGAGACACTTTGTATAGAGCTAATTCCACACCACACCTGCTCCCAGACCAGTGCTTTAATAGATAGGTCCCTCCTAGCCATAAGTAATGGAGCACCTGATCACCTAATTCAGAGGTGAGCAAACTACGGCCCAGGGGCTGCATCTGGCCCTCCAGATGTTTTAACCTGGTCCTCAAGCTCCCGCCAGGGAGCGGGGTCTGGGGCTTGCCCCGCTCCAGCTGGGGAGCAGGGTCAGGGGCTTGCCCCACTCCACGCGGCTCCAAGAAGCAGCAGTATGCCTCCCTCCAGCTCCTATGCATTGGGGCAGCCAGGGGGCTCCGCACACTGCCCAAAGCACGGCCCCTGCAGCTCCCATTGGCCAGGAATCGTGGCCAATAGGAGCTGCAGGGCGGTGCCTGCGGACGGGTGGCACCTGCAGACAGGGCAGCACACAGAGCCGGAAGGGGGAGATGAGGAACTGAGGAGTCGGCCCTTTGCCGGCGTCCAGACAAAAGGGCTTGGCAGGCCACAAAAGAGGTGACTAGAGACACTTTGTATAGAGCTAATTCCACACCACACCTGCTCCCAGACCAGTGCTTTAATAGATAGGTCCCTCCTAGCCATAAGTAATGGAGCACCTGATCACCTAATTCAGAGGTGAGCAAACTACGGCCCAGGGGCTGCATCTGGCCCTCCAGATGTTTTAACCTGGTCCTCAAGCTCCCGCCAGGGAGCGGGGTCTGGGGCTTGCCCCGCTCCAGCTGGGGAGCAGGGTCAGGGGCTTGCCCCACTCCACGCGGCTCCAAGAAGCAGCAGTATGCCTCCCTCCAGCTCCTATGCATTGGGGCAGCCAGGGGGCTCCGCACACTGCCCAAAGCACGGCCCCTGCAGCTCCCATTGGCCAGGAATCGTGGCCAATAGGAGCTGCAGGGCGGTGCCTGCGGACGGGTGGCACCTGCAGACAGGGCAGCACACAGAGCCGGAAGGGGGAGATGCTGCTGCTTCTGGGAGCTGCTTGAGGTAAGCGCTGCCCAGAGCCTGCACCGCTGACCCCCTCCCGTGCCCCAACCCCCTGCCTGAGCCCTGATCCCCCTCCCACCCGCTGAACCCCTCAGTCCCAGCCTGGAGCGCCCTCCTGCATTCCCAACCCCTCATCCCCAGCCCCACCCCAGAGCCCGCACCCCCAGCCGGAGCTCTCACCCCCCCCGACGCATCCCAACCCCCTGCCTCAGCCTGGAGCCCCCTCCCACATCCTGAACTCCTCATTTCTGGCCCCACCCCAGAGCCCTCACCCCCAGCCGGACCCCTCACCCCATCCCGCACCCCAGCCACCAATTTCATGAGCGTTCATGGCCCGCCGTACAATTTCCATACCCAGATGTGGCCCTCGGGCCAAACCGTTTGCCCACCCCTGGCCTAATTGCTTTGATCAAAGTCAATCAGTTCTGCACAGCTGATTGCTCATTACAGCTCCTAACCGTTTTTTTAATTGCCCTAAGTCTTCCCCTGAATGAAAGTGCCACAGTGCTCCAAGAAAGATACTCTGGGCCAGAACCTCAGCTGGGGTAAATTGGCATCGTCCCACTGCGTCTGGCTTCAGTGGCGCTCTGCTGATAGACACCATCTGAGAGACTTAGGGTGACCAGACAGGAAATGTGAAAAATCAGGACAGGGGGTGGGAGGTAATAGGAGCCTATATAAGAAAAAGACCCCAAATCAGGGCTGTCCCTATAAAACCGGGACATCTGGTCACCCTAGAGAGACTCAGCCCACGTCTTAGCACGAAGGGTGCCCCCCAGCGGATTCTGATGTACGCCGAAGGGAGAAAAGTTTACGGGCACCCCCTTTGCACAGAACAGACCCTACCTCCTGCCATCACAAAACGGTGGCGTGGGACTCCCAGGGTGCCCGAGAAGGCCGTTTCTAAGGTAAGCTGGTCCAACAGGCAGGACAAGACCCAACGGCCGGAAGCTGAAGCCAGACAAATTCAAACTGGAAATAAGGCACCAACTTAACAGTGAGCGCGGCTAACCCCAGGAACAAGCTCCCAAGGGCAGTGGTGCATTCCCCAGCTCTTGCTGCCTTCGGATCACGCCGGGCTGCCTTCCCGGGAGGTGACTGGGACTAAAGCACAGGTTAGCATGCTCAGAACAGGGGTAGCCGGGTGGAACACTGCGGCCTGTTACACACAGCAGACTAGATGCTCATCTAAAAGCTTTAAATAACTAAGACCGTGACTAGTTCTCTCTGTACAATCAACCGGCAGCCAGTGCAGTGAGCAGCCCTGAAACGCCCCCTTCTCCCTCTCCTGCCCTTATAACCAACTTCTGCCCATTCCCTTACACCCCAACCAGCCTGCCTCTATGGGAGAGCACAGACCGAGTTCAAGCCTTGAGGGGGCCATTTAGGGATCTGGGGCAAAAATCTGTCTGGGGATTGGTCCTGCTTTGAGTAGGGGGTTGGACTAGATGACCTCCTGAGGTCCCTTCCAACCCTGAGATTCTAGGATTCTGTTCTGGTTGGGTTACACATGCAAGCAGAGCGGAAATGAGGTGTGACAGCGCCACCTACAGGCAATGTGTACACACAGCTAGTCCAGGTAAGAGTATTTTGCCCCAGCTGTGGCAATACCTTCCAAAGGGAGAGCACCACTGAGGGTGGCAAACCAGTCTGCGCCTTTCGAAGCATTGGGCGCTGAATACCTAATTGCTGGTGCTAGCAGTTCAAGTCCCAGCAAGGTCAAGCCAACTCTGTGGAGTGTTCGCGGGGTAGGTAAATTGAGCAGCACGCAGTTTTTCAGTGTTAGAGTCTGTAGGAGGAGACCTGGAGCCGGTGTGGACCTTAATCATCCCAGGCACTTTTTGTAGCTTGATCCCAATGTCTCCTCCCTGTACTGCTCTGCAGTGCCCTCTGTGCTCCACCCTAGAGGTGGGTGCATTTCAGATGCCTTCTAGTTTGCTTAGGAGAGCAAAACACTCCAGTCGGGCACTGCCTGTACCCTCCGCTCAGGCACTAACAGGCAATACAACACAGTCTGTCTCAGCCACGCGACCTGCACGACTGTTCAGGCCATTGGCTCCTCACTGCTATTTCACCACATGTGTGAGCTGTTTCCCTCATCCCTGTGCGTATCCCAGCAGGGCCTAGGGGCCCCAGACTGAGCCCGGCTCTGCTAGGAGCAGTACAGAAACGGAGTGAGAGAGAGGCCCTGCCCCACGAGTTAACAGTCTGAATAGACAAGGCGGACAGGGGGTAAAGGGGATTGTGATGCGGGAGCCACGGTTGCCAGTGGGGATTAATGAATCCTGCACCCTGGGCAACCTGCACAGAGACAGACAGACACATACACACACGCACCCCACTGGCATTCACAGACTCCTTTGTGTGTGGTCTCAGCTGAGAGCCCAATGCCTGACTAAGCCACATGGCCCCTGCAGGGTTCAGGCCTACCTGGGTGGAGGCAAGTCCCCCTTGTCGCCCAGCCCTTTCCAGAGGCCACTGATGAAGTGTGGAGCGGCCAGTCCTGCACTCCTCGGAGGGGCCAGCGGCTGGCATCAAGCTCCCCCTGCTCCGGCTCACTGCCTTTGCCGGCTGGGATGGGCTCCCACGCAAAGCCCCTTCCATGCTGGGAGGAGGCCTATTAATCAGATGGAAACCACTGGAGCCAGACTGGTGGGGCCCAGCATGGCCTTTCCTCTCCCTCCCCTTCCCAGCCAACAATGGGATTCATTTGCAACCCCCCTCCCCCAACTCCTCAGCAACCCCCGCCCCGCTCCCCACCGCCCTGAAAAGGGGTCGCCTTCTTTAATTGACCTCCCCTTATTCTTACACCAACAGGCCTCTCCCCTGCCGCCCCCCGGTCTCAAACTGACTGGATTGAGAAGCCTGGAGGCCGAGGGGGAATCAGGGGCGGGGGGGGGGGCAGATTTATCCCACAAATCAGCTAGTCCCGCCAAACGCAAACGCTCCATGGTGTACTGGGAGTGAGCCAGCCCCACGCGTGGACAGGTGGACAGGTCATAACCAACGGTTAGGAAAGGTTAAAAGCGGGAAATGCACCCTCTTCCCTGGATTAGCGCCTGACTCTGCTAACATTGACCCGAGGGCTTGCTATGGGGCCAGCCGCCAGGACTGCTCGCTGCTGCGGCAGTTCCCCGGAGCACCCGCACTGTGGGAGGGGGGGTCGCCGCGGCCTTCAGTGGGAGCAGGATTAAAGCAGGGGGAAGACGGTGCCCACGCTAAGATCCCTGCCTGGCCTCCCTGAAGCTGGGCTTAATATGTAATAATGGCACCCAGCTCTTAGATAGCAGTAGGGCTCAATGTGCTTTACAAAGGAGGTCAGTGCCATTATCCCCATTTTACAGATGAGGAAACTGAGGCACAAGGCTGAGACATGACTTGCCTGAGATCACCCAGCAGGGCAGTAGCCAAGTAGGACTAGAACCCAGGTCTTCCAAGTCCCAATCTAGGGAGCTACCCCCTAGACCTCTCTCTGGTTGCGTTGAGGGCCGAAGGGAAACTGCCAGCCCCGCATTTAACTGAGAAATTGTAGACGCTAGAGAGACAGTAGAGTTACTAGAGGCTCTAGTCCATGCCCCAGGGGTCCATACAGGATGGGGCCTATGCGCTAAGCAGCCCAGCCTGGGGACTCCACCCCTGCTAGGGGAGGCTAGTGCGCAGCGACTTCTCTAGAGCGCTTCGCCAACATCCAGCCCCAATTCCCCATGGCTTTGGCAACCTGGCAAGGCTAAACATCAACAGTCCTCAGCATCCCCCTCGCTCCGGGGCCTAAGCTTTTCATTGGCTGAGCGAGAGCTGCACCAAAAACTCTCTACATCCACCTGTCCTCCCGCCTCGGGCCTGTATCTTCCTGGCTGCCCAGAACTAGCCGGGCTCTCTCCCATGAGCTCTCTTCTGCCCCTGCCGTGAAGAGAGGACTGCTGGAGGTGGCAGGTTGGACAGGCCGTCTGGACACCACACACGCAACCCAGCTTGCAGGCCCCTATCGCAGCTACAAACAAGGGTCTTGTGGGTTAGCTCATTTCACAACCAGGGGAAAGCCTCAGGCAGTTCAGGGCTTCAGCCAGCTTATGAATGTTACAAAATCATGTAAGGGCACTCGGTGAGTAAGGTGCACAGCAGGGACCAGAATACCAAAGCCTCCTGCCTCCCTATGCCATCTTCTAACCATTATCCTTAGTTACACGTAGGAGGGTAGCACCCAGCCGAGATTTGGGCCCCATTGTGCTAGGTGCTGTACGTATCTGTTGTAAGAGGCAGTCCCTGCCCCGAAGAACTTCCAGTCTGCATAAACACAACACACAAAGGGTGGAAAGGAGCCCCTAGAGATGAATGCCTAGATCAGGGGTCTCCAATGCGGTGCCCGCGGGCGTCATGGCGCCTGCCAGGGCATCTATGTGCGCCCACGTACTGGCCAGCGGACGAGCATCCGCTGAAATGCCACCGAGAAGCAGCGTCATCCAGAGGCATCGCCGCCGAAATGCCACTGAAAATTGGCGGCATTTCAGCGGTGACGCCTATTGACATTGCCGCTTGGCAGTGGCATTTCGGCGGATGCTTGTCCGCCGCCACGGTCCTCCGCAGCTCATCGTCTGGCGCCCGCCAGACAAAAAAGGTTGGGGACCACTAGCCTAGATTCTCAAAGGCATTTAGGCACCTAACTCCCCTTGACTCCAGTGAGAGTTAGGCACCTAAATACTTTTGAGGATCTGGGCTGAAGCGACTTGCCTAAATTCACACAGCTGATACGCGGCAGAGCCCAGCTGTTCTGAGGTTCACCCAGTGCCATTCACTGGCCCATTCTGCCTCTCAGTAGTTGTGGCATTGGCAAGGCGTGTGTCCCTTCTCCTAATGCTTAATTTTTATTCCCCCTTCCCCTTTCTGCCAATTCCAGTGCCGACTGAAGGGGAATGAAAGGCTAGCTGGCCAGGACTACACCCGGCTGCTGTCTACTTGGTTAGCACTGGCCAGGGCGGAATGAGATTAATGGACTCAGTCCAGTTCTAAGTGTAATTGCATGTTTACTTGCAGCACATCATTCAGCCAGTAGGTGTCTGTGCACATTATAAGGTTCATCACCTTATAGGTGGGACCCCTGGTAAACAGAAGAGACCATGCGGAGACACGAGCTTTGCAGAAGCCTGGCTGTAGTTGTAATGGTTTTCTCTGCAAACACGTGTGATTCCATACACCACAGCACCCAGTGGACAAGCTGACTTGGTAACACTGTATGAGGAGCTCCGCTCTGTGTTGTGCAGGATGTTTGACTAAATGATCATTGTGGTCCCATCTGGCCTTAAACTCAAATGGGGAAAAACC
This sequence comes from Chrysemys picta bellii, assembly GCF_011386835.1. Lineage (NCBI taxonomy): Eukaryota > Metazoa > Chordata > Testudines > Emydidae > Chrysemys > Chrysemys picta. The sequence goes on from NC_088792.1 coordinate 9,363,982, forward strand.
ACCAGCCCCATTAGGCCCTTCCAGCCTTGCAATCTATGAATTGTGACTAGCTGGCCCTGCCTTGACCAGCTGGGCAAAGAGGCTCCAGCCACGGAATAGCCCTTCTCCCCCTCGGAAGCAGCCCCTTGCATGGCTGCTACCCCACCCTGTGCCTGTTCAGTGGACAAAGAGAGAACTCTGCTTTCCAGGGGCTGTCCACACAGCCTCCTTTCCCCAGCCCTGACTTGACTCAGAGAAACCCTGTGTGGAGTAATGCAAGGACAGGATGCTCCAATGAGCAATAGGTTCCCAGGCAAATTACCGCCCAGTTTCCTAAATGACGCTGAGCGAGGCAAAAGGCAGATGGTTGGCGAGGTCTAAAGATAGAGACAAACACAGCCGGAAAGGCCCCTGCCCTGGTGACCGGGCAGCTGAAGCTCTGGCTTGTTTCAAAGGCCAGGTGTCAGCACAGCTGCCTTCCACATCCCTGCTTCACCTGGGCCTGAGCCAGTTCGCTGCCTCTGCTTAGCGTCCCGCCCCAGCTGCGTTTGATCCTGCAGCTCCCCCTGCAGGAGAGAGCATGGCATGAGCACTTCCACTACTAGCACAAGCTTCGAAGCCAGACCCTAGAGGATATGGACCAGGAGTGTGCGAATTCAGCACTGGGGAAAGACACCAATTGAGCAGATACAGCACTGGTGGCAGCCCAGCTCCCCTTCCCCTCCACCTGGTGCTGCCCGGCCAGCAAACCTCCATCCCCATCCAGCTAGCAACAACAGCTCACTTTCCACGACCCACATGCCCTTTGGCCCCTGGCTGAGACTGCCAAGGAGGGCGAGTTCGGCCCAGTGGAAGGAGAGCTGAGGAGACGTGGACAACGGCCCACTAAGATCCAACAGGCCCCTGAACAGCCATGGGAGGACAACACTCATTCCATTTCCCCTCCTCCCACCAAGCACTCCCAGCCCTTCAGCAGCAGCTGAACAGTAATTAAATTGCAACACACAGAGCACTCGAGTCAGTCCAGCATGAAGCAGCTTTGCTGATTCCTCCCTTCCCAAATTCCCATTGATTTACCCCATTGACCCTCCTCTCCCATCCCATCCCAGCCGTAGTCCTGCCAGCTGAGCCAGGAGCCACTCCCCTCTTCTCAGCCGGCACACACGAGCCCAGCCAGCAAGGGGAAGGAACGGCTAGGACACTGGCTCCCAGTGCTGGAGGAACCAGTACCTCAGGGGGAGCAGCCATCCAGAGGCCAGGAGGTTTTGGAAGCTAGATTTGCACCGGGCAGCTCCCAGGCCAGCGCTGCCACGTCAGTACCATTCACAAGACTGCCCGTCCTTTAGTGGCAAAGCACGCCACAGCGACGGCTCCGCAGCTGGACGTCCCTTATTTGCACCCAGAGCACAGGCAGGTGCCACGCAGGTTCTCCCCACCCCTCTGACGCAGCCAGCAGAGGCGTTCGCTGTCCCTGCCGAGACTGGCTGGTTCCATGACCCAGCCCGTTTCACACCCTGCCCTGGTTTCCTAGCAGGTGATGGTGTCAGCCATATAGTGACCATCTTACACATCCTGGGCAGATGCTCCAGCCCTCATGGAGAATGCCAACCCCGGCCCACTAACAGGCACAAACAAAGTTATCGAGGGCCAGGGACATCGCTCTACACCCAGGAGGTTAGTCTGCAGGCAGGAGGGCCCCTGGGCTCAGCTGTGGACTGCACAGGGCAGAATTGCTGCCGGGCTTCACAGAACTCAGTGGAATTGTGCCAGTATACAACAGCAGAGACTTTAGCCCCACAGAACTACAGAGCAGATATTCTGATCTCTCTTCACATCCAGGGACGGTAGGGTACGGTTAGTATACGTTTGTCCAAATACACGTTTAAGTCTCCAAAACGTCAAGTTCTTTTATTCTTGGGGGGGGGGGGTTTACAAAACTTCCTCTAAGTAAGTTTAAAAAAAATTGGGGAAATTTAAAGGGGAAGTGTCAGGTTAAAAAAAAACCCTTCAGCACGGTAAAAACACACAAGGATAGCAACACCTTTTAGGCTATTAAAGCCGCAACTGTTCATCTCCAGCTGCCTGGTTTTCAGGGACACACTGTTTACTTGCTATGTCACCCTCTGCTTGAAACAGACTAGATTCAATGTCCGTTTTTATTGGTCATGTTCCAGTTGCTTTAACCTTGCTGGTTCTTCTGTGCTAGCACAGCGGGTTGCAGACCTTCACCGCAGGCGATAGTCAAAATCCAAACAAGATCTCTCTTCTATTACAGTCTCTCCCCAAGATTTTCAGTAGAATTCTGATTGAATAGGAGGTTCTGTAGTTGACGCTGGTTTTCTAAAATACCTAACTGGGCACACAAATACCTGATCAACATTCCCAAACAAAGGCCTCCCTTCTGCAAGAGGTTCGCTCCCCGGCATACAGTTATCTCCCTGCCGATACACACGAGGGATCTGTGCACCTGGCTTTGAATCTTTTGTGGGCACAAGACACAGCGGGGCAGGGCAAACTCAGCAGAATCAAAGGAACAGACCAGTGGAGCAGCTGTGGCCAAGCTAAGGGCTAGGCTCCGCTTAAAGGTTTTACCGGGGTACCTGCAATCATACTGGCATAAGAAAGTGCGTTTGCTGGTATAAATGTGTCTACACTAGGGCATCGGTAGCATAGATAAGGGCGTTAAAAAAAAAAAAACCCACATCAACCTCTGGGCGAGATCCTCAGCTGGTGTGAACCGGTGCAGTTCAATGCACTCTCAATCCAGTGACTTCACAGCTGCACTGATTTGTACCAGCGGAGGATCTGGTCCTGTAACTTCCGTTTGGACAGCATCCCTTTAAAACAAGGCCATAGCAGTCCCCGTCTCTCCCGCGCTTCCCTGCAGCTCAGTCATCGGAATCAGTGTCGTGGCGCCGGTTGGCGCGGCGGGCTGGGGGGGACCCTTTGCCGTTTCCCTTGCCCCTGGAGGTCGAGTGCCGGCTGTGGTGGTCCCTGCTGCCGCTCCTGTCATTACTGTGGGCTGGGAGCTGTCGGCGAGGGGGGCTCCCTCCCATGCCCTCACTGCTTGAGGAGTCCATGTCGTGCTGCCGCCCGCCGGGCTGCTTCTGTGCCTCTCGGCCCGGTGATGAATGGCTGTCACGCCAGCCGCCTGCAAGCCGCCGGGAGGATGATGAATGGTCCTTGGGGGGTGGGGCTTCCCTCCTCCTCCTGCAACACAGAAGATGGGTCAGAGTCTGCGGGTGTAAACCCCGCGGCCCCTGAAAGGGGCAGTGAACAGACCCTCGAAGCAGGAATGGAGAGAGACAAGTGATAAGGGACCAGTCCCTGTATGCTGAAAGAACAATGCAGGCAATGCTGAGATACTGCTCCGCACAGGGGAACGTAGCCCAGGGAACAATCCTACCGTCTGCATCTTCGCCTTCCCTCGGGCACAATCCCGCCCCCAGCCTTGGGGCTGAGCTCTGGGGGATCCAATTCTAGGACGACAAAGAACAATGTTCTTCCAAACTAGGGGCCAGGTTCTGCTTTCAATTACACCCAGCTAAACTGCCACGCCCAGTGTCAATGCAGTTAACCCTGGATTTACGCCTCTGACAGACATCAGAGTTTGGCCCTAGAAAAATGCATTCAGGGCGAGTTATTCTCCTGCAAAACCGTTCACGCTCGCTGTGCTGTTAAAACCCAGTTCATTTCAGTCCATGGCCAGGCCTCCAGGCTGTGGTGACAGCAGTGCATTTATAATCAACCATAGGTCACAAGGGCTGCTGGATGCATAGGGGACACCCAGGGAAATCTCCCTGATTTGCACAATGCTTATCAGCATGCCCAATGGTTTGCATATAAAGCTCAGAGCCCCTCAGCCAAGACTTAACAGCTGCTGCTAGGGAGAGGCTGCCTGTTCCCAGGATTTCATTTCTTTTGCCGCAATACACTCCAGGACGTTTACTGCTATCACCGCGTGGGGCTAGCGTACATCATCACCACTACGCTACACCGGCAGATCCAGTGAGGAAGGGTGTGCTGCACTGCCCCTGAATCTCCCCTGTGCTCCCTCACCCAGACATTGGCCAGGGCTCTCCATGGTGCAAGCCAGCAAGGTCGCCCTGGTCACTTGGTTTTGAAAGAGGCAGCGTGGGGGCTCAAGTCAGACCACTGGTTAAGGGACAATCTCCACCTGTCACACACATTAATGGCATGGGTAAGGTGTGTTAAATGACAATCCTCCTCAGAGATCCCACTGAGCCAGTGGGAGGAGAGACAGACTGCTGGAGGTCCCCTTTGGACACGGCCAGTTACTCTGTAGTCTAGAGGGGAAGGAATAAATACAAAAAAAAAAAAAAAAGCCAGCAGGGTTGCCAGGTTTGTTTCTGGGATTCATAGAATCATAGAATATCAGAGTTGGAAGGGACCTCAAGAGGTCATCTAGTCCAACCCCCTGCTCAAAGCAGGACCAATTCCCAGCTAAATCATCCCAGCCAGGGCTTTGTCAAGCCGGGCCTTAAAAACCTCCAAGGAAGGAGACTCCACCACCTCCCTAGGTAACGCATTCCAGTGCTTCACCACCCTCCTAGTGAAATAGTTTTTCCTGATATCCAACCTGGACCTCCCCCACTGCAACTTGAGACCATTGCTCCTTGTTCTGTCATCTGCCACCACTGAGAACAGCCGAGCTCCATTCTCTTTGGAACCCCCCTTCAGGTAGTTGAAGGCTGCTATCAAATCCCCCCTCATTCTTCTCTTCTGGAGACTAAACAATCCCAGTTCCCTCAGCCTCTCCTCATAAGTCATGTGCTCCAGACCCCTAATCATTTTTGTTGCCCTCCGCTGGACTCTTTCCAATTTTTCCACATCCTTCTTGTAGTGTGGGGACCAAAACTGGACACAGTATTCCAGATGAGGCCTCACCAATGTCGAATAAAGGGGAACGATCACGTTCCTCGATCTGCTGGCAATGCCCCTACTTATACAGCCCAAAATGCCGTTAGCCTTCTTGGCAACAAGAGCACACTGTTGACTCATATCCAGCTTCTCGTCCACTGTGACCTCTAGGTCCTTTTCTGCAGAACTGCTACCTAGCCATTCGGTCCCTAGTCTGTAGCAGTGCATGGGATTCTTCCGTCCTAAGTGCAGGACTCTGCACTTGTCCTTGTTGAACCTCATCAGGTTTTTTTCGGCCCAATCCTCTAATTTGTCTAGGTCCCTCTGTATCCGATCCCTACCCTCTAGTGTATCTACCACGCCTCCTAGTTTAGTGTCATCTGCAAACTTGCTGAGAGTGCAGTCCACACCATCCTCCAGATCATTAATAAAGATATTAAACAAAACCGGCCCCAGGACCGACCCTTGGGGCACTCCGCTTGAAACCGGCTGCCAACTAGACATGGAGCCATTGATCACTACCCGTTGAGCCCGACGATCTAGCCAGCTTTCTATCCACCTTACAGTCCATTCATCCAGCCCATACTTCTTTAACTTGGCGGCAAGAATACTGTGGGAGACCGTATCAAAAGCTTTGCTAAAGTCAAGGAATAACACATCCACTGCTTTCCCCTCATCCACAGAGCCAGTTATCTCATCATAGAAGGCAATTAGGTTAGTCAGGCACGACTTCCCCTTCGTGAATCCATGCTGACTGTTCCTGATCACTTTCCTCTCCTCTAAATGTTTCATAATTGATTCCTTGAGGACCTGCTCCATGATTTTTCCAGGATTCCATGAACATGTCCCTTAAATAGAGTGTGGCAGCAATTGGCTCACAGCGCCCTCATGTGATAAGTATTTGCAAATGCATCAAAAAATGTGAATGCACTAAAATGTAACCTTCACACATCAGGTAAGCATGGGCCAAATGAAAACATCCCTTGGGACCCCCAGTTCTGATCTCACACAGCCATTCCCCCTGGGTAATGCCACGATCCTCAACTGAGTTACTCCTGGATTACACTGGCACAAGCGAGAGGAGAATCAGGCCCCTTGTTTATGCTAAGAACTATCTGCACTGACTCCCATATACAGTAACTCCTCGCTTAACGTTGTAGTTCTGTTCCTGAAAAATGCAACTTTAAGCGAAACAATGTTAAGCGAATCCAATTGCCCCTTAAGAATTAATGTAAATGGGGGGTGGGGGGTTAGGTTCCAGGGAAAAAATTTTCACCAGACAAAAGACATTGTGTGTATATGTGTGTGTGTGTGTGTATATTACACACACACACACACACACACAGTATAAGTTTTAAACAAACAATTGAATACTGTACACAGCAATGATGATTGTGAAGCTTGGTTGAGGTGGTGAAGTCAGAGGGTGGGATATTTCCCAGGGAATGCCTTACTGCTAAATGATGAACTAGAACAGCTGAGCCCTCAAGGGTTAACACATTGTTGTTAATGTAGCCTCACATTCTACAAGGCAGCACGAATGGAGGGAGAGGAGACAGCATGGCAGAGAAAGACAGACACACACCGTCTGAGAGAGAGAGATGCGCATTGCCCCTTTAAGTACACTGACCCCACTCTAAGTACATTGCCTTTTTAAGTAGATCAGCAAGGTGAGATAGCAGCTGCTCCTAGCAAGCTCCCTGTCCTGAGCCCTGTCATGTCCCCCAGCTCTATGGAGATGGGGTAAGTGGGGGGGGGGGCAGGAGCAGGGGGGAAGGGGACACCCTGACATTAGCACCCCTCTCCCCCCCGACTCCCGCACAGCAAGCAGGAGGCTCCCGGGAGCAGCTCCAAGGCAGAGGGCAGGAGCAGCACATGGCAGTGGGGGGAGGGACAGCTGAACTGCAGGCAATTGATCGCCTGCTGGGCGGCTGCCGCACAGGGAACTTGGGGGAGCGGGGAGCTGATGGGGGGGGGGGCTGCCTGTCCACCCTGGTTCCAAGCCCCCACCAGCTAGCTGCAAGGGGCTGCTCTTCCTGCAAGCAGTGGACAAAGTAGGCGGCTGCCAAACAAGGTTAGAAGGGAGCATTGCGCAACTTTAAACGAGCACGTTCTCTAATTGATCAGCAACGTACCAATGAAACAACGTTAAGTGAGGAGTTACCATACGATGTATGTGGATTGTGGTAGCGGCTAGGGCAGTGGCTCTCCAACATTTGTACTGGTGACCCCTTTCCCACAGCAAGCCTCTGAGTGCGACCCCCCCGTCTTGTACATTAAAAACACTTTAAAATATTTAACACTATTATAAATGCTTGGAGGTGAAGCGGGTTTTGGGATGGAGGCCGACAGCTCGTGACACCTCTCCCCCCGCCATGTAATAACCTCACGACCCCCAGTTTGAGAACCCCTGGACTAGACAGTCCTAGTCCTGAGCCAAGACCCCATTGTGGGAGGGGCTGTAGTCCCTGCCCCCAAAAGATCTTACAAACTATTCTGTAAGATATTAATATTGAAACATAAAATGTTCTAACTGTGGCTTCTCTCCTGCCATATGGGGTAAAGGTTTCAAACAGTGCGTAGAGAAATATTAAAAAAAAAAAAAAATTTAAGAGCAGGAACTTTTTTTTTTTTTAAAATGAGCTAATAGCTAAATACTAGCTTGACCACCGCCCCAATTACACTGTAAGTTCAGTCAGACCAAAGTCTGTGTCTCTCCCTGATCCGATCATCCTGTAGCCGTGGTTCTCAGTTCAGCACTGGAGATATGCAGGCTGGCTTGCAATAGAGAACTAAAGCAAGAATCCATTCTACCACCACTGATTAAAATCCGAGGGTGTTCTGCCATGGACTCTGGAGTCTGAGATGTGGAACTCCAGGTCGAATGGTCCAAGGAGCAGTGGGCTATAGACTACGTGGAGAGAGAAGTCATTTAGCTCTTAATGGATGGAAGATTTGTACTGGTGCTTGGTTGGGGGCATAACTAATACAGAAGTTAATCAAAAACTGCTGCAGGGGGGGCGGGGGAGAGGATGACGCACTGAGATTGGCAAGAGGCCCAGAAAATACCGACCTGCCGCAACAGAAGAGCGCTCAGCAGGTTACTCCATTGAATGTTTGCATTTCAATCCCCACCGGAGGGGGGGCTGGCTCGGTATGACGGGTCAATCCACCCCACCGATCCCCCCCAATGAGCCTTTTTACTACCCGAGGAGCAAGCAGAGATACTCTCGGGTGGTGCTGCGCAACCACAATTCTCCTCAGCTTGCTGTTGGTGATGGGGTATGGGGGGAGTGTTGTAGGCTTCCCCAGTTGGATCAGACAAGCTACAGACACCACAATCCCCTCGTCCCCTGCTACAATCAACACCTGGAGCAGCTGCTGCACGTGGGCTCAGGGCATTGTACAGGTGCGGCAAAAATCAAGGTGCTGCCTCACCCGATGTTGCTAATGCCAGAGAGTCTTCACACCGGGTGACCTACCCAGGGGAGCAAATCCAACTACCGTGTCGAGCCCCAGCTTTAGGCAGTCGCGGCGAACGCAACACCCCCCCACCCCACGACACACTCTGAACTCCCTTGGCTGGAGAAAGGAGAGAGCACAATGCAGCCGACACACTTGCTGCACAAAGGCTGCGGCAGGGAGAGACTTTACAGGCTGCTTGTTCTCCCCACGCCTTATGCTACGTCTACACTATGCACCTTTAAGTGCCGTTACACGACGAGAACTCTCCCGCCGACAAAAAAAATCCACCCCCAATGGGAAGCAGCAGGAGAGCTCTCCCGCCAACAAAGCGCTGTTCACACCGGTGCTTTTCGTCAGTAAAACTTTTGTTGTTCAGAGAGGTAGGAGGAGGGTGTTTTTTTTTTTTTCACACCCCGAACTACAAAAGTTTTACCAAGGAAAGTGCAGGGTGGACAAAACCTGAGTTTGAGAGCTCCAGGGTCAGGAAGGGGCTCAATACAGGAGTAACTGAGTGAAATTCTCCAGCTACACAGAAGGTCAGAAAGTTGGTCTTGGCGTTAGAGCACTGGAGTCGGATGACGTGGTTTCAATTCCCAGTTCAACTAATATCAACTTCCTCTATGATCTGGAACTCTGTGCCTCAGTTTTGCCATCTGTAAAATGGGGCTATAATACCTAATACACTTCATGGGGCTATAATATCTAACACACTCACAGGTTATACAGGAGGTCAGATGAGACGATTTAATGGTCCCTTCTGGCCTTGGAGTCTATGACTGCCCTTGTGTTTGTACAGTGCCTAGCACAATGGGGTCCTGATCCCTGACTGGGGTCTTTAGTTGGGGTTGGTCCTGCTTTGAGCAGGGGATTGGACTAGATGACCTCCCGAAGTCTCTTCCAACCTTAATCTTCTATGATTTTAGACATTGCCATGAGAGAGAATGATAGCAGGAGCTCTGGTACCTTTCCCCATGATCTGGAGAGGGGGAGGAGGAGGTGGTGGCTGCTTCTTTCTTGTGATGTTTCTCCTTTTCCTTCTCTTTCTTGTGTTTTCTCTTCTTTTTCTTCTTCTTCTCCTTTTTGGATTTCTTGCTGCTCTCGGGCCTGCACGGTTAAAGAAACGGGGAGACATGCAAACGGCACCGGCGCTTCTTTTAAAGCACAGCTGCATTTGCTGTCCAGAGGCAAGTTGCCAGGTCTCAGCCCAGTGCCTGCCCAAAATGACCAACTGCTGTGGATCACTCAATGAATGTTTTGCAAGAACGGATTAAGCCTTGAGTTGCTCACAAGCTGCTGCAACTATCTAATAATCTGTGTGATTGGTTGCTTCACTCACATGGTATTGTTTCTTCCACGCAATCGGTTAGCTCAGTGATTCTCAACCCGCAGGCTGCTTGCTGCCCAATCAGCACACAGTTGCGACACATGTGATAGCCTCAGGGGCATATAGGTAGTATATACATTGTGCGGATGTGGCCCAAACAACACAGAGAGCTGCATGTGTGGCCCACAATGGTAAATACGTTGAGAACCACTGGGTTAGCCTAATCTTTATAAAACCACTTCTGCGCGGAAGGAAGTTAGTTTGGGATTAAATGAATCCCAGCTGCTAGCTCCAAGTTTGCAGATGTCCACACGCGAAAGGCTTTGCCGGCAGGGAGCTCTGTGAAATCAAAGCGGGTGCAGACGCAGCCAGAGGGGAATCTGATTTATAGAGACACCCGGCTGTTGGTGAACAGCGTCTCACGGTAGCCCACCGCAGCTCCAGCTGTGCGTAAAGTACAAGTGGGTTGTTCTTACCATGCCTCTTCTGCCTTCTCTTCCTTGCCCAGTTTTCTCTTCGCACCTGAGGCCTCCGGGCTGCTTGCCACTCTCTGATGCTAGGTTTCCAAAAGACAAAATGATGTACGAGACCGTCAGGCTGAGGGTGCCCATGGTTAACATCACAGAGCAGGTCCCGCTGTTCAGCGCTATTACTGAGCAATACCAAGATTAAACAAGGTGGCAACATAGCTGGGGAGGGGGGGCCCAGGGCTGGCAGCGTGGAGCTCCTTCCTTCTCACTCTGCCGATTCCCTGCTATGTGGCGCCATCCATTGGATGTAAAGATTATACCCCGCAAGTTAGGTAACAGCCGCGACAATGCTGGGGCGACAGCTAGTGCTGACTGGCAGTGCCTCCCTGCAGGAGGGCAAAGTGGTGCTATCTTAGACCCTTGCTCTAGAAATCCTTTTTCTGGGCCCCACCATGACCGTCTCTCACCCTCAAGCTCCTCCCAGCCATGACCTCAGGCTCGCCTTGCATTTCCACTCCCCACATCTACCCATGGGGCGGTCAGGGTTACCACACTAACTTGGCCGCTAGAGCAATCTCCCAATTCCCAATGCTCACAATAAGGGATTTAATATTTTAGTATGTGCCATAGAGCTGAGCTGACCCCAAGTTAAACTCTCCTGAAGGTTGGGGGATGTGTTTGTATCAAGGGATTTGCCCAGTTACAAAGATAGGCACTGGCTGCAAACTTTAGAGTTAGGCTGAAATGCTTCCAGAGTTCAAGGAGGTGGGGGGCCCAGAGAGCCAATTCAGGCTTATTTCTGTTATCCAGGTAATAAAACTATTACCCTCCTGCACAAAATCCTGCTCCCATGACATCAGTGACAAAATTCCCAGATCCATTTGAACAGATGGAGAAAGGATGGTGTCTAGTAAAAACTCTGGCCAGGGGCTGAGAGTTGAGTTCAATTCCTGCTCTGCCACAGACTTCCTGTGAGAGCTTGGGCAACTCACTTAGTCTCTGTTCCTCAGTTCCCCCATCTGTAAAATAGGGCCAATACTTCTGTACCTCACATGGGTGCTGTCAGGATAAAATCCACTAGTGATCATGAGGTACTCAGATATTAGTGAGGAGGGCCACGCCAGCACCTACACAGACATGCGAGTAAGATCAGCCCCTTTAAAAACAAACACACACCCCAATGCAGCCCTCAATGTGGAATGCGAAACTAACCCCAGAAAGTTACACTCTGGAGTTTCGCTTGGACGGTAAAAGTTAGTGTAGACGCAGCAGGGATCAAGCCTCTCCTATGCTCTGCAAAGCACCTAGCACGCAGAACGACTAGCACAGGGATGGAAAGACTTACAGTAAAAACAGAAAGCCCCAGTTTGGCAGCCTCTTTGTCTTCTTTGGAGAGCATCATTCTGCCAGCACCGCCACTGGGGGGAAAATAAAATGTAAAGATACACACACACACGCATACAGCATGATTTTCTCTAGTCACCGTGAGGGCTGAGACGATGACGCTTTTGGAGCAATGTCTACTGGTTATAGCAGGGGACTGGCAGTCACGAATTCCTGAGATCTGTTCCTGCTCTGCTACTGAGTGGCTGCATAATCTTGGGAGAGTCATTTAACTTCTGTGCTGCCTCAGTTTCCTCTTGGGGCATGAAGATTCATCTGTGTTTTGAACGACCTTTGAAAACTCTCCGATGAACACGCTAGACCGGGGCACAGTATTACTGTTATTCCACAATGGCCCTGGACAGGAATCATCGATCTGATCAGGTTCCCTCCGCTTCTTTTCAAAATCCCCTTGCATAAAGCACTGCCTGCTCGTACACATCCTGTGCTTCCTGGACCCAGAACCTAGGTTTCTGTTCCAATCCTTCCTATTAATCCACGTTCAACCTCTACAGAGGAGACCACCACTCACCCGAAAGGTGGACACGTTTCTGCAGGGACTGGACAGATTCCAGCCTGAACAGGGGTTTCAACTTCAGCATATTATATAACAAGCTAGTAAAAATACTCCTCCCATTCGCTCAAGGGGCCAACCCCACTGCCCCACGAGGAAGCTGCTCCAGGGTTGACTTTGGCTAATACGTTATGGTTAGATGGCTTCCTATTTGGAAGATTAATCCCAGTGGCCCATGGTCTGCTCTTGTAGTTGTGTAATGTGGTCCTCTGTACAATGGGAGGTAGTGTGGTCTGGTGGAACCACCACAGGGCCGGAGGGGTCTGAAAACACCCTGTTCTAACCCCAGCTCGCCACTGACTTCCTTTCCCTGGTGGGAGAGAGGAGAACAAGGAAGCAGCATGGAGAGACATGGGGGAAGACTGCCAAGGATGTGGAGGGATGAGCACTGCAGAACGTAAGAACGGCCATACTGGGTCAGACCAATGGTCCATCTAGCCCAGCATCCTGTCTTCTAACAGGGGCTGGTGTCAGATGCTGCAGAGGGAGTTAACAGAACAGGGTAATTATTGAGTGATCCATCCCGTTGTCCACTCCCAGCTTCCAGCAGTCAGAGTTTAGGGGCACCCAGAGCATGGGGTTTTGTCCCTGACCGTCTTGGCTAATAGCCATTGATGGACCTATCTTCCATGAACTTACTTAATTTTGTTGAACCCATTTGTACTTTTGGCCTTCACAACATCCTCTGGCAAGGAGTGCCACAGGTTGAAGTTGCATTGTGTGAAGTAGTACTGCCTTATGTTTGTTTTGTTTTAAACCTGCTACATATTAATTTCATTGGACGATCCCTGGTTCTTGTGTGACGTGATAGGGTAAATAACACTTCCTTATTCATTTTCTCCACACCAGTCATGATTTCATAGACCTCTATCATATCTTTTCCAAACTGAACAGTCCTAGTCTTTAAATCTCTCCTCCTATAGAAGCTGTCCCATACCCCTAACCATTTTTGTTGCCCTTCTCTGTACTATTTTCAATTCTAATATTATATCTCGGAGATGGGGCGACCAGAACGGCACACAGTATTCAAGGTGTGGGCGTACCAGGGATTTCTATAGTGGCATAATGATATTTTCTGTCTTATCAACCCCTTTCCTAATGGTTCCTAACAGTTAGCTTTTTGGACTACAGCTGTGCATTGGGCAGATGCAGAGAACTATCCACAAAAGCTCCAAGATCTCTTTCTTGAGTGGTAACAGCTAATTTAGACCCCATCATGTTTATGTATAGTTGGAATTATATTTTCCTCATGTGCATTAACTTTGCACTTATAAACATTGAATTTCATCTGCCATTTTGTTGCCCAGTCACCCGGTTCTGGGAGAGCCCTTTAACTCTTCGCAGTCTGATTTGGACTTAACCATCTTGAGTAATTTTGTATCATCTGAAAATTTTGCCACCTCGCTGTTTATCCCTTTTTCCCCGTCGTTTGTGGTTTTGGGGTCACCAGATCTCCTGCTTTAGCCACCAGAGGTTCTAAAGAGCAGGGAAAAGCACTGGAGTTCTTATGCTAGTGGAAAATAGCCCCATACCTGGAACTCCCCAGCCCCAAGACTCGGTCTGTATCCTTCTCATCACGCTCTGCTCCATCACGCTTACAGACCTCAGCGAGATCCTAGGAAGGAACAGGTTAGAAGGAGCAGTAAGTCCATGGAGCTGACCAGTTAACCGCATCCGTGCATTAGAAGAACTGGAGGCACTGAATTCTTCAACACTGTATTTTCCATAGTCAGGAGCACCCCTTCCATAGTCAGGGGACACACAGGGAAGCACGATGGTAATCAGAGCGATGTGATTTTTCTTTTTTTTTTTTTTTTTAATTAAGAACTGATACTTCATGACCCAGCAGAGCTGGGAACATTTTGGAAGCAGCAGTAGAAATTCTTTATGGACCAAGTGAATCCAGGCTCCGAAATAAGAAAGCGTTAAATGTTAATAGGCTCACGAGGCAAACCCAGATAACCTGGCAGGGAGCGTGCCTGTGGCCCTGTTAAGCATCGCTTCCCGCTCCCTCCCCTGAATCTCTCGCACAAAGGCCCCACATATCTCACACTCGGACGCCTAACTTACCTCTTTGCTCAGGCCCGTGGGCTGTTTCTTCACATTCTTGTAGCCCCTGGAAAAAGTAAAATCCAGACAAGTGACAAAAGCAAGCGATGGCTGAATCACCCGTTCGGGGAGAGGGGCTGGGAGAAAGGGAGCGAGACGCCAAGACTGCTTCTCCATCGGTTGAATTGTTTGAAGATCACCGAGTCACTAGACGCAGAGTTGCTATTACCACAAGACTGCAGGGAAGCTCAGGCTCAATTGGGATGTTTACCCAGTCTAACCTGTTTGGAGCTCACAAATGCATTTGTATGTGGTTCTCAGACACCACGGTGATGGGCACCCTAGAAATATCAGACAGAGCAGGTTGCCTACAATCCCACAACACTGGCTGAATTATTTGCACTAGGACAGTCCCCAGAGGCCCTAACCAAGATCACGGCCCCGTCGCGCCAGGTGCTGTACAAACACACACAGTAAGAGATCAAAGAATTTACTAGCTAGGTAGCCACAACAGAGAAATGGTGGGAGAGGAAGCAGAGCTGACTTGCCCAGTTGTGACTAGAGATTTCAGGTCAGATGAACCAAACTCCAAGGTGCTTTTTAAACTGTGGTTCTCAATATGTCATAGGCCTTGGAGAGGTCACCTGTTAGACCCATTCGCCACGGACTTACAGAGCCGTCATCATGGCCTCCTGCTCGGCCAGCCGGACTGCAGCCAGCTCGGCTTCTCGGGAGATCTGCACGTCGCCTTGCTTCCCCTTTGCGTACCAGGTGAGGTCTTTGCCCTTCTGCCACCTGCCCACCGGAGCCATCAGGGAGTTGCCTGCCAGTTAGAACAAGAGAAGCCTTCAAGAGACCTAAAGCGTTAGGCCAGTATGAAACGTCACTTCTAAAACAATATAACCAGCCTAACGATAGATCACGCAGGGCACAGCGTTGGGTGTCAGGACACCCAGGTCTTCCACTAACCTGCGGTGTGACTGCGGACAAGGCACTTCACTGTCCGTGCCTCAGTGTCCCCATCTGTAAAATGGGACTACTGATCCTGAACTCCTTTGTAAAGTGCTTTGAGGTGAAGAGTGCTATATAATAGCTAAGCATTATTCTTGACAAGGTCCAGGATGTGATTCAAAGGCTCTTGTATAGGTCTAGGGGCCGATCATTTATTCTGAGGGGAAAAGACAGCATTTGGGCCAATTTGTCCCAGCCATTCAGCTTCCACTAACAGCGAACAATAACATCTTACATTTCTATAGCACTTTTCATCCTCGGGGATCCAAAAGGGCTTTGTAACTCTATATGCATCGCTGCACTGAAAAGCGGCCATCTCTGGGGTGGAGGGTGGCAGCCAAACAGCACACAGCACTATGCACAACTAGGGGAGGGAGGCTGGCCAGACCCCAGGGCAAACCACAAAGCCTATAAGAGTGCCATTTAATGAACGTACTGGGCAAATAGGACCTCAGGTTTTTATATCACTACAACTCCCAAAGTGCTTTAGCAGCAATGCTGACTGTATGAATAGGGTTCACTTTGCCCAGCAGTGAAATTCAGTCAACTCTTGGTTGCTTGCTAAGGGAGGTGGTAAATTCTCCATCAAGCAGTCTCTTTAAATGGAGACTGGCCATCTTTTTAGAAACAAGCTGCTTTAATTCCACCCCAAATAATTGGGTTTCCCATCGGAATCACTTGGTGAGGTTACGTAGGAGGCCAGATTAGATGGTCAGAATGGTCCCTTCTGGCCTTAAAAAAAAAAAAAATCTATGAAACACAGTAGTGTTTAAGATCAACACCATGACACAGCTTTTAGGACACGAAGCAAAGAGCAACACCATCTCCATGTGAATAATATTAACACCAATATTCCCGTGTGCCAGTTCCTAGTTACCACATGGACAGGACATAAAATAACTGTCACAGCTGGTCCCCCTGCGTCGGCAGTCTCAGCAGAAAGACCAAATCCTCCTGTTAGCTCCAGAAGTGGTGCTCTCAGGTCAGGATTGGTGCTCACAGGGGGATGGCAGCAGGGAAGGGGAAGGCATGGTGCCCATGCCGTATGCATCCTGTAGGCATAAAAAGGACATCAGCCTCCAGCGTTGCCTGTCAGACGCCTTTCGCAAGAGCTGAATTCACACAAGACACTTCATACAATGACAAGATCAACTCTTACCCAGGTAATTTTCCCTCTGTTTATCCGTCTTCACATCCTCCCAGTTGAACTGGTCCTGCCCACCTCTCACGCCTCCCCTGGATGAGCCGAACATGGTGCGGGAAGAAACAGCCGGCGGCGCTCGAAGTGAAATCAATCACCACGAGGTGCTCAGATCTCTGCCCCAAATTGTCCAGATCTAGAAAACAGAGCAGGACAATCCCAAGGGTTACAGACCACATCTTACAGCCAACCAGCTTCCGCCAGACCCACATCATGCCAGAGGGGGAAGATCTGCAAACCATGACCGGACTGTGGCAAAGGACTGATTTTCCTAGGAGGGACACTGACTGCTAGAATCTGCACTAATCCCTGCAGCTGGCACAGGATGCTGTGAATGGCAGCTTCCCGTGTTAGTCTGCCCCCATAATACCTCTGTGGGGATTCACCCCACAGAGTGAGCCAGTGGCATTTCAGTTGTAGGTGCCTACTCTTGTCTGGCTGGGGTTCTACAGGGGATAAAACGAGAATGCACCCTTTGGGCACCCCCTTTTTGGCCCCAGGAGGCAGTGGCTAAGGCTGTTTTCTGCCGGTATGACCTTCCCACTGGTGAGCCTTCCTCCGCCCCTGGGTTTACACTAGCAGAGAGTGGTGGAAAGCTGAGCTGAATCCATCCCATTGTCCACACAGTGTGCTAGGTGGCACCATCCTAGCCCTACAGAAGAGCAAGAATAGGTGGCCTGAGGCAGATTCCTTCAGGCATCCATTCCCTTTGCAGGCTCTCCCAAGGCACATGGGGCAAAAGCGGACAAAGGTCACACCTAGGAGAACACAGGAGTTGCATGCCAGGGCAGACCCTCAGTTCTTTAGGGGCAGCATCCTGACACAGGCAGTGCAGTGATTCAGAGGAAGGCAAAACACGCCCATAGTGCCCCTGGCAGCATAGGCGTGCGCACGGGGTGTGCCGGGTGTGCCCAGGCACACCCTAATGCAGGGGTGGGCAAATGGCTCCACTCTCCAGGTGCAGCAAGCCGCCGGCCTCTCCCCCGCCTTCCCGGGCCGGCCCCCACGGGTCTACCCCCCTTCCCCGCCTGCCACACCCCCACGGGTCTCCCCCCTCCCCGGAGCGTCCCTGCCTGAAAGAAAACAGCACGGGCCTCTCCCATGCCTGCTTGTGCTGCTGCTGTAGCACATTCCTGCTCAACTGCTGTCCCAGGGTCCTAGTGCCCCCCATCCCCAAATGGCAGGGCAGGCTGCCCTTACCCTGCTCTTCCGCCCTAGCCCTGAGCCTCTCCAACCCCGCAAACCCCTCAACCCCAACCCTCATCCCCCACACCCTAATCCTCTGCCCCAGCCCTGAGCCCCCTCCTGCATTGTGAACCCCTCATCCTCAGCCCCACAGCCCTCACCCCTGCACCCCATCTTATTCCCAAATTCCCTCCCAGAGCGTGCACCCCCTCCCCCTTCACCCCCTCCTGCCCCCAAACTCCCTCCCAGAGCCTGCACCCCTCACCCCGTCCTGCACACCCACCCCGTGCCCCAGCCCAGAGCCTGCACCCAGCACCCAAACTCCAACCCAGAGCCTGCACCCCAGACCCCCTCCCCCACCCAAACTCCATCCCAGAGCCTTGGGCAGGTGGGGGGGGGAGCACAGAGTTAAATAAATAAATTAATTAATTAATGGAGATATCCCATCTCCTAGAACTGGAAGGGACCTTGAAAGGTCATCGAGTCCAGCCCCCTGCCTTCACTAGCAGGACCAAGTACTGATTTTGCCCCAAATCCCTAAGTGGCCCCCTCAAGGATTGAACTCACAACCCTGGATTTAGCAGGCCAATGCTCAAACCACTGAGCTATCCCTCCCACCAGTTGGGGGAGGGGCAGGTTCTGGGCACCACCAAAATTTCTAGAAACCTGCCGCCCATGCGTAGGACAGCATGTCTGGCTCTGCGCAGAGCAAAACATGCTGCTAGGAGCCTCATGGTAAGGTGTCTGGGGTCGGGGGGTTGGATAAGGGGTGGGGGCAGTCAGGGGACAGGGAGCGGGGGGTTGGATGGGGCATGGGAGTCCCAGGGTCTGTCAGGGGGCGGGGGATGGATAGGGGTCAGGGCAGTCAGGAGACAGGGAGCAAGGAGGGTTCTGGGGGGGGCAGTTAGGGTGGGGGGGTCTCTGGAGGGGGTGGTCAGGGGACAAGGAGCTGGGGGGGATTGGATGAGTTGGGAGTTCTGGGGGGGCCTCTCAGGAGGCAGGGGTGTGGAGAGGGGTTGGGGCAGGCAGGGAGCAGGGGAGGTTGTATGGGTCGGGAGTTCTTGGGGTTGTCAGGGGGTGGGGAGTGGCTGGATAGGTGTGGGAGTCCCAGGGGCCTGTCTGGGGGTAGGGGTGTGGATAAGGGTCAGGGCAGTCAGGGGACAGGTAGGGTCCTAGGGGGGCAGTCAGGGGAAAAGGAGCAGGGAGGCTTGGATAGGGGATGGAGTCCTGGGGGGCAGTTAGGGGCAGGGGTCCCAGGAGATGGTAGTCAGGAGACAAGGAGCAGGGGGGGTTGAGGGTTCTGAGGGGGGCAGTCAGGGGGCGGGAAGTAGGAGGGAGTGGGTGGGGGCAGGGCTCCCTGGGTATACACCCTAATGAAATGTGCTGCGCATGCCTATGCCTGGCAGATTTTTCACAGTTGTATAGGAGGAAGAGGAGGAGAAGCTTTTCCTGACCCCCATGGAATCCGATGTGCCCTGAAGCATGACCTTTGATCTACCCCATCTCTTAGCATGTATAACTATTGGTATTTTTATACTGTGCCCCCCCCCCCCTCACACACAGACACACACACACACACACCTTTGCAGACTCGTGCAAACACGAGTTCCTCCCAGCAGAGACCTCACAGGAGATAGAAGCAACACAACCTGTTTTCCCCACCGTAACAAGGAACAAAACCGGGTGTTTCTTTGCATCTCTGCTTTAGGCCCCAACCCGGCCAGCTCACACTCTCAGCCACACTGACCTGCAGGATGAGGGGGTGGGGGTGGTCTTAGGGCTGTTTATTTTTGCGGAGCATGTTGTCAGCACAGCAATCAACCCTAACAGCGACCGACAGATGTTATCACTGCGCCTGGAAGTTGCCCGGCCTCTCTCTATAGCCGGCTACAGCGTGCAAACATTCCTGCAGAGACAGCAAACCGAATTCATTCTCTCCGGCCTTCCTAAAGGCGCCCTACGATTAGTGCCTTCCCTCTGCAGGTAGCAGAGTTCCTTTTACCAGGAATTTCAACCCAAACGCGCCTGGCTTTAAGGCCGGATGCCAACCCCCCACCCGCCAAGCCAGTGCCGAATTACCAGGAGATGTTGCGTGCAGCATTCAAAGGCTCAATGCCCACTTCATGCTCCGACGGCCCTGCTGGGCCCCCTCGCTCCAGTTTAGCTGCAGGCTCCAGGGCCTCTATCCCTGCAGCTGGGCCCTGCCTTGCAATACCCTAAGGTAGTGCAAGCAAAGGAAACCCCCAGGTGCCTTCCCCTCGGGCCGGGGCTGAGCAGCTTCCAGGCCGCGGCAAGGCTAGCCCCGCGCGAGACCCTCCCCCGCCAGGTGCCAGCCCCCGGGGCAGCAATTTGCAAGAAGCGGGACTAGAACCTACCCCCAGCTCCTTCCTCCTGCAGCAGCAGCCCCATGCCTAGGGAGCTACCACTGCGATGGGCAGCCGGGGGGGGAGGGAGGAGAGCACAAGCTGTACCAAGTGGCTGCACGGGCGGGGGTGCACATGCAGCCACTTGGTGCCTTCGGGTTTAGAAGGGAGGCAATCGCGCTGCTTTGGTTGACGTCACAGGCACAGAGGCCGCGCGAGCCTGCAAAGGCTGTGCGCACGCGCGCAAGTGACTTCATGCCCCTGGAGTTCCAGGGGTTGCTCCCATGAGCAAAGGGATGTGTGTGTGGAGCTGAGTCTACATTAACACCCCCAGGGGAGTTTTAACCCCCCTGCATTTGCCACGTGTGGACACAAAGCAGTAACAGCCAGGTCTCTTCTGAGTCCCACATGATGTTTGTAAAGCACTGAGAAAATGCAAAACACACGTATTAATTAATTTGTTATGGAAGCCCCTCATAAAATAAGCCAGATAGATAGGAAAGGCCCTATAAAATTTGAATATATAAGACCCTATACAAATAAACCAGATGCATATAAAAGGCCCTATGAAACATATGTTAATATATAAGACCCTATAAAATAAACTGGATGCATACCAAGGGCCCTATGAAATATATAATATATGAATATAAGACCCTATAAAATAAGCTAGATGTATATGCATGGCCCTATGTAATATATGATATGAGACCCTATAAAATAAACAAGGTGCATATGAATGGCCCTATGAAATATATAATATATAGGACCCTATAAAATAAATCAGAAAGATACATACAAAAATTAATTCAGTTCTGAACATTTTAGATTTGGAATTTTTTTTTATGATTTTTTTTTTTTTTTTTTTTTAAGAAAATGTGTCAGAGTATGATGAGAACAACTCTGGGTTCCAAAAGGGGGAGAACCCCTCGCCTGTTCTAAATCCCCAAAAGTCCAGGCCCGTCAAAATAATTGAGCTTATATTGACAAAGTGAGGAAGCTTTCGGTTGGTCAGAAGGCCTTTCCCAAAATGGAGACGTGTTATTCGTTTGAACTATCCAGTCCTTCTCAAGCACACTTAGTTGAGATGACTTGTTTCTATAAGACCGGGGAGTGAGGCTATGACCACATGGCACTTTTGTTGGCAGAGGTGCCAACTTGGGGGCTGGAGCACCCAAGGAAAAAAACTAGTGGAAGCTCAGCACCCATCAGCAGCCCCCGCACCCATCAGCTCCTCCCTCTCCCCCCAGAGTCTCGTGCCCACTAGTGGGCCCCACCCATCAGACCTTCCCCCTCCCTCTCAGCACCTCCCACCCACTGCAATCAGCCGTTCAGCAGCGTTCAGCAGGTGCTAGGGGGAGGAGTGAGGGCGGGGTGTGCACAGGGGAGTGGGTGGAATGGGGCGGGGCAGGGGCAGGAAGAGGCTGGGGAGGAACAGGGGTGGGAAGTGGTGGCGTGGGGGATTGGAGTGGGGATGGGGCCTGGGGTGAAGTGGGGGGTCGATCACCCCCCGGCAACTCATAAAGACTCTTCTATTCCTGGTTCAGTGTGGCCAGGAGCATTTCCCTTAAGCTGGGATTTTCAAAGGAGCCTAAGGGAATTAGGTGCTTAATCCCTACTGAGTCACAGCCTTAAATGCCCTATACCTCACTTTTCGTAACAGCTAAAATAAGGACAATAATATGGGCAGGGAGGGTTATAAGACGTCATTCCTTAGTGTTTGTAAAACATTTTGAGATCCTCAGAGGAGAAGGGCTATGGCTGTGCTTGTTATTGGTTGCTAATAATAAAAACACTGTTATAGAACACTTGTCATCCATAGATCTCAAAGCCCTTTACAAAGGAGGTTAGTGTCATGTTCTAGGCCAGTGCACTATCCATTTGACCACACTGCCTCCCTACAGCCATTGGGCTGTGAAGGTACATTACTGAATGCTTGTTGGAACATCAGGGTCTTTACTAATTCCACACTTCTCATCTCAGGGTACGTCTACACTACCTGCCGGATTGGCAGGTAGCAATCAATTTATCGGGGATTGATTTATCGCGTGTAGTGTAGATGCGATAAATCGACCCCCAATCGCTCTCCCGTCGACTGCTGAACTCCAGCTTGGCGAGAAGCGGAAGCAAAGTCGATGGGGGAGCGGTGGTCGTCGATCCCGCGCCGCAAGGACGCCAAGTAAGTGATTTTAATTCGATCTAAGATACGTCGACTTTAGCTACGCTATTCTCGTAACTGAAGTTGCGTATCTTAGATCGATCCCCCTCTCCCCCCAGTGTAGACCAGGCCCAGGCCTCATCCCCGGGAGTCTGATGTAGCTCCCTGATCAAATCAGTGAAAAGACTCCTATTGGCTTCAGTGGAAGTTGGATCAGGCTCCAGAACCTTTATTTCACCATCTGAACAAAAGCCATTTGTGACCGGGGTCCCAGGGGAGCCAACTGAGGTCACTCAATTAGGGTGAACTGCAAAGATTGGGGCAGGCAATCCCCAAAGCTGGTGGATATTCTAATACTTAGATTTACCAAGCCAGCACAAAACAGCTTCTATAACACCTCACTGGTCACCCGGAAGCCAACAACACAGTTCTCTTAAACCAACCCAGCCTTAGGCCTCCCCCCAGACACCCAAGTCAAATACACTGAGGATTACTGAAAATCGTATTCATCGTATAAAGAAGTTCTACCAATCCCAAAGGATCGGATACATTAACTCCCAGGTTAATGGATATTCCAGATTTTACCCAAATACATGCTTACAGCCAATCCTTATTAACTAAACTAAAATGTATTAAAAAAGAAAAGAGAGAGAGAGTATTGGTTAAAAGATCAGTATACATACAGACATGAGTACAGTTCTTGAGATTCAGATTCATAGCAGAGATGGTGAGCTTTATAGTTGAAAAGAGTTCTTTCAGAAATTTAAAAATGTTATTAAAGTGAATGTTTAAAATTAAATATACACGAGTTAAGAGGGAAGGTACTGTACATCTGGGGTCAGGCTTGAGTTATGAGGGATTACAGGTATCGGTTGCAAGGTGAAGAGATACATACATCTCACATAACCGGCATAGACTCAGATTGGGGTTCAGGAGTTTTTAAAGTGTCAGTGGATAAGTGGGGTCGGGTACGCCACCCATGGAATGAATAAGGAGTCCCAGTCAGTATCGGTGTGGCGGATAAGTACATGGGTGGGGTGCGTCCCTTGGTCCATCAGGGAAGGAAGTGGGTTATTTCCCTGGTCGGCAGTCTCGGTTACTCAGTGTGGTATTGACATTGTCCTGTGATGTGTTCCGTATAGATGTCTCTGGACCACCTGATGGTGTCAGACACCATGAGCTGTCTCATGAGCCGGGCCTAGCGTCGACCGACTCCGCACGCTCTCAGAACCGGCTCGTTGTGGGGGTCCCATGAGCCCAGGGCTCCCACGATCGGGGCGTGTATCTGGACCTCGTAGCCCTGGGCTCTCAAGGTCTCGGCCAGCGGGGTGTACTTCGACATCTTCCGTGCTCGGGCCTCGTGGAGAGCCGGTGACCAGTTTTCAAAAGGCACCGTGACGTCTACGATGAGGACCTTCTTCTTTTCTGCGTCCGTTACGACGATGTCGGGTCGCAGTCTGCTGTCTGTCCCGGGGATGGCGGCGTCGAGGACGGCGGGATGGCTTTCACCAGCCGGTTCTGGATGGCGTTGTGGTGTTCCAGATTAGGACTGGGATCTTAGCCTTATGACTTAAGCTTCTCCTGCATGAAGCATCAAGCAGCTTGGAGTCCTTAGCTGAACAATAGGCACTCATGGGGACTTTGAAGTGGACTCATTTCCTAAGCATCATCAATAATTATCTACACAGATTAACATAAAGCAATTGCCCGTTTTTCATCATTCTCATGTGATTTTTTTATACATTTCAAAGACAGATGAACACAGCGATATTTTATGTTTACAGTTTCATTTAAATGTTAATATTCCCGATTTGATCTCTGAATCAGTAGCTATACTGACAGACAGGAACTGTCCGTTTACATAGATAATCATTAAACAAGATATAAGTAAACACATACAATTAGTATCACCTTTAATTTCTAACAATATAGGTTTGCATTTCAAAGTTCTAGTCTATCTAACATGGAATGGCCCTAATTGCCATTCACATACTTTATAACTTGTCTTTAAAGGTTGACTCTGAGCTATTTGGCCTGCAAGCTGCTTAACCCTTTCTGGCCATGTGTCAAACTTTGTATAAGATCCATTGCAATTATATAACAATGGTTTGCATGGTCATATTTTAATCTGACAACGTCACACCATTGCGTCAAGCTTCTGTCTGTAACTGATCATCATAATATCATTGATTTTGTTTTAACTCTTAGTTTTACAGTAATGGTAAAAGGGTCATGAAAATTGTTGCATTTGAATAAGGACTGACCAACCAGAAAAGACTGAGATATGCTAATCTGTGCCCTTAAATTCCTAGATTTGTTTCTTAAACATGTACCTCCAGTAGGTAATATGGCCCAGATCCTTAATGGTATTTAGGCACCTAACCCACATTGATTCATTGGGAGTTATGTGCCTGAACACCTTTAAGGATCTGGGCCTATGTTCTTTGACCAGGAATTGTCATAAGAACATAAGAACAGCCATACTGGGTCAGAGCAATGGTCCACCTAGCCCAGATCCTGTCACTAACAATGGCCAGGGCAATTTCAAGTGATCCATCCCCTGTCGTCCAGTTCCAGCTTCTGACAGTCAAAGGTTTAGAGACACCCAGAGCATGGAGTTGCAAACCCTGACTATCTTGGCTAATAGCCATTGATGGACTACTGATCCTCCATGAACTTATCTCACACTTTTTTGAACCCAATTATATTTTTGGCCTTCACAACAAGCCCCGGCAATGAGTTTCCCAAGCTGACTTTGCTTTGTGTGAAGAAATACTTCAATTGCTGTCGATTAATTTCATCGGGTGAACCCCAGTTCTTGAGTTATGTGAAGAGTTAAATAACACTTCCTTATTCACATTCTCCACACCATTCATGACTGTACAGCCCTCTGTCATATCCCCCTTTAGTTGTCTCTTTTCTAAAATGCACTGCCCCGGTCTTTATAATCTCTCCCCTTTCAATCAGTTATAACAAAGGCTAAGATTATGCCACAAATTATGGCGTGGAATCCGTGAGTTCCAAAGATCTCCGTGACATTTTCCGCTTTAGCCCCAGTGGAGCCCCCACAGCTCCCTGCTGCCGTGGGTGGCGGGGGACCCTGCTGTTCCCAGCCACCGCAGCCAGCAGGGGACCCCAGAGCTTTCAGCCGCTGTGGGTGGCAGGGGGACCCCGCAGCTTCAAGGCACCGTGGGTGGTGGGGGGACCCCACAGCTCCCAGCTGTAGGCCCCACAGCTTCAAGCTGCTGAGAGGGTGGGGGAGGAGAGGAGAAGACCCATCAGTGGGTGCTGGACTCCCCTCCCCTCCCCATTTTGTCAGTTATTTTTAGTAAAAGTCAGGACAGGTCATAGGCTTCCATGAATTTTTGTTTATTGCCTGTGACCTGTCCCTGATTTTTACTAAAAATAACTGTGACAAAATCTTAGCCTTCGTTATAACCAGCACTGGGGCCAAGCATTCTTTCTGCAGCTTTTAGGAACACAGGAATTGTCATATTGGAACAGACTCGTGGTCTATCCAGTCCAGTGTCCTGTCACCAACAGTAGCCAGCACCAACTGCTGCAAAGGAAGGTTCAAGAAGCCTCCTAGTGGATAATTATCCTGCCCACAGGGGAACATTTAAGTTCACTAAACTTTTATACCATAAAGTTGTTCTCCTCACCGCCATCATGGAATGCTGGTGCAGACAGACACCGCTGTGTCTGGCCCAAGAGCGCCAAAGAGCCAGCTCCCATTCGCCAGTCTCTGGGCAGAACACACAATGCCCTTTAGTGGCAGAGGCGGGGAGTACTGCTGGGGCAGGTCAGGGAGTGCCTCTTATTAGAGACCACTTCTGGGGTGGTGTGATGGGGTGCCCACCCTACACAAGGCTGGAAGGGGTTAAAACAGCCAGGCAGGACAATTAACTCCACAGGCTGCACCTGGAAGAGGAGCTAGGGAGCAGGGAACTACGCCTCTACCTCGATATAACGCTGTCCTCGGGAGCCAAAAAAACCTTACCGCGTTATAGGTGAAACCGCGTTATATTGAACTGGCTTTGATCCACCGGAGTGCACAGCCCCGCCCCCACAGAGCACTGCTTTACCGCGTTATATCCAAAGTCGTGTTATATCAGGTGGTGTTATATTGAGGTAGCGGTGTAATTGGAAGCAGGCTTAGATGGGGAGGAGCAGATGGGGGTCTGTATAAAGCCAGGTAGCTGGCAACAGAAGAAAGGTGCAGTGAAGTAGGCTCCAGTCACTCCCTAAGTGGATGGAGTTGGGAGGCTGGCAAACCCAGAGAGGAGGGAAGCCAGAAAGGTAGGAGACGGCTCAGGGGAATAACAGCAAGGAATGGGAGTGTAGACCTTGGCTGCTGACCAGAGGGCCCCTGAGCTGGCATTAGGAGTAGAGGGCGGGCCCAGGTTCCCCTACCAGCCACGGGGAACGTGGCACAGTTGGAGCAGTAAATGGAAGCCTGCATTTCCTATGGAGGGACTTTCATACCCTGCAAAGGGGGAATATGTATCGTGACCTGGCCGGAGGGATGAGTCCTGAAGAAGAGCATGTGGTTCTTGGAATAAGAGGAGTCTGCAGGGTGAGAGGACGGGAGAGATGCTGACAGGGGAGGGCACAACGCCCGTCCAGAGCTAATCCCCAGGACGGCCAGGAGGAGGTGCCACCTACGGTGAGTGGACCCTGTGACAGGCAGTGTTGACTAGGTGTGGAAGGAACTTCATCCTGCATTGCTCAGCCTCAGATACCATGCCCGAAAGTGACGGGGTGGGAAAGGAGTTAAAGGGGAGGGGAAAATAGGATACCTGCCCCATGCTCCCCCCCCCCCACTCCCCACAAACTCATTTTAAAAGCACTCATGAAAGTTACAAGGAAGCCAAAGGGTTAAATGGCAAAGCTACCAAGCTCCTCTTTGGACTGATCTTAAAATAGCCCATTAATCTCACAGTTTAAAGCCTATTTGCATTAAATGCCATCCCAAAGGAATTCAAGGTCTGTTTCTTGTCAGAGATAATTAGATCTACAGCCTTAACCTTGTGCAGCGATGGCCCCCATGGATCCACACCTGCACACGCTGTGTGCATCAAATTATTTATCCTTTATTCAGCACCACAATTTTTACAAATATTAAAGCTCAAGCCCTGCCCCAGGGACGTTACAGTGGTAGCCCCCGGTCCAACAAACACACACACCTTTCACTTTCCTCAGCCCCATTGAAATCAATGGGAAGACTACCCACGTGACGCGAGTCAAATTAAACATGTGCGTAAGTTTTTGCTTGATCAGCACTTCAGTTGAACATGGGGAGTAGCAACTGACTAAGGGAGAAAGGTAGAAGGAAATGGCTGAGCAAGGGATACAGCGTGAAAAATCATAAGATTGATCGTTGTAGATGCGGCATAGCTGTTTCCCTCTCAATTTTAGTTTTGCAGCTTATCTGCTGAACTGTTTACAATTGCTGTGTATTTTGTGCGATGGATAGGAGGCTTCCTGCTTCTGATGTACTTAGAACATTTTTGCTATTACTTTTTGGGTCTTTGGCTAACTGTTCTTCACATTCTTTTTTGGCCTCCCTAGTTATATTTTTACACTTCATTTGCCAGAGTTTATGCTCCTTTCTATTTTCCTCACTAGGATTTAACTTCCACTTTTTAAAGGATGCCTTTTTGTCTCTCACGGCTTCTTTTACTCTGTCAAGTATCAGAGGGGTAGCCGTGTTAGTCTGAATCTGTAAAAAGCAACAGAGGGTCCTGTGGCACCTTTAAGACTAACAGAAGTATTGGGAGCATAAGCTTTTGTGGGTAAGAACCGCATCTGAAGAAGTGAGGTTCTTACCCACGAAAGCTTATGCTCCCAATACTTCTGTTAGTCTTAAAGGTGCCACAGGACCCTCTGTTGCTTCTTTTACTCTGTTGTTTAGCCACGGTGGCACTTTTTTGGTTCTCTTACTATGTTTTTTTAATTTGGGGTATATATTTAAGTTGAGCCTCTATTCTGGTATCTTTAAAAGGTTTCCATGCAGCTTGCAGGGATTTCACGTTTGGCACTATACCTTTTAATTTCTCTTTAACTAACCTCGTTTTTGTGTAGTTCCCCTTTCTGAAATTAAATGCTACAGTGTTGGGCTGCTGTGGTGTTTTCCCTGCCACAGGGATGTTAAATTTAATTATATTTTGGTCACTATTACCAAGTGGTCCAGCTATATTCACCTTTTGGACCAGATCCTGTGCGGCACTTAGGACTAAATCAAGAATTGCTTCTCCTTATGTGGGTTCCAGGACCAGCTGCTCTAAGAAGCAGTCATTTAAGGTGTCAAGAAACTTTATCTCTGCATCCCATCCTGAGGTAACATGTACCCAGTCAATATGGGGATAGTTGAAATCCCCCATTATTATTGATTTGTTTTTATAGCCTCTCCAATCTCCCTGATCATTTCACAATCACTATCATCATCCTGGGACGGTGGTTGGTAATATATCCCTACTGCTATATTCTTATTATTAGATCATGGAATTACTATCCATAGAGATTCTACGTACAGTTTAGTTCATTTAAGATTTTTACATCATTTGATTCTATGCTTTCTTTCACATATAGTGCCACTCCAACAGCATAACCTGTTCTCTCCTTCCAATATACAGGGGTCTCTCCTTCCAATATACAATGTACCCTGATATTACTATGTCCCATTGATTATCCTCATTCCTCCAAGTTTCCGTGATGCCTATTATATCAATATCCTCATTTCATACACTATACACTCAAGGACAATAAGGCCATTGCAGAGAAACTAAATGAATTCTTTCCATCTGTCTTTACGGCTGAGGATCTAAGTTCCCCGTAAGCTGCAAGGCAGCACAGCAGCCTTCCTAGTGCTGCACAGGCACTCAGGGAACCTGCCTGGGGACCTGCCCTTCCCCCAGCCCCAACCTAGCCCAGCTCCCAACCTGCCACACCTGGGGCACCCCTACCCCAGCCTGAACCCAGCCACAGCCGGGGTGGCCTAGCCCACCCCAACCCTGACCTGGCCGCGGCTGCCCAGTACCAGTGCTCAGACAGGCTAGAGCCCTCCAATGCCAGGCGGGGCTTAGCAGGGCTCCAGGGCAGAGCCCTTCTGTGGGGCTGCTCCCATGTAGTCAAGTGCCATAGGCTCAGTGGCACAGGATCGGGCTCTTTCTGATGGGGGGGGGGTGTGTGTGTGTGTGGAGGGGAGGCTGTGGCAGCTTATCTGACCTATGCACTACGCTACAGACTGGGGCAATCAGCTCCTAGTGCCCTGGCTCCCCACCCTGCTGGGGAACGATGGGTCTCTGCTGGCCTTTCATTTGCCCTTGGACCCCTTGGCTAGCTGGGAGCTAGTGGAGAGCAGAGGCAGCAGGAGGCTGTGGGCTTGGAGCTGGGCCTGCCTGGCTGCCGAGAGCAGCCATCCCATTTCACAGAGCCCCGTTCGCCCTGATTCAGGGCCCACCAGTGACAGCTCCCAATTGCCAGCCAAGGAGGGCACCGTGCGGCTGGGCTCCAGAGGAAGTGCAGCAGGTCACTGGTGGGGGACACACAGAGCGAGCCGAGGAGGTCAGCAGCTTGGGAAGAGCCAGAGCATGGATCCCAGCTGGAAAGGGCCCTGGCCTGTCGCTGCTGATCACTGGCTCATATGCACAAACGATTGACACCAGCTGAGGTCCCTCCCCCAGCCTGAACCCAGCCCTGGCCCAGACCTGCTAGGGAAAGCGCCTATCCTGCGCTCCAGCCCCAGAGCTGCTTGGGGGGGTGGGAGAAGAGAACCGAACCTCTCCCCTTCCTGTAGCCCCAGAGCACCCTTCTGAACCCCGGACCCACCCCAGAGCCCTTACCCCCTGCCCCCAACCCTCTGCCCCAGGCCTGAGCCCATCTGTGGCCCCACCCCCATCTGGAGCCCTCACACCCCTGCACCTCAACCCTCAACTCCTCATCACCAGCCCCCACCTCACAGCCTACACTCCCAGCCAGAGCCCTCATACCCCTGCACACCAATCCTCTACCCCAGCTCTGAGCCCCCTCCCACACTTCTAACCCCTTGGCCCCACCCTCATGAATTTTGTTATATGCACCAATATGGAGGTGATGTCTCACATATCACCTCCATATCATTGCACATAACAAAATTCATTCCACACATGGGTGGGAAAATTTAGAGGGAACACTGCTGAGGATGTGAGGGAAATTCCCAAACCTGAGCAATTCTTTTTAGGTGACAAATCTGAGGAACTGTTCCAGATTGAGGTGTCATTAGAGGAGGTTTTGGAACAAATTGATAAACTAAACAGTAGTAAGTCACCAGGTCCAGATGATATTCACCCAAGAGTTCTGAAGGAACTCAAATGTGAAATTGCAGAACTACTAACTGTAGTTCATAACCTATCATTTAAATCAGCTTCTGTACCAAATGACTGGGGGACAGCAAATCTGATGCCAATTTTTAAAAAGGGCTCCAGAGGTGATCCTGGCAATTACAGCTCAGTACGCCTGACTTCAGTACCGGGCAAACTGGCTGAAATGATAGTAAAGAACAAAATTGTCAGACTCAGAGGAACATAATTTGTTGGGAAAAAGTCGTAATGGTTTTTGTAAAGGGAAATCATGCCTTCCCAATCTACTAGAATTCTGATGGGGGTCAACAAGCATGTGGACAAGGGGGATCCAGTAGATATAGTGTACTTAGATTTTTCAGAAAGTCTTTCACAAGGTCTCTCACCAAAAAGGCTCTTAAGTAAGATGTCATGGGATAAGAGGGAAGATCGTCTCACGAATTGGTAACTGGTTAAAAGACAGGAAACAAAGGGTAGGAATAAAGGGTCAGTTTTCAGAATGGAGAGAGGTAAATACTAGTGTCCCCCAGGGGTCTGTACTGGGAATATTCAACATTCATAAATGATCTGGAAAAAGGGGTAAACAGTGAGGTGGCAAAATTTGCAGATGATACAAAACTACTCAAGATAGTTAGATCCCAGGCAGACTACAAAGAGCTACAAAAGGATCTCTCAAAACTGGGCGACTGGGCAAGAAAAATGGCAGATGAAATTCAATATTGATAAATGCAAAGCCTCTATTTGCCAGGGGCTCAGAGTGGGTGATAAGGAATGGATCACTTGATGATTACCTGTTCTGTTCATTCCCTCTGGGGCACCTGGCATTGGCCACTATTGGAAGACCAGATACTGGGCTAGATGGACCTTTGGTCTGACCCAGTACGGACGTTTATATGTTCATACAAACATAGGACTGGAAGAGACCTCGAGATGTCATCTAGTCCAGTCCCCTGCACTCATGACAGGACTAAGTATTATCTAGACCATGAGATGATCACAGTTTAGGTATTTTTGATGAGTCGGACTGGAGGATCTTGCATGCCAGTGCCCATACTGTATCTGAGTAGTGGATAAACAGAGCCTTCAGTCTCCAGGACTATCAATCCAGTAGCTTTCACCAACACTAAATAACACATACATACAAAATGAAACAGGTGCACAGAAGAGAAAGAAAATCTTTACTCAGCTACGAACTTTCTCCTTATAACAGTAAGTTAGTCTCCTTCTCTGCAGGCCCGGGTTGCCAAATCTTCCCTTTACACTTCCACAGATCCTCAGAACAAATTCATTTCTTCTTCCAAAATTTTCTGTAATCGTCCAAATTAAAATCATCCAACACTTCCTCCTGTTTGCTCTTAAGCCTCCTGGAATCGCGTTTCCGTAACCTCGCTCTTCTTTCGGCCTCGGAAAGAGTGTTAATGTCTACAGGCATCTGTGGAGGGGAACAAAAATTAATAATCAGTCAAAGGCATCTTATTCAAATACCTCAGTGTTCAAAAGGAGAGGAGTTTGCTGCAAAATAAAAATCCCAATAGAGGTTAATCAAATGGGAATCATTTTATTAATTACAATTCTCTTACTGATTGCTGGGGTTTCACTGGTTTGGGGGCAGATTCAGAAGTTATTCTGCATTCATCTGTTATCCCGAGGCTGTATGATGCAGTAGTGAAAGGTCATCAGAACACAAGCATCTAACCTTCCAACAGGGGTTGACTGGGCAATGGGAAAAGTACTGTGGTATGTAGAGGTAGCAGTTATTAACACTGTGCAAAATAATCTGAAAAAATAATGAATAAGTGGGAGGAGGGATTGGATTTCTTTTCAATTAGGAAGATTGCATTTTTAAGTGGATTTATTACTGGAGAAAAGTGTTGGGCAAACAGCTCTGTGAAATGTAGTCCTGTGCTTATCCACACTAGAGATACAGCACTGGCTACTTCTCACCCCACCAGCCATGGTGCATCAACCCTGACTTGGATGGACCACATCTAGGCATGCAATGATAATTCAATTGGACTCATTCAGTACTAGGCCAATAAGAACCATTTGTGGTGGTGGTGTTGGGTTTTGTGCTGTGGGCACCTACCCACTGGGAGCTGACCCAAGACCCAGTAAACTTGTATGTAAGATCCATCAGATGGCAATGACTTAGTTTTGGGACTTGTTTTGTGCTGGTGACCTAAAGGTGAAAGGCATTTTATCCTATTACTAATCCCCTGAACCATCCAGACTCTGACCCACCTGCTCTTGTATTCAAGTGACTTTCCAAGGAGTAAAGGGGTTTGGTTCCTGGAATCACCACATTCCCCCCCAAAAGGGCCTGTATCTCAGAGACCTGTCTTTGGCCAGAGGAGGCGGAGATCAGCGGGAAGGAGGGGGGCAGGGGTTGCCTGAAAAATGCCCGGAGCATGAGGTGGCTTCTGAACTGTAACCACCCACAGGACACAGACAGGGCATTCATTACATTTCTAGGGTAGGGGAGATTTCAGCCCCATATTCTTATAAATGGGTGAGGGGAAAATAAAAAACTCTGAAGATTAGCCCCCTCCATCTTCAGTAATCCATCTGAAGGGAAGGGAGCACCCTTCATCATTCAGGTCACCACCTGGGGCAACGTTAACAGGCTCTAAAGGGAGATGCAGCCTGCCCTCAACAAGCAGGGATTAATGAATGTAACTTGGCACTCTCAGGGTGGAGGCGGCTGGGGAAGCAAACTAGGAAGAAATTGGGATAGAGCTGAACACAACTTTCCAAAAATCCAATGTGATTGCTAATTAGTACTACTTCTACAGCTTTACAAAGTATTTATGATGTAGGAACACTGGAACAGCCACCCCAACGGTATCTAATGATCCGCCTAGCCTGATGTCCTGTTGAAGAGATGACCATTAAAAATACTGGAGGCTCTACCTCCTTGGAGGAAGTTAATTGAACCTCGTGTTTCAGGATATGGAGACAACTCTGCCCCCGGACAAATGGACAAGCGCATTTGGAAGTTTATCACCTTTCTCTACAGCATCAAAGTGGTCCATCCAGTCTAATATCCTGACCACCAATGATTTGATCCAATATGGCAAATCCTACGTGTGCATCAGTGACTGATACAGGATGCTTCAGAGGAAGTTGTAACTCCATCCTTCTCATTATGCAATATTGTGCAATACTCATATCTATTTGTGCAATACTCAATACAACCTCCATCCCAGCAATTCTATTAAAAAATAGATTTTGCTCAATATTTCTTACTGTAAGTATCCGCCTTGGCTCCTTATAGCGGATGTGAATAGTAGATCCATCAGGCCTGACCAAGAGCACTGGGTAGGACCTGCCGTATGTCTGCCTCTGAATGCGGGCGATGGACGTCCTGTTGGAGTTATATTGGCTGAGGGATGTATGCAGATGGCAAGCAATGGGTAGTAACCTGTGCATTGCATCCTGACGCAACAAACTAAAGGGAATTCAAACAGGCCAGGGTTAGTTATTCTTCCCCTCCATTCCACAGGCAGGCAGAGAAAAAGGTAGTCAAGTTCAGTAGACTAACATCAGGGCCAGCTCCAGCTTTTTTGCCGCCCCAAGCGGCGAAGAGAAAAAAAATAAATAAAAAAGATAAAGCCGCGATCAGCGGCTGCTCTACCGTGCCGCTTCATTCTTCGGCAGCAATTTGGCGGCCAGTCTTTCCCTCTGAGAGGGACTGAGGGACCCGCCGCCAAAGACCTGGATGTGCCGCCCCTTTCCATTGGCCACCCCAAGCACCTGCTTCCTGCGCTGGTGCCTGGAGCCAGCCCTGACTAACATACATGACTACGGTCTTACCAAATTCATGGTCCATTTTGGTCAATTTCACAGCCAGAGGGTTTTAAAATCTGTCAGTTTCACTATTTCAGCTGTTTAGATCTGAAATTTCAAGGTATTTTAACCATGGGGTTCCCGACCCAAAAGATGATCGTGGGGTGCAGGGGGGAGAGTTGCTGTTGTAGGGGGGCCAGGGGATTGCCACCTTCACTTCTGTGATGCCTTCACAGCCGGGCAGCAGCCCTGGAGCTTCCTGCAGCAGGGAAAGAGGCTCCCAGAGTTGGAGGTGAATCTGATCTCCCTGTGCTGCTGGGAGTGCCCTGCCGGGGGCTCCTAGCTGCTAGCCCCAGCCAATGGTGGATAAACGCATGGGCACTCCAGGAGCCGTTGGGGGCAGAAGCCCCACGCCCAGGCAGCCTGAGGGGTGGAAGCCCCGAGCTCAGCTCCGGGGCTGCTGTAGTGCAGAAGTGAGGGTGTACCACCCTCACTTCTGTGCTACCTCTGCAGGCAGGTCTGATCTCCCCACCAAGAGCGGCCGTGCAGGGGAAGGACAAGTCCTGTCCCTCCCCAGCTCAGCCCAGACTAGCAGCTAGGAGCTCCCAGCTGGGGCACTCCCAGCAACACGGGTAGATCAGATTTCACAGGGAAGGGTTTATTTTGTGGTCTGTGACATGTTTTTCACAGCTGTGAAACTGGTAGGGCCTTATACATGACACCATGTCCAAGAACATGGACTAGAGCTGGAAGAAATTTATAGTCCTCCACCCAGGCTACTTTTAAATGTCCCAAGCAAAGAAGCTTCCACCACAACCCTGGTAATATTAATGATGATGAGCATTTACATAACATTTACCTTCAAAGTGTTTTACAAATATTAAGTAATCATATTAGCAACAACAATACTTTTTGCTTATACTACAATTTTACACAGGATGTAAGGCATTTTTCAAAAGAAGGCAAATGTTTAATGGGGAAAAACAACAATCAAGGAAATTGAACTACACAGTATTTAAGTGGCTTGGGAGGATTAGAACTCAGGAGTTCTGTGCACAGATGAACAGACCAAGCCCCTGTTTCATATCCCACAATCGGACAGATCTCATCTGCAAATCCTTGGTCCTGTAGTACAGCCTGACATTTTAATGATCAGTTTTTCTTCCTTCAAATAAATAAGTCATTTGTTGATGACAGGCCTCCAGGACGGATTGCACTAGGCCAGTGGTTCCCAAACTTTAACAACCTGGGAACCCCTTTCACTAAAATGTCAAGTCTCGCAAACCCCCTCCTAAAAATGAATATTCCCAGGGATTTTCTCCTTTACCTGAGTATAAATCATAAAAGCAGTGATCTTGGAAATATAAAATTTGTTTTTATGACATGTTTATTACACACTATTATTATTATTTATAATTACACTATTTTTATTACATTATGAAAACGGCAACACTCTTCCAAGATTTTACTTCCGTAGCTTGTATCACTTTGAATAAGCCTGTTATAAGACAAGGCTCCTATGTTTCATCAAGGAGTATCAGATATGAAACAGCATGAAGGTATTTAAGAAGCTAACTCAGCGTTCCTCCTACATAAGCATTCAGGTCTTGAGCAGTCCAGGAAAACAACGCACATTACAACAAAGCTTAAACTCGTTCTTCATAATAATTTTAAAAACAACACTGACGTTATGCAGTCTATATGGTTTTATAAAAACATGATAAGTGAATATAATGTAACTGGGATAGTTTTAGAAAAATATGGTAAAAAGTGAATATAACATAACTGGGATATGCTTCATGCAAAAGGTCTCTTGTAAGGTATCATTACAAAGCTTATAATCTACTGAGTGTGATCATCTGATTTGTATAAATGTACCACTCTTGTATCTAAAACTAGAAATATAAAATATAACTCTGAGGGCCTATTGTAATTATGTAAAGTGTGGGCCATTAATGATGGTTTGGAATCTTGATGACTCCCATTGTCTGCAGATGGCTGTGTTTACCTGTGAGTCTTCCTGTATATGTGTGTGCTGGCAAGTGAGTAATGAAGTCTTGCAGTGACATGTGATCATGTCACCTGAACTGAAATCCATCTTTAACCTGGTGCTTTTCCGGGGGGGTAGGGAGGGTGGAAACCCAGAGGGACAAAGGGTTCCCGCCTTATGCGAAAGATATATAAAGGGGTGGAAGAGAACAAAGGGGAGAGAGGAGACATCATGAAGAATCCCCTAGCTATCACCTGAGCTGCAACAAGAGCTATACCAGGGGAAAGAATTGGTTCCAGGCCTGGAAGGTGTCCAGTCTGAGAAAAACTTACTGAAACATCTCTGAGGGTGAGATTATCTGTATTTAGTTTGATTAGACATAAATTTGCGCATTTTATTTTATTTTGCTTGGTGACTTACTTTGTTCTGTCTGTTACTACTTGGAACCACTTAAATCCTACTGTCTGTATTTAATAAAATCACTTTTTATTTAGTAATTTACTCAGAGTATGTATTAATACCTGGGGGAGCAAACAGCTGTGCATATCTCTCTATCAGTGTTATAGAGGGCGAACAATTTATGAGTTTGCCCTGCATAAGCTTTATACAGGGTAAAACAGATTTATCTGGGTTTAGACCCCATTGGGAGTTGGGCATCTGATGCTAGAGACAAACACATTTCTGTAAGCGGTTTTCAGGTAAACTTGCAGCTTTGGGGCAAGTGATTCAGACCCTGGGTCTGTGTTAAAGCAGACGGGAGTGTCTGGCTCAGCAAGACAGGGTGCTGGAGTCCTGAGCTGGCAGGGAAAACAGGAGCAGAGGTAGTCTTTGCACATCAGGTGGCAGCTCCCAAGGGAATTTCGGTGATCCAACCCATCACAAACACTAGCTGCCTATTTAATTTTAAAAACAGCAAAAAATATCCACCTTCCTTTCCATTTCTTATAAGGAGTCTTGGAGTTTAAATCTCCTCAGTGTGATAGATGTGCTTGCTTTGATCTGCGTAGCTCTTGGAAGTCCAGGGGCTCCAGGCTGCTGGCCCTGTGCTGTCCGGGGTCCTTAGGGACAGCTCTGTCCACCATTAGGGAATTTTTTCCCCCCCAAGAACCCCCCAGTTTGGGAACCATTGCACTAGGCTAATTTCTATCATGTGACTAGAGTTCACAGGGCCCTGGATCACCAATCTTCACTGAAAAGCAAAGTGGAAATCGTGTGAACAGCAAAAGTAGGAGGGTACAGACAGGCAAGGAAAATGGTTAGAGCCATGGAAAATCTTCCTCATTAAGAGGCAGTGTAAAGATCAGACTTTTTAGTTTAGAGAGAAGAGGAGCATGAGGGGACACAATAGAGGCACATGAGATCTGGTTGCATTGGTCCTGGAACTCTTAATTCAAGTGAACGATACCACTATGACATTCCCCAGAGTGCCATCTGGAGTGCTGTGTCCCCTTAGCTCTCCAGCCTGGCATGCCTTTTACACTGTTTTGCTGACGAACAGCAGCCCCTCCAGGCTCTCCTCACTCACAGCCACCAGCATGCAAAGTCACTCCCAGCTGAATACATGAATGCTGTGCCCAGCCATCCATGAATTACATACAGGAGGACCCCATGCATACCCCTCAGCCCCAACCTTGCTCCCCAGAAACGTGCATCTTATGCTGTTCAAGACCCTCCCCCGGACAGTATAAGCTCATAGATAGATAGGCTTCATTCCAACAATGGGTAATGAATATGCACTAGGCTTGTTGACCTAAGATTCTCAAGCACTTCAACCAAAACACACAGTTTAGATAAATCAATAAAACAAACAAGTTTATCTAGAGAAAGACAGATTTTAAGTGATGAGAAGTATAATTGAGTATAACTCAGGATTGGTTACAAAAGAAATAAAAAAAGATAAAACTACAAGCTAATTCCCAAATTTTACCAAGGCTAATAGCCTGAGCTGGAATACATTTCACAGGCTGCATCCCTTTCCAGCATGGGACCACTCCCCACCTTTCTTCAGTTCTTTGAGACTCATCATTGTCATGAGCAGAGAGATGGAAGGAGGAGAAAAATGGCTATGGATATTTTTCATCCCTTCCTATACCCCAATCCCTTGCTGGGTCATGGGGTCAGGCAGTTCCATTGCCTACATGAGCTCCAAACTGCCCTTCAGATGAATTGTAAATTTCTTGTTTACAACTCCCGCCCTGCTGGAGAAGGTCTGATTGAGCCGGTAATGGCTCTTTAGCCCTTTGCTGATGTGTCTCTGAGAAATTGGTTTGTGGGTGTTACCAAGAACTACAAGTTTCAGTAACAATCATATAATAAAATCTCAATTTTACATGCAGTGTTGTTACACACATTCCTGGGGGAATTCTGTGCCAAAAAATTAAAAATTCTGCATATAACATTTTAAAATTCGGCAAATTTTATTTGTCAAAACAACACTACATAATCACACCACTTTCAATTATTTTGGTAATTTATTTTAAAATACCTGTCAACAGGTATGTCTGTAACAATACAGACACACAAAAATTCCCCCAGGAGTTAAAAAAAACCCTATGACAACCTAGTTCCTCTCCCACTCCACAGAACCCACAACCCTTCCCGAGTCCAGCCACGGTGCTCTTCCAGCCAATATACCTGAATCCCTCCCCCAGAGCCCAGCCATGGGGGCCTCCCTAGCCCAGATACCCACATCCCCTCCACTCCAGAGCCTAGCCGTGGCCCCACCAACCACACCCACCCCCCTACTGCCCAGGGATCCAGAAAGAGAAACAGCCTGTTGCTGGGTTCCAGCCAGGCTTGTGTGGAGTTTCCTGCGTGCCACTATCTCCTTCCCTCAGGGCGTATAGGGAACTACAACTGCTAGGAACTCTCTACTCCAGGGGTGGGCAAACTTTTTGGGCTGAGGGCCACATCTGTGCGGGAAAATTGTATGCAGGGCCGTGGCAGAGGGTTGGGGTACAAGAGGGAGTGCGTCATGTGGGAGGGGGTGCGGTGTGCAGGAAGGGGCTCAGGGCAAGGGATTGGAGCAGAGGAGGGGTGCAAGGTGCAAGCAGGGGGCTTAGGGCAGGGTGTTGGGGGGGGGTGGAGTACAGGAGGGGTTCTGGTTCCGGCCCGGCGCCGCTTACCTCAAGCGGCACTGGGGTGGCAGCGGCGTGCACCGGGGCCAGGGCAGGCTACCTGCACCGCTCCCGGAAGCGCTGCGGCCCCTGGGGGCCCTCTGCGTGCACTGCCCTTGCCGCGCCTCCAGGTACCTCCCCCGAAGCTCCCATTGGCTGCAGTTCCCCATTCCCGGCCAATGGGAGCTGCAGGGGGCAGTGCCTGGAGCAAGGGCAACGCATGGAGCCCTCAGCCCCCCTGCCCAGGGGCCGCAGGGATATGGTGCCAGTGGTGCCACGGGCCAGATCCAAAGCCCCAAGGGGCTGGATCCAGCCCGTGGGCCGTAGTTTGCCCTCCCCTGCTCTACTCTCTCCCCTGGCCCAGTGTCTTCTATGTGCAAGCTGAGCTCTGCCAGATCCAGTGGCCTATAGTGGCGGCCAGCAGCACTGCAATCCACTTCTGTGGGGGAAAGGAAATTCTGTGCAAAAAACATTAATTTCTGCAAAATTCTGCATTGCGCAATCTCACAGAATTCCTCCAGGAGTAACATTTCTACGTGATACTAATATTCAGCGGATTAGGAGTTTTCAAATGATACCTCACAAGGCATACTTTGTACAAAATATAACAAAATGGTGAACATGGGGTACAGGGTGTCACAGTGACGGACTTCACTGGGGCAATCTGGGCAATGAGGGCTACAGGATCAGATCCCTGTCGTAACGAGAATAACTACAAACTTTATTCTTAGTCATAAAGGGTCTGATCTTTTGAGGTACTGACTACCTATTGCAAGGAGGTGAGTGCTGTCAACTCCCACTGAAGAGAATGCCAGATTGCCCATTTATTCCATCAAAATTAACACACCATGACCAACATCAGCCAGCCCTTTAGCCAAGTCACAGTATTTGATATGTGAAGCTTACCCCAGAGTCCTGCTTACTGCTGCCATCCCGCTCTTAGGTAGAACCACAAAAGTCCAAGGAACTAGTTCAACAAGGGCTTTGTCTGCAATACTGGATTTAACCGCTGCATGAAACTATTCCATAAAGTTCTTCAAGGTAAGTGATCCACCTGTTACACCACAGCTCTGCACCATACACGTTCTTCTCTTTGTAGGTAACCTAATGACCAAATGGACCGAAAAGAGACGGATCAAGCAAAGCAGCCTTTTCTTGCTACTTTAATCAAATCTCTTCTGAAACTGCCCATTTTAAAAAAAAAAAACTTGCAATTCTGAGGTACCTCATTAGCATTTTGGAAAGTGCTTTAAAATAAAAAGTTAGTGTAAAGGAAGATTCTGAGAACTGATGATTTCACCTTCTTTCTCTGCAAAATTATAGCGTATGGCTGCTCAAATCAAGCCAATCTGTGCTCTGCATTCTTTGATCTTTCCAGGTAACAATGGTGCAACTTTCATTAAAGCAGAAACAGAAGATAAGGCAGATATCCAATGTATGACATTTAATTTTCTGTAGCAACATTTCTCATAGCAATTAGCAAGTTCACTTAATTCTTCATCAGATTTTATTATTAAGCCTTAGGAAAATAAGCTAATTTCCAAACACACGTCATCTGGAAACTGGCTAATTTCTAGAAGCCACTGGAGTTGCTGCACCAAAGGAGAAGAGCTGTTTTCTAATGGCTGACAGATGGGTCACCTTGGGACTCTGCAATGGAGAAACCCACCTGGCTCTGCCTCTCTGCTCTCAAAAATCTCCCTCTCCTCCTCTGACCCTGCTCTCCTGCTATGATGGTGGTTCACAACTCCTCCCATACGCCAAGAACCAGTACAGAGCTCAGAGCTCTGTGTGGCAACGCAATAATGGCAGCTGAGAGGAGAGAATGAACGGCAGGAAGAAATTGCTTTGGCAGGGAGGGATCATTGGTGGTGGAGGGAATCGCGTGCCTGGTGAGGGGAAAAGTAGAGGTACCCAAAACATGTACTCTTCAGTATCCCAAGGGTTAACACCTGCTCCATATTTCAGTCTAACTGCACCTACAGGGTTAGTGATGATCCTGTTGTACAACATCAGGTCTGTCATGTGGGGTTACAGGTGTAATCACAGGAGGGGAGCAGTAGAGCCAGCACACATTTCAGACAGCTGGCTACACCCCTGAATGCATAGGGTAGGCTGCAGTGTGGCCCCAAACATCTCATACATTGATATCGACCCTCACATAGGAAGAAGTTATTTTTCCCCTTTTACTACAGTGGGCCAAATTTGTCCCTGGTTGAACTCTTTAATGGGGTGACACCAGGAATGAATTTGGCCCAATATTTTCCACATATAAAATCTTTTAGCCATTCTGGTTACAGTATCGAGGGTGCTGTGCGAATTTTAGACACAAATTAACCAAAACCTGGCCATATTGCAAGCTGGGATCTCTGGGTAGGAGCCTCCTTCCTATAACCTTCCATAACTAGTCTGTGTAGCAGGGTCATGACTAAGCTCACACGCAACAACTTAAGACTGAAATAGCTTTTCCACTTGTCTGACTCTAAAAGCTCCCTAATGCTCCCATGTAATGGAGTTATAGCCTGCCCCTGCCTTCCCTGACCCTGCTGTGCATGAAGCACACACATGCTAAACACATTACTGTGTGTTATTTGTGTTGTGGCAATACCTGAAGGTTTCAAACACGATCAAGTCCCATCACAATAGGGTGTTGTACAAACACCTATCCAATTAGGAGCCCCCAGCACAAGATAGATCAGATCTTATCTTGCATTTGCAAGGACAGATTAATTGATTGAGGTATTCTAACTAGAACTCGTATGATCCTAAAGCATCCCAACAGTGGAAAACTAGGAAAATAAAGCCTACAAGGGCTGAGAAAAAGAAGTGGGGCGAAGCAGGGACAGAGTGATTGGCAGGCTGGTATAGCAGGGCAATAGGCAGTGACAAGAGCAGGGTGACAGGCAGTTATAGGGGCAGCCAGAGCAGGGTGACAGAGATGTGAGGGAGGGCCATGAGGATAACAGGTGCCCCAGGGGGCATGGCAGGAGAGGGGATGCGGGAGGCAGGTCACCAGGGAACATGGGGGCAATAGGGCCAGGGTCATGGAGGTAGCAGGACTATGGTGCACAGAGAGAGCTAAGGCAGCAAGTGCAGGGGGTGCAAAGCCATGGGTCCAGAGGGAGCTGAATGAAGTAGCAGGCATGGGGGTCATAGAGTCCTGGGATGTGTGTGTGGGGGGGGAGGGGCAGGCCATGGGGCATAGAGGAGGCTGAGGTAGCCAAGCACAAAGGGTGGGCAAGCCATGGACCACAGGGTGGGCTGAGGTAGCTGCATGCTGAAGCGGGTTGAAGTAATAGGTGCAAAGGGCATAGGGCCCTGTGGCATAGGGGGTGAGGTAGCGGGGGGATGAGGGAGCGGGGGGGATGAGGGAGGCAGACAGACCATGGAGCACAGAGGGGGCTGAGGTACTGGGCGCTGAGGTACTGGGCGCAAGGGTGGGGGGGGGACACAGACCGTGGGACACAGAGGGGGCTAAGGTACTGGGCGCAGGGGGGGGGGGGGGGAACACAGAGGAGGCTGAAGTACTGGGCATAAGGGGGGGCAGGTCATGGGGCACAGAGGGGGCTGAGGTACTGGGCGCGGGGGAGGGGGGGGAACAGGCCGTGGGGCACAGAGGGGGCTGAGGTACTGGGCGCGGGGGAGGGGGGGAACAGGCCGTGGGGCAGAGGAGGCTGAGGTACTGGGCGCAGGGGGGGGGGGGGGGGGGGGAGACAGGCCGTGGGGCACAGAGGGGGCTGAGGTACTGGGCGCTGGGGGGGGGGACGACAGGCCGTGGGGCACAGAGGGGGCTGAGGTACTGGGCGCTGGGGGAGAATAGGCCGTGGGGCACAGAGGGGGCTGCGGTACTGGGCGCGGGGGGGGGGGGGGGAGAACAGGCCGTGGGGCACAGATGGGGCTGAGGTACTGGGCGCTGGGGGGGGGGGACGACAGGCCGTGGGGCACAGAGGGGGGCTGAGGTACTGGGCGCGGGGGGGGGGGGGACAGGCCGTGTGGCACAGAGGGGCTGAGGTACGGGGCGCGGGGGGGGGAAGAGGACAGGCCGTGGGGCACAGAGGGGGCTGAGGTACTGGGCGCTGAGGTACTGGGCGCAAGGGGGGGGGGGGGGGGACACAGACCGTGGGACACAGAGGGGGCTAAGGTACTGGGCGCAGGGGGGGGGGGGACACAGAGGAGGCTGAAGTACTGGGCATAAGGGGGGGCAGGTCATGGGGCACAGAGGGGGCTGAGGTACTGGGCGCGGGGGAGGGGGAGGAACAGGCCGTGGGGCACAGAGGGGGCTGAGGTACTGGGCGCAGGGGGGGGGGGGGGGGGAGACACAGACCGTGGGACACAGAGGAGGCTGAAGTACTGGGCATAAGGGGGGGGCAGGTCATGGGGCACAGAGGGGGCTAAGGTACTGGGCGTGGGGGGGGGGGGAGAACAGGCCGTGGGGCACAGAGGGGGCTGAGGTACTGGGCGCGGGGGAGGGGGGGAACAGGCCGTGGGGCACAGAGGGGGCTGAGGTACTGGGCGCGGGGGAGGGGGGGGAACAGGCCGTGGGGCACAGAGGGGGCTGAGGTACTGGGCGCTGGGGGAGAATAGGCCGTGGGGCACAGAGGAGGCTGCGGTACTGGGCGCGGGGGGGGAGAACAGGCCGTGGGGCACAGAGGGGGCTGAGGTACTGGGCGCTGGGGGGGGGGGGACGGGACGACA
Source organism: Chrysemys picta bellii (assembly GCF_011386835.1). Lineage (NCBI taxonomy): Eukaryota > Metazoa > Chordata > Testudines > Emydidae > Chrysemys > Chrysemys picta. Next base: position 9,407,951 of record NC_088792.1, read on the forward strand.
GGCCGTGGGGCACAGAGGGGGCTGAGGTACTGGGCGCGGGGGCGGGGGGGGACGGGACGACAGGCCGTGTGGCACAGAGGGGCTGAGGTACGGGGCGCAGGGGGGGGGGGGGGGAGAGGACAGGCCGTGGGGCACAGAGGGGGCTGAGGTACTGGGCGCAGGGGGGGGACAGGCCGTGGGGCACAGAGGGGGCTGAGGTACTGGGCGCAGGGGGGGGACAGGCCGTGGGGCACAGAGGGGGCTGAGGTACTGGGCGCAGGGGGGGGACAGGCCGTGGGGCACAGAGGGGGCTGAGGTACTGGGCGCGGGGGAGGGGGGAGAACAGGCCGTGGGGCACAGAGAGGGCTGAGGTACTGGGTGCAGGGGGGGGGGGGGGGACAGGCCGTGGGGCACAGAGGGGGCTGAGGTACTGGGCGCAGGGGGAGAACAGGCCGTGGGGCACAGAGGGGGCTGAGGTACTGGGCGCGGGGGAGGGGGGGAACAGGCCGTGGGGCACAGAGGGGGCTGAGGTACTGGGCGCAGGGGGGGGGGGACAGGCCGTGGGGCACAGAGGGGGCTGAGGTACTGGGCGTGGGGGAGGGGGGGGGACAGGCCGTGGGGCACAGAGGGGGCTGAGGTACTGGGCGCAGGGGGGGGGGGGACAGGCCGTGGGGCACAGAGGGGGCTGAGGTACTGGGCGCTGGGGGGGGGGGGACAGGCCGTGGGGCACAGAGGGGGCTGAGGTACGGGGCTCAAGGGGGAGCACAGACCTTACCCCATGGTGACGCTGGCCGGGGACCCCAGGGGTGAGCGCTGTGGTCTGGGGGGGGACGAGGTTCTGCGTCACACCCAGGGGACCCCACCCCACCCGCCCCGCGGCTGTCACGCCCCCACCCCAGGACCCAGCCTCACAACCTGCCCCTCCAGGAAGGTTTGGCCCGTAGCCCAGCTTCCCGCCATCACACTCCGCCTGCCTGGCACTCGGCCCCTCCCCCCACGAGCGGGCCCTCCACTCCGCAAGGCCCGGCCCCAGCCGCACTCCTTACAGCCGCCGCCCCGCTCCGCACAGTGGTCCGGCCCCACGGGCTGCCCCTTCTCAAGGCACAATGGTTTAACCCTTCGGGGAGCTCACTCCCACTCACGTGACTAAAGCCCGGGCTCGCGGGAGGTCTCCGGTCCCAGCAGCCGCCACGCGCCGCCTTGTTCCCGCCCTTCACCTACCTACGTACCCACCCTGCAACGTCATCACGCGGCGCCGGCGCCGCTAAGCAACGCTAAGACTCTAGAGGCTAAGAGCGCGCCGCCTCTCTCACGTGGGAGACGCAGGGGGCGGGGTCGCGCGCGGTGACGCGTGTGTGCGGGGGGTTCCCTATGGGCGGGGCTTCCCCAGCGCGGGGTGCCGGCCACAGCTTCTCCCATGAGTTGGCGGCGCCTGTGCAGCGTGGCAGCGGCGGGTGAGTTGAGGGGAGTCGGTCCCGGTTCCTCCTTCCCAGGTCCCCTGTACAGCCCCAGCGCCCCCGCCTTCCTCCTGCACTGCAGCCCCATCCCTATCCCCCTTCCCTTCCCCCATACAGCCCCAGCGCTCCCCCTGTACCCCTTCCCTCCCCCCATACAGCCCCAGCGCCCCCGCCTTCCTCCTGCACTGCAGCCCCATCCCCCTTCCCTCCCCCCATACAGCCCCAGCGCCCCCGCCTTCCTCCTGCACTGCAGCCCCATCCCCCTTCCCTCCCCCCATACAGCCCCAGCGCCCCCGCCTTCCTCCTGCACTGCAGCCCCATCCCCCTTCCCTCCCCCCATACAGCCCCAGCGCCCCCGCCTTCCTCCTGCACTGCAGCCCCATCCCCCTTCCCTCCCCCCATACAGCCCCAGCGCCCCCGCCTTCCTCCTGCACTGCAGCCCCATCCCTATCCCCCTTCCCCCCCATGCAATGCAGCCCATCCCTATCCCCCTTC